>NC_141699.1:69077772-70277772 GCF_964263255.1 Lissotriton vulgaris
GGCCGGTCCTCTAATCCTGAATCAGAGCCCCTGGCTTTCCTATTTTCAGACATTTGTGCAACAATTTACAAAGACCTTTGGTGGAAAACAGAGCGGAGCAGCTACACATTGTGGACTGCTCACTCTGGAACAAGGTTCCTTAGACATACTTGTTTATAATGGTGCCAGCACCTAGCGGCTGAGGCCGGCTGGACAGTTGAATCCGCTGCAGCCACATTTTAATCAAGGACTATGAGATTAACTAAAAGAGACTTTATCTATTGTGGTGAACCCGCCTATCTTATCCGCATCACTAATAGATTTATCATTGCAACACTCAGAAAAAGCAAAGGCTCACAGAAAGACCCCTGCACCCCAGAAGAGTCTTTATAAAGTACTCAGCGGAGAAAGCAGAATTTTGCTGAAGTCCCCTGAAAAAAGGAGGCAGATCGGTATCTTCTGAAAGACTCGGAGGTCCCAATTCACAGAACTAACTTAAGACAAAATCCTAAACTTACTACTTTTGGTATTCATAGAAGTTAGGATTTTGTCTTAAGTTTGTCTTAAGACAAACTTAAGACAGACTTAAGACAGACTTAAGTTAGGATTTTGTCTTAAATTTGTCTTAAGTTTTAACAGGATTAACAGTGTGCACGCGGATGTTTGAGTGTCCTGAGGCGGAAGCCGGGACTGCTTGTGCGAGTGAGCAAAGATTTGCTTTTTAAAAGATTTCCTTTTTAAAAAGTGTAACTGTATATTTGTGCTCTGTATTTTAAACTGACCCATCGTTCACTCTGGGCATCTATTTTTTACTTACTTCTGTTCCTGCCCCACTGCAGCCGATTAGGCGCTGCCGGGGTCTAGAGCGGAAGCCACCATCTTAGGTGAGGAGCAGGCGAGCGGCACAGTGCTCGGCCCCTCCCACCTCTGTCCACTTAAAAACGATGATTTTGACCGCGTGCACCGATTAACAGTGTGCACACGGATGTTTGAGTGTCCTGAGGGGGAAGCCGGGACTGCTTGTGCGAGTGAACAAAGATTTGCTTTTTAAAAGATTTGCTTTTTAAAAAGTGTAACTGTATATTTGTGCTCTGTATTTTAAACTGACCCATCGTTCACTCTGGGCATCTATTTTTTACTTACTTCTGTTCCTGCCCCACTGATCCTGCTCGCCCCACTGCAGCCGATTATGCGCTACCGGGGTACAGAGCGGTAGCCACCATCTTAGGTGAGGAGCAGGCGAGCGGCACAGTGCTCGGCCCCTACCTCCTCTACGTCCATAAAATGAACCCCCCACCCAGGAAGCGCAGCGGACGAGCGCAGCGGGCGCGTCGACGGTGCGCCGAAGACGCGCCAAAGACAAGCCCGTATGCGCCCGTCCGCGACCAGACGGGACTAGGGGCAGGGTATGCCGCCCGTCCTATCCACTATTCCAGGGAAGATCTTATGGATTACAATAATAATGGTCAGGGCCACTTGCCGATGGAGACACTCAGCAGGATCAGCAGGAATGGCATTCTGACCAAGGGATGTTCTCTGATAGCCCCTGTAAACAACCAGGTACATTCTGAGACACTTCCCCACTCACTTATAATCCTTTATCTAAATACCCGCTCCCTGGTGAAACACCAGATGGATATTTTCCTCTTGCTGGACATGGAGAAACCGGACATCCTCCTACTCACTGAAACGTGGCTGACCCCTGATTCCACCCCCGATATAATAGCAGCTCTCCCACCTAATCAGGGCCGTTTCTACCACTAGGCAAGACTAGGCGGCTGCCTAGGGCGGCAAAAGGAGGAGGGCGGCAAAAAACATGAGTTAGGGAATCGAAATGGCCTTAGACCTCAAAAGTGCACTGGGTAGCGACTTGAGACTTTTACAACTCGACGTGACGAGCCGTCACGTTCAACCCCACAGGCGGGGGCCGTGTGCGCATGACCTACGGAGGCAGAGAGTTCCCGTCTGAGGCCCAGCAGGTACCGGGGGAGGCCGGGGTGGGATCCGGGTCACCCAAGAGCCAGGTAGTTTATAAGTGTATTTTTTAACTCACTACCCTTGTTAAGGGAAGACACGGAATGATCATGGCGCACAGACAAGAAGGGTTTTGAGAATCTTTCGGGCTCCGGTAAAGCCATTGCGGTGCTGACCAGCAGAGGGAATGCACAAGGTAAGCAGCTCGCATGGAGGTGGTGGGGGTGTGAGGCGAGGGACATGATCTCGCTTGATTTAGTTTCGAGTAGAGCCCCCTCCCTCAACCGTGCCCCCTCCCCCGCTTGAAGGGGGCTGTCTTATGCCCCTGGTGCCCATTTGGTTTGTATTGTAAGTTCGCAACTCATTATATAACACACGTTAGAATGGCTCCCTGAGCCTTTTCTTCAGGACATTGACACAGTTTAATTCCCTCACAGGTGGCCCGTGTGTGTTAATGTGCGGGGGCGGGATTTTGATCTCTACCTTATCACTCTAGATCTAAACCCCGTTCTGGTCGACTGAATCTTTATTGCCTGTCATTGAGGAAAGAAAGTGCATCCAATACCAGGTTAGTTCGATCAATAATGGGCTCGACTCTGAAAAACCACATACTACTTCTAAGTTTCAAAGATTTATTACAGAGTCAATGATAACTGCAAGTACAGACATCTCAAAATGAGATTCAAAAGATATATGGGCACCACTACAAACATGTGTTCTCTAAAAGCCCTCAGGCGCGCAAAGAACACTACTAGGACTAGTTCCAAAATCAAAAGGGCTGCAAGCATAGACACAAATTGTGATCTCTCCGTCATTTACAAGAGGAAGGAAGGTATCAGGTTAGGCTGTCCCTGCCCTGATCTGGATGGTATCCCTACTTAACACAATCCCAACCTATCAAAGGTGTCAGCTGTGAAAGACTTCCTAAGAAGATCACCCACTCTTAGTCTCTAGGTGAAAACCTATGATCTCCCATCAAGGCCCCTCTCTGCCTACCCATCCGCTCTCTGAAGGGTCCTCAGGCATCTGCTCTAACTCCACCCAGGGGTGCTGTCCCTAATACGAAAACACAATAACAATTGAGACGCCCCTCGAGAGACGCCTCTCACGTGGTGTCGATTCTGGCTTTTTCCATGATGATCTTCCTCTGGGCCTCGGGTTTGGCGTTGACCTTGCTTCTCAGGCTCTTCTCCGGCCCGCTGATACCCCCTAAACATTCCTGAACCCTCCTCCATGTCTGTACCAGTCTCTTGAACAGAGCTCTATTCATCCAATTCTTAATTGGAACCTCCCTCGCACCTGCAGACAGACATCCGCAGCTTGAATCCCAATTCTCATAGACTTCTAACAGAAGTGTTGCAACTTATTTCCTGACACAACTCGGCCTGTACCAGTCCGTGCAAATCAGAAACCCTTTTATCACTTCAGGCCTACAACAATTCTCGCAAAGGTTAAACTAAAAACATGTTAGCATCTTATTCTTGGATAATGAGAAAACACATCTATGAAATATAAATCTAACGAATAAACAAATCATTATAACATTAGTGCAATCCATGTCTATGCAAAAGTGTACCTTTCTAAACCCTTCTGGCCTAGCCATGAGGCCTGTTCCCTTCTATGCTTTGCAGCATGACATTCTTCCATTAGCAGCTACATAACACGGATCATGATTAATCACGCCTAATAAGGTTATATATTTTCACACATTTCTGCATTTGTTCCACTTCTATATGAGGTTTCTGGATTAACTACACATCTCTAAGTATAGGTGAATATAATTTCGACACTTATAACATTTCTATTATGATTTGTGCGTACAACTTGTACTTATGGTGCACTCATACATTTTGTTCAGTTTGCGCTCTCTCAGTTCCCCCCTTTGATGACCTCTCGGGGTCATCACCAAAATTTAAACTGAACTAATTGCGATCCCCCTCGTTTCTGCGTTTCTAGAGCCCTCAGGCTCCTGTACTGATTGTCCTGTATTGCGGCTAATCTCCGTTCCTGTTCTCTCCTGTGTCTCTCCAATCTATTTGATCTGTACCATTGATACGACCTCACCAATCCCCACAACATGATCACACAGATCACTATTATGATGATAGGTTTCAGTATGTACCATACAAAGCTCCTCCCTATGTTGGCGAACCAACCTCCAACTTCACCCATTCCATGACCCACTTTTTCCCAAACATTTACTTTTGTTAGGTCCTCGATCTCTTTGTGAATGTTAGTTATGTTCATAATGACTTTCTCAAGAGGTTTTGAATTGTCTGGAATGTAAGTGCAGCATTCCTGGACCTTCAAAGCCTTACAGACTCCGCCTTCTTTGGCTAGCAGAACGTCTAACGCAAGACGGTTCTGAAGCACCATGGCCCTTATCGATTGCATCTCTCCTTCCACCAGCATTAAGGATCTAGCAGTGCTGGCAGACAATCTGTCTACGACTGTAGCCAGTCTCCTAATTTTGACATCATTTAGGATCAGTCCTAAAAGAGGAAATGCAGCTCCAAATACATCTCCAACCATTTCTGCATCTCCTAGGTCTCTTCTCCCTCTCGTTGAGACCTTGCCCTCTATGATCTCTAAGTCTTGGGCATGGTATATTTTGGGAAAGACAATTGCCAAGTAACATGATCCATACCAGTTATCAGGTAGTCTCACGTAGGCATTTCTTCCACATACAAAATATACGTTTGGAATCACTTGCATTCCTTTCAAGAAGTCCTTTGTGTAGTATTCTAATCTAAAAGCATGTTCACAACTGACTTCCCCTACGAATACATTTTCGTAGTACGTTTTACTTCTGTGAAGGCATAACTTCCCTTTCTGTGTTCGATCCAAAGCTATTGGACCACTACTACCCTTTCTCTTGTGTGCTTTCTCTTCCTCGGTCCAATCTGTTTTCCACTGTCCTGATTTTTTCAGGATCTTTTGCCTTCTATATCGATCATCCACTTGCCCTATAAACTTCTTCTCGACTTCTGACACTTTGCATGTCAGGTTATTTCTGCGGGCATGTGAAGTATCTAAAGGATCCCATGGAATGAAGAACTTAGCCAATCTGTCTTCACTCTTCCAATAGTCCCACTTGTTCATCTGCTTATAATTTGGGACTTCTGGTAACACTGAGTCGTAGTTAGAGAAGTAATACTCAAAACTATCTCTTCCATAAAATATGCTAAGCAATAAGCTACATGTAATGCCATAAGTCAGTGGGAGGTGATGATATCTAATGCCTTCATCTACAGACGCAGGCAGCTGCATGCAGACATAGCAATCCTTGACCTCCATGGCATCCACATATTCATACAAAAGTTTGGCATAAGCATTTGACCTATAGTCGCCTTGGGACTCATCCATGTGTAACCTACGAGCTTCTGCTGCTAATAACGCTTTCTCCTGTATGGTTTCCCCTTTCTTACCAGCAACAGTGGGGTTTGGTGTCACTACAGATTTTTCGTCTGGTACCCTTGCCTCACTCTCGTGTCCCATCACATATGATACAGTAACTACTAAAGCTATAAGAAGTATCACTCCTACTATTAGTGTGCCTATTATACATTTGGCTCTACGGTTCAGACTACCGGCCTCCATCTTCTTCAGACAGTATGATTCTTTCCTTCAATTTCAACGTAAAGTTCTTTCCTCTTTGTTCCTTTACAGTCTCTTAATCCTCCAGTATTTAGAACCACACAATTGGAAGCTGGCAATCTCCTTTTGCAAAGTCTTTTTGAGTTTTAACACAGACAACCCTAGCCCTTCTCCGTCACCTTATAGGAAAGGTCCCTAAGTATCTCTGCTTCCTAGGCGCTAGGTTATCTTCTCTTTCTCGTTTATTTACAAAGTCTTTTAAGCATCTACAATGAGGCTTGGACCTGCGGCTTGGACAGCATAGTTCAATAGCTCCAAACGAAGAATGTGTTCCTCGTGACTTGTTATCGTTGTTCCAAAGTCGGGGAATTGCAATTCGGTGAAAAACATGTGCTTTAACTTGCTGAGGTAGGGAGGGTTGGGGACTTTGAACGTTAGTGACCCTTCTGTTTCGACTCCAGGCACCAACAGCTGTACTTCTACTGTGATGATGGGTTCAACATTGGCCACTAGCACCGCCCTTATTCTCCCTGTCGTTTGTTCCCAAGCCATCTGTCGCCAGATATGTCCACTCAGGAGTGGCGTATCTTCTGTTAGGCACACGTACTCTCCTTGACCTTCTTAGATCTGCTGCTTCAGAGCCCAAAGCACCTTCGTCCGGGTCTGAGTCTTCGGATATTGGAGCGAGGGTTCTCTCTGGAGTTGACCTCAGGCTTGAGCTTCTTCTTTGCGGCCAGCTGGCCTCTCCACGCCTTACCCTCCTGCTCCTTGTCCTTCTGCTTTGCTCTCGCTCTCTTTCACCTTGGTCAGTGTCTGACTCGTACTCCCAGCTGCTTCCTCCTTCTGTAGCGTCGTCTGTTTCGCTGTTGTACTGACCGTCCTCGGCCTGGTCAGACACGTTCCCAGCTTCTTCTGGCACCTCTACAGCTTGGCTGGCCCCCTCTGTGGCTTCTCCGTCCGCGGCTGGACTTATATCCGAGAGAGGAGCTGTTTCTTCCAGAGGTGCTGGAACTCTCCGCGTATGAGACGCGTGGATCCAGTTGGGCAGGCCTCCCACTTTCACAGCAGTGTTCGTGATTAGGATGATCTGGTAGGGCCCACGCCACCGGACATCTAGGCAGCTTCTTCTTACGTGCTTTTTGACAAGCACCCAATCTCCAGGACACAGGTCATGACACAAGTCCTGGCACGACGGGACCTCGGCAGCCTGCACCTGAAGGGACACAGAATGAATGGCATCAGACAGACCCTTACAATAGTCCAGGATCATATCATCTGTGATATTTAACAAGGCTGCAGTCGGTACTGATGGCAATCTCATTGCCCTCCCCATTAACACCTCGTGTGGCGATAGTCCTGTTCTTCTGTCTGGGGTACTACGAATGCTCATAAGAACCAGTGGCAGAGCATCAGGCCAACTCAGAGACGTTGATGAACACATTTTGGCAATTCGGGATTTGATGGTGCCGTTTATCTGCTCCACAATTCCCGAAGCTTCTGGTCGGTAACTACAATGCAATTTCTGGTCTATGTTCAGGGCCGCACAAATCATCTTCACAAGCTCGCTGTTGAAATGTGTTCCCCTATCTGATTCCAAAGAGGCCGGTACCCCGAAGCGCGGAATGAGTTCCCTAAGCAATAACTTGGCTACTGTGAGGGTGTCACACCTGCGAGTAGGGTATGCCTCGACCCATCTGGAAAACATGCAAACAACCACCAGGACATATCGAAGGCGGTTGCACCTTGGCATTTCGATAAAATCCAGTTGCATTCGATTGAATGGACCTCCAGACCTCCCTATGTGACTTAGTGTAACTGGTGTTCTTTTTCCTATGTTCAGCTGCTGAGAGGTCACACAACGCTGGCACACTGCTTCTGCGGCTACTCTGAACTTGGGGTTGTACCAGGTTTGTCTGAATACCCTCAGCATAGCGTCTCTCCCTAGGTGTGCTGAACCATGCAATTGTCTCGCCATTGGGCTCCCCATCTCATTGGGTAACACTGCCCTCCCATCTGCTGAAACCCAGAAATGCGCCTCGCCTATCACACATCCTGCATTTTCCCATGTTTTCTTTTCAAAATCGGGTGCATTTTCTTGCATACATTTTAACTCGTCCCAAGTGTCTACAGTTTCCAATATCATGGCTAATTCAGTTCTGACATTAATTCCACCCACTTCCACCTCCGTGAAAGAGTACCCTTGTTCTGCGCAATACCTTGCGACTTCGTCGGCATATCTATTGCCTTGTGACACGAAGTCCATGTTCCTAGTGTGGGCGGTACATTTTACAACTGCAATAGCTGCCGGACATTGCAAGGCTTCCAGCAATAAACGTACAAACTCTCCATTACGAATGGGTGAACCTGAAGAGGTCATGTAACCTCTTTGAGACCATAATTGCCCATAATCATGAACTACCCCGTAACCGTATTGGCTATCGGTGTATATGGTGACTCGAATTTGGTTGCTTGCCAGGCAGGCACGCGTCAATGCAATAATTTCAGCTACCTGAGCGGAGTGTACTCCTTCCAGGCATGCGGCTTCCACCACTCCAGTAATTGTACAAACAGCGTAAGCTGCTCTCAACTGCCCAACTTCGTCTCTTACGCATGAGCCATCAACAAAGAAAACTTCATCGGGGTCAGTCAGTGGCTCATCAACGATGTCGGGTCTCGGTTTGGTGCATAGTTCAGTCACATCAAAGCAATCATGGTCTGTACATACATCATCATCAATGTCAGCTGGGAGTGGCATCAATGTAGCAGGGTTCAAAACAGAGCATCTCTTGAGGGTCACGTTCTCTGCAGCAAGAATGACTTGCTCATAGCGCGTGAGCCTGCTATTGGTCAGATGCTGGGTTTTGGTCCTGGTCATTAACAGTTCAACAGAATGTGGCACATACACCTCTAACTGGTGTCCCATAACTATATTTTCACAACGTTCGATACTGACACCCGTTGCAGCAACGGATTTGAGACATCCGGGCAACGCTGCGGCTACTGGGTCTAAGGTAGCCGAAAAGTAGGCAACTGGTCCACGGGCATTCCCATGGATTTGGACCAGGACGGACAAAGCACAACCCTCTCTTTCACAACAGTAAAGCAAGAATATTTTATCGTAATCCGGCATTCCCAGAGCAGGAGCACGACACAGGTCCTCTCTCAGCTGCAGGAACGCCATCAAACAGTCTTTGTCCCATGGTACCGGATCACTCACCTCCTTGTGCGTCAGTTTTTGCAAGGGTTTTGCTTTCAGTGAAAAGTTTGCTATCCACTGTCGGCAATAACCCACCATCCCTAGGAACATCCTGACCTCTCTCTGTGTTTTAGGCGCATTCATCTTCATGATCGCCTCTATTCTGTCTGGTGACACCTTCCGTTTCCCTTTTTCAATTCTGTGCCCCAAGTACTGCACTTCTGTCAGGCAGTACTGCAATTTGCCCGGGGACACCTTGTGTCCATTTGTAGCTAAGTGATTTAGCAAAGCAATGGAATCCTCCCTGCAAGCTTCTTCAGTTTCTGACGCCACAAGTAGGTCGTCTATGTACTGGACCAGAACCGACTTCTGGGGCAGCACTAGACTTTCAAGATTTTTCTTCAACAGCTGGTTAAAGATCGATGGGCTCTCTGTATACCCTTGTGGGATACGACACCATGTTAATACGCGACCTTCCAGCTTAAATGCGAAAAGAAAGTGGCTCTCTTCGTCCAAAGGGATTGAGAAGAAAGCCTGGCAAAGGTCTATCACTGTGAACCATTCAGCTTGGAACGGTATCTGAAACAATATCACTGATAGATTCGGTACCACTGGACAACATGAGACAACTATGTTATTAATTTTTCGAAGGTCCTGCACTATTCTGAATTTCCCGTTTGGTTTCTGCAAACCCATAATCGGGGAGTTACACGGACTACCCACGATTTCTTTCAATATTCCCTGCTTAATCATGGACTCGATCACGGGCTTTATACCTGCAATCGTTTCTGGGGTCAATTTATATTGGGGTGTTCTTGGAAACTCAGCATGCGGTTTCACTACGATTTTCACTGGGTCCACTCCCTTGACTAGTCCAATCTCTTCCCCAGTGAAATCCCACACTTCTGGTGCCACGGTCTCCCTTAGATCCCATGGGAGCTCATCCACTGTCAAGGTGGGATACAGCTCCACACATATTCTTGAGTTTGCGACTTTAAAGTCTGCGTCATCATCATTAGTCAATACCTCCACTCCCTGCGGTGTGCAGTATATTGTGCAATTTAACTTGCATAAAAGGTCTCTTCCCAATAGACATACAGGGCTAGAATCACAAACCACAAACTGATGTTCATCACTGTATTTCCCTATTTTCACCTGCACTGGCTCTGTCAATGGGCTGGTTATTCTCCTGTTTGCGACCCCCACCACTTGAATTGTTTCGCCCGACATTGGCAGGCCTGGAACTGCAGCTGATCTTATTGTGGATCTAGTGGCTCCTGTGTCTACTAAGAATGTCGTGGGACACCCTGCCACTTCGGCCTCAACGTATGGTCCCCTCTGGTCCACCTCTAAGACTGCCCCAAGGGTACAGTCTTCTCTCTCCACTCTCTGTCCTGTTAGGGGATCAACATAGTAACACTCCTCTCCTCCTACGAAAAGAGGCATCTGTCTATAGGTCTTTCCCCCTGTCGCTATTCTGGGTGGTTGTGGGAACTGGGCTCGTGGAGCTGTGGTCCCCCCTTTGACCACCCTTCCTTGATATGATGTTGGCCCTTTTCCTGGAGAGTCTTGAACCTCTTCCTCCTCTATTCCTTGCTCTCCAATTTCAACGTTGTAGGGACACTCGCGTTTCCAATGTCCCACCTCGTTACATTGATGGCACCTGGTCGTCTTTTTCAATGCCGCTATGTCTATCCTAGGTCTAAAGTTGGAGTTCTCCTCATTGCCCTTGTTCTGATTATTCTGTCTCCTGCCCCCGGTCCCTGTTCCCTGTTGCTGTTGTCCACCCTTACCGGCTGACTGCATCTGTACCACCATCAGTTTTTCTTTTAGCTTCTTTGCTTTTGAGTCTATCTCATCACAGCAGTACCTAGCATATCTCAGAATTTCGTCCAAAGGTTTATTTTGCCAACAAATCAAGTGTTGCTGAATCATTAAACTAATATCCGGTCTTAAGCCCAAAACAAATTTAGACACAAACTGCCCTATGTCTTTAGGATCCATTACGTCCAACCCGCTATACTGTTTAAACGCCTTCAGCAATCTCTCATAATATTCATGAACTGTCTCTTTGGGTTCCTGCCTAGTTCGATCTATTTTGACCCAATCTATGTCCTGCATTGGCACTTTTTCCTTCAGCCAAGTCATCACTCTCTCATATTTTGTCATTACTGTCTCGGACGGTCCATTAGTCCGTGCATCTCTCTCTGGTTCTGTTGTGGGCCATTCAGCACTAACCTTACATGCTGTCCACAAGTCTCCTGGTACCACAATGTCAAACAGAGTGTTCAGGTCTATCCATAGTACTTTGGAGATTTTTACGAACCTCTCCACCTGCTTGTACCACTCCACTGGGTTCTCCCTCAATTTAGGGAAGGAGTTGGTAAAGGCTGCTAAGTCCCCTCTACTCCATGGCACATGCACATAGTTCCCGTTTGCAACCTCACGCAAAGGGTATGCCTCTATCTTCTGCAGTCCTCCCTCTGGGGACATCCCAAGTATGCTTCTCCTGACGGTCCCTTTCTTGGACCACCTTTCTTCCCATTTATCCAGCGCTCTCCATGTCCTTATTCCAGTGATCAGTTCCCTTATGTGTGTTTTTAATCCTATCGTTCTTCTCTCATCTAGGTCCTGATCGGAATAATGTAGCCTGTGGTTACCCTGTAATGCTTTAGTCCTCGACAAGTCTACCATGTATTTTCCTGCCAGTTCGACTAATTTCTCATGTGCTGTCCTCGCCTTTCGAGTGATGTCCTTTGCCATGAACAGTACTTCATCCTGCTCGTACATGTCCATTCTTTCCAAAGGCAAGGTACCATCTACCATGTCATCCAGCTCTGATTTTAAGCTGGCGACATCAAGTCTCTTTGCTTTTATCTCGGCTCGCAGTATGTCTTTCTTAGGGTGTTCATTGATCTCTCTCCCGTCCCAGCTCTGAGTCCTACGCTTAGGATCAGGGGAGTTAAGGAGAGTCCTCCCTCTTTCCCATCTCTCTAAGTCCCATGCTCGGCCATCTTCCCTTGGAGGGTGATGAAACACTGGCCTATTTCCCCCTATCTCATTTTGTCCATTCTGCCTGTTCTCCTTGAACTCAGGATAGGACTCTCTGCTGTTCTCCACCCTGTCACTATTCCCTCGTTGCCTAGTGTCACTCAGTATATGGTAAGTTCCTTCTCGGCTCCCCATGTCCCCCGGATTCCGTTCATGTCCGTAATCACAGGGGTCATGGTGAGACCTCTCGCAACTCTCGTTCTGTCCCCTATTGCCAGACGCATAGTGGGTGCACTTAAAGCTGTCTCTGTACTCCTGCGTTCTCCTATCCCCTTCGCTGTGAATTGGGCGGGACATCCCCCCACACTCAGGGCTCCTGTTTTCCAGTATTGGTCTACCTCCTCTCCTGGTATGACGAGTGTCTCCGCTACTGTCCTGACCCTTCCCGTCCCACTCCGGACTGCTTTCGTCAGCCCCGCAGTGAGTCCGGGTCCTGCTATCCTGGCTTTCCCTTCCAGCTTCCGCTGCTTCGAGGCTCTTGTGAGCCTCTATTGCCGCGTCCCACTCCTTCATGTACTCTCTAAGATCCTGGAAGGATTTCGGCCCTGATCCCCTCAGATCCTTTGGCCATCTAGGGCCCCCCGGATCTCCTGTTGGATCTACTGCTGTGTGTATTGGGGTGCTCCAATCCCTTGGTCCTGTCGGCTGTCTTGGGGAATTGATGGTATCGTTCCTCCTTGCCATTTCTGCTCTCTCCCTGTCCAATCGTACCTGTTCCTCCCCTCCGGCTCTCTCTGGGTCATAAATCGATACTATAGGACCTATAGTAACAGGTACTTGCAGAGCGTCTGGCAGTGCGTAGGATGTGGCACGCTCCGTTTCTGGCACCCTTTGTACCACAAACCTTCCGACTACCTTCTGCACCGGACTAGGTTGAGACAATTCTTTGCTTGCAGTGGGATCCCAATCTGTAATGGGAAGCGGTCTATACTCCCCTTCACCAGCCCCCCCTTCTCTGCTTGGCTCGACATTTCCTGCCTCTTTATTGTACGGGGGTGGCCTATCTGTTAGTAACCTATTTATTAGGCTGTCCTCTGTCTCGCTCTCATCATCTTCCTCTAATGGGCTCTTGTTCCCCGCCACCTCTATTACTGAGTACAGTTTGTTTACTTCAAGGTTATGCACTCTCCATCTTTTAGCATCCGCATCCCATTTGGCATCCTGCACTGCTCTTACCGATCGTTTCACCCTTTCTTGACGCCTATTCAGGTTCCTCTCGTGCGCCGCCCTAATCCATGCATTGAGAGCTTCAAACTGGGTCGGTCTAGGCAGGGGTCTCATTGAGGTCATAACTGCTTTTAATCGGTGTAATACCTCTAATCTAAACGTCCCATACTTTGGAAACGTCAGTTCCTCATTTCCTTCTGTAATCTTACTCCACTCTGAAATCCACAATATAGTGTGCAACCCAACATTCGTCCCCATATAATTAGCCGGCGTACCCTCCGGCGGGGCTTCTTCCCCATCAAAAGATCTCCGCCTCTCTCTCTTAAACGCCGCTCTTAACCATTTAAAACATTTCATGATTAAACGTACAATTTCCAGCCTCGCTATTCTGTTTACTTCCTGTTGACAATCCGCCAATCCCAGCGCAGCTTTGCTAGCTAGCCTATCACAGCGCGGTCTCACTCCGGCCGGCCAATCCCAGCGCGGCACTTTCTGACGTCACTCGTCACCCCTTTGCAGCAGTTCCCCTCCTTCTCTCAGCTCGTCTCCCGGTCACGCATGCGTCCCATTCATACACCGAAAAATGACTACTTCCGACCAAGCGGTCACTTCTCTTGACTGTACGTCCACAGTCTATCTGTAATTGTCAACACAACTGACGAAATGTCTTTTCAGGCAATCGTCTCTCTGATAGGTTGCTTACACACACAGTAACTTCCGACCAGCGTCCGTTACTCACGCACTCACTCTTACGTTCCCCCTATCTCGGTCCTTCGGGCGATCAATGGTACCTCATGACCCCCTTTACACTGGTTGACAATTACTCTGGATGTCCGATACACCCGAACCACTTAAGCTCTCTTTGAACTTAAGATTTGCACCGGTTGCGCGCGCTCACAACCTGTTCCACAGTCACTCTACAGGCATTCAACTCCGCCAGACATTACAACATAGATACAAGACAAAAACACCGCAATCTAACACGCATGACCCTTTATACTCACTCTCGACCGATACTGCTGCTTTTCTTTCTCGCGCCGTCAGCACCCTCTTCGGCGGGCGGTTCCTCCGATCATCGATCTCTAGGGGCCTTGGGGTAATCTAACCTGGCCTAGATCACCTTCCTCAAGAAGGCAACCATCCTCTATAGCTACCAACTGCGGGGGCGGGATTTTGATCTCTACCTTATCACTCTAGATCTAAACCCCGTTCTGGTCGACTGAATCTTTATTGCCTGTCATTGAGGAAAGAAAGTGCATCCAATACCAGGTTAGTTCGATCAATAATGGGCTCGACTCTGAAAACCACATACTACTTCTAAGTTTCAAAGATTTATTACAGAGTCAATGATAACTGCAAGTACAGACATCTCAAAATGAGATTCAAAAGATATATGGGCACCACTACAAACATGTGTTCTCTAAAAGCCCTCAGGCGCGCAAAGAACACTACTAGGACTAGTTCCAAAATCAAAAGGGCTGCAAGCATAGACACAAATTGTGATCTCTCCGTCATTTACAAGAGGAAGGAAGGTATCAGGTTAGGCTGTCCCTGCCCTGATCTGGATGGTATCCCTACTTAACACAATCCCAACCTATCAAAGGTATCAGCTGTGAAAGACTTCCTAAGAAGATCACCCACTCTTAGTCTCTAGGTGAAAACCTATGATCTCCCATCAAGGCCCCTCTCTGCCTACCCATCCGCTCTCTGAAGGGTCCTCAGGCATCTGCTCTAACTCCACCCAGGGGTGCTGTCCCTAATACAAAAACACAATAACAATTGAGACGCCCCTCGAGAGACGCCTCTCATGTGGTGTCGATTCTGGCTTTTTCCATGATGATCTTCCTCTGGGCCTCGGGTTTGGCGTTGACCTTGCTTCTCAGGCTCTTCTCCGGCCCGCTGATACCCCCTAAACATTCCTGAACCCTCCTCCATGTCTGTACCAGTCTCTTGAACAGAGCTCTATTCATCCAATTCTTAATTGGAACCTCCCTCGCACCTGCAGACAGACATCCGCAGCTTGAATCCCAATTCTCATAGACTTCTAACAGAAGTGTTGCAACTTATTTCCTGACACAACTCGGCCTGTACCAGTCCGTGCAAATCAGAAACCCTTTTATCACTTCAGGCCTACAACAATTCTCGCAAAGGTTAAACTAAAAACATGTTAGCATCTTATTCTTGGATAATGAGAAAACACATCTATGAAATATAAATCTAACGAATAAACAAATCATTATAACATTAGTGCAATCCATGCCTATGCAAAAGTGTACCTTTCTAAACCCTTCTGGCCTAGCCATGAGGCCTGTTCCCTTCTATGCTTTGCAGCATGACATTCTTCCATTAGCAGCTACATAACACGGATCATGATTAATCACGCCTAATAAGGTTATATATTTTCACACATTTCTGCATTTGTTCCACTTCTATATGAGGTTTCTGGATTAACTACACATCTCTAAGTATAGGTGAATATAATTTCGACACTTATAACATTTCTATTATGATTTGTGCGTACGACTTGTACTTATGGTGCACTCAAACATTTTGTTCAGTTTGCGCTCTCTCAGTTGTGTATATGACGTTGTACCTGTAGTTGTGAATGTACGCACGTCTGACTGGTGCGGAGTTGTGCGTGCATACGTGTGCATCTATCTCTGGATGCGGGCAAGATCAGAAATGTCCTCTCTCTATGTGTGCTTCAGTGGCCAGACACTACTGCCTCTCCAGAGAACTCGCGGATTGCCTTGTGTTGCGTTGATGGATCAAACTCACTTTCGGATTTCAGGAACGCTAGATGTTACCTACGCATTATCAGGCAAGGCCTTTCAAGGGATGAGCTCCGGAGCTCATCTTTCTAACAACACGATCCTGCTGGAGCAGCAGGGACGGCTGAGTTGCTGAGAGGACTCGGTGCTTCAGAACACTGATGCTGCAATGCAGGTTTTCTCTAAGCACTTACAGTCACTGTCCCAACCGGCTTTCGTTTTCACTGTTAACAGCACATATTTATTTTACAAGTGGGATTAAAGGAGGTAGGCAGAGGACTGTGTTCAACAAAAAGAGGGGACACGTATTGCATGCAATCCTCCAAAATTGGCACCGCTTTTACAATATATGTGCTGCTGTTATTTGAGGCCCTGTTGAACAGCTCCAACATTCACCAGACATCACTTCCTTCATGTAGAGAGATGTATAATGGCGGAGAGGGAGTTTTGCATATGAGGGGATATGTTAATGTAAAAAGGGCATAAAGTACACCCTGACGTCCCTCTGGTGCAAGGTGACTGCAAATCCTCCAGTGAGCCCACACTGAAGGCCAAGATTTATCTGTGAGATATGGGAGACTCAGGGGCCCTCTTAAAATTCTGCCTGTGGGCCACACCATTTTGCATTGCGTCATTGAGTGTAATGTGCTGTAGGGCACAAAGCAGGTGTCTGCTGCACATGGTACCTTTGTATATTTTCTTGTCTAGAAATAGATATTCCCCAATACTTCCCGGAAAATCTGTTCTTCTCGGAGGAGCAAGTGTGTCACCGAACAGAATGTGACGCAGGGGTATCGGAGCAAGGGGATTCAGAAACGCTAACATCATGGAAGGGCCTTTAATGGTGCAGGTTTGATGATGGAATACCGTTACATTGTTTAAGGAAATGTGTTCCCTGTGCTTTCCAGTGAGGAGTGTTGAGTGTCCGGTGTAGTACAGAAAAATGGACATGCATCCTCGGATCAGATTGTGGCAGCTAGAGAGGCAGCAGAAGTTCGTTGTCACTCGCTTCCATTTCTGCACATTCAAGCACCTTGGACCGGAAAACGTACGCTTGTCCCTAATGTAGCCAGCGCGAGGCCAGGTGCTGCAGCAACATTACAGTACTCCATTGCTGTGGGCCCAGAGCCATGAACTAGGTTTAAACCTTCTCTAATCTCAGTTCATTCGTTAATCAGATGCACCGACCATAGCCGTAGCCTCCATTAGTGCAGCAGGAGCATTGGTGCCGGGGTTCAGAGGCCCTATGTAGACACCCAAACACACACACACACACACAATCTCCATATCTAGACACACGCATTCAAACACACACACAAACTCCTTATACATCCAACACACAAACACGACTCCCCACAGAGACACCTAAGCAAACCACACGCACACAACCTTTCTGTAGACACCTAACAACACATTCACGCAGACACACCCACAAACGCGCGCACCCCCCCACACATACACAAACTCTTTTCCAGGCACCAAAACCCACACGCGCACAAACACAATGACACACTGCCAGACACACTGGTTCAAATTGCAAGTAAAATAAAAGGGAGGGGCAGCATTTTTCAATTCTCGCCTAGGGTGACAAAACACCTAGAAACGGCCCTGCACCTAATTACTATATTATTCATGCAGATCGTGTCTCGGGGAAAGGGGGTGGTGGAGTCGCGGCAATCATCCGCTCAAACCTGGATGTTACCACTCTAACCTGCCTCACGTTAGTAAACACAGACAATCTAGTGTTAAAAATTGCCTTCTCCCACATGACGATTGCATGTGTCCTTTTGTATAGACCCCCCAACTCGATGCCATCATTCCCTATGGCTCTGAGCGACCAAGTCGCTAATTTACCACTTGACCATGCCAGGATTTTTTTAGTAGGTGACCTAAACTATTGGTTTAATGACCCCATGGAAAGCCCTCAATCGGCCGCACTGACTGATCTTATGTCCAATTTAAATTTTAGTCAATTAGTGCTCTCCCCTACCCACCGCAAGGGTCACATCCTAGACCAGGAGTGGACCAACACCACCTGTGTAACAACACCGACGATCCTGCCATGTCTTTGGTCAGACCACCTAATTCTTAAATTCAAATTATGTTTCGTCCCTGCTAGGATGACCACGCCGGTCACAGGCGGCCTAGCTAGAAATTGGAATGCTATGGATAAAACTGCATTCCTACAGTCACTAGCCAATTCCATTCCCCCCCTTCATAGTGATATCAATTCTTCGGTTTCCACTCTCACAGGCTGGCTACAAGCTGCTAGTGATCTTCATGCCCCTTACAAGAAAATCAGATTGGCACGGCGAGCTGATGCCCATAGATGGTTCTCCTCTGATTTAAAACCCAGGAAATTGGCTTTGCGGCAGCTGGAACGCCAATGGCGTCGCGAATATGACCTTGAGTTAAAAATCAAATCACCAAGGGCCAGAAAGGAGTATATGAATGCCATCTCCGCGGCAAAGGCGGCTTACTTTTCTTCCCGAATCCTTAAGTCCTCAAATAAATCTAAGGATATTTTTTCTATCCTTAATGAACTGACGAACCTGGCCAATGTTCGCCCCAAGAATACTCCCACCCAGTCTTTCTGTGACTCACTTAATACTTACTTCAGTGAGAAGATAGTAGACATTAAAGCTAGCATCCCCCAGCCTGCTATCCCAATTACTATCGGTATGGCAATTAAGAAGAGCCCTGGCACTCTTAGTAGTTTCCCGCCCATAACCCAGGATCAATTTCTGGAACTACTTACAAGAGTTAAATCCGGTGCCCCCTCGGACAGCTGCCACCCCTACATCCTGAAAGAGTGTTTCTCTGCCCATCCGGCCTCTGCTCTTACACTCTTGAATGACTCTCTGACTTCCGGCCTAGTTCCTCTAGCGTTTAAGGAAGCCACGGCCATACCGCTCCTGAAAAAACCCGGGGCTGACCCAGCTTGCAAGGCTAACTACCGGCCCATCTCCTTATTGCCCTATCTGGCAAAAGTCCTGGAGGCCCACGTAGCTAAATGCCTCTCTAACTTCCTCAAGGAGTCTTGCTGCTTTGACCCCCACCAGGCAGGATTCCGGCCGGCACATTCAACAGAGGCAGTGGTAACCACAGTCCTGGATACGCTGCAGGACTGCACCGATAGACGTTCCCCTCAGGCGCTGGTGCTCCTGGATCTGTCAGCCGCTTTTGACACGGTCGATCACAACATCTTGATTGACCGTGTTGAACAGGCCGGCATCCGGGACACGGCGGCCTGCTGGCTGAGGTCCTTTTTGGAGAACCGCACTCAAGCGGTACGCCTTGGAGACCTAGCTGGGGCCAAACAGTCCATCATATGTGGAATGCCACAAGGACCCTCCCTGCCATTCGTGGGACTCTGGCGTTAATGCTTATGAATCAGACTAAACAACAAAACAATATACATTTTCGTGAACGCCAGTTCTCAGCGCCTGCCCACCCAGAAGTTCGACTAATGTAAGAAGCATGGGCACTAAATTCCAGATCACAATGAAATCAAAATAAAACACAAACCATACTGATCCTACAGGTGAAGGTTTTCAACTATGCAGATGATTTACAGCTGCTCTTCACAATCGACAACTCTGAAAACTCCATCTTACACTTCCAATCGACCATGAGGTTCATCAAAGCTTGGATGGACCAAAACCAGCTGAAATTGAACCTGGGGAAAACCGAGTTGGTCCTGACTGGGGATAGCACCAAGCACTGGGGCCCCCACAACTGGCCATCGGATCTAGGTCAAGCCCCGACCCCTTCTCCATCGGCTAAAACACTTGGGGTCACAGTGGACTGCGATCTTTCATTAAAAGCACAAGTGGGCCAGGTGGTCTCCAAATGCTTTTTTCAGTTAAAAAAAATTCGGAAGGTCCGGCGCCTACTCACCTTGGAGGCAATTACCCAGGTCGTGATCGCCACTGTTCTGTCCCATCTGGACTACGCGAATTCCATTTATTTAGGCCTCCCCATCTACCTGTCTAAACGTCTCCAGATGGTACAGAACTATGCCGCTAGGCTGATTTTGAATCAACCGAGGTGGCATGCAGCCACTCCCCTACTCATGAAACTGCATTGGCTTCCTGTCACCCAACGCTGTGCCTTTAAAACAGGATGTATGATCTTCAAATCCTTGTACTGCAAAAGTCCCAAATTCATTGATCAACTAATTACTAAGTATGTACCATCTCGCAACCTCCGCTCATCCCACCAGGGCCTACTCCAAACGCTCCCTTTCAAACTCAAGCGCTCTGGAGGCCGTAGGTTTGCAATACTTGCCCCCTGCCTGTGGAACACCTTCCCCCTTGAGATCCGGACCTGTCAGGACCTCCTCTCATTTCGGAAGGTCCTGAAGACCTGGCTCTACAGACAAGCATTTCAATAACTCTTCACCCTTCATCCACGTTATGTTACTGTTGATCTCAGCGCCAAGAAACCAATCGGGGATAGTGCGCTTAACAAATGCTTTATTAACATAACATAACATAACATTAAGTTTGTCTTAAGTCTGTCTTAAGTTTGTCTTAAGTTTGTCTTCAGTCTGTCTTAAGTCTGTCTTAAGTTTGTCTTAAGACAAACTTAAGACAAAATCCTAACTTCTGTGAATACCAAAAGTAGTAAGTTTAGGATTTTGTCTTAAGTTAGTTCTGTGAATCGGCCCCTAACTTCCTTGGAGAAAGAAAAAAGGCGGCCAACTGGACTATGTATATACTGTGGAAACGCAGGACAGTCGGTCAGAGACTCTTCTCGGTTGGTGGGAAACTACAGGGTACAACCAGAAGCGACAAACCCCGGTCAGGTTTCCTCCAAGCAATCAGTTCATCTTACTGACAGAAGATAAAACAAGACCCCATTTCCAGCTGCCCATACAAATCTTATCACCAGCAGGACTTCTGAGGCTGTTGGCCCTACTTGATTATCGATGCCTGCAGATGTTTCATGGATCAATCATTTCATGCCTCGCATCGACTTCTTAAACAAGAAAAAGAGAAACCAGAAACCATTCTGGGAATTGATAATAAAGCCCTGTAAAGAAAAGTCTTTGTTGGTAAACAACAGATTGGTGATGGCTTTAGAACATGGACCCTTCGAACAGATACATTTGGATGTACTTGATGCCCCTACTTCCCAGTAATTTTAGGGACTAATTGGCTTCACAAGTATAGTTCTCTGATCAATTGGAAGGAGCAGATCATCGCTTTCTCCTCCCAATGAGACAATTTGAAGTGTTTTCCAAGTTAAGATCTGAGGCATGAACTGCCCTTAACTTGTAGAGCACTAAAGAAGGAATTTCCTTTGATCCCTATCCCAGAACCTTAAAAACACTTTGAAGATGTCTTCAGTAAGAAAGGGGCAGACCAGTTACCACCACACCAGCCAAATCACTGTCTACTGATCTTCCTTCAGAAGGAAAAGTCCCTCATGGGTGAATGTATACGCCAACCGTGAAAGAGGGATGCAGCTTTTTGGATTACATAAAGGAAATTCTACTGAAGTGGTTTATTCAACCGTCTACCTTTCCAGCTGCTCCTATTGTCTTCATCCCAAAGCAGGAGGGGGGTGCAAGCCGTGCATTTACTACAGATAACTTAATGCAATGACAGTACACATTAGATATACCTTACCTCTCAAATCAGTTCTCCTAGACCAGATCAGATCTGCCAAGATATTTTAAAAATTCGATTTGGAAGGTGCCTTTAATTTAGCAAGAATGAGACAAGGAGATGAGTGGAAGGCAGCCTTCAACACCCGATAAGGAAATTTTGAGTACATGGTCTTGCCATTTGGTTGGTTTAACACTCAAGCAGCATTACAACAGTGTGTCAAACATATCTTCAGAGATGCATTACATTGCGTCTAGGATCTTTATGTGGTCATTTACCTTGATAACATCTTATTACTTTCAGAATTTCTTGAACAATATTGAGACCATGTCATAGAGGTTTTGAAGATTCTACAAGAACACTCCTTGTTTGCTAAAATGGAAAAATTTGCATTTGAAGTCGCTGAAGTATTTATTGGGGTTTAAGAACTCTGATAAAGGAGTATGTATGGACCAAGATAAAGTTAAGGCTGTACAGGATTGACCAACTCCTAAATACATGAAAGAAATAAAGGGTTTGTGGAATGCACAAACATTTTCTGAATGTGCTCTCAAAAGTGTAATTCCTATCTCAGCACTTACACAAAAGGAGGTTCTATTTGATTTGTGAAATGAACCTTAAAGCAGTCTTCACTGCTGCCTCCATTCTAAAACATCCAGACAGAGAATTACACGTTATCCTGTAAACTGGTATTTCTTGTTATGCAGTATGATCCATTTGGCCCAAAAGATCCAGATACAGAGGCTGTACATCATCTGGTAGCCTGTTGCACCAGAACCCTGAGTACTGCAGAAGTGAATTATACGACTTACAATAAAGAAGGTTTGGCTGTAAAAGAGGCTTTGGCTTATTGGTGACATCACCCGAAGGTGGCTCAACATAAGACTGCAATTTGGACAGAGCATATAAATGTACGGTACCTCAAGATTATGAAATGCATAAACCCCACACCATGATAGGTGGTCTCTCTTCTTTTCCAGGTTCAACTATGCGATTACATATGGACCCAGTAACAGACATAGAAAAGCAGATGCTTTGTCCAGGCAATGAGATGAGAAAGGGGCAACGATCAATCCCTCATCAAATATGGCTGCACCACGAAGAATCACAATAGATGCTGAGACATTGTTAGAGTACATAAAAGAGAAGTATGAGACGCTCAAAGTAAAATAATGGATTGTATAAAGACCGGAACACTGAAGGTGAACCAGGGTTTGCTCACCTTCTGAATAGAAATTGTTCTAGGGGTTCTGAACAGAAGGCGAGTGAACCTCGGCATCCGACACAGATGCGGACAGGAGAAAGATGCAACAGCTGTGTGGACTTTTGGATCTAGCGTATAGATTGGCTGAGTCCTTTGTTTTTGAGCATCACTTGCTTGCACTGTTGTATAGACAAAACCATTCTTGTCCTGTTGACTGATTGTAAGATCTGTATGTGTCCTACGTCCTTATTTTTATGTCCTGAGGAGGGTTAAAAGGCAGGGGCCAAAACGGGTGGACCATTACTTTTTGCAGGGTTCCTCAATTCACCCGTAAGAATAAAACCAAGTAAACTTACAACCACAAATCTTTGGGACTAAGTTGTATCTGCCACATGGGTCAAGCTTGATGTATTGAAGGACCTAACACAAGGTGGACTTTCAACAATTAATTTGGAGACACCTACAAACTAAAATAGTTAACAAGGACTATTTGAGCGTGTGATTAGTTTTGTGTGTACAAAAAACGTTTTGTATGTCATTTTTCAATCTTTGTTTGTGTAAATGTTCTTAATGAATTGTTAAAAATGATTAATAATGATGTGATACTATGACCAGCAAAATAAAAGCAAATTGAGTTGCACAAACAAATAATGTACTTTCCAATAGTGAACAATCGCACTAGTGTCGAATCCGTTTAGTGGTACATCAAAATTTTCCCTATTAAGAACCTCTAATAATTTTGTTTATGCCCCAATGAGCTAAGGTACAGCACTGAGCAACGAATACCTTGAACCTATTGAGCCACAATGGGATAAGGAAGAGAACCCTTAGACCAAACTCTTCAGCCCATCCAACCCTAATGGGATTCATTGAACTCATCCAGCCCAACTAGGATAAGGCACCAGTAGTGGCCTGTACCCTGCCAAAGTGGCGGGCGGGCCGGAGGAGGGAGATGGGGACGGGGTGGTCGGGGGACAAATAAATAAACTTACCTTGATTCTGCCACCGCCTCACGCCGTTCCTGATTCTGCGCACTGGCTCCCAGAATGCACTGCGGCCAATCCTGATGCTGCATGAAAGCAGCGTTGGGATTGGCCTGAGCGCCGGCAGTTTGCACTCCCAGGCAAACTGGGAACCTGTGCCTGCTCTCTCCAGCCCCAGTAACGCAGCTGTCGTTGGCCGGCCTGAGATGGTCGGCCAAACCCTCATGCAAAGTGAGTGGAGTGCTCACCAGCAGTGTCATCCGGTGGATCCGCCCCAAGACTCGTCAGAGGTGGCGGTGGGGTTGGCACTCCTCCGCTCTAGTGGAGCAGACACCACTGTAAGGCACAGCCACCACAAAAAAAATTCTTGAACTCATTCTTCCCCAGTGGGATAAGGGACAGCACCCCATGACCATTCACTTGAACCCATCCAGCCCCAATAGGATAAGATAAGGTAAATAAAGACAGGGCAACCCAATAATCCCCAAGGAACTGGGTAACTACTCAATATAAAAATGTACCTTGAGGAATTGTTTCAACTTATTACTCAATCTTTACTAAGTCATATATATGTACATTAATTCAAATAGACATCAGAGTGATGGTAGCAATCATTTTCAGTTTTATATCATATAAGAAACGATGAAATTTTTTTTTGCAACAAATAGAAAAGGCAACACAAACAACACTATTACATTCAATATACTTCCGGTAGTGTGTTATACTGTTGGTATAGTACGTATTATATACATATATACATAACGTGCTCCTGAAGCCTCAGTCAGCTCATTCAAGAAGTTTTTTATGAATGCTGTAGTTCATATTTACAACCAAACAGTATAAAGGCGTCGACGTTTCGGTCTTTAACACACGATTTTCACCAAGACCATCCTCAGGACTGAATGTTGCTCAAAATATCTACAAAAATATACAATATGTACAGTATATTAGATCCTACTCCTAGTGTCCAATATAATTGATTGTCTGCTAACACTACCCGTCACCACACCCAGTGTGACTGCGCATTATCTATAATACTCACTATGTTACAAGTTGGGAATCACCAATCTTCGTAAACCAATAGAGAAGTCTAAACTATAGACCATCCGATTTCAGCGTGTACCTATACAAACAACAAGTATATACACTAAGCATATGTCTATATAGCAAACAAAAGAGCTTCGTTTGCTTAACTCTGCACCTGAACTACTTAAACTCCAATTCAGCTTACCTCCTCAAAAAGATAGGAACAACTCAAAAGTGACCCGGTATTACTCCTTCGTATCTTACTTCCAGTGTGTTTCCAATCTAAAATGTAAAAAACGGGAGATATCCTCCATGAATCAAACGGAATTAATAGCATAGTAGATCAGCGCGACTTCACCAATCTGCGCATGCGTGTAGTTCGCAATTCTGATGTAGTTTCTTCCGGTAACAGAGGGAGCCGGCATACTAACGGAGACGGAGTGAATTAGAGTCCTGTTATGTACACGGTGTGCAAGTAAGTGCTGGCTAATGGACGCTCGTGCTAGTTAATGGACGCTGGTTATAGTCATGGCTATGCTATTAATTCCGTTTGATTCATGGAGGATATCCCCCGTTTTTTACATTTTAGATTGGAACCACACTGGAAGTAAGATACGAAGGAGTAATACCGGGTCACTTTTGAGTTGTTCCTATCTTTTTGAGGAGGTAAGCTGAATTGGAGTTTAAGTAGTTCAGGTGCAGAGTTAAGCAAACGAAGCTCTTTGGTTTGCTATATAGACATATGCTTAGTGTATATACTTGTTGTTTGTATAGGTACACGCTGAAATTGGATGGTTTATAGTTTAGACTTCTCTATTGGTTTACGGTGATTGGTGATTCCCAACTTGTAACATAGTGAGTATTATAGATAATGCGCAGTCACACTGGGTGTGGTGACGGGTAGTGTTAGCAGACAATCAATTATATTGGACACTAGGAGTAGGATCTAATATACTGTACATATTGTATATTTTTGTAGATATTTTGAGCAACATTCAGTCCTGAGGATGGTCTTGGTGAAAATCGTGTGTTAAAGACCGAAACGTCGACGCCTTTATACTGTTTGGTTGTAAATATGAACTACAGCATTCATAAAAAACTTATTGAATGAGCTGACTGAGGCTTCAGGAGCACGTTATGTATATATGTATATAATACGTACTATACCAACAGTATAACACACTACCGGAAGTATATTGAATGCAATAGTGTTGTTTGTGTTGCCTTTTCTATTTGTTGCAAAAAAAAATTCATCGTTTCTTATATGATATAAAACTGAAAATGATTGCTACCATGACTCCGATGTCTATTTGAATTAATGTACATATATATGACTTAGTAAAGATTGAGTAATAAGTTGAAACAATTCCTCAAGGTACATTTTTATGTCCAATAGGATAAGAGGCGGTCTGTACTTCTGGCCATCCTTTTAATTTTCTTTTTATTCTATCTTTATGGTCTACTGTCAAGAAGCTCACCTCACCTCCCTGTTCAGGCTTTTTATCCATCAGACCAACAGGCCATCTCTACAGGTCACTAAACAACCTTCAGTATTCAGATAAAGAGGGCTAGGTACGGGTATAACTTCCTTAGTAACTCTAGAAATACAGTGAAATTATACAAACTATAAGGGAAATTGAATACAGGGAAAAAAGATCCTAGATTTCCTTCAAACAATAACTCAATGAGTGATGCCTGTTGTAGGACATGGACACATTTGTATTGGCCATGTTGTTTGCTAACTGTCACAAACAACAACCTGTAGTAAAACAAGAATGAAGAACAACGGTTGTTTCCTAGGAAAATGTTCATGAAGTCAGATTCATCAATCCATCTATCCCTGTGTTCCCATTGTTTTTATCTCCGATCCCAGAATAATCAAAACAAAAACGGCCTGAAGAATGCTGGTCACCTCTGGTGAGCGCTGTTTGCGGAGTATCCACATACTTTCCACCAAAGTCTCAACCACACATGTGCCGATGAATACCAAACAAACCAGTGCCAATGGCTCGCCCGCGCTCACAGTGCCGAAAAACTATAACTGTACCTATGGTAACTGCAAACATACTTAGTGCCAATGTGGTACCTGATACAACTGTAACTTAAGTCAAAGCAAGCAGTCCTTTGAAACACCGACACCCTTTGTGACACAATCATTTTACAAAAAGAAATCAATACCATAATATTATCTCTAGCTAGTCAGTAGACATATCCGTGACACCCACCAATGGTCCGAGCAACATCATGTGACTCGAGAGACTGGTGTTGAAAACCTGATTGTCCCATGGAAAACAGAGGGCATACCTGAATAAAGTAGCGGCGGCCTATCCTTAACCCCTTCCACGCTCATGACGAGCTGGGCTCGTCATGGCGTAGCCTCCTCGCACGCTGATGACGAGCCCAGCTCGTCACGTAAAGTGCGGTTTTAAAAAACTCAGCACAGGAGCGGAATTGGTGCAGCAGTGATGGTGTTAAGGGCCGAAGGGACCCCCCCTAGCTTTTACCAAACGTGAAGAGTGTCTGAGGAAAGGTCAGCTTGACAGACACTCCGGTAGGAGAAGGATCTTCTCCCGGTTGTGGTCTTGCCGATACGAAGGATGGCAGGCAGGGAAAGATGGGCAGAGCAGAGGTCCCTGCTGGGTGCGTGGAATGCAAGGCGGTCGTTGAGGTACGCAGGTCCTGCGTCATGAAGTGCTTTGCGGGTGTGAGTGAGGAGCTTGAAGATGATTCTTTTGTTGACTGGGAGCCAGTGGAGGTCTCAGGTGGCTGGTGATGTGGCTGTGGTGGGGAATATTGAGGATGAGTCTGGCGAAGGCGTTCTGGATGCTTTGCGGTTTCTTGAAGAGTTTCTGGGGGATGCCGGGATATAGGGCATTGCCTTAGTCAAGTCTGCTGCTGATGAGTGCGCAGGTGACTGTCGTACTGGATTCAGTGGGGATACACTTGAAGAGCTTTCGGAGCAGGCGAAGAGTGTGGAAGCAGGATGATGAGACGGCGCTGATATGGCGGTTCATTGTGAGCTAGGAGCCCAAGATTATGCTGATATTTCATGCGTGGTCTGTGGATGTTTTGTGGGGGGGCAAAATCTGCATGCCACCAGGAGTCATCCTAGGTGGCAGGGGTGGAGCCCAGGATGAGGACTTCAATTTTCTCTGAGTGAAGCTTGAGGCAGCCGTCCTTCTTCCAGGTGGTGACTGCCTTCCTCCGTCGTGGAAGTTGTTTTTGGCAACTGCGGGTTTGTTCGTGAAGGAGAGGATCAGCTGGGTGTCGTCGGCATAGGAGATGATGTTGAGATTACTGCTGCAGCCTGGTATGGGGTTTATTTTTATGTTTGGTGCATGTGTGAAAATGTTTTAATGTATGTGTATTTATGAGTGTGTGTTGTGAATGTGTGAGTGTGTTTGTGAATGGTGGTGAATGGGTGCACATGGTGAACATATGGATGTAAGTGTGCATGTGAGGCCATGCCACCCCCTACTCTGCTTGAATTACAGGCTGCCACTAAATATTAGTGGTGGCAGAGTCACAGAGGGCTTAAGCCAGGCTCCAGCCTCATGCCTGTTGTTGGCTGAACTCAAGGTCCTCTTGAACACTTTGGCCTAAAATCAACCAAACTTTCATGCGGCTTCCACTTGACATGCACGCCGTAACATCATGCACCAAGAATTAAAGACAAAGACATGTCCATCTACCGCACGGCCATTATTTTAGCGACATGACCACTACATTACATTGTCAAGAGTGGTCAAAACAACTGGGGAAATGTCCTAAAGACAGTATTTTTCTCCTTATCAAAACATAATCGAAACAGCAAATGCAATAAGAAAATGCTCTCGACAGTGTTCTTTAACTGCTGAACTTTTCTGTAATTGATCATTAAAGTAAAGAGATTCAGAAAAGCTATTTTACAAATAAGCACAGAGGACTTTTATATAAATTCCAACTTGGGTATCACATCTCCACCCTTAAAGAATCTACCAAATGGCCGGTATATTTCACTGGGAAAGGTGGCAACCGTACTGGCTGAACTGCATAATGGGAAACCGAAATCCGTGGTATCAATCCCAGTTTCCCTGCTTAAACAAAAATTGTGTGATCCTAGGCAAATATTTCAGTCCTCTTTTTTTCATTGCATATCAGAGCATATGATGCAGGCTGTACAATAGCATCTAGTGTGTTTCATTTCATGAGCCTATAATATTGCTCTATTTATAGTAAGACTCTAGGGCACATTTAGGGTGCACGTGACAGCAGATTTGCCTCTCAGCTCTCGATCGGTATTGTTGTCAGGGCAGAAGGGGAGGCATGACGGTTTCGAAGTTCTATCACTTTTATCAAATGCCTTGCAATGCGGTGATATTCTCTGATGTCCTGCAGTGAAACAGTTCTGCATGTTCAAAACACACCTTTTAGAATTTTAAATAGACTTTTTTTTTATTTACGAGATGTATTTTGCACGATTTAAAGATGACCCAATTTCACGGCCCGGCTCGTGCAGAACTCCGAACCAAGCGAGACCCTTGGCTCGGCTCTCCGTGTTCGTTTGTTGGCTCGCCCGCCCAAGGCTCGTGTCAGAGTCCATGCCCGCACGCAGAGGCCCGTCGCGGCGCCCCAGCCCTGGCTCCCATGCAGAGCACGCCGCAAGGCTCGTGTCATTGGGCTGGCATGCCCAGAGCTCATGCCCGCACGCAGGGGCCTGTCATGCCGCCCGATCACCGGCTCCCGTGGAGCGCAGGTATGCAGAGGCAGCTCCAGGATTCGGAGCTGTCAGACGCCCGTGTGACGAGGCCCTGGGCAGGGGCCTGCCCTCCACCCACATGCCCACAGCCAGGCTCGCGTGCTAGGGTTGTGTAACCACAGCAGGGTTACAAAAGGTCCGGGACGCTCTTGCACACACAGGGGGCAGGCCCTCCCCGCCCCTGAGCCATCTGTACCCCAGGCACAACAGAGAGAAAGGTGAGCGGGCGGCACGGCTTAACCGTGTCAGTGCCAGCCGCGCCTAGCGCCCTGGGTCTGCGCTCTACTGACACCTTCGTGCACGTGGGGCCTGTGGTGGCCAGCTATGAGAGCCAGGCTTGCGCCACTATGTGCCGGGCCACCTGTTTCTTTTGTTGTTTTGTGAAGGTGAGGCTCTAAAGTTCACATACATGCCAACATTTTGAAACAAGAACTAAGGAGACAGTGACAATAAATAGGGGGGTGGGGTGTAGTTTCACTATTAACTCACATTCAAACAGTGGCGGGAGACACTAAAGTGAAGCCATTATTGGCTCTAAAAATTGGGAGTCCGCTGCCCGAATCGGGTCTGCTGGCATGCATGGCTTCAGGGCCGGACGGGGAAACCAAAGCACCCCTGGCAATTTTGTGGGACCAAACCCGGGGGAGTGCCAGTGTGAAGCACTGCTGCTTGCGGCAAAACCACCCCCCACCGCTGCAAAACCGCCCCCACCCTTCCAGCCTCCTGGGGAAACTCCCGATGCCCGCTAAGGACAGTCCGGCCGCGCATAGTTTCGGCCCATTTTAGTAATTCCTTTGACCCTGTGTCCATCTGTCCGAGGTCCTCTTGTTGGATTCCAGGACAGGCCTATGCGGTGTTTATCGACGAGCATCGCCAAATCTATAAATCTTGAGAAAACAAATTCACTTACATATGTGCCTTAATGCTTACATGTTCATCACGAAAATGTAGGGGCAAATTTACAAGCCCCTTGCGCCTCTTTTACGCCGCCGTTGCGTCACTTTTGTGACGCGGCGGCGGCGCAAAGCCAGCGCTTTGTTGCGGGGTATTTACACCGTGATGCATCTGGGAGATGTGTCACATTGTAAATCCCTGCGCCACATGTAGGCGTTCCGGCGCAGGAACGTCTCCTAAAAGTGGCTTCACTCAGCCACTTTTAAGGCCATGCTGCGTCAAAACCCTGCTCCTGCTTGAAGCATTGTTGTACGGCCACCAGGAGCAAAACCCATCAACCACCTTGGGATTGGGGTAAATAATGTTATACATAAATATGGTATCCCAACTGGTATTAATTCAAGACAATTTACATTGGATAGGGCGAAGGAGACTCGTTTGTAGTTATGGATGTGCTCAAGGCTTCATATTTATCCAAAACAATGGTATGGCAAATTACAGTTGTAGCAGCACTGTAAACAAACAAATCGGTACAACCCTAATTGTTCTTGGTGCTAAAGAAGTGCAAGTGAGGTGCACGGTGGCGACGCAAGTGACAATGTGAACAGCAGAAAGGCGGCGCAAGGTGACTGGTGCAGAAATACGTACAGTGGCTTAAGGTAACTGTGGTGATCTGTACTGCTGTGATGTCACTGATTGGATTCCTATGTATTGAACATTCCTCCCCAGTGTTCCCTGTTTTGGCAGTTGCTGCTGCTCTGCCTTTCCCTCAAGCTGGACGGCTCTTTTCTCCTGAATAAATCTCCTACAACTGATTCCTGCTTCCGCCTCATCTTTACACTGGCGACGGAGGATGGGATTCGGTTCTTCAGCTGCTGTTCCTAAACAACTTCGTTAAGGAAAACGTTTCGAAAAATTCAGGATTTTTTTTTTCTTTACTCGACCTTCACGGCCATGTGAGTACATTTACATTTACTTCTGCAAGAGCCGTCGCAGCGTTTGAACTCTCTTCACCTTTTATTGGCTTACAATTTCTGCCATTTGAACGTATTTGCGCGTTTTCTAACGGCGCTTCACCCGGCTCTGCACAATCTACTTTGCTCCCTGCGCCAGCCCGCACCGTTTCTACCCAACTCCCGCAAGACTTTTCTGCCACGTTTTGCCACTATTTGGAGACTTTCCTACCTCCTCCTTCGTCTTCTCCACGCTGTGTGCTCTCCCTCCGTTGGTCCTTCTTCCCTCGGGCTGCGCCTCTGAATGATGACGTGGTAGAATCTCCACATCGAACGTCGTCAAGCAATCCAGCGTCTTCACGCAGCACGCATCTTTGTCACCATGGAAACTTAGACGCTCTTCCTGCCTTTCAGCCACTGCTTGTTCTCGACGTCCCACGTCTCCACGTCACAGAGCCTTCAATTTCTGCATTCCAACCTTCATTGTCTTTGCCGGGTTTTCTCCGCTTCTACACGTCACAAAGGTCTCTTCCTGCTTCCTACAGCTGACTAGCTATTGAGCCTTTTCCTCAGTCTCCTGCAACTTTACTCGTTTACACTGATGTGCACAGCTTAAGCACATAGCGGTTTGAACAGCGTTGGATTGAGCACATTTTAAATTATTTACTATTCTTCATGCTAATGTGCTCAGTCTTCATTTTCCTTTTACAAAAGTAGAACTTCAACTTCGCGCTGATGCGCACAGCTTTTACACATTTCACCGTTTGCACGCTGATGCGCACAGCATCTGATGCGCACAGTCTTCATTCCTTCTACCAACGTTTACACGCTGATGTGCACAGCATCTGCACACTGACGTGCTCAGTATCCACAACATCTGCACGCTGATGTGCACAGCATCCACAACATCTGCACGCTGATGTGCACAGCATCTGCACGCTGACGTGCACAGCATCAACACACCACTTTTGCATAATATTGTGCACATCATCGTTGTCTTACTAAAGTGCACAGTTTCTGCACTCTATTGTGCACTGTTTATTTTTTTTTTTTCTTTCTTTTTCTCTTTTCTCATTTACATTTTTGTTTCAGGTTGTTTCTTGGATTTAAACTTTTCAATTTTAAGGGAAAATAGAAGATATCACAATGCAAAACGTTTCTCCTCCAGCTCCATTTCTTCAGACTCCCGGAGATCCTCCTCTTGAGTGGAAACTTTGGTTGAGATCTTTCATGGCCTACTTAGGTGCTATTGACGGTCTTAGGTATCGTGCAGAAAGGAAAAAGAGCTTAATGTATTACCATCTTGGTGTAGAAGGCCAGAACGTTTTCGATCATCTTCCTCCTTATGTTCCACCCCCTGGTGAAGCTCCTGATGAATTCGATATAGCTATAGCTAAATTGGACAAGTACTTTGTCAAAACTAAAAATATGGTTGTACACCGTTACAAATTCTTCACCAGGGCTCAGAAACCTGAAGAAAGTATTGATACGTTTGTCACTGCTTTGAAAATACTTGCTTCTAAATGCAAATTTGACAATTTCACTTCCCAACTTATTAGGGATCAACTTGTTGCTCGTTGTTCTTGTAAACAAATCCAAGGGAAACTACTATCCTGCAAAGATCCTTCTCTCGATAAGGCTATTGACATAGCCAAAAGTATTGAAACATCTTTGGAGGATTCCAAACAATTAGAAGTTTCTCTCTCTAATACTTCTATTTCCAGTGCTGTTTCCACTAAAACTCCTACTCCTCTCAAGACTTCCAATTTTGTTCCTCGTGATTCACGTGGTTATTTTAGAAGAATGGGAAATTCCAGTACTAGAAGACCTTTCATGCCCAATAGACAATTCAGTCAAAGTACTTTTTGCTTTAGATGTGGTTCTTCTTACCATGTTTCTAATTTTAAAAATTGTCCTGCCGCCAATTCACAATGCAGTCAATGTGGCAAAAATGGCCATTTTTCTAAGGTCTGCATGAGAGGTAGAAGAGGTAATGTACGTTGTGTTATGAATGAGAATGAATCTTCCCCTGACTTAAATTCCCTTGAGCTTTCAACTGAATATCCGGAGTGTGATGTGACCAATCAGGAGTATGTAGTTGTTGTGAAAGACAATGATGTTGTTAGTCATACCTTTCTTGTTCCTGATCCTGAAGTTGATGCTATTATTGAAAAACATCATGTTCAACTTCTTGTTGACACCGGTGCTCGCATCACTATTGTTTCACACGAAAAATATTCACACTTCTGGCAAGACAAGTATTTGCTTCCTCCTGATGTTCTTTCTGTAGCATTTGAAGGAAGTAGAATTAACCTTTTAGGTTATTTCTGGGCTGAAATTTCCATTTTCGGAAAATTTATTAAAGGGAAGGTTTATGTTGCCAAGCGAGGTATCAATGTTTTAGGACTCATTCACCAGGCAGAATTTGGTATTACCATTAAACCTGGTTTACCTAATCCTGTATTTATTGAAGAATGCAACATTCCTTCTTCTATATCTTCCTCTTCTACTCCTGTTTGCAATATTGCGGATGACAAACTGTGGGAGCATAAATATAAAAAAGTTTTTGAAGATCGCCTGGGCAAGATTACTAATTTTCAACACTTTATCAAAGTCAAGGATGGCATTACCCCAGTTAAACACAGACTTAGGAATGTCCCACTCAGTATCAGAGAGGATCTGTCCAAACATTTAAAATCATTATGCGAACAAGGAATTATCGAGAAAGTAGAATCGACATTATGGCTTTCTCCCATTGTTCTTGCAAGAAAAAGGTCTGGTGACCTTAGGATGTGTGTAGATTTGCGCAGTCTCAATCAGGCTATCTGGGTTGATGGCTTTCCCCTTCCTCGTATTGAAGACTTAATAGCACGAGTAGGGTCATCTACTTGGTTTTCTAAATTTGATCTAAAGGCAGCTTACCACCAGATTGAGTTGCATCCTCTCTCACGTCACCTCACTGCCTTCGTCACACCTGATGGTGTTTTCCAATTTCGTCGCCTCCCTTTCGGGTTGGCTTCTGCCGCCGCTGTTTTTCAGCGTATCATGTCTGAAATGTTTGAGGAACTCTCCAATGTAGTCGTCTTCCAAGATGATATTCTTATTTTCACTCAAACTGAGTGTGAACATGACAAAGTTATTGACCAAGTTTTCCATATTCTTGAACAAAGAGGCGTGACTTTACAGAAGAGTAAGTGTGTTTTCAAAACCAGAGAAGTAGAATATCTTGGTCATACTATTTCTGAAAATGGCATCAGGCCAAGATCAGGTCTAGTGAAAAGCATCATTGAAGCTCCTGCTCCTTCCAACAAAGAGCAGCTCTTGTCCTTCCTTGGCCTTTGTGAGTTTTATTCAAAATTCATGAGAGATTATGCCAAGACTTTTATTGAAAAAGGGTGCCACTTTCAGCTGGTCTGAGGAGTGTCAAAAGGGTTTTCAACTTATTAAAGAGCACATTACCAACGCTCCTGCCCTTCAACCTTTTAATGGCAATAGAGAAACTGTTATCACCGTTGATGCCTGCGAATATGGCTTAGAAGCTGTTCTTTCTCAGGTAGCCTATGGTAAAGAATTTACCGTCGGGTTTGCCTCCAGGACTCTCCGTCCTGTTGAAAGAAAATATTCCGTTATAGAGAAGGAACTACTTGCTTGCGCTTGGAGTGTTGAGAAATTCAAGTCTTACTTATGGGGTAGACCGTTCATTCTCCAAACCGACCATCGTCCCCTTGTTGATATCTTGTCAGGCAGAAACACCAATCGCACCACTGCACGTTTGGCTAGACTTTCCACCAAATTATTGGAATTCAACTTCCAAGCCATCTACATCCCGGGTGGTAAAAACAAGCGGGCTGACTGTTTGTCTAGGTTACCCTTACAAGAACCTGATGAAAATGATTGTGAAACTGACATTGAGGAATGCTTTGTGGCCAATATTTCTCAAAGCTCTATTTCTTTTGCTGAATGTGATTGGATCAAAGCTGTTGAAAATGATGACATTCTCAAAGATGTTATTTCCTTCATACAAAAGGGTTGGCCCAAAGAAAAATCCCTTTCTCCTGAACTTCAAATTTACTGGAAAATTAATTCTGAACTTTCTTTGGAAAATGGCAAAATTGTTAGGGGTGATAAATTCATTCCCCCTTCTGCGTACAGGGAGAAGATTATTGCTGATGCACATTCTGGACATCTAGGAGCCACCATTACCAAAAGAAATGTCAGATCGAATTTTTGGTGGCCAAGGATGGACAGCCAGATTGTCGAAACCATTAAACTCTGTTCGCGTTGCAACACCAGTGACAAAGTCCTAGTTTTAGAAGGTGTTTGTGACTCTGTTGTTCCTCCTCCCGCTAGAGCTTGGCAAAAAATTGGTCTGGACTTTTTGGGTCCGTTTCATGTCCTTCCCAACACCTCCAAATATTTTTTAGTTCTTGTTGATCATCTTTCCAGGTGGGTCGGAGTCGAACCCATCAATGTTCCCGATTCTAGGAGTGTCATTGATTGTCTAAGCCGAATCTTCCTCAGGGAGGGTTGTCCTGAAGAAATTCTCACCGACAACGGGGTACAATTCATTTCTAAGGAAATGGGTGTTTTCCTGAATAATTGTTGTATTAAACACACTAGAGCTCCGTTGTACCATCCCCAGAGCAATGGCAAAACCGAGAGATTTAATAGAGTTGTTGTTGAATGTGTGCAAGCTGCTTTCAGATCGAACAACTGATCTTTCAAGCTGTAAAAGATCTTATATGGTCTTATCGCATTTCTCCCCATGTGGCCACGGGCTTTTCTCCTTTCGAATTGATGAGAGGAAGAAAAGCTTGCTCTCAAGCTTTCCCTTTTTGGATGGTCAAAAGTCTCCACCGTGGCTGTGATTTAGAAGAGGTGTGGGGGTGTGCCAACAAAAAATCTTCTGGTTCTCTGCCTTGCTATGTGGAGTCGGGAAAAAAGTCTTCCCACAACATCCATGCTGGCGACTGGGTCAGAATTAAGAATCCTGTCATTGTCAAGAAAGGTTTCTCAAAGTTTCTTGAATCCCAACAGGTTGTTGATGTTCGCAAAAATGCTGTCAAGTTGTCTAATGGCAATTGGTGGAGCACTTCTCGGGTTGCCAAAGATCCTTCCCGTGCAACTGCTCCTCCATCGAATTTCAATGTTGGTAATGGCTCAGTTGAAGATTCGGATGCCAATATCGGTAATTGTTTAAGGAAAAGTTCTAGGGCAATTGTTAAGCCTAACAGATATCGTGATTTCATCTGATCTACTTTTCCTTATTGTTTTATATGTTCTCAAGATTGTTTTTTTTTATAAAAGGGGGGAGGTGTGTGGTGATCTGTACTGCTGTGATGTCACTGATTGGATTCCTATGTATTGAACATTCCTCCCCAGTGTTCCCTGTTTTGGCAGTTGCTGCTGCTCTGCCTTTCCCTCAAGCTGGACGGCTCTTTTCTCCTGAATAAATCTCCTACAACTGATTCCTGCTTCCGCCTCATCTTTACAGTAACAATCTGGTTCCAGCTGATTTGTGGTACATTTGAATTTGTCGAGGGATGGCAATAGTCTTAGAAGAACCACATTGCGTGTTCGCGCCTTCAATTGCGCTGCCTGGTCGACGGCGTTTCGATCCTCCTAATTCGGGATCTTCATCAGGACTGGGTTGGTTAGTGAACAGTGCTGATAGTGTATGGCAGGGTGGAGAGTCCTTGATAGGTACAGATCTATAAGGGGAGTTCAGAATGGTAGATGGGCATTCATCAGGCGTGTCCAGCATGCAGGGATTGAACCTTGAGGATGGGGGCCCGTGGGGTAGGGGACCGTTAGTCCGGTCTGTTTGTCTCGGCGGGAATTGGATTTGTGGCCCTTGACAACCTGGATTCACTCCGTACCTGTCACTACACGAGATTTATTCCCGCCCGCGCCGATCACAGCTGGATCGCCGCCCCTACCCTGACCGACTGGACACAAATCCAATTCCCACCGAGACGAACAGAACCGGACTAACGGTCCCCTACCCCACGGCCCCCCAGCCTCAAGGTTCAATCTAACGGTGGCGTAGTGGGCGTAGTGGGGCTTCGCGAAGCTACGCGAAGTGGGCGAGACACTACGTCCACCTACACACTGCGCGTAGCCCCACTACGCGCCACCCGCCTCCCTCCCGCCCTCCCTAAATACTTAAATTACATTTTAGAAATTATTAAAAACCACTTACCTTGTCTGCCGCGTCCCCGGGGCTTCCTCTCGTCATCACGCGATTCGCGCCGCCGTCTTGGATAGTAATGCGCAAGCGCGGCCGCCCACGCATGCGCAATCCTTGTGAGAAGTGCGCATGCGCGGGTGGCCGCGCATGCGCATTACTATCCAAGACGGCGGCGCGAATCGCGCAATGACGAGAGGGAGCCCCGGGGACGCGGCGGACAAGGTAAGTGGTTTTTAATCATTTCTAAAATGTAATTTAAGTATTTAGGGAGGGCGGGTGGCGGGCAACTGGTGGGCAACTTCGCTATGCCCGCGGGGTGGGCGTAGTGTTGCCTGCTACGCCTACTTCGTAAATGGCGAAGTAGGCAACACTACGCCCACTCCGTGGGCATAGTGAAGTGCTACGCCCAGGGTTAGTTCAATCCCTGCATGCTGGACACGCCCGATGAATGCCCATCTACCATTCTGAACTCCCCTTATTGATCTGTACCTATCAAGGACTCTCCACCCTGCCATACACTATCAGCACTGTTCACTAACCAACCCAGTCCTGATGAAGATCCCAAATTAGGAAGATCGAAACGCCTGCTTGAAGCAGGCGCAAGGATAGACGCAGCATGACAGGCATAGGGCACCCCCAAGCCTTGCTGGAGCTGCGTCGCGCTTGCGACGCAACTCCAGCAATGCGCCGCCTTTACGGCAGCAGATGCGTCACGCATCTGTCCATTTTTGCCCCATGGTGCGCCACATTGTAAATGCAGTGCATCCATGGTGGCGGATCCGTGACGCACAAGAACTGGCGCATCCCTGCTGATATGCAGGGATGCGCCAGTTATTGTAAATCTGCCCCGTAAAGTCCCACGGATGCCTTAGCGTGTGCAGTTATATTTTACGTATTGTCATTTCTTTCTTTGTACTGATTTGTTGACCACTAACACCTTAGTTTTGTTGCACACTTACACATTTTTAACGAGTTCCTGCTTTGTTGTGCACTGCACATTTCTGCTGAACCATTCTAGCAAACAGTAGCCACGTTCTGAAGTTGGCGCGTGAGGCATGTACGTGTAAGGTACAATGAAAACAGTGCGAGTGGCATTTGGGGTGGCCACTGTGGGCAAGAGGTGGCGATCTAATCCACTAGCATTTCCACTCAAAATGTCTGTCATACATGAGTTTTTTACTAGCATTGGCTGGGTCACTTGTGCAGCGTCATAAAGACAATCAACGTCATGATTCCAGGGGCACAGACGCGGTCAACAAGACCAACCTAAATCTAATCTGCAGAAACATGGAAGGGATTTTTTTTATGGGGGGGGGGCGCATACTATCATAATCTCTGGAGACATCACACTCTCCTCCCCCCACCCCACCCCAGTGACCGGCAGCCGCCCTCAGCCGCTCGCCTTGCTGCCGCAGAGAGCCTGGGTGCGGCTGGGGCGCTGTGGTTTCGCCTTCCATGTTTCCCTGCAGGGCCTTCGGTGTCAGCCCTGATCTCATGCGCCCAGCGAGCTTGGCTGCTCGCCGCCTGTGGTTTCCTGAAAGTCTCCACGCAGAGCCCGTGGCTGATGGAAGGCTGCCCGGGCCTGCCTGCTGGCACTGCGCTGTGCTGACGCGGCCAGAGCCAGGTGTGCTCAGGTCTGCGGGGCACAGATCCGTGTTCTCGCGAGAACAGGCCTCTGGCCGACTCCTTCTCAGGGAAGGATGCAGAGAGAACGGCGAGGTACCCAGGCCATCCCGATGCCTCGAAAGAAAAGGCCTGACGTCACGGGGCCTCCACACCACTCCAAAGAGCAGAAAACACCTCCTCCAAATGAAACTTAAAGAGGGGTACCCTCTGGCAGAAAGGAGGGACTCTGGGCTGTGAGGAGCTTGGAGGTGAAACAAAAACGAACCGTCGCTCCTCTGGAAGAGAGGAGTGTTGAAACTCAGTACTGTAGTGCTGCAAGACCGAAACATGGCCTCAGGGCGCTGCCTCGCCATTTGGGAAGGAGATGAAACTTGGATTAAGCAAGCTTCGAGCTGTTTCCTGAATACCTCATAGGAAACAACCTTGTATATTTCCACAGGGACACAAACTCATTTCTTTTGACTGTCCCCCCCTGCCACCCACCTAATAATAACCAGCCAGTCTATACCTCAAACATAGCATAGGCTTCTTCTGCTCCTGGAGACAACTGGTGTTGTTGAGTTGAACTACCTCTTCTCCATGTCACAACAGCACATGTTTCTTCTGCTAGTATAGCAACTGGATCTATGCCCCAAGATGGCATCGTCACTTCTGGCATATTCTTCCAGGTCTGGATGCAATGTTCTAGTTAAGAATCGATTTTCCTGTCTTGGTGCTGTTTGAAAGTTACCCAGGCTGTTGGCTGTTGATCAGACCCACTTTTAGAATCCACTGAACTCCAACTTCGTTTTCAACAGGGCGACAGGAAAGGCAGGAGAGCTGAAGGACCCACCAGCGGCTGCAGGGAGTACTTCTGTATTCAACAGCGGCTTACGTTTAAGAGGCCAATGAAGCCTTACTTGCAGGAGTAATCCTCACAGCTCAGTATCACAGCAGCATCCAGGTACCACCTCTGGGGTTTTGGTACTTTGCAAACAACGACTTGATTGACTGCACAAATAAATTAACAGACACTGAAACCTAGACTGTGTGCATGGTGCCAAGTTGTCCACCAGTTTCCACATTCTGGAATTCTAATGGTTTTTACTTTCAAGAGGTGATACACCCCCGCCCCCATGTGTGCATCGTGTGTCCGCTAGATCTGCATACTTACTTGGCCAAGTCAGTTCCCTTTTATCCACCAGTGTGAATCAGAAGCTGCTTTTCTTGGGTTCAACAAATTCACAAGCATGGCATTAGTACATGTTCACTTTTGGATATTTAATGGTCTTTCTCAGAGCCTCTTTTCTTCTTCTCTCTGCTAGGATAGCTCATGCTGGAAAGGTTCTACTTCGAGTCATGTCCATCATGCTAGTCATGGCAGCTGGCCTAAATAACCTCTGCATCTCCTGCTGGAACAAGAATCATCCGATGGGCAGCTGTGCTGTGGATGCTACCAATGGAGAACAAACCAAGTCTGCAAATAGAGTATGTCTGGACCCATCCCAGAGGGGTATGTTCCATTTTCGGGCTTGGTCACTAATGATGGTCCGAGGTATAGTTCTTATGACCATGTAACACCCAGACCTTTGTGCTGACATTTCTTGTGCATGTCATGAACACGCAAGGTGAATATGTGACACTCCTATGAAGTCTGCAAAAGGCGAGGGTCTGCCTTGCAAGCAGTAGCCAACCGGCCTGCTCTGAGAGGAAAGGAGAGTACCTGGCCCGGCACGAGGAGAGAAGCACAGAAATAGTCCCAGCACACAGTGCTCCAAGAAGAAGCAGACTGCCATTGTGAGAGAAGCCAGTACTGACTCGAGTCGTAAGGATCAGACACCAGACATGTCACGAACCACGTGACAAACTAAAGCCAGAACAACTTGGTTTCTGGCAGCCCTGCAGTGTGCCTGAAGAACTGTTGCTGCCATTGTCCGGCTCCTTCAAGGAGAAGTCCTTCCCCAAGGTGTGCAGGCCACAACTGCCGAAGGGAAGCACTCACAGATCAAGCCTCGCATGCTGGACATGGCTGTGTCCAAGTAAGGAGCAAGCTTGCCGTCCGCGGTCCAACAGCCTTAGACGCCGCCGAAGACATGCTCCACAGCCCGGAGAATAAACCTTCTGAAGACAAACACTTACCAAGTAGGCCTGCTCTGTTGACCACCTCAACATCCCAAGTGAGGCTGCCCCTGCAGGGCCGAGACAGCAAGAAGATGCCAGAGTTGCGATCCTGTTTCGCACACCATCCAGCATCACAACAGTCACGTGAGGAGGCAACACAAGGACTGAGCTCATACGACAATGAGTCTCTGTTTTCAACATAAAGATGATCCTTTCATTAGGAAGTTAACATTTTTCCTGCGTGAACTCTTTGGCTAAAAACTATTTGTACTGGCCTGCGAACTACTACACAGTGATTTTTTAGTGAACTTCCAACTATCCATTTACCTGAGAATTGGTTATATATAGTTTGGTGATCCCCTAAAATTGAAGAGGGCACCGCAGATCTTGACTAAGAGCTCTAGGTGAGGGCGTATACCCTGTAGCTGTTCCACCCATCTGATTGTATGGTATTTTGTCTTGATGTGATTGTAGAGTGAATTATTTTACTGAAGAGGAAGACGGAGTGGGACACTGATTTATTGTGTCTGTTGCTGGAGACTCTGAGTGCTGAGGAGCTGCCGTATCTACCTTCCGGAGAAGCCTTTGTTTTCACAACTTTGCTACTATGAAAATCAAATGCAGAAACATTTGTACCTGGCTCAGCTTGCAGAGCGATAGTAGCACAGACCCCAGGTCTCAAGTGGCAAACGATCCCAACCACCACAGTAGGGGTCCATTATCCCATGTCTGCCCTACGGCCCCCAAAGGGGATCTGACAGTTGTGCGGTTTCCTGAAGACTCATAGTTAATCGCACTTGTAGAGCGTACGGTTACCCTGGGGTGTCCTGACGCTCAGCACTGGCTACTAGGGAACACAGGGATGTATGCTACTGGCAAAAGAGCCTTGTCTTCAACCCCTTTCTAAAGGAGAGGAGATCAGGGGCATTCCTGAGATGAAAAGGAAGCTCATTCCATGCACTAGAGGCACAGGTGATGTAGCTCCTGCCTCCCCGATTGACTCTTTCAAATGCAGGAACTTGAACTTGTTTAGCTCCAGTGGAGCGTAACATTCTTCCAGGGACATACCATTGGAATTTACGCCTATGGAGCTCTACTCCTGCTCCATTACTGGCCTTGAAGACGGTACAAAGTGCCTTTAATCGTACTCTTTGTTTAACCAGTTGCCTAAGGTCCTCTTTTACAGAGACAAATCTCAGAGTTCCAGACAACAATCTGGCTGCTGCATTTTGGGCTAGTTGGAGCCGATTGATGTGTTGCTTTTGGGCATTAAGATATAGGCCGTTGCAGTAGTCTAAGCGTGACATTAGAAGGGCCTTTACCACTGTCTTGAGACTGCTTTCAGTCAAGAAAAACATAATTTTTCTTTGGACCAGAAAGCAGGCCGAGATCACCATACTTATTTGGTCACTCTTGGTGAGTTTATTGTCCACCAATGCCCCAAGGTTTTTTGTTTTCCTAGTGGGTAGGGGGCAGGGACCAAGGTCTTCTGGCTACCATTCAGGTGTCCACACACAGGGATTGTTTCCAAACTTTATAACCTCAGTCTTACTAGAATTGAATTTTAGACAGTTGGAGGACATCCAGCCCGAAATAGCACCCATGCAGTCATGGAAACGTGCCCGTTTCCTTTTCCCCACCTTCAGTCAGTGACAACACTATTTGAGTGTCGTCAGCATAGGAAGTGAGATGGAAGTCAAAGGATCTAATGAGACTCAGTTGAAAGCTGGATTATAGAGCAGAATTTCCCAAACTGTGGGTCACAAGCCAATTTTTGGTGAGTCGCGAAAGTTCAAGCGATAAATATAGATGTCTTTAAATTCTGTATTTATCTTGTCACATTTGCCACACTTTAAGGACGCAAGGTCAAATGTCAGTCTATGTCTTCTGACACCTGCAGCTTATTTTGTAACAAGGGGATTGGTATTTACAAACTTCTCTCACTTTGCAGACAGGTTGTAATGACTGGAATGAAGATAAGTAGGGCTAAGAGTAATGGAGATTACGTAATCAATTACCTCTATGTCTGTCATCTTCTCCTGTGTTACTACTTATGAGGAATAGCAACGTCCAATTCGAAATGTGAGATCAGTAACCCAAAAACACCAGAAGTCAAACATTCAACCAACTGACTTTATGGTGAAAGAAGAGTACTCCAGAGAACCAAGGACGAGGTTCTTGCGATAGGTCACCACTTACAGGGCTAAACATAAAAAGGAACATGATCATAAGGAATGGCTCCAGAAAAATGCCCAAATTTCCACCAGAGCCACTACATAAAGCATAATGAAACGGTCCAGGATAAGCCCCAAAAAAATAAACTTCTACCAAAAATTCCACCAGACAGCAAACCAACCTCCAAAAACAGAGGGTTATTTGTTCCAGGTCATCCGACCCAAACTGCAGAACAGGAATCAGATTACTGCCAAACAAGCTGAACACAGGATAAAAGCTAGCCCTCCCACGCCATAAGGACCACAAACATTTTCAAGGAAGAGAAAGCAGGATACAATAATGTAGCTAAGGACAAGTGCAATGTCACCACAGAAGGCAGAAGAAATTCAGCCCAAAGGAAATGACACACTAAGGCAAACATGCAGAGAAGTGGACAGAAAGCACTCCAGGAACCTCCCTGCACAGACAGAGGAACAGTGAAACAAGGACCTTAAATTCAAGCCCAGCCGAGATCACCTAAAACTGGTCCCAGTTGAAAAATACCTAGAAAAGGGAGACATTAAGGAGAAATTCTCCCAATTGAAGGACAGAAAAAGGTCATGAAGGCAAATACATCTGCAGAGATAGTAAAAACAGCCCGGGAACTCTGCTGATTCAGAATCCAAAGGATAAAACCACAATAGTAGACAAATTGGGGGGGAGGAAGGACAAGAACCAATGGACATGGTCGACATAGAAATGGAGTCCTCCAACACCAAACCGGTTCCCATACCATATCAAGTGAACTACTGGGACATAAAGCTAGAGTTGTAGAGAAAGAGAGGGTTAAACCCAAATCCTAGTGCAAAGAAAGACACTAGAACGAAGACCTCTGTCCTTTGGCAGCAGAAAGAAGCAGGAATATCGACTACTGCCCACTTCTGGTGCAGGCACCCTCTCAGTAGCGCCTTTGGCCAAAAGGGCTTGGAGCTTCTGCCTTAAGACAAACTGGTCATCCATCAGTTGGATCAGGGTCAGTGGAAGTTGGGGAGGAGCAGCTATGAAGAATAGGGTGTAATTTTTTTTTTCTGCAGGACCCACCTGTCCACTGTTATGGTGATATGGGGTGCCTCTGCTGAAACGGAGACAGGAACGGTAGGGCTAATGCGGCTGGTGAGACGGGGCAGATAAACCCCTCTCATAGAAGCAAAAGAGCACAATTGGATCTGTGAGGATGAATTTAATTTGCTTCAGGATGCCGCCATTGGAGGTGGGAGTGCCTCAGGGCTCTATATTGAGCCCCTCTCTTTTTAACATCTATAGGTCTCCACTGGCGGCTCTGGCGGAGGCTCATGGAGCTCAGATCGTGTTGTATGCTGATGATACCTAGCTTCTTTTCATGTGCGACAAGGGCTCCGACTTTTATGGTGAGAGCATCAGGGATTGCCTTGGGGATGTCTTTAGCTGGTTTCAGCGGAACAGCCTCAAGTGCAACTCCGATAAGTCGGAAGTACTTTTTTTTGGCTGCCCCTCTGATTCCAGGTGGAAGGCCTGGTGGCCTGCCGCTATGTTTCCCCCTGCTAGTGACTCAGCGGTCGCTAAAAATCTCGGGATACAAATTGATAATGGCCTCACGCTCAAACCCCAGGTATCTGCCCTGGTGGGTAAATGTTTTGCCATCTTAAAGATGATTTGAAAATTTCTGCCCCCATTGTCATTTGACCATAGAAGAGTTACGGTACAGGCACTGATTGGCTCCCGCCTAGATTATGCTAATGTACTGTACCCGGGCCTCCCTGAGATTCTCTCTCGCCTGCAAGTTGTCCAGAACTCGGCAGCGCGCGCCATATTTGGTCTCACCAGGAGGACCAGCGCCAGTGCTCTTCTTACAACTCTTCACTGGCTCCCGATTAAAAAGCGGATTGTCTTTAAAACATTGACGATGGCCTTTAAGGCATTACATGGCCTGGGTGCCATGTATCTCCGGAAAAAAATGGATGAAGTTCTATCTGCCTTCCAGATCACTTAGATCTGCCACCCTGGCCTTGGCCGTGGTTCCTGCTACGCAGCGAGCTAGATGCGGCGGACGTTCTTTCAAACTCCTCGCACCTCAGCTTTGGAACGCCCTTCCTTTGTCCCTAAGAACCACTGGTAATTTGCTTACCTTCAGGAAGAGTCTCAAAACCCTGCTTTTCACTCAGTAAAGTGTTTCCGCTCTCCCGCCCATCTGTACAGTTGAGGATCTTAAGCGCCGGGACACTCTTCGGAGTAGCTGAGCGCTATAGAAATCCCCCATACAACATAACAATACAGAACCAAGGATCACGCTCTATATGGACTACCCAAAGTTCAAGCTATCCAGGCTGAAGAAGGCTGATAGCCAGAAACCGGTCCTTGGATGCTTGATTCCGGTCTAGGAAAGACATGGCTTGGTAGTTCAGGCTGGACTGTTCCCATGAGGCACAGGGCCAAGGCTGATTTGCATATAGCCATTGTCTGACCTAGGGTGGTGTGGAGTGAAAAAAGATGGATTTAGGTCCAGATCTTTGTACTGGGGTGAATGGAAGACATTGTTCTGCATTCTGTCCATCAACTGTGTTTTTTGCAATTTTCACCCCGAGTGGGCTGGGTATGCTCAGACGTGAGTCCCAGGCTCTCCACATCACTGGAGTCAAGCTATCCAGGCTGAAGAAGGCTGATAGCCAGAAACCGGTCCTTGGATGCTTGATTCCGGTCTAGGAAAGACATGGCTTGGTAGTTCGGGCTGGACTGTTCCCATGAGGCACAGAGTCAAGGCGGATTTGCATATAGCCATTGTCTGACCTAGGGTGGTGTGGAGTGCAAGAAAACAATGGATTTAGACCCAGATCTTTGTACTGGGGTGAATGGAAGACATTGTTCTGCATTCTGTCCATCAACTGTGTTTTTTGCAATTTTCACCCGAGTGGGCTGGGTATGTTCAGACGTGAGTCCCAGGCTCTCCACATCACTGGAGTCAAGCTATCCAGGCTGAAGAAGGCTGATAGCAAGAAACCGGTCCTTGGATGCTTGATTCCGGTCTAGGAAAGACATGGCTTGGTAGTTCGGGCTGGACTGTTCCCATGAGGCACAGGGTCAAGGCTGATTTGCATATAGCCATTGTCTGACCTAGGGTGGTGTGGAGTGCAAAAAAACGATGGATTTAGGCCCAGATCTTTGTACTGGGGTGAATGGAAGACATCGTTCTGCATTCTGTCCATCAACTGTGTTTTTTGCTGATGTGTTTTATCTAGGAACCCAATCAATATTGTGACCTTATGCCCCTATACGGCTATAATCAATACATATCCCTATAATGGCATAATAATTAGAGCCATATTTTCAGTAAATTGCCTCTGCAGTCCATGACACAGCAGAAGCTACTTCCTTAGATTCCTAGAGAGCACACCGAGTTCTTTCGCCACACCAAACCCCCAGCAACCTGGGAAAGCCCTGCTTGCTTTGTTTTGATTTGTAATAGAACTCCTGCGAGCACTGTAAGAACGACCAGTTCTTAATGACATCTTTATTGACGTCTTATGTCCAACCTTACGTCAAACCTGGCACCTTTCAGGTATAAATATGCCAACGCTGCCTTAAGCAAACACACGGTGGTGAATTCTGGAGCAGAACAGCTGTCCCCTTACAGAGAGCTCAGCAGACGCGAGAAGCCCACGGAGGCTGCCCCTCCTCTTTGACGCGCTGAGAAAGACGCTGTCTTTTCTCCTACCGAGAAAATCCAGCTCTGGCGTTTCCAGCCTACCCTTGCGGGTGACTGGGATATCTGGTCCTGAGAGGGAGATACCAGACCTCCTACATTCTATTCCAAAGGTACGGTGCTGACTAAACCCTTTGAGAGAATTCTTGAACAGATCCTTGGCAGCAAACCTACTTAGCTTAAACTGCTACTTACTTACTCCTTCCCACGTATTAGGCTTAGGTCAGGTACACCGAGGTAGGCATAGTTAGAAGCACCAGTTGAGGTCGTTAGCCAATGTATATATGAATGTATATATTGTATATATTTTATTCATTTTAACTATCTTATGGCTAAGAAACCATATCAATGCTTTTACAGTATTATTTCATAATACTCCTTTTACTGTACGTAATTTACTTCATATTAAGTATTGCAATTGTGGCAAACCATTTCTCTTGCATGAGAAGGAAGACTGTTCAATAAATCATACCCTTTATTGAAAACGCCCATCTCTCTCTTCTCTGCACTCTGGTGAAACTAAGAACGCACGTCTGACTGAGTGAAATAATTGTCTATTGTTTTCACACGACTCTAGAGATTTACTCTTATTCTGGGGAGCAAAGTTGTCATGTTTATGCGGTTGTCGGAAGCTGAATCCCTTCTTGTCTGAGCCAGGGAAGCTGATCACTTCCTATTCAGTCAAGAAAGTTTCCAGTGACCTCTGAGCTAGCTGGCGCAAACCTAAATTAAGTCTAACATAGTCAGTAGAGACCTAGAAGACCACAGTCCTATGTCTACACTGTTGTTTATGTTATTCCAATGCGCAGGGCCTATAGGGAAAATGGGAAGTACACTACATGGTGCCCAACGCTTGGTAAGGCGATTAAACTAACGCAGGACGTTAGAGTAACTCAGTCGTGCTTTTTCACACAGACCCTTTTTCCCGTAAATACTCCAATAGACGTCTGGAGTGGGTGAAAGGTTAAAATCCGCCGGAACTTAGTAGGAAGACATTCCTATGTAGAGTTTTTGGTTTAGTCAACGTTGAAAGATACAGTGTTCCAAAATATTGTGCACCTAATGTTTCCTTGAAACCTGATCTGCAACAAAAAACCTTTCTGACAGTAAAATGCCAGACAGTGATGATGATAGGGATGCTGCTATATTAGCAGCTCGACTACTAGAGGATGATACGAGTCTCCTACAGAATGACCGGGATGCTATCCTCATTCCGGTCAACATAAGAAAAACTATAACTTTAAAACTTATAGAAAATGGACTGACAGCACGAGGTGGTACAGTCATTTTCGTGATAGAGGCACACGAATATCGGCAGACAGAGGTATTCTATTCATGGATAAACTTTCCAGCGGCAAACGCTACAACACACAAATTCCACTATTACAAAATAGAGGAACCTCCGGAAGAATACGCTCCTTTCGAGGAGATTGAAATTCCATTAAAATACCAAGAGCACCAGCTCTGGTTTAAAGGCGCCCTAAAACATAATGATCACATCACCAGGCTCGGTCCACTAGGTAGACCAGGAGCAACGTGGCCGGTTCTAGCCAGGTATACACCACATCCTGACATCGAAAAAATGACAGACAAGGAACTTTTAGCACAGCTAAAATGACTAATTAACCCCTTCGCTGCTGATGACGAGCTGAGCTCGTCATCAGCCACGGGTGGCGTGTGCTGATGACGAGCTGAGCTCGTCATGTAACGCGGAAAACGGAAAACAGCCGCACAGCGCAAAAATCACCGCAGCAGCGATGCGGTTAAAATTCACAGACAGTTAGTCCAATGTGTAATGAGGACTGCAACAGTCCAACCAGCAGTTAACATTCAACAGCTGACCCCTCATCAGGGGAACACAAATAAAATTACACCACAGAACATACAATCATGTCTTGGTAAAACACCCGCAAAACGGGAACAAATTCCATTCTGGTTAGCACAAAAAATAACTCAGATAGAGGCAGTATTCCCATATACTACCCCTAGCGAGAAACACAGAATTCTGACCATCTGCCTTCCAATGGGGGTCGCACCACATGTGGAGGACTGTGACACTTGGGGAACAGTCTTTGCTTCCATTTACACAAAAACACATGGTGTTCCGTCTCTGGCGGTAATACCAGATGTACTAAGACAGATTCAAAATGAATACGGTCCAGAGCCTGCGTTAACTTTTGGTATGAAATTGCTAAAAGACTTCAAGCAGGTCTCGGCTATAATATTAGCCAATATAAAGGGAGAAGCAGCATCTGTGGCGATCCGCCAGAAATTGAAAGAAACAGATATAACAGATCAACCAATTGAACTTGCCAGAATCATAGAAAAATCCTATGAAGAACTAGGTAGGGATAGTTTGGGTGGTAAACCGGTAAAACCCCAACTACTTGAAAATCCTGAAAAAATATTTATTAAAAATAATCAAAATACTCCAAAAAGACCTGGGATGGAAATAAACAATCCAGTCCAAAAGAAAAAAGATTCCAGGTCAGAGGAACGTCTCCTCGGTGGAGAGAAAAAACTCTGAATCGAGAACACCAGTCTCCCCATAGGGAGCCCTCTGAAAAAAGATACAACCTTAGAAATAGGGATAATTTGAAAAAGCCTGATAGATATCAAAGTAATGATACACGTCCCTCTCGATCTTTTTCGCAGAAATCGCAAAGAAGAGGACGGTCAGAACCAAGGGAAGAGCACACCAAGTCCAAAGACAAGGAACCTGCTCAAAGTAAAAAATTACAATTTCCAAGAAAGAAGGTAGCCAGTATTAGAGTAATCGAACATGCCGAGAATACTGAGGACACAGCTGAAAAACGGAGAGTGGGCACAGACAATGCTAGACAGCGCAGCAGAAATCAGCATAGCTCGCAAGATCCTGATGAATCATCTGGAGACAGTGGGCACAAATGAATACATTCAAGTGGCAACTGCAGATACCAGAGTTAGCGAACCTCATTAAATATACAAAATAACACTACGTATAGAGGGAGATAAGACTAGGAAAATAAGGGGTCTGTTTTGGGATAACCTCTCAAAAGGCTATGACATCTTATTAGCTGAAATAGACTGGCCACCAGAGTTTGTCAGGGAGTGTCCTCATGGCGAAGAAATGATTATGCCTGCCTTCTCAAATCATATTCCAATTCACACTAAATATATATATGCAAGGAAATGGGCAGTAGCTCAAGCACCTGCATTATATAAAAATCATGTAGGATGGGATGAGGACACTCCTCCTCACGAAATCCAGTTAAAATGTCAACCAACTGCACAAAGGCAGTACCCAATTAAGCAAGAAGCTAAAAAACAGGTCAGGGAGATTTTAGATCAACTTGAATACCAATGGGTGATTGAAACATGCACCTCTCAAATGAACAATCCTTTGTTTCCTGTCTCCAAACCAGACGATTCATATCGTCTAGTCTTGGACTACAGACACCTTAACTCATGTTGCAAAACATTTGCTGTACAAAATTCGCACAGTGCGGCACTAATGAATAACATAGTTCGCAAAAAATACAAAACAACACTAGACATTTCTAATGGGTTCTTTTGTCAAAATATTGCACCAGAAAGCAGGTACTTGACCGCTTTCTCAATAATGGGGTCACAGTAAATTTCTGTAGGCTCCCACAGGGATTCAAGAACAGCCCAGGACTATTCTCAGCCAGAGTAACAGAGTTACTACAAATGTATGATGATGAGGCATTATCTTATGTCGATGACATTTATCTCACAGACGACGACTTGGATACTCACTTAACAAGCATTGGAAATGCAATAGGTCTCGCATTAGGAAAGTTTGAGCGATTGTTATTGTAAATGACACTTTTTTATTTATGTGTTGGTTTTTAAAATAGCAAAATTAATAGCTTTGTCAGTTACAATGTCAATAGTTTTAACTTTCGCAAATGTAACACCTATAGCATTTGTAATGCAATGTGTGTTGTATTTACGTGACTTAGATGTATTGATATTACAAATCACAATGGCTTTTATTTTTGTAAATGATTAATACTTAATTAAAACTTATTTTAATTTATAATGGCAATACCTTAAACGTTTGTAAATAAGTTTTGTGAAGATTATGTTCAGTGTATTTTATTGTGACGAAAATCCAAGCACATTGCATTTGCACCTACACACACACAGAGCCACACACACACACACACACACACACACACACACACACACACACACATAGATGTGGTGGATCTGGGGGATATGGTGGTGGTGGATGTGTTTGTGGATGTGGTGGTGGATGCGGTGGTGGTCATGGATGTGGTGTTGGTGGATGCAGTGGTGGTGGATGCGGTGGTGTTGGAAGTGTTGGTGGATGTGTTGGTGGATGTGTGGTGGATGTGGTGGTGGTGGGTGTGGTGGATGTGGTGGTGCATGTGGAGGTGGATTTGGAGTTGATGGTGGATGTGGTGGTGGTGGATGTTTAATGAGCAATTGCACAGCTGTGTTCCATTTACTCATGTGAAGTTGCACATCAGTTAAAGTTAGCACGTGGAAACGATTATTAGCAGGACTTAAAAAGAACTGGGTACTGTTGTAGTGCAGGCCAGCCAGCCAGAAAGAAATGACTGAACGAAAAGGACCCCATTTCCTATTTCCCCTTGTGACCTCATATTTATTAGGATTATTACTGTTCGTGATAACCTTTGAGAGTTTGTGAGCACTGTGCCTTTAGTGCATATGCGAAATTGAGACCCACTACTCCAATTCGAAAATGCGGCAAGCTCGATGCGCATGCGCATCGACAGGCGAGACCTAAAAAAAAATTAATACAATAGATATTGGAAATTACTAATACATGCCGCCCCAGCCATTCATTTAGCTTTGGGGACCGGAAATAATCTGAACTGTTGCAGTTGCAGGAGGGAGAGATGGTTAGTAGTTGTTTTGGCAGCGATGACAAGGGCAGTGGGTGGTGTAGGCTCCAGTGATTTCCTGGTCAGGGCTCTGGCAGTTACTATTTTACAAATTAAGCACTGCATCATCCTCAGAAACGGTTAAATAGCATTTAACATTCCACGCATCTGCATATATGGTCTATTTCACTTGTCTCTAAAAAAGTAACTAAAACGAGGATGTAAGGGGTTAAATGTATGCCGAAGGTAAATTCAGACTGAAGGGGCCTCATGATTAAGTGGTACAGCTGTTTCTGTGTTAAATAGTTGTAAGAGGCATACACAATCATTGTCTTATCTTATGTTTATGCTGCTGTGGTAATAAACTGGAATTTGAACTTTCCACTGTAGTAATAAACGTGGAGTGTGCGGTAACTTTCACTACGGAGAAGAGTTAGCGGCATGGGTGTGGGCAGTGCATTTGTATTGTAATGGGAGCATCTCAGCCATAACATATGGAATTGGGGGAGAGGAGAGATACACAGCGCACTAAGTGCTGGAGGGAATGACGGGTAGTGTGAGGTAGCGGAGAGTGAGCACCCCACCGGCCTGGAAGTGGGAACTCAGCCCAGCGCGTGGCTGTGTGCAGCGAGGTGTGCCCTGCGGCTGCAGCAGGCATCAGTCAATGCAGCTCCCAGCGGCCCCTGCGGAAGGCACTGCGTTGTACACTATTCACTCATGTGATGGGGGAGCATCGCAGGAAAGACGGGGACCCCCCTGGAAGGTAGGAAGGCCCAAGCGGGAGGGGGTGAGGGGCAACGGCCGTGTGGGGGCGACACAGGAGGAGATATAGTGAGGAGAGAGGCCGGTAAATAGACCTATGAGGGAGAGAGAGGGTGGGATAAAGATGGGGGCTGAGGAAGAGAGAGGGAGGGGAGGTTTTGAGGACGAGGGTTGGGGGCGAAGGCGTGGAAAAGAGAGGGTAAGTAGCAAGCATGGAGAGCGAGGCTAGTAATAAACGTGGAGTGTGCGGTAACTTTCACTACGGAGAAGAGTTAGCGGCATGGGTGTGGGCAGTGCATTTGTATTGTAATGGGAGCATCTCAGCCATAACATATGGAATTGGGGGAGAGGAGAGATACACAGCGCACTAAGTGCTGGAGGGAATGACGGGTAGTGTGAGGGAGCGGAGAGTGAGCACCCCACCGGCCTGGAAGTGGGAACTCAGCCCAGCGCGTGGCTGTGTGCAGCGAGGTGTGCCCTGCGGCTGCAGCAGGCATCAGTCAATGCAGCTCCCAGCGGCCCCTGCGGAAGGCACTGCGTTGTACACTATTCACTCATGTGATGGGGGAGCACCGCAGGGAAGACGGGGACCCCCCTGGAAGGTAGGAAGGCCCAAGCGGGAGGGGGTGAGGGGCAATGGCCGTGTGGGGGCGACACAGGAGGAGATATAGTGAGGAGAGAGGCCGGTAAATAGACCTATGAGGGAGAGAGAGGGTGGGATAAAGATGGGGGCTGAGGAAGAGAGAGGGAGGGGAGGTTTTGAGGACGAGGGTTGGGGGCGAAGGCGTGGAAAAGAGAGGGTAAGTAGCAAGCATGGAGAGCGAGGCGAAGAGTGGAGGCGGCGGCAAGGCTCGAGTGTGAAGAGGAGGCGGATGAAGCAGCACTGAGAATACTTACAGGAAAAACAAGCTTCTGTGTTCTGCGACACGGCGGGGAGGGGGCGGAGCGGGGAGAGGTGCGACACGGCAGGCAGGGGAGGAGAGTAGGAGGAGGAGGGGGGAGGAGAAATGCGACACAAACAAGACGGAGGGAAGGCAGATAAGGGGAGGGGGGAAGAGAAATGCGACACGGCGGGCAGGGGAGGGGGCGGAGCGGGGAAAGGGTGTGAAAGCAGCAGGGGCCTGGAGTGCGGCTGAGGGAACTGATGTGCACGCGCTTTTAAGCTCAATGCGCATGCGCATTGAGCTTAAAAGTCACGGGCACTGCAAGGAATCGCCACGATTCCTTGCAAGTTAGTTAAAGAGTGGTTAAGCCCCCATAGTCTCGCAAGCTCGATGCGCATGCGCATCGACAGGCGAGACCTAAAAAGAGTGAACACCATAATACTTGGGTTCGCAGCAGAGGGTTACAAATTCAACTGTAAAAAGTCACAAATTGCCCATCTAACTGTCTTATTTTTAGGATACAAATTATCAAGTGAAGGCAAAAGCCTAGCAGACAACTTCTTAGAGAAGTGCGCTGTACTCCAAGTACCGAAAACGCTGAAGAACTTACAATCGATTCTAGGCTTTCTGAATTTCGGAAGAACTTACATTCTAAACTATGCAGAGAGGATTAAACCTCTCTACAAATTAATAAAACATGATTTTAAATCATTCAACTGGACTCAAAAACACACAGAAATTTTGAGATCACTGCAAACAGACATGTTAGCTAAAACAAAATTAGAAACACGTGACAATACACGCAACCTTGTAATCTGGGTCATCCCAGGAAGATGCGGATTCACGTACCTGACCTCTAATGAGAGAGAAACGGTACCAATAGCTTACAAATCACATTTGTACACACAAACAGAAAAAACATTCAGTCTCACAGAAAATACTGTAAAGGCAGTTCAAACTGCGGTAGCAAGAGAACGAGCCCTAGCCCAAAGCAAAAGAATAACTGTTTTCACAGCAGAATCAGCCTTCGAGGCGCTATTCAGCCCAGTAAATCTAAAAACAGTGGCACTAGATCCGAAATTGATACAGTGGGAAAATTCTCTTGCTGCAGAAGACGTGACATACTATTTTGTCCCGAACATGAAAAACTGAATGATTTAAAATATGAAAAAGAATATCCTCTGCCAATTGAAATCCTGCCTCTAGAACAGTACTCTTGTATAATCTATACAGACCGATTTGTACAGCATTACAATGTAGATGATAAATCCTACAATGCAGCCTGCGCAATTGTTAAAGGTCGCTGGCTCTGCAGTAAATTCAGACCGAAAATAACAAAAACTGAATCACTGAGAAAATGTTCGGCTCAGCGAGCTGAAATCAGATCTTTAAAGATGGCGCTTGAAAATGCCGAATGTGAATTCCCGACACTAATCGTGTGCAATTCGCATTTTTGCGTCAATTCTTACAATAATGATTTGCAGAACTGGGTTCAAAATGATTACAAAGATGACACAGGTGCCACAATCAAGCATAAAATGCTTTGGAAACAAGTAGTTCTTTTACAGAAGGAACTACAAAAGACTCACGTGATACACACTCTGAGTCATCAACGTGATGGCGTTCACTTTGCAGGGAATTCATTGGCTAATACAGCCACAGCGGAAGCAACTAAACCCGCTTCTGTAGCTACAAAAAAGCGTTCAGAAAAATTCATAGACGGGGAAACCATGCTGGCGATAAAAACATCTTCAAAAGGCAACTGTGCAGCACTACCCGTGAACTATCCACTCAATTATACATACGTAATTGATGCAAACTCCGTTCTTTTTGCTCGAATCCCTGGAGTGGGGGATAGGGTAATTCCAAACACGAATCGGAGAATCCTTTTAATAGCAGACGCACACATGGGATTGGGTCCGAGGCACAACCAGATTTAGGAATCTCTGACAGAATTACAGTCAGAATACTGGTGGCCGGGGATGAGCCTGCAACATTATAAATTTGCAAAGAGCTGTCCAGACTGCAACAGAGACCGCAGTAACGAGCCAACTGGAGTAATGCCATGGCCATTTCTGTAGGTAGCATAGGGCTATCTACACATGAAATCCAGCGTCTTATTAATTTTTTTTAAAGACTATATTCACTTAAAAATGTGGCCCCAGCGCTCGGCTGACGCCAGAACTGTTATAAAAGATTTGCGAGTCTTTATCGGCACATACGCAATTGCCATGCTTCATTCTGACCAGGGTCCTGCTTTTAGCTCTCGAGCTTATAAGGAGGCCATGACCAGCATGGGCATTGGGTTGCGGTTCTCTTGTCCCTTCCATCCTGAGGGAAACGGGGTTGTGGAAAGAAAAAACCGAGACATAAAGCAATCTATAATGGCAAAGGTATTAGGTTCGGGTGATGGTTGGGTCCAGCATTTAACAAGTGTCCAACGTAGTCTTAATAACTTGCCAAGAAATTCTCTAAAAGGTTTTAGCCCGTACGAACTATTGTTCGGAACTAGAATGTATGTTCAGGACGTAGATAGTCATGCTTCAGTGGTAGAAAATAAGAAAAAATGCTTTGACATCAAAGATCGTTTGGCTGTTTTACAGGACTTAAATGAAACAAGAAAAGCCCTGAGCAACATAAAGTTAAAACAACAGCCAACAACCACTGAAGACACACCACCTGTCCCAGCAAGACCTGTCTGGATTCCAAAGATTGGGGATCTGGTCAGAGAGAAAATAGCGGTTAAGAAGGAATTTGGGCCTTCTTACAGAAAAGCGGTACCTGTCTTAGCAATCAACGGAACAAGATCAGTGGTACTAACGCCCCTTGCTGGTAAAAAGGAGAACCGCGTTGTATCAATCGACCTGGTAAAACCACAATCATCATGTGGCCAATAATAAGTAGTAGGCCCAGTGGACTCCCAAGAAATAACAGAATACCCAAATTTGCTAGTATCCAAGAGGTTCAAACTGAAAGACTAATCACATTTGATAAACCTACAGTGAACAAAAAAAAGGACCTTGCAACAATGCCATGGAACTTGTGCCTCTTGAAACCCAAATTGAAACAGTTCGTCATGAAACACCAGTCTACAATGATGTAGCATCAGAATGTGCTAATGAAAGGCAAATTTAAAACACAATTCCAACAATTGACAGAACTGCATCTGGCTACTTTATCAATTTCGATAACTTTTCTGAAGATCCAAGTGAACAAGAAGAAACGCCAAAAATAAAATCATTTAAAGACAAAGCAACAGAACTCTTTCATCAACTCAAAGAAGCATATCTAAATGCACCGTTGATTGAACATTGGATTATATCAGGGGTACTTATACTCCTACTATGCCTAATTTTAGTTTTAATTTTAGGAAAATTTATTACAGTACAATGGACACAGCAAGTCAGAACATCAACTTAGTTCTGAAGCCACACAAGTCATCTCACATCGAGAAAAGAGAACTATCATCAGTGAATGTCACAGCCATTCAAATACCCGACGGGGTAGTTTGGGACAAAACAGATTACGAAATATATGGACCGGTCGAACTCTTGAAATATCATCATCAGTTTAAGGTTTCATTAAGTGACTTCGTAAAACCAAGTACATTCTCTGATGATTGGGACTTTGAAAACATAAATAATATGATGTCGGATTTAGTTTTGTCAGCAAAATTTACAGAACATGATTATTTGCAAGGTTCATCGAATTATGAACAGATGTATTGTTTTACCCATTATGCAGACCACTATTTGCATAAATCAGCTCAACCTAGAAATGCTTTTAAATATAACTAATGGGAACATTGTGCTACTCCACCTAAAAGCAGTTCAAAAACATTCTATGAGAAATTCCAATACTTCTCAGGGTTTAGCACAAGTGATGCAGAAACATTTTATTATAAACTGTTAGATAAAACAGGGACAAAAACCATGCTGACAAATACTAAATTGATATATTCAGAAGCATTTTATGAAAAAATGATTACATTAGGTTTTGGTTTCTGGAAAAGCAACATTGAAACAAAAACCATCTGGGGTACAAAAGATTGGCAGGTACAAGGCCTAGAAGCATTATTTCGAGCCTGCATGATCCCAGAACAAATAATGTTCTTGAATGACACAATTCAACAAACGACCTGTCTTGGCCTAGCCAAGATTAAAGACTTTAACAAACCGTCTATTCCAAAGCCAATACCTGATAATGCAACCACAGATATTGAGGTAGACGTATCCCAAGTTTTACATGAAAACAGAACACATCCTGATTGGAAAAAGTGGTTAATCTGGCCTACAGACACAAATAACTGTCAAGACAGATTCCTGAACAAAATACAGGGGTTAAAAATGACCAGACCAGACCATAGATACTCCCAGAGACAACATCCAGGGATAGTAACAACATACAGTGTAGGGAACCTATGCCTTGAATGGCTACAAACATCCACACTGGCAGAAATTAAGCAACACTTACCTTTACTTAAAGATGGTGCTGACTTGCGGGATTTCATAATGGGACCACGCAAACAGCGTCAAAAACGTTTCATAGCGGCCAGTATATACGCTGCTTACAACGAGACATGGAAAGTGACTCAAATTGAGACAGCAGAGAAAATACGAGAAATTGATCGTATTAATTTGGAAAAATCACTTTCTGTTGTGGACAATGGGTTAATGACTCTGTCCTCCAGAATATATTCACTGGACAGTATTGTATCATCTGCTATCGATATAATAGACCAGGACTTGCTAATGTTACAACATGGCCAGTCTCAATTACGTTCTATTATACAGCTAGGCTGGACGTTACAAAACCTGCGTTCAGGCTATGTACCATGGCGTTTAATCAACACAACGTCATTGTTTTCTATCTTTAACCTTACTGATAAACAAATCAGTTTGGCACAGAAAGGAGCAGACTATACAATCCTGAGCATTGAAAAACTTGAGAGATTACCATTGACAATGTCAGAAAGACCTGTCATTGAATGGATAATACACGGAATAATCACAATTCCGATAACTTTCCAATTTAAAAATTGCCAAGAGTATATACCAGCAGGCCAGTATGAAAGGTTGGGTAAAGGATACATTAAGTCATCATGGAAATTACCTTATACACACACATGTTATAGTGACAATAACAAAAATGTATTTCTTAGTGGTAATGAGTGTAAACAATCACTAAGCGGTATACTTTTGTGCCAAGATATTAACTTGCATGGGGCCTGTGAGGGGACTTCAAATAACCTTTCATGCCACCAGCACGTCACACCTGCAACACAGATAGAGCCATTCTTTAGACAACTTTCTAACTGGAGTTACGTTCTAATAAAGGACTACAGCTGTTGTGGCTTGGTGCCAGGGAAAGCATATCTCTTAAGCGTCAGTTCCATGGTCACTTGCTGTATGCAAGCATTGTATCCAAATGGCCCTGGAGACTCAGAGGCTCCGATTTGGCCTTCGTTGAATATCTCTTCTATACGAATTGATACTTTAAGCAGAATGAAGTCTGTGCTTTTACAGACAACAGTGCCCATCACGTCATCAAAAGAGACGTATGATCTCCAAGTTGCAAGGACAACTGCAGAGATACATACACTTTTATCAACAAATTGCCCCGTGCATTTCGTAGAAATGTTAAGCCAAATCCTAAATATGTCGGATGCCAGTGGTATCTCGTATGTATTTAAGACAATTTTTTCGGGACTGTAACACCCTTCGAAGCAGTCCTGGGCATCTTTCCCAATTTTGTCCATTCGGTTCTTGGCGGCCTACCACTACTTTTGGGACTCGTAGCAGGGATTTTATTTTTGACCCTTCTGCTCCGATATGGCAAGCCAAAACGCAGACATGACTCCAGCGACAATGGAAGAAACAATCCTAGCTATACGCTATCGGGACCGCATAACTAAAGTCCTTGGATTAGCCCGGCTTAGAGATCTGAACATGACCTGGTTTCTTTCATTCAGACCTATATGGCAGACCTGCATCTTACCTGTGCTTCGATGTATGCTATGCGGAGAGGAATGCGTGTTAGACACCTGTCTTGCACTACAATCAGCAGTACCAATGGATATCGATACTTTGCTAAGTCCTGAAACGGCTCATGCATCGTGTTGTCCCCAGCGGTTACCAATCCTGATGACGGCATTCGTTAAGACTTCTGCGCTACGATTAGGTGGTGGCAGTGAAGCAAGAAATGAAAGCAACATCACCCAGGTACGACCCTCTGTGAGCATTGCTGATCCTGAAATCGATGATAGCAATCATTCTCACGACTTTCAGGTTACAGCATTATCAAACTTGGTCGAACTGTCACCTGAATATGTAGACCAATTTTTTGCGAGTCTATCTGAAATGATGTTCTCCCCTGAACAGAAACTATAACTTTTTGGAAAACAATCCGGCACACAGCGTTCCCATGAAGTCTGAATTCGGCCTTCGGCTTTGATAAACAAGAGCTACTGAAAAACGTTTGGAACAATTTTTTCCCCCCCGCTCATCATGAAATTATTTTTTCCAAAATTCCAAAATATTTACCTTTTTTCTGGCACACGTACTTTGCTTAAAGTAGAACTATTCATAAAGAACAGAGCTTCTATTTTTAGTAGATCTAGAGACAAAATATTACCTCAGCCTCTAGCACATTTTACAGCAACTGTATTTATATGTGATGAAATAGTCTCGCCCTTCTTTTCTGTATTGAGAGACATTTCATGTGTAATTTTTTGCAAATCGTTCAGTTGATATACATAAGCAATTTTTCTGAATGACCATACTGCTTAAAACGTACAGTACCTATTATCATTTTCATGTATTTCGTATACACCATTTCAAATGCAAAATGTGTTTTGGAGTGGGTTGGAATACACATGCATCTTTATTGCTTAAGTTTTTAGTAATTGATGGACATAAAACCGTGGAGTGGGTGATGTGTTTTATTTAGGAACCCGATCAATATTGTGACCTTATGCCCCTATACGGCTATAATCAATACATATCCCTATAATGGCATAATAATCAGAGCCATATTTTCAGTAAATCGCCTCTGCAGTCCAAGACACATCAGAAGCTACTTCCTTAGATTCCTAGAGAGCACACAGAGTTCTTTCGACACACCAAACCGCCAGCAACCTGGGAAAGCCCCGCTTGCTTTGTTTCGATTTGTAATAGAACTCCTGCGAGCACTGTAAGAACGACCAGTTCTTAGTGACATCTTTATTGATGTCTTATGTCCAACCTTACGTCAAACCCGGCACCTTTCAGCTATAAATATGCCAACGCTGCCTTAAGCAAACACACAGTGGTGAATTCTGGAGCAGAACAGCTGTCCCCTTGCAGAGAGCCCAGCAGACGCGAGAAGCCCACGGACGCTGCCCCTCCTCTTTGACGCGCTGAGAAAGACGCTGTCTTTTCTCCTACCGAGAAAATCCAGCTCCGGCGTTTCCAGCCTACCCTTGCGGGTGACTGGGATATCGGGTCCTAAGAGGGAGATACCAGACCTCCAACATTCTATTCCAAAGGTACGGTGCTGACTAAACCCTTAGAGAGAATTCTTGAACAGATCCTTGGCAACAAACCTACTTAACTTAAACTGCTACTTACTTACTCCTTCCCACGTATTAGGCTTAGGTCAGGTACACCGGGGTAGGCGTAGTTAGAAGCACCAGTTGAGGTCGTTAGCCAATGTATATATGAATGTATATATTGTATATATTTTATTAATTTTAACTATATTATGGCTAAGAAACCATATCAATGCTTAAACAGTATTATTTCATAATACTCCTTTTATTGTACGTAATTTACTTCATATTAAGTATTGCAATTGTGGCAATCCATTTCTCTTGCATGAGAAGGAAGACTGTTCAATAAATCGTACCCTTTATTGAAAACGCCCGTCTCTCTCTTCTCTGCACTCTGGTGAAACTAAGAACGCACGTCTGGGGGGAGGAGCCAAGCCGGCGTCCACGATGGCCGCCCAGTCCCTCGGCTCCGAGCACCATCTCCTCCCGAGGGTACCTTCTGCCTAATATCCTGACCTGAAAGTGCACACACGGGTGCAGGACCAGCTCCGGCGATCGATGGCGCATCCCCGAGGTTCGTACCAGCTCCAACGGGAAGAAACAGCCAGCGTCGTTTGCGGCCCGCGGCAGCTCGAAGACCGGGGACTCGTCTGGACTGCAGGGCCGGTCACCAAGTGAACAACAGCGGCCACCAGTTGCAGTGAGGGGCCGGTCGGCTCCGGATCACAGCGGAACGGCTGATTTTTGGGATCATTCGCTTGGCTGATTGGGGGCATGAGTCGGGGATCAGCCTTTCATAGTTCCCCTGAGCGGATGGTGTCTTTCCTGGATCTTTGCTCGCTTGCCGCCGGGGACCGTGGTGAGACCCGTCCCGCTAACTGCGGGAGAATCCCGAATTTGTGCCCAGCCGCGTTTTAATAGCGCGGATTCCATCGGCGGCCGCGTTTTGGCTACACCTTAACTGTTTAGGTGACCTGCTGGTGGTATCATGATGCCTGACGCCCCACTGCGTGTGCCCCGGCCCTTATCCAGGATGGTGCTTCCCCGGAACGTAGCGAGGGGAGCAGAGTGCAGCTTCTGGGAGACCGAGTCCCGACCTGATTGACATCATATGGAGAAAGGGAGCTTGACAAAAGGGGGGCACGGAGCAGACCTGCACCTTGGCGATCTCCTGGCTGCCCTAGCTGACCTTCGTGACACCTTGGTACAGAATGCCCGATCAATGGGGGATAAACTGGATGATGTCGTCTTTGTGGCGGAACTAATGAGACCGTGTGGTTCGTGGAAGTACAGTGAGATGCCTCATTTATTACCCAGACGCAACAATATGGCGTCGGCCACTGACACCGAAAAATCCGGGACACTGACTCTCGAGCCATCTCCAGTTAGTGACGTCGGTGAGCTAGAACTATCCGTGGGCCCTAGCTTGGAACCGAGCGATGGACTTCCTTTCCACGTCAAGCTGTTAGTGTATCTGGTTCTGCTCCAACCGAGCTTTGACATTGTGACGATCTTCCCCTGCCCTGTTTTGCCGATCGAAATGGTGCGGTCATGTTATTGCGCCAGGTTGGGTTCATCGCGCTGGCAGGAAGCGGGCTCGGATGAGGTCCGGTCACATCGCAGCACTGCAGACTCGCTGCTGTCTGGGTTTGCTCTGATATTCCGATTCCCTACGATTGTTGATTTGGAGTGCGACAGTTTAGTGGGCCATCGCGATATGCGCAGGACTGGACAAGGATAAATGCTGTTTCCTCCGTGTTGATACTTTCTGTTTACGGGTTTATGAGGGATGTGCGGCATATTGTTTTACTTATTGACATACTGGGCTGGTCCTGTGCCTTGTGCACTATTTTATTGTACTGATTTTAGCAGAAGTGTTTTACGTCATGTTCACATACGATACTTGCATGAGGGAGAGGCCGGGGGACTGTTAGGGGGCTCCCCTCCGTTTTTCATTTCCTTCTTTTCCTTCCCTCACTTGGGTTCTTCTTTTAGTCTAGGTGGGTGGTAGTTCCTTTTCTCTCTCTACTAAATTTCGGGTTCATACAATGGGCGACAGGCACGCTGCTGAGGGGGAGGCCGTAGCCGGAGGCAGGGATGCAGGGTGGGGGGTTGGGGGGAGGGGTATTCTCTGTTTTCTTTTCCTTTTTCTGACTCTAGGGCCCCTTTCTTCTCTCTTGTTCTGCTTGGCTTTTCTTTCCTTTCTTCTTTTTCTTATCTTTGGGATTCCGAGTGGTGGGTGGCTTGCCGGATGTTCTTATGACTCAGACCATAATGGTTACAACAAGGGGTGGTGAGGGACAGAGTCTCTGAATTAAGCAGAAAGCTCTCACCCAGTCAAGAGATCAGGGCTAGATCCAACACCGTTTTTTAGCTCACTGCACCATCCCAGTTTCAGAACCTGGCTGTATGCAAATTAGTCTGTTCCTGTCCCAGTGCATGATGGGAACAGGGCAAACCAAACTACAAAAGCCAATTCTTACACTGGGAAGGAAACAAGCTCCCGGGGACCGGTTTCTGGCATTACAGCTGTCTTCGGCCCGGTTTGCTTGAATCCTGATGGTGCAATGAGCAAGGGTCTCACATCTGAGAATACCCTTCCACGCTTAGGGTGGACAAAAATATTTACAACAAGGGGTGGTGAGGGACAGAGTCTCTGAATTAAGCAGAAAGCTCTCACCCAGTCAAGAGATCAGGGCTAGATCCAACACCGTTTTTTAGCTCACTGCACCATCCCAGTTTCAGAACCTGGCTGTATGCAAATTAGTCTGTTCCTGTCCCAGTGCATGATGGGAACAGGGCAAACCAAACTACAAAAGCCAATTCTTACACTGGGAAGGAAACAAGCTCCCGGGGACCGGTTTCTGGCATTACAGCTGTCTTCGGCCCGGTTTGCTTGAATCCTGATGGTGCAATGAGCAAGGGTCTCACATCTGAGAATACCCTTCCACGCTTAGGGTGGACAAAAATATTTACAACAAGGGGTGGTGAGGGACAGAGTCTCTGAATTAAGCAGAAAGCTCTCACCCAGTCAAGAGATCAGGGCTAGATCCAACACCGTTTTTTAGCTCACTGCACCATCCCAGTTTCAGAACCTGGCTGTATGCAAATTAGTCTGTTCCTGTCCCAGTGCATGATGGGAACAGGGCAAACCAAACTACAAAAGCCAATTCTTACACTGGGAAGGAAACAAGCTCCCGGGGACCGGTTTCTGGCATTACAGCCGTCTTCGGCCCGGTTTGCTTGAATCCTGATGGTGCAATGAGCAAGGGTCTCACATCTGAGAATACCCTTCCACGCCTAGGGTGGACAAAAATATTTACAACAAGGGGTGGTGAGGGACAGAGTCTCTGAATTAAGCAGAAAGCTCTCACCCAGTCAAGAGATCAGGGCTAGATCCAACACCGTTTTTTAGCTCACTGCACCATCCCAGTTTCAGAACCTGGCTGTATGCAAATTAGTCTGTTCCTGTCCCAGTGCATGATGGGAACAGGGCAAACCAAACTACAAAAGCCAATTCTTACACTGGGAAGGAAACAAGCTCCCGGGGACCGGTTTCTGGCATTACAGCCGTCTTCGGCCCGGTTTGCTTGAATCCTGATGGTGCAATGAGCAAGGGACTCACATCTGAGAATACCCTTCCACGCTTAGGGTGGACAAAAATATTTACAACAAGGGGTGGTGAGGGACAGAGTCTCTGAATTAAGCAGAAAGCTCTCACCCAGTCAAGAGATCAGGGCTAGATCCAACACCGTTTTTTAGCTCACTGCACCATCCCAGTTTCAGAACCTGGCTGTATGCAAATTAGTCTGTTCCTGTCCCAGTGCATGATGGGAACAGGGCAAACCAAACTACAAAAGCCAATTCTTACACTGGGAAGGAAACAAGCTCCCGGGGACCGGTTTCTGGCATTACAGCCGTCTTCGGCCCGGTTTGCTTGAATCCTGATGGTGCAATGAGCAAGGGTCTCACATCTGAGAATACCCTTCCACACTTAGGGTGGACAAAAATATTTACAACAAGGGGTGGTGAGGGACAGAGTCTCTGAATTAAGCAGAAAGCTCTCACCCAGTCAAGAGATCAGGGCTAGATCCAACACCGTTTTTTAGCTCACTGCACCATCCCAGTTTCAGAACCTGGCTGTATGCAAATTAGTCTGTTCCTGTCCCAGTGCATGATGGGAACAGGGCAAACCAAACTACAAAAGCCAATTCTTACACTGGGAAGGAAACAAGCTCCCGGGGACCGGTTTCTGGCATTACAGCCGTCTTCGGCCCGGTTTGCTTGAATCCTGATGGTGCAATGAGCAAGGGTCTCACATCTGAGAATACCCTTCCACGCTTAGGGTGGACAAAAATATTTACAACAAGGGGTGGTGAGGGACACAGTCTCTGAATTAAGCAGAAAGCTCTCACCCAGTCAAGAGATCAGGGCTAGATCCAACACCGTTGAGATAAATAACGGTGATGGATCAAGCCCTGATCTTTGGACTGGGTAAGAGTGGTCTGCTCAATTCAGACACTCTGTTCATCACCACCCCCTTTTCTAAATCGTTTTTGGCCACTATAGGTGTGGCAGGGTATACTCCGACATGAGTCCCTTTCTCACTGCTCCATCAGGATTCAAGCAAGCCGGGCCGAAGACGGCTGAAATGCCAGAAACCGGTCCCCGGTAGCTTGTCTCCTTTCTGGTGAAGAATTGGCTTGGTAGTTTAGTCTGCCCTGTTCCCATGATGCACTGGGCCAGGGACAGACTGATTTGCATATAGCCAGGTTCTGAGCCGGGGTGGGGCAGTGAGATAAATAACGGTGATGGATCAAGCCCTGATCTTTGGACTGGGTAAGAGTGGTCTGCTCAATTCAGACACTCTGTTCATCACCACCCCCTTTTCTAAATCGTTTTTGGCCACTATAGGTGTGGCAGGGTATACTCAGACATGAGTCCCTTTCTCACTGCTCCATCAGGATTCAAGCAAGCCGGGCCGAAGACGGCTGAAATGCCAGAAACCGGTCCCCGGTAGCTTGTCTCCTTTCTGGTGAAGAATTGGCTTGGTAGTTTAGTCTGCCCTGTTCCCATGATGCACTGGGCCAGGGACAGACTGATTTGCATATAGCCAGGTTCTGAGCCGGGGTGGGGCAGTGAGATAAATAACGGTGATGGATCAAGCCCTGATCTTTGGACTGGGTAAGAGTGGTCTGCTCAATTCAGACACTCTGTTCATCACCACCCCTTTTCTAAATCGTTTTTGGCTACTATAGGTGTGGCATGGTATACTCAGACATGAGTCCCTTTCTCACTGCTCCATCAGGATTCAAGCAAGCCGGGCCGAAGACGGCTGAAATGCCAGAAACCGGTCCCCGGTAGCTTGTCTCCTTTCTGGTGAAGAATTGGCTTGGTAGTTTAGTCTGCCCTGTTCCCATGATGCACTGGGCCAGGGACAGACTGATTTGCATATAGCCAGGTTCTGAGCCGGGGTGGGGCAGTGAGATAAATAACGGTGATGGATCAAGCCCTGATCTTTGGACTGGGTAAGAGTGGTCTGCTCAATTCAGACACTCTGTTCATCACCACCCCCTTTTCTAAATCGTTTTTGGCCACTATAGGTGTGGCAGGGTATACTCAGACATGAGTCCCTTTCTCACTGCTCCATCGGGATTCAAGCAAGCCGGGCCGAAGACGGCTGAAATGCCAGAAACCGGTCCCCGGTAGCTTGTCTCCTTTCTGGTAAAGAATTGGCTTGGTAGTTTAGTCTGCCCTGTTCCCATGATGCACTGGGCCAGGGACAGACTGATTTGCATATAGCCAGGTTCTGAGCCGGGGTGGGGCAGTGAGATAAATAACGGTGATGGATCAAGCCCTGATCTTTGGACTGGGTAAGAGTGGTCTGCTCAATTCAGACACTCTGTTCATCACCACCCCCTTTTCTAAATCGTTTTTGGCCACTATAGGTGTGGCAGGGTATACTCAGACATGAGTCCCTTTCTCACTGCTCCATCAGGATTCAAGCAAGCCGGGCCGAAGACGGCTGAAATGCCAGAAACTGGTCCCCGGTAGCTTGTCTCCTTTCTGGTGAAGAATTGGCTTGGTAGTTTAGTCTGCCCTGTTCCCGTGATGCACTGGGCCAGGGACAGACTGATTTGCATATAGCCAGGTTCTGAGCCGGGGTGGGGCAGTGAGATAAATAACAGTGATGGATCAAGCCCTGATCTTTGGACTGGGTAAGAGTGGTCTGCTCAATTCAGACACTCTGTTCATCACCACCCCCTTTTCTAAATCGTTTTTGGCCACTATAGGTGTGGCAGGGTATACTCAGACATGAGTCCCTTTCTCACTGCTCCATCAGGATTCAAGCAAGCCGGGCCGAAGACGGCTGAAATTCCAGAAACCGGTCCCCGGTAGCTTGTCTCCTTTCTGGTGAAGAATTGGCTTGGTAGTTTAGTCTGCCCTGTTCCCATGATGCACTGGGCCAGGGACAGACTGATTTGCATATAGCCAGGTTCTGAGCCGGGGTGGGGCAGTGAGATAAATAACGGTGATGGATCAAGCCCTGATCTTTGGACTGGGTAAGAGTGGTCTGCTCAATTCAGACACTCTGTTCATCACCACCCCCTTTTCTAAATCAAACCATAATGGGGGATGTTATAATAGAGCTTTCAGATACGGCGGGCGTGTGCTGCATTGGGGGGCGTAATGTACTATTTACTGTCTATCCTGCTTAATGTGCGTTAGCATCAACGCCCTGCCTGCAGTGGTCCCGAATGTGAATATCCTGTTTTGTGCTATCCCCCAGTTCTGGTATTATTAGATTGTATGACATCGGATCCTGTTCTACCTTTAAACTTTTTAAAAAAAACCTCTCTTATCCTGGTACCATTACGGTGCGACAGTATCCTGCGCGTCGCTGGGGAATTGAGGAGGCGGAATGTATATGTTTGGATTTATTGGTTTGCATTGACCGTCTCTGGCATAATGGCCGGCTGTGCTTATTCTGGCCTGATGTTGTATTTGCCTTATGTGATAATAAAGGTTTACCAAAAATTAAAAAAAAAAAAAAAAGAATGCACGTCTGACTGAGTGAAATAATTGTCTATTGTTTTCACACAACTCTAGAGATTTACTCTTATTCTGGGGAGCAAAGTTGTCATGTTTATGCGGTTGTCGGAAGCTGAATCCCTTCTTGTCTGAGCCAGGGAAGCTGATCACTTCCTATTCAGTCAAGAAAGTTTCCAGTGACCTCTGAGCTAGTTGGCGCAAAACGAAATTAAGTCTAACATAGTCAGTAGAGACCTAGAAGACCACAGTCCTACGTCTACACTGCTGTTTATGTTATTCCAATGCGCAGGGCCTATAGGGAAAATAGGAACTACACTACATTGCAATTTCCACCCCGAGTGGGCTGGGTATGCTCAGACGTGAGTCCCAGGCTCTTCACATCACTGGAGTCTAGCTATCCAGGCTGAAGAAGGCTGATAGCCAGAAACCGGTCCTTGGATGCTTGATTCCGGTCTACGAAAGACATGGCTTGGTAGTTCGGGCTGGACTGTTCCATGAGGCACAGGGTCAAGGCTGATTGGCATATAGCCATTGTCTGACCTAGGGTGGTGTGGAGGGCAAAAAAACGATGGATTTAGGCCCAGATCTTTGTACTGGGGTGAATGGAAGACATTGTTCTGCATTCTGTCCATCAACTGTGTTTTTTGCAATTTTCACCCCGAGTGGGCTGGGTATGCTCAGACGTGAGTTCCAGGCTCTCCACATCACTGGAGTCAAGCTATCCAGGCTGAAGAAGGCTGATAGCCAGAAACCGTTTCTTGGATGCTTGATTCCGGTCTAGGAAAGACATGGCTTGGTAGTTCGGGCTGGACTGTTCCCATGAGGCACAGGGTCAAGGCTGATTTGCATATAGCCATTGTCTGACCTAGGGTGGTGTGGAGTGCAAAAAAATAATGGATTTAGGCCCAGATCTTTGTACTGGGGTGAATGGAAGACATTGTTCTGCTTTCTGTCCATCAACTGTGTTTTTTGCAATTTTCACCCCGAGTGGGCTGGGTATGCTCAGACGTGAGTCCAGGCTCTCCACATCACTGGAGTCAAGCTATCCAGGCTGAAGAAGGCTGATAGCCAGAAACCGGTCCTTGGATGCTTGATTCCGGTCTAGGAAAGACATGGCTTGGTAGTTCGGGCTGGACTATTCCCATGAGGCACAGGGTCAAGGCTGATTTGCATATAGCCATCGTCTGACCTAGGGTGGTGTGGAGTGCAAAAAAACGATGGATTTAGGCCCAGATCTCTGTACTGGGGTGAATGGAAGACGCTGTTCTGCTTCCTGTCCATCAACTGTGTATTTTGCAATGTTCACCCCTAGTGGGCTGGGTATGCTCAGACGTGAGTCCCAGGCTCTCCACATCACTGGAGTCAAGCTATCCAGGCTGAAGAAGGCTGATAGCCAGAAACCAGTCCTTGGATGCTTGATTCCGGTCTAGGAAAGACATGGCTTGGTAGTTCGGGCTGGACTGTTCCCATGAGGCACAGGGTCAAGGCTGATTTGCATATAGCCATTGTCTGACCTAGGGTGGTGTGGAGTGTAAAAAAACGATGGATTTAGGCCCAGATCTTTGTACTGGGGTGAATGGAAGACATTGTTCTGCATTCTGTCCATCAACTGTGTTTTTTGCAATTTTCACCCCGAGTGGGCTGGGTATGCTCAGACGTGAGTCCCAGGCTCTCCACATAACTGGAGTCAAGCTATCCTGGCTGAAGAAGGCTGATAGCCAGAAACCGGTTCTTGGATGTTTGATTCCAGTCTAGGAAAGACAGGGCTTGGTAGTTCGGGCTGGACTGTTCCCATGAGGCACAGGGTCAAGGCTGATTTGCATATAGCCATCGTCTGACCTAGGGTGGTGTGGAGTACAAACAAACGATGGATTTAGGCCTAGATCTTTGTACTGGGGTGAATGGAAGACGTTGTTCTGCTTTCTGTCCATCAACTGTGTTTTTTTGCAATTTTCACCCCTAGTGGGCTGGGTATGCTCAGACGTGAGTCCCAGGCTCTCCACATCACTGGAGTCAAGCTATCCAGGCTGAAGAAGGCTGAGAGCCAGAAACCAGTCCTTGGATGCTTGATTCCGGTCTAGGAAAGACATGGCTTGGTAGTTCGGGCTGGACTGTTCCCATGAGGCACAGGGTCAAGGCTGATTTGCATATAGCCATCGTCTGACCTAGGGTGGTGTGGAGTACAAACAAACGATGGATTTAGGCCCAGATCTTTGTACTGGGGTGAATGGAAGACGTTGTTCTGCTTTCTGTCCATCAACTGTGTTTTTTTGCAATTTTCACCCCTAGTGGGCTGGGTATGCTCAGACGTGAGTCCCAGGCTCTCCACATCACTGGAGTCAAGCTATCCAGGCTGAAGAAGGCTGAGAGCCAGAAACCAGTCCTTGGATGCTTGATTCCGGTCTAGGAAAGACATGGCTTGGTAGTTCGGGCTGGACTGTTCCCATGAGGCACAGGGTCAAGGCTGATTTGCATATAGCCATTGTCTGACCTAGGGTGGTGTGGAGTGTAAAAAAACGATGGATTTAGGCCCATATCTTTGTACTGGGGTGAATGGAAGACATTGTTCTGCATTCTGTCCATCAACTGTGTTTTTTGCAATTTTCACCCCGAGTGGGCTGGGTATGCTCAGACGTGAGTCCCAGGCTCTCCACATCACTGGAGTCAAGCTATCCAGGCTGAAGAAGGCTGATAGCCAGAAACCGGTCCTTGGATGCTTGATTCCGGTCTAGGAAAGACACGGCTTGGTAGTTCGGGCTGGACTGTTCCCATGAGGCACAGGGTCAAGGCTGATTTGCATATAGCCATTGTCTGACCTAGGGTGGTGTGGAGTGCAAAAAAACTATGGTTTTAGGCCCAGAATTTTGTACTGGGGTGAATGGAAGTCATTGTTCTGCATTCTGTCCATCAACTGTGTTTTTTGCTACCTTCAGGAAGAGTCTCAAAACCCTGCTTTTCACTCAGTAAGGTATTTCTGCTCTCCCGCCCATCTGTACAGTTGAGGATCTTAAGCGCCGGGACACTCCTCGGAGTAGCTGAGCGCTATAGAAATCCTCCATATAACATAACATAACATAGCAATACAGAACCAAGGATCACGCTCTATATGGACTACCCAAAGTTCATAAGAATAGCGCAAATCCCCCTGTGAGACCAATAGTGAGTAGCATTAACTCTCTTATGGAACCTCTAAGTAAATACATAGATCAATTTTTGCGCCCGTTAGTGAGTGGTCTTAAATCGTATGGTAGGGATTCCACTCACATCATTTCCCTTATAGAAGTTAGAGCGTTTGATGGAGAGACTGTGTCTGGTCACACTAGACATTGAGTCTCTTTATACAAACATCCCACAGGAAGCCACTGTTGATGTGGTGCAGAGGACCCTCTCTAATGTAGAAGTAGATGGAGTTAACAAAGACTTCATAGTAGAGTGTGTTGACTAATAATATCTTTTTGTTTAAAGACCAACTATATAAACAAAAGAAGGGTACCAGCATGGGGGCTACCTGTGCTCCAAATCTAGCAAGCCTCTATGTTGGTTAATTGCGAGAGCAAACACATCTACAATGAACTTGCACCATTCTACGAAAATGTAGCGGGCTGGTACCGCTTCATTGATGATATTTTCTTTATTTGGGATGGTCAAATAGAGCAGTTAGAACAATTCCTTCTAATTATGGGTGACACCAATCTCAAATTTACATCACAGTTTAGTAGGTCCAAGGTGGATTTTTTGGATATTACCATCAAGGAGAGGGACGGTGTACTAGAGGTGGAACTTTATACTAAACCTATGGCGAAGAAAACCTTGCTGCATTATTCCAGCTTCCAGCCAAAGTTCCAGAGAGATAATATCCCCTTCAGCCAGCTTCTCCACCTTCAGAGAAGTGAGCGCCGTGAGGCTAAGCTTGCTGGCACTCCTTTAAATTGCTATAACCCTTTAATCTTTTTACAAAATAGTGATTGTGTGTTTTACCTGTGGAATTACTTATTTGGCACTCTATGCTCGCTGTCCCCCAGTCCGTCATGGCTTAATGTGCCGATTGAACGGAGGGGACCCGAGTCCCCCCTGTATTCCCTCACTTCCTGCCTGCCGGTTCTGACGTGTATTTCGTCAGATGGGGGCTCGGCCGCGCAGTGGTGAGAAGTGAGGGCTTTGAGGCTAAACTTGCTGGCATTCCTTTTAATTGCTTTTACCCTTTAATCTTTTTTACAAAATTGTGATTGTGAGTTTTAACTGTGGAATTACTTACTTGGCACTCTATGCTCGCTGTCCCCCGGTCCATCACAGCATGTTGTGCCGATAGAACGGATGGGACGCGACTCCTCCCCCTATTCCCTCCGTTCCTGCCTATTCTGACGTGTTTTTAGTCAGATGGGGGCTTGGCCGCGCAGTGGACGTGCCGCTGGCACGCCAAAGGCATGCCCGTCCGGACCTGTCCTGGTCCAGGGGCCAGCCACTATGCCTGTTTCTTGAGTTACTCAGCCATGGAGTTGAAAGAATTGTACGGGAAGCATGAATTAGCCGATAATATCTGCCTCAGTCTAAATGAGTTGGGTATTTTCAAACAGAGACTTACTTGCCCTGAAAGTCTACAAAACTCTGTCCCCGCCTCCCCCACAATATTGCATGCCCTCAATACTTTCCACAGTAAGGAAATAATGGGCTTTTCAGTCATGTATCTGAATACACGGTCCTTGGTGAAACACCAACTTGAAATCTATCAACTTTTACAGTCTGAGAAGCCAGATTTACTTCTTACTGAAACATGGCTTACCGAAGAGTCCACCCCTGATACTTTAGCGGCAGTACCAGATAATTACTACATCCTGCAAGCTAATCGCTCTTGAGGGAAAGTGGGGGGTGGGGTTGCAGCTATCATCCATAAGGATCACCAGTTTAAGATATTAGGGGTTACCGGTCTGCTTTCGGTTGACAGTTTAGTTCTTAAACTGGAATCCCCCCAGTCATCTTTCACTTGCGCTCTTTTTTATAGACCTCCCTGTTATATGCCTACTTTTCCCCAGGCTTTGGTTGAAATGATTTCTCACTTAGCCATCATCCACGCCTGACTTCTCATCATTGGTGATTTTAATTATTGGCCCCATGACGTACAGGAGAGTGCCAGCTCAATAGACCTGACAGATCTTCTGTCCGGTATGAATTGCACCCAACATGTGTGTGAGGCCAACTACATAAAGGGGCACACAGATCAAGTCTGGACAGCCAACTTGACGCTCTCGACCCCCCTGATTTTCCCGTGTACTTGGTCGGATCATCACTTTATTTCTTTTACTCTCTCTGACGTTCACCTCACCAAAACTCAATTGACAAAGAATTGCAAGTCCAGAAACTGGAGAAGCGCTAATATTGATTACCTTTGCTCTCTTTTAACCACTGTGGTCCCGTCTGTTTCGGAATCAGTTTAAACACAAGCAGCAAACTTTAACTTATGGCTAGAGTCCGCATGCGACTGCGTCGCCCTTCTTAAGCCCACTAAGATTCTTAGACCCCAAGATACACAGAAGCGGTTCTCTGATGATCTCAAGACTAAGAAGTTGGTGCTGAGACAAGCAGAACACAGATGGAGACTTCACTATCATGTAGAAGATAAGATCACTTACACTAACTTGATGAAAGAATACAAAAACTTTATTCTTCAAACCAAAACAGAATATTTTTCCAAAAAGGTTCTAAATTCAGCTAACAAGCCTAAAGATATTTCTCCAATAGTAAATGAGCTTTCTGAACCGGACAGAATCATGGCAAAACAGATTCCCTCACAATTCCTTTGTGATTCTCTCAATTCTTATTTTATGGAGAAAATCACGGCCAATTAAGGCTAGTATCTTGACCTCTGCTACCTCCGCAGAAGTTCCCAATATTTGTAGATCATCGTCTCAGCGGACTTTGATCCCCACTATTTCTCAGGAGACCTTTCTAGGTCTACTTAAAAAAAGTTGGCTCTGGTTCTCCAACTGACTGTTGTCCTCCTCACGTCCTTCAGGAAGTTTTTTCTAAATGCCCAAATCCCCCACTCTCTCTTCTTAACAAGTCTCTTTAGTCAGGCATTGTTCCTTACTTTTTAAAAGTGCAAAACTTATACCCATCTTAAAAAAGCCAGGTGCGGATCCATCTACTCTTTGTAACTACCGTCCAATCTCCCTATTACCTTACCTTGGTAAGGTTCTAGAGGGACATGTCTCAACTCAACTAAGTACTTTTGTTGAACAGTCCCATGTCTTGGACTCCCACCAGGGTGGGTTTCAACCATCCCATTCTACAGAGTCAGTTATCTTGACAGTTATGGATGATCTTAAAGGGGCGGGGGGATAGAGGCCTTACCCAGGCCCTGGTTCTCCTGGATTTGTCAGGTAATAGAGAACAACAATATCCAGGCAATAAGGGATAAGAGTAATCTGGCAAAAAACAATGTAGTGCAATAGTATATAAACACAAGTAAAAAAAAAGCAAGATAACCATTAATTATAATCACATATAAAATTTAATACCATAGATACAATTTGATAAAAAATGTTACATTATTAACATCAAATAAAAAATGACATTAAGAGAAAACAGATAGACTAATCTCTTTATCATAAAAGAAGAAGTGGAAACTTTGATGGCTCCCACTGCTGATAGTTCGGGTCGATGTCAACGCGTTTCGACACAGAGTGTCTTCATCAGGACCTTAACAGCACCTTATCAGCACATTTCTAGAATTATGGGAGGATAACAGATAAACTTTTACTTGTGTTTAAACTTATATATTTCATTAGATCTGATAGATTGCACTAACATTTACTGCCAGAAAGTATTTATAATACATTTCACCGCAAGAAAAGGACATTGAAGAGAAACCGAATAGCAAAGTATGTACAACACAGGTCAGATTTTAGCAATTTTTACAGTACATACGTAACGTTTCTTAGAGATCACTATTTTATAACATGATCTTAGAGTAAGCTAGCAGTAAAGCTGAGGTATATACACACATCATTAAACAAAAGAATAACAAATAAGTCACATAGGAACATACATAAGTAATATATATTCTGGTCCTTAGAATGTAGGAGAAAGAAGGGCCATTCCTAAGTAATGATCCTGCCTAAAAATAGAAATAGTTTTAGCCATAGGGGGGACAACCATTATAGGTTTTGAGAAGAATAAAAAGCCAGAACACGGATGGCTTGTATTCTAATCAAGGGACCCTATTTAGTGTGGCCATCTAGCTGTTTGTAACGTTTAGGTTTATTCAAGTATATGCTATTGGTGCCAACACCATCGCTATAAAACCATGTTATTAGCGCCAATCTCATAGCTATAGGTTGAACTCTATCCAAATTTGTGTATGTATAGAGTTCTATAGTGTATTTCTAGATCAAACATGCTATATAAAGTCCTTAGGGCTAATTTGTGCCTCATTTTTAATTCATATTCATTACCAAATCATACCTGAAGCTGTTTCTCAAATGAATCTTCAAGGTAAATGGGTTCAAACGATTAAAAGGCAGTGCCACAAAATATAAGTCATTCCGCTACTGTAAAGGGGAGAATAAGAACATAGAATATCTCAGTTAAGGATTATACATGTGATTTGGCCAAAGTTCACCTAATAACTGACGTGGTTACTGACATATCTGATGTATCTCTAATAATTACCTTTATAAGTAGAAATATTAGGTTCCTGCTGGTGTGTCAGGAGTCTTCAACATTCAGTACTCATCTTGTTATTAATAAACAACTCTGTAGGGGAACCGATATAATATCCTGAGTTAGACTTTCCCTGTGCCGCCCCTTTGGTAGCCAGATTTTTATCTCACGTAAAAACGCTTACCTCCAAAACTTCGTATGAGCGTGTTCTTATAGGCTCCCAGACATACAGGATAAAAGATTGCGTAGCACGTATTTTGTCAGTGTATTTACCTTTATATAGAAATGTAAACAAGAAGAAAAGAAGGCGGATATTTATTACAAAGTCAGCATCCATCGAATTTCAATATCAATGAATAACGTAGATAACTACGTACGTAGTATGAATCCGCTGTCAGCCGGTATATGAAAGTTCTATAATAAGTCAAAAGAGCGGCTGGAATTTGATGCAGGACGGACGGGTTCAGAAACGTGGTACTGTATTTGAAACTAAAATGGCAACGTGATAGAAACGGTTAACAAGTTCGAATTGTGTTCGAAGACACAAAATTGCTTAAATATCCTGACTGGATACTAATTGTCACTAGGTACGAGCTTGTTCGTGGAATACCAACAAAGTCATTACTTTTTGATGGTGCCTCGAAACTACAAAAATATTATCGTTCGCTCAATTAGGGTGCATGTTATCTCAGCGTGTAGTTTAACTCGCACAAAGAGATAAGAATAAGCCTGATTAAATACTCGTAAGCGGCATAGTAAAACAGACCGCGAGACGCATACCTGTTTAGCAATTGCAGTCCGGCGTGATTAATGGCGGCGAGAGTGTCCGTGGCAAGGATGAGGGAAAGTGAGTAAGCAGCTGATAGGTGAATATATAGCGCAGATCTCATTTGCTATCGGGACTGATTCCTCCCCTTTCTTAAAGGGCTATACTATTAGGTTGCAATCAGCGGATGGTCAACGCAGGCATAGGCACAAAGGTAGGACCATTTAGTTAAAGCGGTTAGAAGGTTATCTTTAAAGACATATAACCAATTAAGAAAGAACTTGAACGGTTATTTACCCATTGTTTATATATCGGAATTTGACTGTTACATTAACAACCAAGTAATCATTTTCTTACTATTTGATTTAAGTTCTAATCAGAATCATACGCGGACCAAATATGTGCAGAAAAGTCTGAATTCTATATACAAATAACAAATAGTTACTGCCTGCCTATGGTAGATATTCTTATGTAATAGCATTTTCTCACGGAAGTTCAAGGTTCAATCCCTTGTTGAAAGTATTGAGGGTGAAGATCCAGTAAACCTCCTTCTTTTTGCGAATTTTGCAGCCTCCTTAGAGTTCTGGTATGTGTATTCTTTCCATTCTGTTTCTCCTGGATTTGTCAGCAGCTTTTGACGATCATAACATCTTGATTAACCGGGTTTGTAATGCCGGGATCCAGGGCCTGGCTTTAAAATGGCTCTCCTCCTATCTTAGTAACCAGTTTCAATCGGTACATCTTGCCAACGTCTCCTCTAAGAAAATGGAACTGACCTGTGGGGTTCCCCGGGGCTCCCTTTCCCCGCTTCTTTTTAACCTGCACTTCCTTCCTCTAATCTCTTCTTTGCGGAAAAGGAAAGTTGGGATGATCTTCAACTGGTCTTCAACATTGATCTCTTCCATCTTCTGGGTCTCATTTTCAAAACACTATGACCTTCATAAGTGAGTGGATGAACGAGAATCAACTGAAGCTCAACCCTGATAAAACCGAGCTAATCCTCACTGGAGGACTTGCTAATCCATGGAACTCCAACTTTTGGCTTTCTACCCTGGGCAACTGTCCCCTTCCGGTTAGCTCAGCCAAAAGTTTGGGTATAGTGGTAAGCAATGACCTATCGATGAAGGCCAAGATCAGCTCAGTGGTTTCTGCTGGGGTTTTCCAACTGCGTAGAATTAAGAAGATCAGCAGATTTCGGTCTCGGGACTCTGTCAACCTCCCACCGGTGTCACCCCCCGGGGAGTGTGTCACTTTCTTCTAAAACACATGGCTTGAGAAACACGCGCTACATGAGAGGTACAGAAGCGCAGTTAGTCAAACACATAAGGCGCATTTCAACTTTGCCTTATCTTTCAGGGTGGGCTGAAGAGCATCATGGGGGCGAGGAAAGAGGGGTCACCTTTGCTTACTGCTCAGTCAAGAAGAGAAAACGTCTGTTTAAGGTTGCACATACCTTGACACCAGACAACACAGAGGACAGAGATGAGAGAGGTTACTGCGGAGGGGCCTCTGGCGCAAGCAGAGCCCCCCAGGAGTGTTAACTTAGTGAGACATGGGTTAGAGGGATGAGCAGTCGTGGCTCGCATGCATCGCAATACTGAGGGGGGAGGGTGCGCGGGGATGGGGCCCGGGGAATTAAATAAAAAACAGAAAACTTACCTCACAGCTGGCCCGCGCCACCTCTGCTCCCCTTGGCGCCTTCACGGACAGCACTGGAGTGGCCTGGCAACCCCGATTGGCTTAGGGCACGGTTACTACTCGCCCGCCTGCCCATTAGGAGACCGAGATTCGAGCCTTTGCCCAACCCTCGCTCTCCTAATAGGCATGCGCCAGCCAGAGAAGACACTAGTGTGCATGACTGGGCACGGCGGAAAAATCTGCCGACCTTCCCCACTGATGCGCACTTGGGCTGCTGCCTGTTGCCTCTGGTCTGACAATCATGTCAGTCAACATGACACCGGATCGCCCACCCCCTTCAGACTATGAAGGGGGTGGGCGGTCCGACGTCATGCTGACTGACATGATTGTCAGTTCTCCCTCGGCGTCTTTGAACTTAAGTAAACTGATTCAGTTTACTTAAGTTCAGAGAGGCCGAGCGAGATGCGGGCAGGAGGGCAATGCCCCAATGGACGCACCGCGCCTGTCTGCAAGAAAAAAGAAGTTCTCTTAGTAGAGAAAGGAGAAGCATATGTGCAAAATGTGATAGACTCCAGTGTCAGACTATTAACCCTAGAATGCATTTATTTGGGGTGGGGATCACCTGACACATTCCCATGAAGATAAGCCCCTTGGCACACAAAGCCTCTCCTGTGTGACCGTTAAAGGGGTGGTCCCGACAGCCTGTAGGCAGGAAGAAAGGGGGTCTGAATGTGTAGCTGTACAAGGCGGCAGCAGTGGGTAGGGTGCATTGAGTGAGAGGGTAAACCTTGAGAGGTATTATCGAATAGCACCTAGTTCCTAAATTTAGGAGGACGAGACACATCCATATTTTTGTCTCATATGCTGCAAAGCAGGTTAAAAACAAGTGTGTGCCCCTGGGAACAACTGATGTCGCACATCCAGAATCACATGCAAAAACTAAAGATTTGGAAAAGAAAAACCGATTGCCAGTCTTGTGGGGAGTCTTAAGTTTGTGAACTCACAAGTTGGTGATGAATGTGCATGGGCTATAGTTCTGGTGATACAGCACACGTCAGGTCCTTTCTGGCTCCCATGAGAAGGAGACCGACCACTCATGATCTATCTGACGGCACCATGACATGTGAAAAAACCTTCCAAGGGCTCCCTTGCGTCTCAATGTTGGCAATTTCAGAGAGAACCACATTCTGTGCACTTTGTGGCTTGAAGACCTCTTAAAATCAGTGGATGTATTTTCCAATGAGGAGCATTTACTTGCAAACCATCTTTGGTTCATTTTGTCTGTTTGCAAAACAATAGGATGCACTGAGATTTTGTAGGGCCAAGGAGAAGCCACTACAGCTCTACCTATCCACCGAAATGCTTTTAATGACTGTGGCCGACCCATGAAACATATTCTTGAGTTCTGGAAAGAACAATCCACTACAGAAAGCACAGTTGAGCACTTGCCAGCAGTAGTGTTTGTGTGAAGCTTTTTGTAGTGAAAATCTGGGCAATTAGCAGACAATGCCCATTTAAGGTGTGTTATTAAAAGCACACAAACACAAAAACAAACAAGCGCACACGCTCATACATACTCACAATCGCACACAGTGTAGCAACATCCCCAGGCAGATCCTAGCGACCATCACACTCTGACCACGTCTTCATCCTTGACACTGTGCTCCAGAACCTTTCAGCCACCTTCTCGCTATACAATCATATATATATCATATATATATATATATGTGTGTTTGTGTATAGATACATATATATACATGTGTATATATACACACACATATATATATATATACACATGTGTATATATATTATATTATATATACACACACACATCTATATACGAATCAGAAGGGTCAGTCAGTACAACTCACATACACTGACCGATTACTGGGAGACCCATGCAACCCCACATTGTCGCCTACCAGAGACTTGCCTCTAAGCCCACTCTCAAGGGGTGTACTAATGGTTGAGTAACATTATTCCTATTGCTAAGTGGCACCTGAGCCAGTAAAGTTAGTGCAACAATACACATCTCAGCTTAGGCACGGAGCGGAGGTTCAACACTGTTGATGTTACCTCACTTCCGCTTTCTATAGCATTCATTAGCAATTTACAGCCAATACCATGTTTTGTACAGGGAGAGTGAGGACTCTGCGAGCAATATAACTAGGCTATCCTGTTTTAGGTTTAAACATATATTAACTGATAACACCCACCAAAAGGAAAACAGCTGTCACTAGTGTAAACATATAAACACTGAAAAAACACCTTAGCAACCACAAACTAAATGCCATTGAAAGAAAGGAAAAGGTGAATGAAAGAGTAATTTTTAGATCGAACCTGCGATGGATGCGCATGCGCAGTCTCGCTCGCGAGATTTTGTGTTTTTTTAGGTCAGTTTCACTAGCAGGCTTTAAGCCCTGCCCTTCTTTTCCATTGGCTGGCGTCACCGTTCATGCGAAACGGTGGCCAACCATTAGAAAAAAGCTGACAGTGACGTACTGTTTTCTTTTAGAGCCGTCCCACTTGGACTGGCTGCCCCAACTTCCTGCTGGCGTAAAAGGTTTCTTATCTTCTTTAAGGGTCCAAACAGATGGCCCCATAAAGAAGATAACAAACCTTTTAGGCCAGCAGGAAGTCTGGCCAAGCCCATCCAAGTAGGATGGCAAAAAGAGGAAACTCAGTGTTGTGGTGGGCGCTTATTTTTTTTTAACTTTTGGTATAATCGCGGCACCCGCGCGTTACTTTTAATGTTACAAGTAAAGCGCGGGTACAGCAATTATACCAAAAGTAAAGAAATAGATGTTTTTTCTATTTCTTTACTTTTGGTATAATTGAGGCACCCGCGCTTTACTTGTAACATTAAGAGTAAAGCGCGGGTGCCGCGGCTGCCTGGCGAGCGATTGCTGTTTTATTTACTGGGTTCTTTGTAATAAATGCAACACTGGTAAGTTACTACTTGACACTTCTTGGTATTAGTCTATCGTTGTTCTCGGTACATTTGTGACAATATTTGCGACAATTCGCCCAACGTAATGATGCATGTCTCGATTGTCTATAACAGTTGAAACAATATTGGCTTCTTGTAGGCTTGTTGTTGTAAGTCCGTGATGATGTCCTTTTCGGAACACCAGACGAAGGAACGAACAACACACACTTAAAATGTTTAGCACAGAGCGGCCTAACTTTGAATAAGCTTATGCTCAACATACAAGTCACTGGGTTATTCGCATCATTTTGTATTTGATGTTGCTGGAGATAATAAAAGCTACATTTTGCATTATTATACACCTATCTACGTGTGAGGAGGATGCCACGTTGTGCAGAATTTTATAAGTACTTCCGGATTAAACAGCCACTTTCCCTTCTGTATATACAGAAGGGAAAGGATCATGAATATAAGGGGAACTTGGAAAAATTAAAAGAAGATTTAGAGTCCATTAGCGTTAAACAAGAGAAGGACATAGTATTGGTGGTAGGTGATTTTAACCATAGACTATACCCCCGAAGAGTGGATATTTGGTATAAAGAATTCTTAGAATCCCACCATATTGAAGTAGCAATCTTTCAAAGGGGGGAGCTGTCACACCAGGACGAGACTTTCACTCAGCTAATGGGGTCTCTGGGCATGGTATGTGCAAACGGGAGATTTCAGCCAGACTGGCCAGCGGGACGGACCTTTGTAAGATTCCAGCAACTTTGTCCAATAGATTATGTGTTTTTCCAGGCTTGGTGTTTTAATTTAATTAACACTTTTGAGGTGATGCAAACGACAGGTAGTGACCACCTCCCCTTGAGGGTAGAACTACACATACTGGAATGTGAAAGTAGAGAGAGGGCTTTACAGACCCACGTGGGCTATCCAAAACGGCAAACAACCTGTATATCGGCTGAACATATAGAAAAGTTAAAGTTAATCCAGCAGTCGATCCCAACTGAAGAAATCCAACCTAAGTTAGGAATTCCTTGGTTCGAATTAACCATAGGTAAGCTGGCGGACTCCCTAAAGAAGGTATTCAAGACAAAAAAGATAGAATTGGGTAGCCACGCTGTTAATAAAAATAGGAAGCCCTGGTTTGACAAAGAGTGCAGGGTAGCCAAGGCACAGATAAAACAGAAGGAGAGAAGACTAAGGGCCATGTTTAAGGTGGACCTACATCAGGGACTTCAGCAACTAAGGTTAAAATATAAAACATTAACTTGAAACAAAAAAAGGATGTATAAAGATAAGTGTTGAGCAAATATGCTGGTGGTAATTGAAACTAAAGATATGAGAGGGTTTTGGAAATTAGTACAAGAAAGTATGGGTAGGAAAATAGGGCCCTTGGTTTGTATGGTCCCTGAAGATGACTGGGTAGGATACTTGGGAGAAATCTATGGAAAATGGCAGACACAAGTACAGCCAAGAACCCAAGATTGGCCACAGGTAAGGGATGATATAAATGAATACTTTACCCCAAGATATATAACTGAAATTATAGCTAGTCTGAAGCTTACCCGTGCTGCAGGCCCAGATAACCTCCCTGCAGTGATAATTAAAACGAGACCGGAATGGTGGGCGGAGCTATTTGCTAAGATGTTCCTCGTTATCTTGGAAACAGGAATTGTACCTGAAAGCTGGAAGGGTGCAATTATAAGGCCAATACATAAAAAAGGTGATCACAAAATTCCAAAAAATTATAGGCTGATAAACCTTAGATATAGGGGAAAAAGTATTTGCAAAAAGTATATTGAATGCCTTAAAAGACTGGGCAGAAGAAAGTCAGATTATCCCCTCGGACCAAGGAGGGTTTAAAGCTGGCCATTCCACAATTGATCACTGCTTTGCCCTTTGGGCTATAGCACGGAAGTCGATGGAAATGCGGGGGAAGGTTATTTTGTTGTTTTGTAGACTTCCGCGCAGCCTTCGATCTGGTGGATAGAGAGCTGTTGTGGGAGGCCTTAATTCGTTATGGAATTCCAAATGATCTACTGCGGCTGATACAATTGCTCTACACTAAAAACTGGGCCCAGATAATCTTAGATATAGATGGCAGTCTATCTGGGAAAATAGAAATTGGAAATGGGCTACGGCAGGGATGTGTATTGGCCCCCTGCTGTTTTCCTTGTTCTTAGCAGACCTGCCATTAACCTTGGGTAATGCCATTGGGGCAAGCCCGAAATTAAATGGCAAGCAGATCGCATGCTTACTTTATTCGGACGATCTGGTGATCATGGATCAGACTGAGGTGGGCCTGCAAAGGAAATTGAATTTATTTAATGTCTATTGTTCCAGGAAAACACTTGTGATCAATATGGATAAGACCAAAACCCTGAGCTTTGGCCGTAAGAAAACCGGGTTCTCTTGGAGGATAGGGGCAGAGAAAGTGGAATCGGTTACTGAGTATAGATACTTGGGGCTATGGTTCGATAAAAGTTTGGAATGGAATACCCACCTAGAGGCGTCAAAAGTAAGAACATCTGCATCGATCAGCGGCCTGAAATTGTTTAATAAAGCCTATGGTGTAATGACCGACAGACCAGTGCTAAAAGCATATTTGGCTATTGCACCCCCGCAATGTTTGTATGGCGCTGAACTGTTATTTTTAAGTGGCAATGAAAACTGGGATGTCGAGGAAGGTAAAAACCTAAAAAAGTTATTTAGTCTCCCCATGTCAGCAATGGTTCAGGCCATAAGACTGGAACTCGGCTTGACTTCATGGGGTATCCAAGTCGGTATGGCCCTATTACGCTTCTGGCAACGCTTAGGTATAGGCGTAAATACTAAAATATCTCAACTGAGTAAAAATGAAATACAGAACAGCGAACTAAAATGGGCAAGGGAGATCAGGGGGATAATAACAAAGCTATGTAATAAGATGGGAGTTAATATACGCCCCACTGTCCAGGTGGCTAATATTGACAAGAAGACACTCAGCTTGATGGGGATGGAAATATCCAATGCACAGAATCAAAATTACCTTGTAAATAAAATCTCGATACGTTTTATGGCTGCTACATGGAAAAATAATCAATGCTTTCCTTATATTGATAAGATACCGGACAGTCAATTACGAAAGGAAGTTCTGAGGGTAAGAATTGGGGTAAACCCTTGTTATATGAACAATGTAATGTAATGTGTCTTGTAAAGCACACTGCTGCTCTGAGGCGTCGTGGCGCTGTAGACCGCTGGGGAACCCGTCCTTGCTATCCCTGTGAGATGGTCCCTACTGGGTATCTCCAAGGTGAAACCAGGCATCCCCGGCGAATGTGGGGGGGCCGTTGTAGAGATGAGGCAAGCTAATGCCCAGAGTTGCCGAGTGTGATCCCTGGTTAGAGTAGGCATATAGGCGAGAATTATCGAGTCCGCTGACCCTGGTCCACAATCTGTTAAAGTGTGTTATGATAAATAAGATGGGAGGCTGTGCTTGCTCCTTGGGTACTCAATGTGATCTGCCGCATATTTTATTCGACTGCCTGAAGTTCCTGGACTTACGTATTATGGTTTTAAAACCAATATTTATGAAATATAAGATTAAAACTAGGACCCAGGCTTTGACACCGATGACCGAAATGGCCTATTTAGATATTGCAGTGGCCATGGGGAAATTTATGCAAAAAGTGAAGGCTGTTTTATATTTTTTTAATGAATTTTAGCCAATCCTCCCGCAATATAGGTAATAGTGGGATTTTTAGATTGAATCTGTTTTTAGGATGTATTTATGTGTGTTAATGAAATGTTCTTTTAAGACAAATTTTTTATCAATGATATGTATTGTTTGTGGACCAATGGTCCGAATAAACATGAAATAAACTGAAAACTGAAACTGAAACAGCCGCTAAGTAAAAGAGCGCCGCAATCTTGATGTACGGAATAGCGAAGCTGCTGCTCCCACCCAGCTGTTGTCCCTTTTTAGTGTCTCGCCGGTAATCTTGCACAAGCTTCACGGCAATGGTGATCTGTTGCGCGGCTGTCAACTAATCCAACCGACAGGGGCAAGGCATTCGGGGATCGGTCTCGTTTCACAGGTACACATTCTATAAAAACCGATACGCCCTAAAAATTGGACAGCCTAAGCTAGTAACCTCGAGAGAAGTGGGCAAATGTAACTTGACTAGATACCGGTGGTAGCATGATGGGCTCTGCAATCATATAACCAGTTAACCATGCAACAGAACAACACTGACATATAAGTGTTCTGCAAGATCTAAAAGCCAGTGGCCACCATACATGGTCAATAGTCATTTACGGACAGAAGAACAAAGCCAACTTAAAAGTTCCGAAAACGTAGTTTGAAGAGCCAAGTACATATTGCTTCATGAATGCAATTGGTCTCTTGTGTGGTAATTTCAGATAACACTAAGCAATATGGGCATTACCAGTTCTATTCAGTGAGCGCACGCATGCTTCATTACTACTGCAGTCTTGTTTTCATCGTTATGAGTGGACTTGCGTGGGGTGAGTGCAATAGAGGACTTTTGTCAACCGTGTGTTATTGGTCAGAAAAAAGTTATAATTTGGGAGGACGGGCAGCGTGGCAAGTGAATTACAGCATATTAGCCGTGAACATTTGAAATTGATGAGAGATATGTGAATCAGCATCAAGGTAAATTAGCACGACACAATCAATGTTACACAGTAAATGGGGAATAGTAATGGTGCACTTCTAGGGCGGTGGTGCAGATAATTTTGAATATGCCATTAATATGCCATCATGTAGGCCATTAAGCGAGGTGTCTGGTAGACGCAGTAACAAACATTTGTTTAGGTCCCCTGTGTGTTTTTTATGGAGGGTGTGCAGAGGACTCAACACAAAGCGGGAGAGCAAAAAATGAAAGCATTTGCAATGCACTAGGTCTCGTGGTTATGCGAGTTTGAGCTATTGGCATTGTAAATGGCTATGCCTTTTATTTTGGTTCATAAAACATAAACAAAAGATAGTCATTTACAAATGCAATAGCTTAAACTCGCATAAATGCGAGACCTATTGAATTGCAAATGCTTGTATGCATATGTTTACAGTTTGATGTACTTTCAGTTCTCTAATGCACCGCAGACCAGGGTCCCAAAGCACAGGTGAACATCTGGACAGTTGAACATGCGAGACACGTGTCCTGTCACACATGGATGACAAATAACGCTTCATAAAAAAGCCAGCTTGTGGCAGGCTCATCGCCAGGACAGAGCCTTTGGCGAGAGGACACGCAGCCATCAGCTAAAGAAACAAACCCCACGTATTAAGACGACAGCTGCAGCCCCAGCCTCCGTGGGGGGATCCCCACTGATAATGACAGTGGGAGGGGGAGAGTGATTTCACAGGTGGGCTAGTGAGAACACAGCAAGTCTTTTAAAAACAAAACAAATGACTGTGCCCACTCACCGCGGCTGCCCATCAGCGGGTCAAACAAGGGCGTTTTACCAGAGCCAGGGCTGTTCACACATCTGAACGGGGGCTCTGGGAGGGCCCATTAATTCCTGGGTCCCTCCCTGCAGTAGGGCCAGATGCAGCATCCAGACATCTGCGGGCACGGGTGGGGGCAGGGATCAGGGAACACCCAGCCACGCCAGGCTGGCCAGGATTTGTGCCAGACTTCATTAGTTACTGAAATAAATGGATCATAGTCCTTTACTGGAAACTTACATTTTTTTTTATTTTTAGAAAAATTAGTCCTGGGAAGAGAGTGGGGGAGGGGATTCGATTCATGGCGATAAAATAAATGTACATGTGGGGTTTTTATATGGCACTTAATACTCCCCGCTTTGACGGTGTTTTAATATCGGACTGGATTTGTTTAAGGTCAGTCTCCACCTACGGGCTCCTTGGCTGGACCTATCCGCATCGTCGGATTCTCTGCTTCCTCGGTTTTGCACCAGATACGCGCGCCCACTGACACGAGGGTGCGCGGCAAGCAAAAAAAGCATTTGTAATGCAATAGGTCTCGCATGTACGCAACTTAAAGCTATTGGCATTGTAAATGACTGCCTATTTATGTTTTAAAAACAAAAACAAAAATAAAAGGCATTATCATTTGCAATGTCAATAGCTCAAACTCGTGTAAATGCGAGACCTATTGCATTGCAAATGCTTGTTATTTCTTCCTGAAGGGGTCAAATATGGGGTTTCATAAGAATTTTTCCCAACTCTGAGCGATCTTCACCCACATTGAAATTCCTGCCCACTTTTCATAGAGTATCGTAAAAGATTGCCTCTTCCCTACAGCACACAACAAATGCATACTTTACTTGCAAATGTCACTGCCAGCATACTTTTGGTATGGGAGGAACTTGGCTCCATTTGATCAAAAAGGTATGCATATCTAATATAGCTACTTTATCCTACTTGGAAAAAGTGTCACTCAACCAGACACTTGTAAGGCATCAAAATGTCAAAACTAAGCACACTGAGAACATCATTATCATATGAAATATTTTTTACTGTCTTAACTACACTTTCACAACTGCCTTATTAGCCTTTTTGCTTTCTCAAATTTGCTTTAAAATGCACCACCTGCCCACTCTTTTATCAAAATTGTTTTGGGGGGAGAACCCCTCTTTAAGGCGGTTGGGTTCGCTCGCTACACCATCTCCGCACAGGTCACTCAGCAGGAACTTTCTCGCCCTTCTACTTTCAAATGTCACCAGCCACCACTGACTGAAAGACTGACAATGTTGAGAGTGGAACTCCCCATCCATGCTCAAGGAGACAAAGAAAGAAACTCACGAGTAGAGCTTATGTGTCTCCACTTCTCCACTTCCAGGGTGATAAGGAGCCAGACGGCTCCACCTACCTACATCTAGAGGCATTGCAGGAAAATTCTCCAATCTGGCGTCCGGGCATATTCTAATGGTGAGGAATATGCATTAAATATATCCATCAAAAACAAGAGTTACAGTTGTTTTCTTTATAGTAGACAAAGCATTAGAAGTCAACAGCTAAGGCTTTGTTGGCATCTGTTCAAGCATGGATGGAACATACGTGGACAGTATATTCGAAGAAGACATTGTTTTTGAGCATATCCCTCACCCGAGAAGGCGTTGGCGTAATCGTGTATGATTTGGGAGTCTCTCCCTACGAAAGTGTCTTTGACATGGCTGTTGATGTTGTATTTCCCCAATAAAGACAGTAACAACAAATATTTTGTCAACGGTGGAGGCATCGCCTTTGGCACCATCAGAGGTGTCATTGACAGTGATCGTTGGAACCTGCTTAGTCAGAGCCACTATGTCAAGAGAAGGACCCCGGGGTCGGCAAGAATGTGCTCTTTTAACACTTTCTTACACAACTTATGAGGTGGCTCATCTGAAGCAGATGCACTATAGTTTTCAGAAAAATACTTTTTGGTGGTTTCTGGGCCCTAAAGTTCCTTTTCTTAGTATAAACTGGAGGAATGTTTTTTACAGACGACTCATTCCCTGAAGGAGATGGTATCTCTTGCCTTAAACTTCTAAAGCCATCTTAGGTTTCTAACTACATGGTCACTAGTGTCATTAAAGCAAAGGCCCTGCAACGTTTACAAGCCCCGGAGTTATGCACAGAAGAGACAGTATAAACATTGCTTACTGGGGTCATCCGAGTAAACCCTAAACTTACAACATGCTTGACAGACTTTGAAGAAGCCCTTTCTGGCAGACTTCGACATGTTGCTGTAGATCAACAAATTATTTTCCAAGATAGTGGGTCTTATAAATGTTAGAGAACGAATCAGAAGGAAAAAATAATTTTGGACTCCTGTGGATTTCCTGGATGAAAACGTTACTTTTGGGAGTGTTTTAGTTACTGAGTCGTACTGAGTTCTATGAACTGAGTGTGCAAGGTTTTGCCATTTCTCTCCATTTTTCATTGCTGCCTAGAATCAAGTCTAGAGCTTTTACACCAACTCCTTCATGTTCACCACCTCTCATGACAGTAATATTCAGCCCAACTGTATTAATGGCATTCACGCATTTTCTATACAGTTGGGACCATACTGGGCGGATTATGCCCCAACCTGCCATAGGATTACAGAATCCTGTAGCAGCCTTATCTTGGAGGATCATTTGATGTGATTGCTTTTCTCCTCCTTTTGTAAGAAAGGGCCCTTCACCTCTTCAGAAAACTAACCATTGTCCATTCACCATTTCTGGATGCCCCATGGACATGTACATCCACACGTGGCCTGAGACAGGTTACTGCACTGAGGCTGTACAGGATAGGTTCAGTGGTTTTGCCCTTTACCACATTTGCTTCGGTATATCACAGATCTCTAAGGTGTGCTGAACAGAGTACATCAGCCACAGTAATGAAATGTTTCGGAGAACATCACCACATTGGTCAACAAGCATTAAAAATGCAATAGGTCTTGTCTTTCATTAAGTTAAAGCCATTTGCTTTGCTATACAATACCATTAGGAAAGCAAATGGCTTTAACTTAATCAAAGGCGAAACCTATTGCATTTTCAATGCTTGTTTTGTTTAAGCAGTTTGTGTAAACACTCAAGTACTTACTACCTTACTAGTGAAAGAAATGTGACTAAACAAACATCTTACCCCTTTCGAGGGAGGTACATTTTAAAATCCTCCCAGAGCCTTCAGACGAGACGGAAAGCACTTCGACAGATGCGCCGTGTAAATGTTTTTCTGCGATGGCTGGCTGGCGCTAGCTTGTCAATATGGGTAAAAGTTCAGTCTGTTGCTGCCACTGACATTGAGAGCCATGGCTGCCAGAGTATGCCGTGTTAGCTGCCTCAACAGAACTGCACTTTCGGCAAGGAGCCCCTCGGTGGCAGCGGAGGCGACTCTCGGGCTGCTGTTGACCCGTCCCCGCGGCCCCACTTATGCCAAGCAGCTCTTCCTGGGCTCTATCAGCAAGGTAATCTGTAGATCCAAGGATTCCGTGATGAGTATATTCAGATTAGACGCTTCACAAAATAACTGGAAAGCCCAGTCTGCTCTTCAGAGATGGCGGTGCTCGGAGCAGAAGCACCACGTTTTGCAGTCTTGGGGTTGGTACAACGATACGCTCGCTGGCTGCCAGAAGTAGAGTCAGCTTTAATAGTAGGGGCATGCGCAGTATAGGTCGCTACCTAAAACAGACGCCCGCTGCTGAAAACATTTGCGATCCAATTGTATTAATTTATTTAAAGTTTTCCTGTATCACGAACGTGGCCCGAGGACTTAGAAAAGAAACAAGACAGGCCTTTTAGAAGGCTAGAAAAACATTGCTTTGGAGGGTGATAGATGTTTGGAAAACAATCGGATGTCTGTGGGGGTATTTTATTTGTTAAGCCGGTAATAGAAGTAAAACAAGCGCTCGCTAGGCATCCGCTGTTTATTTTTGCTTTGCGCTTTCAAAAGTGAAAGCGAGATGCAAAAATAAACACGCAGCGCCATGTCTCCTTTTCTGTCCGGCCCAATCAGAGAGCCTGACTGGTGCTTGCAAGGCAGCGCGACGAAGCTTCTGATAAGAAACTTTGTCACGACTACCGTAATGCAGGTGAGCCAGTCAGGGTGGGCCGGCCAAAAAAGCGAAAAGGAGGCACCCCGGAATCCTTATTTCCAATGGCAGTGCACCGTTTAACATAAACGGTGATGCGAGCCAATGGGAATAAGGGGCGGGGCTTCAAGCCCTTTTCAGAAAGTACTTTTTTGCAATAAATCTCACTAAGCGAGCTGCGCATGTGCGCAGCAAGGCTCGGCAAGACATAAAAAATAAAAACAGTGAATATTCCGTTCTACATCCCCAATACTTAAAAGTTCTATATTGGCTTCAATTTGAGGTGAGGATCAAGTTCAAAATATACTGCCTGTTACAATTGTGGTACCAGCTTTTGGAAGCAAATATTGCCACCCTCTTGCAGTCATGCAGCATGTTGCTCAAAGCAACGTGTGCAGTATGGTTCAGTTTCCTTGACGCCTAGACCACATTTGCATTTCTGTACTTCCGATCACCCAAAGGGTGTTCTATGAGCCGTGCAGATCCTCATGGGTGAAGAATGGCAGCAGGACTACAGAGTTCAGCGTTGAGCAAAGAACGACAAACTTGGGATTCTTTTTTGTGTGCAAAAACAATGCAATGAGTTTCAGGAATAGGGTGTAGATAAGCCCAGAGAACTCTGTCTGCGTTCCCAATCCGACATGAAGTATTTCCTTATGATGTTGGTGTTGGACCCGGGGTCACCGGTCCGACTAGGGTAGCTTGGCACAAAGTGGGAAGGCTTAACTCCAAGGCAATCATGTTGTACTTGCGTCACACTCACCACATCAACTCAGCGCACCTCCACTTAAAAATGACACCACACCGTCTTTTTAGAAAAAGTAGAAAAGCTGTATCTTTCCTTTGAGTTTAGTTTTCAGTTGTATCAACAATAACGTTTCATCATTTTAAATACTTCACATTAGATTTCCTGTCTCTCAAAACACAAGTTATTGCATCAGTTCATGTCATGCTAGTGAACCTTACTCATTTGCATCACTAACAGCAGGTTAAAACGTATATTCATTTCAGGCCAACCCTCATTTGAATTTTAGGAGTGATTAGGAAGGCCTAGAGGCAAATTAACAGGACACTTCATTAATTTGGTTCACACATTTGGGTAAATCATTTGTCACACAGAGCAGTGCCTAAAAATGGGCAAAGCAGGAATATACATCAAGCTACTCATGCATAAAGTTAATAACGAAAGATCTTCATCCTATGTGGTCATGGCATACATTAGCTTTAGCGAAGCATTAACAGTCATGTATTAAATCAGGCAAGAGTACATGAGTCTTAGAAAGTACACCTGCCGCCTATAGTTTAATCGGCAATGCCCAGATTCCTGGACAGCTTTAAGTCACATGGGAAAATTTCACCTCTCCTGTGGTTTCATAATTAACTCCGGAGTCGTGTTTAACCCACCTTTTCCCCTTGACTTAACTCCCTGCTTACTTCTGTCGGGGAAATTCTTGTACACTGTCCAATGGATGGTGGTTGGAAGGGATTAGGGCTTCCTCGCATGAACTCCCCTCCTAACACTAAAGGCGAGGCCCCGATGATAGAACCCCCACCGGAGGCAGGGCGCGCCTCCACAACAATTTCTCCTCCTTACTCCGGGCCACTCCCTTCTCGACACTAGAAGCGGAGTTCTCGCCGGGGATCAGGCGTGCATCCTCTGCAGCTCCTCCCTTTAGCCAGGGCGAGCCTCTTTCAAGCCCGCCCCGCTCCCTCCTGTCAACACCAGGGCAGGACTCTGTTCTGGCGTCCGCTGCCTGGCAACTGCCTCCTCAATGCCGCTCACACCCTGTCAGCGCCGGGACTACCCTCGTTCTCCTCAGAGGGGAAGTCGGCGTTCCTCAAAGCCCAGGACTCTTTCCTCTCCCCTCTGCCAGTCCAGGCGGATCCAGACGCCCAGAGCGCTGCTGGCTCCGATATGCCGGAATCCCGCTACCACCTCAGAAGACCCGCCGGGGCAGCGGCGGTGAGGCCACAAGAGCGTGGGAAAATCAGGTCAGTCGGAGGGCATGAAGTGACAAGCTCAGTGGGTCACAGCTGGGCAACTAGGTGACGGGTCAAGCCGGGCGCGGGATGGCAATTAACACAGGGGACTATTGTACCAAGTTTCAGCCCCTTTCAGAAGGCAGCCCCACTCACCCTCACCAGGCTGGTCAAGTTCTCTTAGGCCTCAATCTGGTCTTCCACTTGTGGCACTTGTTGTATTGTCGTTTTAAGCGTCAATGTCCTCACGGGCCGGATCAATGGGCTGGGGGTAGCATCACATAAAAGAGTAGCAGCCCCTGAAGGCAGTCAACCCTTCCACCATGTGCCCGCCTCCTCACTCCACAGCCTGTACTCCCAGTTGACTTCTCTCCCTCTACCACACCTAGCTTCTCCCCAAAATGGCCGCCCAACATTCCATCTTATATAGCCTGGGCCCAGAGTGTCCAGAGTGGACCAGTAGGTTCTGGAACCCCTCATGCCACCCTATGGCCCCAAGCTGTGAGGTAAATCTTGACAGTTGGCAGGCCACCATTTTGTAGGGATCTCCTACTCTTCCTCCATTTTAAAGGAGCATCTGCGCCTCATTATTAATTAGTAACAATGGAGCGCCCAGAGACCTAAGGTCAACACCAAAAAAAATGTAGTGGACTCAAAAATGGAAAGCAAAAAGGGAAGAAAAATAAGGAGGGACCACCCAAAGGGCTGACAGGTCTAACAGTTGGTGTGTCCTTTTTTTCACTCGCTAATATTTTTTTAATGATTGTTGATCTTGCCGTTGGAATGTCTATTGGATCTACTACGGATATTCTTTCTTTGCTCTTACCTCTTCCTTGATATAGGGCGGGTGTGGGGAGCAGGGGGGAGGTAAAGTTTGGAAAATTTCACGAGGTGAATGATGTTCATCATCAAATATTCTTGCATGCCTATTGTTGGGGAATGTTAGTGATGCCAGGCTGGGAAAAGAACTGCTTTTTTTCTACACTGGATGGCCTCTTTAAGTGCAGGGTGGCACTGTGGCTACTTTCCTCAGGCAAGTAAGAAGGCGATTCAACAGGCCTTCATATCGTCCACTCCTTGGCATTGTTTCACATATAAAGCTATGCAACTTAAAGAACCCACAATCTGTCACCAGCTTGCTAACCATCTTGGACATATTTCAAGGCTTCAAAAGTAAATACTTACTCTACCTGGAAACTCTTAAGACTCAAACACTCACAAGCACTAAGGCCAGCATTGGCTGACTTCTAGAGTTCTTTGTTCAACAAACATATGAAGACAAAAGGACCTAATGGTAAATAACTTGCCTATCAATATAGAACTAAAACTAAAAATCTAATATTTTATTTCCATTTAATTGCAGAAACTGCCCTCCTCATTTAAGGAAGGGAAAGAGAAACAGGCACCCAAAACCCTCCACAAGGGTTGTACAAACCAGAAGAGATGGAAAGGCAATGACGAGACACTTAGGCCCAGGATGATGTGAACAGTGTGCGATGTAATTGAGACACGACATGTAAAAAGTTCTGCTGAGAATGTTTTCATTAGTCTCTGCTGTGAGTTCTATGTGAGTTGACTCCCGGGGAGCAGAATAAACGAGTCTCACAATTACAATGGTGTCTTTTCATGCTAAAGTTCAAGTACTGCAAGTTCTACAAATTCCTACCTGGAGCAGAGTGAAATTCACGAGCAAGACTATCCCCTTTGGATAGAGGGGATGAAAACCCCCCAGACTGTACTTAAAAGACTCTTGTGGAGTGCAGGATTATGTGGGCATGAAGCAATACGTTCCAGGAATAATACTGCCGGACGACAACATTGTGGCTAAAGACACCTTTAACGTGCTGGTGACCCGTGGCCTTTGTTGTTCTCATTGTAAAGACTTCCTTAGTTTTTAGCTCCTCATCTAAAGCAGTGTATTGTGTTGTCTACTTGACAACCGGCCTAAGAATTTTCCAACCTACTACCCCGTTCCTCAAGCCAACCTTTAATGTGTATTTAATATCCACAGTCTCTTTGTAATATTGTAAACAAGACGGCCAGCTAAAGTGTGCTGAAGTGCAAGAATAAAGTAGTGGTACAGTGCAGTAGGAGAGGTCTAGCAGCTTTTATTGTTAGAAATGTGAATCTGTTCTATTCCTGAAAACTTATGACACATGTAGTATGCTTATTCTTGAAAGGCTATAAGGCACAACGATGGCCATCAGACCCTTACACACAATAGATTCTAAAACCCATAAATATTTTAATAACTTAAAGCGTAAAAATATGATTGCGAACAAGAAAAGGAAAACAAAATATCACAAAATGCCACACAAATAACCATCAGCAGTCTTCTGATAAGAGTACCTGTATGAAGGGAGCAAAACGTGAGTACATTACTGGTGGTGTGTCGACTGGCCACAATGGGGCTGAAAGATAACTATGTCAAAGCAAAAGAAGGAAAAAGTACATCACCTAGGGTAAATATATTCACACTGATGGAGATGTGCACAGGCCAACTGTCTCCAGTTTACTTACAGCAGGTGCCCAGAGTATCACACCTCGTACCGAAGCACCGATACAGGCCACAGGGGTCACCCATTTACTGGCCACAAGACATGTAAAAAGAAGAACCTGCGCTGGGGCTCTACTGATGAAATGGGCTTAATCATGCAGCACACAAAGGTGAGCAAAAAGCGTGGTTTCCTTTTAACACTTTGCCTGCTTCTTTTGCTGTCAGTATTCACTGCCATGGCTTTCCTTTTCATGAAGATGAGCACATAATCATAGAACATTGAAGAAAAGCTGGGACGCAGGAATATCGTTTTCAATCAAGCTTTTAATGAAAAGATCATAAAATAACAGTTTATCATCACTGTACATTAAGACTGCAAATGTCCATAGGCTGAGATAATTATTAGATATTATGTATCCTCTTACTTTTTTATGACACTTGAGATTGAGCCACAACAAAACGTGGCTCTGACCTGAATTCAAGCTCTGAAGAAAATAGAACAAAGGAGTATCATCCCTTTAGAGCCGCATCCCGGGCCCTACCACCCAATTTTCAGGTTAAAGAAAGATGTGCATCCTCCATTTTTATGGTTTGAGGAGCCACTGGGTAAACTTCCCCTATCCCTCTACCCCGTCCAGACTACACTGTGAACTGATTAAACCTTAACAGACCTCACTCACAAGTAGATAATAAGGTTCCAATGGTCATTGATTTATCTGGGAAGCTACTAGCCTCACTTGCCAGCTCGCCTCTAAAACACACATACAGATCTCAGTGGGAAATGTTTAGCAAGCAAAGTCATAACTGGATTGTTGATATTCGCAGAGAATAAGCACGAATCAACTACCCACTGGCATTTTGACCTACAACTTGTTGCAAAGATGTGCTATTCTTATGTCATGCAGTGTAAAACAAGATTTTTTTCAAGGTTTCCAACTGTACAGTACGATCATTTTAACTTGGCCCGTTTTAGTAGTTCCGCCAGAGAAGCATCTTTTCAGGGAGCTCCTCGTCTCTAGAGTGGAGGTCTGCCAACAAGACATTACAAAGGGGGAATGTGGGTGACAGTGCACATGTTCAGCTCCCTGGATGCAAAACTCATTAACTGCATTAAGCTCTAGGGGTCTATTTTATCCTCTTATCCGTCAAAATGGCTTCCATGAGAACTGCTCAGAACTCCGCCAACCCACAACAAAGCATACATGCCATGTAAAGTGAAGCTGACATGGGCCCACTAAGCATCTTCACTTTTATAAATTACGGTCCTTACCTCATGTGGCCTCTTTTTTGCATTACTGAACAGAAGGCAATTTAATGCATTTTTTTATGTAGACAAATTTCAATACAAGCAGTGGTCTAATTTAAGTCAGGACTCAGAACACACAAATGCACCTGAATAGCCACTAAAGGATCAGGGGAGTTAAAAATATCCTTTGAAAGCCTATGGATTTATGTAAACTGGTTCTCAATAGTAAGAACATGTACCCACACAAAGCATGAAATTAAAGAGGGAAGCATTTTCTTAATACCCTCAATTCGTCAGGTAAATACTATTTGCAGTTTTACCTTTCATAACACAAAAAGATTTTATTAAGAATCACAAACTGAATTCCAAGTGAGACTGTTAACTGATAATCTGACCTGCATCAGCCTTTGTTGGGGTCATGGAAAGGCCCTGAAACTTCTATCATCAAGAAAAGTTGTTGGACAGATGCTATCTGGCACTGCTCACCTCGTGGAGAGGGATAGGGTTTAAAGCCACAAGGTTGGTGAATAGGACCTATTGCACATTGGCTAATGTATCTCTACAAATAGATTAACTCTCACACATTTTAAGATTACAAAATGGGTTCTCTTAGAAAGCAGTGAATGTAGAGTAACACTCGAAATGTGAAAAGACCTTTTAGGTTCTTTCATGAGACATACACTTCTCAAAGATCAAGATGAATTTGAAAAGGTGGCATTTCAAACGAACAGACTTTATTCTTAAATGTTTCTTGGCGTGTCATCATGGTGAGTGGCCGTTTGGAAACATTCTTTGCTTGCAATGTGACCCAATCAACACAATGCATAGAGAGATTCCTAGCTTCATCCATCTCATTCCAAACGTTGTATGCAAATACACCAGTAAGTAAAACATGAGGTAGTTTCACAATGCAAAACATTACCTAGATACATTTATCTTCTAATTTTTTTAAGACAAATTCCTTGCTAGGTGAATCCAACAGTGCATTGTGCATTTGTTTTATTTTGAATTAATTCAACTCTCCTGGGATGTGCAACCTAACTAATGAAATAGAACAAAATATTTTTTTAAGATGTCTTGCTTTCTGGAAAATTTGTCAAGATGTGTCTTCGGTTAGTCTTCTTCCTTTCTACATCTGTAGTGTACATATGAAAATCAGCATACAAGACTCCATCTAGAAAGGCTTTTGAGAAAAGAATTGAATATCGCACTGGAAGAGCGCATGAACAGTTTTACAACTTGCTCAATGTACTAGTGACACATGTTGTGTCTCCTTGGTTATGGCGGTTACTTCCTGAGGTGTTTTGTTGGTATTGCACCATGGGGTGAATCAGACATTTAGGGACTGCATATCACTGGACTGTGCCAAATTGATAATTATGACTCTGCTTTGAGACTCTTATTGCTTACAACAAGTAATGATTGGGGAACAAATTGAGGAGCACATCTCCTAACCTTTATTCTTCTCTCGCCCACTTTCCCGTTCATCATTCCCAACCCAATTTGGCTTCTACTAAGCCCGGGAAGTGCCCAACTGGACGAAACTCCTTTTTTTACCAAAACTGAAGTGACTCAGTAAATACTGATAATCCTGACTGTGAGCCAGCACTGTTTGAGTGACAGTGCTTTGAAGAGAGAAAAGAAAAAAAACAGTAACAGGAATCATTGAAAAAGAGCATACATTGTAACGTGGACACATTAAATACAGAAACAAAACAGAAGTTCCTCTTCTAGATAAAGCTACAAAAGTCCAGTCCTTGCACTGTTTTCACAGGTTCATGGTTTATGGCTATGCTGTGAGTCTCTGAGATTAGTTATTTTTTTGTTTTTCTTTTATTAAAGTCCTGTAGAGTCAGCCCTGTACACGTGCCTTTAACTTTGCAAGCCACATTCTAGATCGATTTTTTAATGTTTTTTCCCCTTGCAAAAAAACAGGTGTGCACAGGATCTGAGAAATAAATACATTCATTACTGCAAATACATATTGATACAAAAAAACAACACTGTCAAATAGTGTCTGCACCATCTTTGTTAGACTGAAGACCAGGCAAAATTAATATCCCATTTTCGGTTACCTCTTCATGAGTTTGAAGTGGCTTTTAAATAAAGATTAAAAAAATAGACTACATTTGTGTTTTGAATTCTCCGTAACACTTTATTTTTTTTGGCTTCAGCAATATTCTGTTGACTCGTTTCCTTGGTATCTCTTCTACTGGGCCCTGCTATCTGTTGCCAATTTGGAAATGATCAGCAATGTGAAGGTTTTAAAAGTAAGAAAGACAAGTGTGAGTAAGGTTTAATACATTTCTAGTTAGCCGACAAGAGAGTACTATCAGACAATACTCAGCTTACAGAAAGACAGACTTCCCATTGTGAGCTAGTAGGTATCTATGTGGTACTTTGGGACACGCAATTCCAGAAAATATTACGTACTACATGGCTAGTATGTGAAATGCTACGAAATAAACTAGTTTGGTTGTTTGCTTGAAATGTGTTTTTGAAACAAAACTCGTAATAGGGTTATTTTCCCAATATTTCTAAATCTGAAATGTAGGAAAGATCGTGCCCATGCTGCCATGCCAGCTTAACAGTGGTGCCACGTGAACTCTAGCATGCAGCTTGAAAGGTAAAAGTTTTTGTAGTGTTTCATATTTGGATATTTGTATTCAACAATAAAGCATTAAATCATGTTGAGAGATCTTTGGTGATACTGTGCCTTTTACATCTTATCCTTTAAACCTTCTCCATAATGGCACCTTCCTAATGTAATCCTGGTCAGAGAACAGTACCCACTACCTACACCACATGGTTTTCATCAAAAAGGTAAGTTATGTACCACATGCCACTGACCAATTTAATTCTCAGCTTCCACTATAACGCTGTGTTTTTCAGCTTGGAAAATGTTCAGTGCACTTAAAGGCTTCAAGGACGCTAATGCCCTGGCTGGAGAAAATGAATCTTATTTTAGAAAAACCAAGGAGAGTTAATGGTGGTGAAAAGAATCAAACTATTCCTTCCAACAACCCAGTGTTCAACAAAGTCATGCTGTAGTTATTTTTTCCATGGGGGTTATTTTATGTGATAAATACTACATACTCGACAGTCTCCAGCCAAAACTATAAAGAAGTAATTTGTCCACTAATGGAGAATCCCTAAAAAAGTTTACATTCATGCCCAGTGACCACCCCAGAGTATTTATGAAAACCCATTGTGGCAGAGGAAATGCCTTGCTATGTAATTTTGTTTTGAGCAAGGAATATTAGATAGGACTCTGGAAGGAATTTACCCAAAGAATACATGGAAACGGCTCCCAAAACATTGAGAAACCTAGCTACAAAGTGCTTTAATGCCCTTTTAAGAGTCATCCAACACTCTGTCACCCGCACAATGAAGACTACTCATGCATCTAAATACAGAACACAACCCATGGGTTGTAATGGAATGCGGGTAGATAGCTATTATTTCAACTACTTTCCCTATCATCAATAGCAAGAAACAGAAATGGAAAAGATTAACTTTGACTGGCCCCTAGATCAGTTGAGGTCTGAAACTGTAAAAGTTTATGTAAACAATGAGATAAATATATTAGTATCTTTTTCTGAGCCAAGCAAGGTTTCTACACTCATTCAAAATGTGCTTTGGTTTAAAAATAGTTTTGTGAATTTGGGTATGAGCTCTTTCTTTGTATTTAATATACAACTTTTGCTACTTAATTGGTATTTCCTGTTATTCCGAAACCATTCTGGAACTAAAACAACTAAAGCATTTATTTAAGCTGCCTGGTGCCTTTGTGAATGTTTTTGTCAATGTTTTTTTTCTCTTGAAGCTCTGTGAACCTGACAACCCTCCCACAAAAAAGAGTAATCTTCCCCCAACCCCGAAAAAACTCTAAAACCTTAAATATGAAACTAGTGTTTTGCTTTTTCATTAAAATACAGAAATTGTTTGATACAATACTATGTCGTACAAATGTAGTTGAGAGTTTGGCGCCTAAGCCAACAATCCCTGAAGTTTTGAGTATTATTATTATTACTGTCACAGTTTGGAAATGTTTTCTCAATAGTCATTCCATGGAACAAAAATTCTATACAGCTACTTCGAAAAAAACAAATTTCTATTTGTACAATACGCTTGCTGTACACAGACATTTTGTCATCGTTGTTTAAGTGCTGAAAAAAAGAAAGCAACAGAAGGTTCCTATAAAAAGCATTGAGTCCAAAATCTTCAAAATAGTGTATCCAACAGTACAAAAAAACACAAACCAACTGCTCAACCAGTGGGACACAGGGATAATCAAAGGTTTTCTATGTCCCGTTGTAGAACACAATTTTCCATATATTGCAGCTGGTAATAGAGTTTTTATGGTGGACAGCAGTACGCAGCCAGGTGGTACGATTTCAACAGAGGGTCCTATTCTAAACGTCGACAGGAGTATAATAAAGGAAAAGACATCTTTGGATCCCATAGGGATGGGTTGGAACACATTGTCATCAGTTCTCTGAACTGCATGGATTTGCCGGCTGAAAATGAGCAATCATTTTAACACCAATACAACTTCAGTAATTTTACATCCTGACTTAACTGTACTCGTGTGCAGTACCAAAAATATTCTGCTATGTTGAAAAATCTTTAAGGTGAGGTAGTTATCGCTGTTATCTCCCGAAGCATTGAAATCTATGGCAAACAAAATCATCTATCTCTCTGGCCACGATTGGGTTTGGAGTAGGCAGTTTTAATTCAGTTTTTAAACTAAACTGTTCACAAATGGACATCTGTCTTGTGAGCATGACATTAAAATAAGCTGCCAGGTAAGTACCCCAGGATAGTCCCTATGAAGGGACTTCCCTGGTGAGTCTGCAACCATTACTGATACCTCTTGTCACTGACAATAATCCAACCTTATAACATCTCTTTGCAGTGCTAGTGTTGTATTGCAATTTTACTTGTTAAGTAATGCAATCATGCTTGGCAAAATAACAAATGGAACTGCTGCAAAAATGTTGCAGAGTTTTGCAATAAATTGAGCAATTTGTGTTCGAACATGTTCACGGATCCATACATTTGAACACTACATAAATCATATTTTGAAATTGCACAGCCAAATAGAAGGAAACCAGAGTGAGCTAAGCAGCCTCTAAATTGCAACTTCCAAATCCCTCGAATTTTTGTCTTGTTACCAAACGTTCATGGATACCTGTAGGATTTATTCTGACATCTGCACTCCCTAGCATCCCGTTTGTACATCTGCTAGAGTTCAGAGTAAGTTCTTTAAAACTAAGAAAACAACAGTAGGCCTGAGAACGTTTAATATGACCACAGCCAATTGAAGTTGTTAAAGTTACACCAAGGGGTGGGTATTTCACAAGGTCTGAACATCCAGTGGAAAGAGCCCACCTAGTGTTTTCTTGGCAGTCAAATGCCGCAACCTGTTATGCCATTGATAGTGTAAGACACCGGGCATGAATGTAGTTTTTAACATCAATGACACCACAACCAGGAGTGGAATGTAAATAGTCTAAATGGTTCACACAAATAGAAGATTTGAACAAACAAAGTGCACCCTAACTCTTTTTTCATTTTCATAGACTTGCGAAGGGGGAAATGAATCGCCAAGGGAACTAGGCAGACAGCCTCTTAACACTGCATTTCTAAACTAAAACAGCCTGTTGCAGCCACATATTATGACACAGCGCGTATTATCAGCAGCATATGTTAATTCATTAAATCAGTTTTTCACAGATGGCAGGAGAATAGATCTTGTCTACTTCTTGGCACCCCACTGTTGAGAAAGCAGTGTGCTTAAAAACATTGATACCCCATGTACTCTGTTTTTTCATATGGACAGAAATGCAGAAAAAAATGCAACTCATGACTTTTCGATGAGACCCATCGATGGCAATAATTCCAACCGAGACAAAAAAATCTTTTAAAACAAAAATCTATTCATCTATTTTGAAGTTTTGGACTCAATGACTTCACATTGACAACATCAGTTTGAGAAAAAAACCATAGCTGCATCCCAACCCTATAAAAGCAACAACAACAAAAAAATACAAATCTTTGGGGAGAGGAAACAAACGGGAAACGAGGAATGCCCACACTATCCCCGCATAATGTCTTGGAGAAGAGGTTCCACATGCCATTCAACTTCCCTCTAAGAGACACTTCCTCTGGTTTCTTTAGATGCGGCTGTTATATTTTTTGGCAAGGTGATGAGTTCTGTTTTACATTCACTGTTGTCCCTGAAAAAGCTAAAGACAGAACATGCTACAAATCAGAAAGCTTTGGCTCTGCCAATGCCCGATGTCTAGCTGCCAATCTTGACAAGACCCTAGTGTAACAGTGGCTGCCTAGCTAATGAGATAGAGTTTTGCAGCACTCTCCCTGTGCACCACCTACCAAGGCTACACGTGAACTAAATTGAATTTCAGCCTACATTCTTGTTTCATTGGTTTAATGTCTCTCTCGGTTTTCTAATCTATTCTAACATAAAACAAATTGTGGTAGAAATAAAGCCTATAATGTCTTGGTTTACTTGTACATGCTTCCTTTTTGGTCTATAAAATATAAACGCATACATCCAGGTGAGCATAGCAGAGGAGCACCTTTCACATAACTGGACAATGATAACACAAGCTACAACAAAAAAATGACTTCTTGTAAACGTTACTCAAATCAGAGGAGATGTTCCCTAGTTGCTGAGAAAGTTTACCACCAGTTCCACCAACCAGAGAGCTATACACAAGGTCACGCCAACTGAAGTCAAGGGTGAGGGCAGGGTGTGCACGTGAAGTGGAGAGGGGATGGAGGCTAAAACTTCAAAGAAGTTTCTGGCAGAAGTGTGAGGCCTCCGAAGTGATAGCAGCTGCTGGCTGTGACAACTTGTGCAGATGTTCAGGGGAATGTTAGTGCTTGCCTGTCCTTGAAGGAGGACGACCTGGAACACTCTGGTTTGTCTAAGTGCTTTGCACTCTGTGCTTGCATTTTATTAAATCCAAAGTCCAGACAAAAGTTGCCCACTGATACATGGCACATAAATATCAATCCAAGACCTATCAAGTACGCACAGTGGCCTACCACGGCTCACGGACAACCTGGAACCGACTACAACCCATAGTAGACACAATCTTGTAGACTGTCAGAAAAACAGCATTTCCTGCAGACATTTCAAGATCTGGTTCCAACACTGCGTTAGAGTTTGGTGTAACGCGTGGGGAGATAAACCTAATACTAACCCACTGCCTATCTCCAAATCCTAGGTGTCAAAGTGCGAGCATTGGAGAGAAATGCAGAGGCGTGTTCAACTGGCTGGATTATGGGGATCTTGCTGGCCTTGGTCTGGAACTAAATAGCTTTGATAGGAATGAGCGGGCCCTCTAATTTTCTAGACCGTCGTAAGCCAGCATCCTAGCCTAAATCCAAACTATGTTTACCTCACATCATTAAAGGGTAGAGGTTCCGGCCTGTGCTGGTTGGAAATCTTAAACTTTTAAGCAATTTCTTTCTTTGGCCAAGCGTTGCTGTAACTTGTTTAGCTGAACTTGGTTGATGAACACTGGGTGGTAAAAAAAATCCCAAACTTAATTTCTATTTCATATAGTTAATTACATGTAAGGAAAAATATAAACAAAAAAAAACACCATCTAATCTTTCACTATCTGTCTTACTGTTCTGAATATTTCAAGAGGTAGCAAAGGTAGGGAGCCTGACTTGCACCAGGCTCACTCTTAGTGAGGAGAGAAACGCTAAACATACACAAACACACAAAACAAAGTACCGAACAGAACTCTTATCAATTCCAGCCTTTTCACCCACCTCAAAACAAAAACCCAAGAAGAGACCCAGAACTTTCCAGTTCAAACATTCACATAATAAACGTTACTACTGTGTTTTTCATTAATAAACAAGTACCTCTGTTCCTCAAAGGACACCCATACATAACAACGTGTAAAAGTCAAGACCCTCTTTCACACTGTAAAAAGAAATTCCAGGGCATCCAAATTGTCAGCCAGTCACGGGTACGACGAAGAACGGTAGCTGGGTAGTTAGGGGTGGTCAGCTGTAGCAAGCCTGTCCTGACTTACCAATGTGAAAGGCAGACCAAGGCCTACTCTGTGGTGAGGGACTGAGGGAGCAGAGTCACTGTTTGCCCCTTTGCCTCTCACTGAAAAGTACTGTGCATGAGGGTTAGGGTGGGTGAACCCAAGTCCAGCAAACTTGCTACAATGCCTCCCACTCCGGTCTCAGCCTAACGTCCACAGGAAGGTCCGGCCACAGACCTTCCTTTCCTACTGCAATCAGACCAGCTTAACCTGCGTTAGGCTGGTTTCCTGTTTTTGAGGATATGTGAATAGTCGGAGTGGTTACCAGTCAGAGAAATAATCTGTGGATCACAAATATTTGAGGTTACTTGGTTTTCACTATAAACACAAAATGGAGATTGTCCCACCCTCTCGCTTTGGAATATCCATATTTGACTTGCACATGCAAAATACCAAGATGTTTGGTGAAAGCCAACTACTGATAGGGAAAACTAACAGAAATACATGCTAGAAAATATCCAGCAGGAGAACCAGCCACAAAATGGACCCAGAACCCCCCACACCATTTCCCCTTAAGATGGCAGCAGCAAACAAGGTATGGTGAATGCTAAATGTGACTTTAAAGCAACATTTATCGTTTTTTCTCCACTCCCTTTTTATATAACAATTCATGACACTGGGGCATGAAATAAGAGTGTGTGTAGGATATATATCCATATACACATATATATTTTACACACAGATGGTTGAGGTAAGAGAAATGGAAAGGGGCTTTGGGTTAGTGGCATCAACTCTGCTTTGGACCTCCCCCCAACCCCCCCGGTGTTTTCCTTAAAGCTCATTGGGTTTTCTTTTGCCCTTTCCTTAACCAGTCTACCCATGACTGAACTGGAACGTGATATGCCCTTTAAGCAGCAAAGTCTACAGAAAGGTAACCACCGCGGCTGGAGAGAGATGCACATTCGCTGGAAATCTTTGGAGTCTTTGGCTTATGTCGGAGAGGTATGCATGCGCAGGTGGCTGATGAGGTTGCGCTGCTGCGTAAACTTCCCACCACACAGTTGACATTCGTAGGGCTTTTCTCCTGAGTGAACACGCATGTGCTCGGTCAGTCGGTACTGCCTTGTGAAGCGCATGCCGCACTCATCACATGCAAAGGGCTTTAGGCCCAGGTGACTGCGCATGTGCCGCGTCATGGTGCCACGCTGTGTGAACATCTTGCCACAGATGTTGCACGGGAACGGTCGAGTGAGCCAGTGTGTCTTCTCATGTTGCCGTAATGTGGCTGGATCTTTGTAACTTTTCTCACAGATAGCACACTTGAAAGGCCGTGATTCAGCATTGAATGCCTGATTTGGGGTAGCAGACAGGTCCTCTGCTTCCTCCTTGCAGTAGGAGTCCTCATCTTTGATATACAGTTCTTCCTCTGTGTGTGTCTCCACATGTGAATTGAGCTCCTCAGAGCTGGGGAAGCCCCTCCCACATGGGATGCACACATACAGGTTGTCACCAAATGCAACAGATTCATAACCCTCCTGTCTGTAGATGTAGTTCGAGCTGGCAGGCCCACCCTCCTCGTTCTCGCTTTGACCGCTGTCCTCACTGTTATCTTTGCCGTTCTCCAGCTCTTCTTTGCATTGGTAGGGCGGTGCAGAGTTGTAGGGTCCACCTGGGTCATGCTCTGATGTTTTAGCTAAAGGGCCCACGATGACTCCGTTAGTAAGAGAGTCACACTCCTCCCCTCCTTGGCCACAATCTTTTTTACTGCCCCAATCCCTTTTTCGTGCAGAGTGGCGGTGGCCTTTGTGCTGGCCGTTCTCTGGTGCAGCATGGTTCTCTTCAGTGGACTCTAGCTCCATGGGCTCTGCAACCCCATCCATCAACCCCGAGACATGGTTTGTCATGGAGTCTTCAAATGAGGCACTGTTGGCTGCAGAGGCAGAGGCTGACTGTGGTGAGCCATGCTGACTCTCATTGGGCGGCAAGTCATCTGGAGCGTGCGCATTGAAGAGAGGGGGGCTTTTCTTAGACAGGTCCAAGCCGAGTTCTTGGTCACATCCGTTTCCATTGATGTTTTCAGGGTTGCTGCTGCTGCTGTGGAGTGAAGCATGGCAGTTTTCCTGATTAGAGCTGCTATGAAAAATCTCCTCATCAGAGGCTTTCCCCTTCGGTAGTTCTTTGGCATGGGAACCCTTGCTGCGTTCACTATATCCAGGGTACCGTGCTGAAGTGACCGGAGGTGCAGTGAGTCTGTGGCTGCGGCCGTGCCGTCCCAAGCCATGGATACCCAGTCTCCCAGAAAAAGCCTTTCCATAACGTTTCAACTTCTTTCGGCAGAGGGTGGCGAGTTCGTGCAATTGGAGGTAGCTTGCTGCAGTGAGGAGGGCGCTGAAGTTCTGCTCTCCGGGCTGCTCTGTTGACAGGAGCTTCCCAGTGTAGATAAAGTCTAATATCTGGCGGAAAATGGTTGGGTTAACCATATCCGTGTCCAGGTTAATGAGGTTGTCGTGTAAGACGAGAGACTTGAAGTACATGCTGCTTGCTGCCAGGATGTTCTTGTGGGCGCGAAAGAGGGCATTTTCCACCACAATGATGACGTCACAGAGGAAACCTTTGGCTCGCTGCTGATTCAGCTGAAGCAGCAGTTGTTTGGCATGATGTGGCTGGTCCATTTCCACTTAGTCTTGCTTTAACATTCAACTGTACCACCTGCAACGAGACAAGGAGAGTGTCAAAGCAGATGTCACACAGTCTGAGCTTGGTACAATATATTCAACAACTCTTATCACCTCGGTTTATCAACTCCTTTCAGAAAAAACACCCACCCATATAATAAAGAATTCCAAGAATCCAACTTCAAATGAGGAGTATCATATTTATTACAGCCCCAGGCAAATACATGACTTCAGATTCTCCTTTAGAACAGCTTCCTCCAACCTGTCATCACTTAGTACCAATTCTACCCAAGTGTTCTAATACAAAATAGACATGAAAGACATTGAATTACATTCACATTACAACACATATGTCCCTTTAACAAAACATTCTAACTGAAATGAATCTGGGAAAAACAAGCGGACCAAAAACTATTTACATATATATCTGCATCGATGCTCATGACGGAACCGCTCCGTCATCAGCCGCGGTGGCGCTGTGCTGATGACGGTGCGGTTCCATCATGGCCCGCCCGACGCGCCTGCGCGGATTCCACGCCTGCGCTGGGTGTTCTATTGAGCGGGCGGGTCCATGACGGAACCGCTCCGTCATCAGCACAGCTCACCCAAGGCTGTTGACGGAGCGGTTATGTCACCAGCGTGTGAGCGCCGCACGGCCCCCCCGCCCCCTTAGCACTATGGCGGAATAGCCGCCGCAGCGAAGGGGTTAAAATCTTTAAATCTTTGGTTTATGACTCTACCATATCTCCGATATGTAATCTGATTTTCACATGCAGATTGATTTGAATTTTCAACGTCATGTATGTTATACCCGGAGTTCAATGCTATTCATGCCCTGCTTGTAAAATCTTACTGCAACGACATGTTATAGAATGTTTAGTCAAATTGTCACAGTTGACTGGGCTGAGCAGCCTGACGGCTGCTCCTGGTGGGGTCTATTGTACTATCTTGAATAAGCTACCTGAAACTCCTCATGCGTACCTGACTCAATCACTACAATGCTCTTATTCATAATTAGGAGATTTCTCTTTATTCAAACTATTATTTATCACTTCAACACTAACATTGCAATTAAACACATCTTCACTTCCCATTCAATCATAATTTCATGCTTCTGCCATTCACCCACACATTTCACTTTTATACTCGGACAACCTGCTCAGATGACACATTTTCCCATTGTTCAACAAAGCTAAATTGCAAAATAATTTACACACCTTCAAAGGTTCAGAGAACCTGCTTTCTTCTCCTTTGCACATTTTCCTCTCTCTCCTTACCGTACCCTAATCACAACCGAAAACACCTTTGCCCCTTGTTTCTTGTCATATCAATTCCTGTGAATCTGTTTTGCAAATGCCATTTTCTTTTTTTTTTCTTTTTTACAATTTCTGGAGACCATTCTTCTTATTTGGCTATAGGCATACAACATTAATCTTACTGATGGGTTTATGCCCCCTTATTAAAACAAATGGACTTGATTAGTGTAGTATTCTGATGTTTATATCAATGTTTTCCTTATGTGTAGTGTTTCTTTAAGGCCATTCTATGTTGCCTAGTTATTCTGGAATGTGCATTATTCATTCTTGAGTTGGTGCCTGTTGAAGCTGGTTGGCTTGAAGCTCATCATCTATGTAACTATCTATTAAACCTCTCAAGACATCTTCTGTATTCAGCGTTTTGAGGTGCTTATCTTTGCGAAAGATACAATTTCACATGATCTTATTATACACAAAGTACTTCGCTTATTTCAAGAACATGGTGCCGTTCTAAAATTGGAAAAATTAAAGTTTTTCTTTACGGAAGTGGAGTATTAGGTCATATTGTCACCCAAGACGGTATCAAGCTCAGGCCTGGTCGTTTAGTAGCAATCTTCAATGCTCCTACTCCCACAGACAAAACTGGAGTCAAGTCTCTTTTGGTACTGTGTGAGTACTATTCCAGGTTTATTCCACATTATGCCACAATAGTTCGTCCCATCAGTAACCTCTTAAAAAAGGGAACTAAAGTTTGAGTGGAACAAGGAATGTGCTTTGGCTTTCCAAGAAGTTAAAAATCTTTTAAGTGAGAGTTCAGTACTCAAACCTTTTGACCCGAGCTTACCATGTTGTTTAACTGTTGACGCTAGTCAAGTAGGTTTAGGGGCTACACTTACACAAGTTGAGGATGGAGTTGGAAGAACAATAGGTTTTGCCTCTAGAGTTTTGAGATCACTAGAGTCACAATACTCAGTAATAGAAAAGGAATTGCTAGCTTGTGCATGGGCTATTGAGAAATTTCGATCATATGTATGGGGAAAACGTTTCTTGCTTCAAACTGATCATAAACCATTAGTAAATATTTTGGGTGGAGCCATCATTAAATGTTGTACTCCCAGCATCATAAGAAAGGTTAGTAAATTACTCCAGTACATATCAAACACATCTCGGGAGGTAAGAATGGGCGAGCAGATTTCCTCCCTCGTTTGAGGAAGAAGATGTTACCTTCCCAGATCTCATCAATGAGGATTGTGAAGATTGTTTTGTAGCTGGGGTGGACATTCCTGAGTTAAGGTTCTGTTCTGAGGAAGTGTGGAAGTTAGCTTTTGTCAAAAATTGTGTCCTCCAAGATGTTTGTAAGTACATCAGCTGTGGATGGCCCAGGGAAAAGGTTTTGTCTCCTGCTCTTCAACCGTTTGCTAAAATTGAAGAGGAGTTATCTGTGGAGGAAGAGATTTTAATACATAATGACAAACTCATTCCCCTCCACATTCATTCAGGAAGGGGATCATTGTAAGAGCACATGAAGGACATTTGGGTGCTTCATTTACCAAGCGGCGCATCCGAGACACGTTTTGGTGGCCGGGAATGGACTAGGAAATTGATGAATTTATTATGGATTGTGAAATTTGCAAGTCTTCTGATAAATGCCTTAAAACTTTTGTTCCTCCCCTCATTTTTGTAGAGTGCCCTGAACGTCCCTGGGTGAAGGTTGGAGTAGATGTCATGGGACCTTATGTTACTCTCAGTGGGAGTTCTAGATTCATTTTGGTTTTCGTTGATTATGCATCCTAAATGGCCTGAATACAAATTAGTTAGAGAAGCTGACACGAAAGCCATCATAGAATTTTTAGGCGAAGTTTGGTCTAGAAAAGGTTTTCCAGAGATACTAGTCTCTGACAATGATAAGCAATTTGTCAGTAAAGATTTTGAATCCTCTTTGTCTACTCATGGTGTAAGGCACATTAAAAGTTTGATTTATCACCCGCAAGGAAATGGACTTGTTGAGAGGATGAATAGCGTTGTTGGGGAGTGAAATGGGCAAAAGCTAGTAACAAAGATGTTGTAAAATCCCTTAACAGCATGATATGGTTTTTATAGAACCACTCCACATTCCTCAACTAAAGTGTCCCCTTTTGAACTGATAAGGGGAAGGAAGCCTATTACCTCTTTCCGTCCAGGGTGGACGTCCACGTGGCTTAACACGGAGTCTGATGTGCAAAAACGAATGTCTTTTGTGAAGGAGAATTCTTCTATCACTCAAGCCAAGAAAAAGCTTTGTTTTGACTCCAAAATGGGATCTAAAATGTCCATCTTGAAGGTTGGTGATATGGTCAAGATAAAGAAATCCGTTCATGTCAACAAAGGTGAAAGTAAATTTGGTCCACCTGTCACAGTTATTAAATTGTTTTGAATGCCGTTCAAGTTGAGGGAGGTTGTTGGTGGAACTTGAGCAAGGTAGCTAAGGTTCAGCCTTTACACCAAAAGGCATAGTTAAAGATCAATTCTAATGCTAATTCCAGTACTGGTAATGGGTTTGGTTCTTGCAGGAAAAGTTCCCGGACCATTATTAAACCTGAAAGGTTCAGGTAATGGAATTTTATCAATGTCATTATATTACTTCTGAAAAGTTTTGACCATATTAAACCCTTAAGGTTCAGGTAATGGAATTTTGTTTATGTCACCATATTACCTCTGTAAAACAAGTTTTTTTTGTTGTAATGAGAAGGGAAGATAAGGTAGTATTCTGATGCTTTTATCAATGTTTTCCTTATGTGTAGTTTTTCTTTAAGGACATTCTATGTTGCTTAAATATTCTGGAATGTGCATTATTCATTCTTGAGTTGGTGCCTGTTGAAGCTGGCTCATCATCCATGTAACTACCTATTAAACCTCTCAAGACATGTATTCAGTGTCCTTTCTACATTTTATTACTACTGGTAGGAGTGATTCTGTAGCAGGGTTTCCGTTCTCCCACAGAACTGTGCATAGAGATCTAGAACCTTAGTGAATCAGGGTGACCCAAAACTCACCTTAGTATCAGAAATCCCCTTACCGAGCTAGCTACAGTGTCTCATTGGTCATAACGAACTCCCAATGACTTAGACAAACCAGAACATGAACTTTGAGTACCTCAGGTATCGTGGAACACATGAACACTCTTTCGCTCTATAATCATTTCAAACCAGAACAGGGAGTAAAAGAAGACACCTGCAAGTTTGAAATATTTATTTTTCAATGCAAGGTTCTTAAACGCAGTATCTTATATAATACCAGAATACATATTATAAAAATCAGAGTTATCAGCATAGTCACTAATCCATAGTAAGCGAACGGTGATAGCATATTATAATGCAAATAATCAATAGAAATCTGTATCACCTATATTTTGCGCACCCTATTTAGCATACTATATTATATCTAAGAAGGTCTCATTTGGGTTTTAGCAGGGCGGGCCCATACCTCTACATGTCAGTAGGAGAAGATCACATCATCAGCTACCAGCTCTCTGCATGCGAAGCACCATCAAGTGTGTTTTTGCATTCTCAGTAACTATCTTAAACCCGCGTAGAGCCCAATGTTGGCAGCAACATTATTTGTGTTATGTCTAATGTGGTGCGAGGATCAGGCCTCCCAGCAACCTTGTGTTAGGTTATTCTTAGAGGCTTTAGCTCTCAGTGTGCAGACAGTGTACCAAGTACGACTAATATCAGAGCAATAACATATTATTCTCAAATAAATCACATCTTTCGTCTAGGTTGAAAGCTACAATAATAATTATGTGCCGTGTGCAAACTGAAGCCGAAGGAAAATATGTTGTTTAAACATTTAATAAACTCATGCTAACTTAACACAATATATAGAAAAGCAGTAACTGTATGACAATTCTATATTTCCAAATCAACTTCATAACCTAATTTTCCCATTTCAACTAACTGCTGACAGCCAGCTGTACGATATCTTTAATTACTCAGTTAAAGCGTTCAACCAACCCATTCCCTTCTGGATGATAATCGGAGGTGGTTTAAAAATAATGCCATTTCTCTTCATAAATTTCCTATCTGATACAAATTGAGGTCTATTTTTGGATAGGATATACTACAGTAACCTCTCCTGCATAAATATTTTGTCCAAAAAGTGCACAATGCTTTCACAATCGACTTTGCTCAAAATATTAATTCCTGTCCACTTAAAAAAATTATCCATTACTACTAGGATGCATTTGCTCTCGTTAATTTAATCATCTATCGGACCCATTATATCAATACCAATTTTTCCCCAAGGAGGCACACATGAAATAGGTGATAGAGGGGAATGAAAAGTCTTCGGACACTTGTCAGAATAATTACCTTATAAGCACTACTTTATTTTCCTTTCAATGTCACTATCGAAACCAGATCACCAATACACATTTGTTATTTTATTCTTGATCCGTGAGATACTTAGATGTCATTTTTGACACAATTTTAGTATTTTGTTCCATAATGTCATTTGTTGTACAAATTTACCACATTTTATTAACAAACTTTTTTTCACTTCATTTCTCACCTCCCAAAAGACACGTTCATTCTTACCCACGACTCTCTTCTCGGGTCATCCTTTGTTCACAAACATCAAACTCTTAGTCTATTTTTTGTCTCTGTTGTATGTTCTTTCCACTCATTGATATCAATATCACTCATAACCATCAAATAGGCCAGCAACATAGCCTTCATTCAAATACTGCTAACTGTTGTCCTTAAAAGGCAATGAAATCAGACTCCAGAAATCATCAGAAAAACAGTTCCTAATGCCAGAAATGTAAAGTATATCCTACTTAAAGTCTTCATTCATACCTTCAAATATATTACTCATAAGTCACTGAAACATTCCAGCGGCAGATGCCTGTCCAAGTCACATACAGGTTTTTTCCTTTGTCTTCCTACACATCCTGGTATGATAATGACCCAACACCACATGCTGAACATTTTTTTATTATTAAAACATCCTTTCATTAAAGTTTGGAGAACATAAAGCAAATCCTAATATTGAATAATATTTGTGACAATAATGGAACTTATTTAGAAAATGTCCCTCCTCATTGGACCCAACACTCTTAACCCATTAAATTTCCTTGAAACATTCATCCATCACACACCCCCGCCGGCCAAGTTGCTGCTGTCAGTGCACGTTTCATTTGTTGGTATCAACAATTTTCTGATATTTCATATTCTATCTGTAACTCTGCGAATTATAGTATTCCACCCTTGACCGAGAGATCTCACACACCATTGATATACCGATGGTGTCCCATTTGTTAAATTCAGAAGAGGTGCAGTTTCCCAAGTCTTTCTATCTCCCAGAGAGGAGTTGCCTGTGCCATCTTGTTATGCTACCCCAGTTTATTTGTTACTCGATGCCACAGGGAGACCGTCTGTGCTGTTGGGCTTGTCAGGTGTTGATGATTGGGATTTGGGTATAGGATGGTTTTGTAGCCCCTCCTGGGCCCATAATCCATCTATCCATCCAACACGATGGCTTTTTGTGTGGCTGGTGTACCCATTGATTTATAATGATTAATTGTGCCACCCAGTGATATGCTTGCACATCTAGAAGTCCAATTCCCTCATCATACCATCCCCGGGTCAGCTTATGGACTGCTATCCGGGGAGGGATTGGAGGAGGGGGCGGGGGCTCAGCCATCCCAAAGTAGTGTCCTGATTTCCCCCTCTTTTGTGTTGAAGTAGGTCTCAGGGACTTTGTATGGTGTACTTTGTAGGATGTAGAGGAACTGGGGGAGTGCCATCATTTTGCAGAGGGCCGCATGGCCGAGTAGGGACAGAGGCAGTGACCTCCAGTGGCATACATTGCTTTGTAGGCGTGTGATCAGACCCATGAGGTTGTGTGTATAGAAGAGGTCGGGTATGCAGTTAGGAACATCCCCCCATGAGGTTGTGTGTATAGAAGAGGTCGGGTATGCAGTTAGGAACATCCCCAAGTATCGAAAGCCCGCTATGACCACTGTTGCACCGCAATTGGCAGCAGGACAGGGGCAGGCCATTTATTAAATATATTGTGGATTTTGACCAGTTTATGGAGTGCCCGGAGTATTTGCCAAAGTTAGTGCAGATCTGGAGTATTCTGTTGAATGACGCCTGTGGTGATGCAACGTAAACAAGATCATCATCTGCATGCAGGGAAATTCTATCTTTCCACCCTTCTGTCCATTTCAATCCATGGACCAATGGGTCCCACGTATCCATACTGCCAAAGGCTCTAGAACGATGGCAAACAATATGGGTGACAGTGGGCAACACTCCGTTGTGCGGCGCCTGAGAGAAAACCTCTGCAATATATGTCCGTTCACCACAACCTGTGCCAGTGGATCCGCATATAACAAGCGGATGTACCCCATAAACTGGGGCCCTATTCGCATGCGTTCTAGGAATGTAAACATGTAAGGCCATTTGATGGAAGGTATCAAAGGCCATGCGGGCGTCCAGGGATTCAATTGCTGCATCTGCTCGGTAACGATATATCTGTAAGAAACAGGTTAGTATTAGATTCCTTACCTTAGAATATCCCCAGGCGTCAGTCTGAATCTGGAAATTTTTGCGTAGCAGTATCCCTGCGCGTCGGTAGGAATCGTCTGCGGCTCTGCGTCCTTAGTCGGCGTCATGGGCGCCGGGAAGACGTCGCCGGAGTACTTAGATGCCGCCTTTATGCACTGACGCCAGTTCTTATACACAGCTTTTCGGCGCCAGAAACGCAGAGCCATGATAAAAACCAACACTGGTGCAATGAAACTAGGGCCCTGAAAATGGATGACCTTAACCCTAGATATCGGTTCGCAGAACTGGGAGGATGGGTGGGGCGGTAAGGAATCTAATACTAACTACTGTTTCTTACAGATATATCGATATCGAAGGTAAATTGTGCATCTGAAAGAAACAGGTTAGTATTATATTCCTTACCTTAGAATAGATACCCCAGCAATACCAACTCCGGTGGTGTGTCTGCAAACCAATGCACAAGACGACCCATCGGGAAATTGTCCGTTTGTGCACCACCCGTCCCTTCTTAGCGCCCACGTATCCAACAAAGTGTTGGTAATCCACCCGGAACTGGCATGTGCGATCCAGATAGTATGAGAGCGCACGTTTTGGGTCCAGACGGTGGAGCCTCTCTTCCTTTTTCGAGGAATGCGGAGGCATAAAGAAGGTGGGCAAGGTGATGGACTGCCCGATATGGAAGGCTGTGACTACCTGGGGCAGGAAAGAGGGTCGCGTCCGCAACACAACTTTGTCCGGATGGACAAAAAGGAAGGGATGTTTAGAAGAAAGGACCTGGAGCTCATTCACTCTCCTGGCAGAGGTGATGGCAACCTGGAATGCAGTCTTAAGGGTAAGAAGACGAAGAGAACAGTTATGAAGTGGCTCAAAGGGAGAACACATCAAATAAGTTAGAACACGGTTCAAGTCTCACTGAGGCATCACAAAAGGAACAGGAGGGAACATATGAGTGATGCCCTTCAAGATCCTATTTACAACTGGGGACTTGAACAAAGAGGGCTGATCAGGTAGCCTAAAGAAGGCGGAAATGGCAGAGAGGTAGCCCTTGATAGTGCCCAGAGCAGAGCCCTGCTAGGCAAGAGAAAGAAGAAAGAGGAGAACCTCAGAAAGAGGGGCAGAGAGTGGATCCACAGCCTTTGCTGTGCACCATGCCACAAATTTGTTCCATCTGCAGGCGTATACCAATTTTGTGGAGGGACGCCTGGCTGCCAGAATAACATCACAGACTTCAGGAGGCAAGTCAAATGGCCTCAACTGTCGCCGCTCAATCTTCACGCATGGAGGTGGAGGCTGGACCGGTGTGGGTGGAGGACCATCCCCTGCTGCTACGACAGAAGGTCCTCCTGAAGAGGCAGACGAATCGGGGGATTGACTGACATGCTGAGTAGCTCGTGATACCAGTATCTTCGTGCCCAGTCCGGAGCCACAAGGATGACTTGGGCCCGGTCGCGCCTGATCTTCTTCAGCATGGTATAGGCGGAAAGGCGTACAACAGACCGCAACTCCACTCGCGACGAAAAGCGTCTCCGAGCAAGTGCCGCCTTGGAAATTCCAACGCGCAGAACTCGTGACACTGCGCGTTTTCTTCTGTGGCGAATAGCTCTAACCAAGGCTCTCCCCACTGCTGAAAGAGACCTTGCTCCATGTCAGAGTTCAGACACCATTTGTGATCCATCATGCACCGACGGCTGAGTTAGTCCGCCCTGGCGTTCAGGGAACCTGCCACGTGTTGAACCACCAGGGTCACGCCCTGATGTTCCAGCCACTGCCAGAGGCGCAGAGCCTCCTGGCATAGGGTCTACCACCCCACCCGCCCCGTTTGTTGGAGTACCACATGGCAGTGGTGTTGTCCATGAACACCTGCACTACACTCCCCTGGACAGAGGAGAGGAATGCCTTTAGTGCAAGCCGGATCGCCCGCAACTCCAGAAGGTTGATGTGGAGCCGTGACTCCGCTGGAGACCAGAGTCCTCTGATATCCGCCTTTCCCATGTGGCCCCCCCAGCCCTGGAGGGGGGCGTCCGTCACAACTATGTGCTCCGGTTGGGGTGGGGAGAGGGATCTGCTGCTAACCTAATCGCGGTCCGTGAGCCACCACTGCAACTGTCTTGCAGTGCCCTCCGAGATCAAGACATGGTCGGACAAGTTGCCCTGAGGCTGGGCCCACTGAAACTTCAGGTCACACTGCAGAGCCCACATCCGCCACCTGGCGTGATGCACCAGAAGGATGCAGGAGGCCATCAGCCCCAGAAGCCGCAGCGTCAACCTGACCGAGACTTGGGATAACGGCTGAAAGATCGGAATCAGAGCCTGAATATCCCGAACCCGCTGTTCGGGAGGATAAACCCGAAACTGCGCAGAGTCTAGAACCACTCCGATGAAGAGGAGCTTCTGAGAGGGACACAGGTGCGACTTCGGCACATTGATGGAGAACCCCAGCAGGTGCAGAAGGTCGGCTGTAGTCTGGAGGTGGCTGACGACTGTCTGGGGCGAGCCCGCCTTCAACAGCCAGTCGTCGAGGTAGGGGAAGACTGAAACCTGCGCAGATGAGCTGCGACCAACGCCATTACTTTCGTGAACACCCGTGGGGCGCTGGTAAGGCCGAAGGGGAGCACGGTAAACTGAAATTGCTCGTGGCCTACCGTGAACCACAGGTAACGCCGGTGGGCCGGCAGGACGGGGATGTGAAAATAAGCGTCCTGCAAGTCCAATGCTACCATCCAGTCTCTGGGGTCCACGGCTGCTAAGACCTGAGCCAGAGTCAGCATCTTGAACTTCTCCTTCCGGAGGAAGCCGTTGACGTTCCGCAGGTCCAAGATAAGGCGTAAGCCCCATTTGCCCTTCTTGGGAACCAGAAAGTAGTGGGAGTAACAACCACACCCTACTTCTTGCCCAGGAACGCGCTCGATGGCCCCCTTGGCCAAGAGGGCCGTAACTTCCTCTTGCAGAAGTTTCAAGTGATCCCCGACACGCGGTGGTACTGTGGTGGCATGGCTGGAGGGGTCGCCTCGAAGGGGAGGGAGTAGCCCCTTCAGACGATTTGCAGCACCCACATGTCCGACGTGAGGGAGCGCCAGTGGAGGAGGTGATGGCGAACCCTGCCCCCCACTGGCGTCAAATGGGCCTGAAAGCTCGGACTAGGAAGGCTTTGAGGCAGATGCTGCGGGGGTGGATGTGGACTGGCCACGCCGTTGCCCCCCGTTACCGCCGTGACGGTAACCACGCCCGCCGCCGCGCTGAATGGTAGTCTGTGGCCAGTGGCTGGCAGGACGTGTGGGGGCGCCCCTTCTGTGGCCACGAAGGGAGCGCTGGGCAGAAGATTGCCGGTGCGGGGCCGACAGGCCCAAGGACTTGGCCGTAGCCCTGGAGTCCTTACAGCGTTCCAGCGCACTATCTGCCTTGCCACCGAAGAGGTGGCTGCCATCCAACGGCATGTCCATAAGGGTGTTCTGGACATCGGCCGAGAAGTTGGCAGACCTCAGCCAGGCGTGGTGGCGAACCGCCACAGATGTGGAAATCGCTCTCCCAGCGAGTCCGTGGTATCCAGTCCACATCGTATGGAATACCGCGCTGCGTCACGTCCCTCCGCGAGGGCTTGAGCAAGCTTCACCCGGGCTCCCTCCGGGCACTCCGGCAGCACGGCCGCAACGGTATCCCACAGGGAGTGGGTGTAATGGTCCAAGAAGCACGCGGTGTTGACCGACCGCAACCCCAAACTAAGGGAGGAGAACATCTTCTTGCCGAATTGCTCATACCTCTTGGTTTCCCGATCCGGAGGTGCAGTCGGGAATGCGGATTGGATAGTAGAGGCCTGGATAACTAGGCTCTCGGAGGTGGGGTGGGTGGACAAGAAACTAGGGTCGCCCGGAGCAGGGCCGTGGCGCCTAGCGACGTTCCTATCTACAGGAGGACCTGTAGTGGGCCTGGACCAAGTGCCCAACAGGACGTCCGTGAGAGCCTCACTAAACGGCAGTAGAGGCTCTGGGGAGCTTACCTGCGGTTTAAGGACCTCTGTGAGGATGTTAGACCTCACCGTTGCGACGGGGAGCTCAAGAGCCAAGGCCTTGGCTGCCCTCATCAACACCACACTATAAGTAGCCCCCTCCTCCGTAGCCATGGTAGGAGGGGAGACAAAAGCAGTTTCTGGGGAGGTATCCAGGCCACTGGCCTCCCCTAGTTCCTGTGTCCAGTCCTGAAATGACTGGCACTCAAGTGCCAGAGGGTCCTCAGGCCCGTCCCAGCCTCCCTCGTCGTCCATCTCCTGATATTCAGGGGTAAAGGATGGACCCAGATCCTCGAAGAATTCCTCTTCGGCCGGCGCCGAATGCGGCGTCTAGCGGCACCGCTCCGGCATCGGATCCGGACCGAGGGTTGGACCAGGGACGGCATTGCACGAGGACGGCGCCGGTGTTGACACCCTAGGGGTAGACGCCGGTGGGGTCGTAAGGTCGACCAGCGGGGCCCTGTGGCGTCTGGACCGAAGTCGCCGACGGCGCCGGGGCCAAAGCACCAGACGGCACCGGGGCCGAAGCACCCTGCCCGCTTGGGCTTCCAGTCAGGGCCGCGGAACCCGACGGTGGAATGAACGACCTCATGGCCATGAGGAAGGCCTCGATCTCCTCCAGCGTTGCGTTCTGCCCAGGGACCGGCGGGTATGGAGCAGGCCATGAAGCCTGCGGCTCCGGTGGAGCCGCGTGGGCGGTGTCACCCGAACCCGCGAGCGTCGGGGGGGGGGGGCGGTGTCAGAAGAGCGATGTCGCATCTTCAACTTCTTGTGCCTCTTACCGGAGGACTTGGAGCCCGACGAGTGGTGTCGACTCGCCGAGCTGTGATGACTCCGGCCCCCCAACCGGTCCTTCGACCTCCTTCCGGACCGGGACCTCGAATGGCGTGGGTCGACTGCCGGAGCTCGAGGCGCTCACGGGACCTAGCCTTCGAAGTCAAGGCCCGGGAGTCGGGGCACGACTTGTTATCGTGGTCGGGCCCCCGGCAATGTAGGCACCGGCGATGGGGGTCGGTAACCGACATCAGTCGGTTGCAGTCGACACAGGGCTAGAACGTGGGCATCCCTACCGGCACAGATGAGTCGTACGACTCGAAGCGGATCCAAAAAGGATCGAAAAAGTTTAGTCAAAAAGTGACTAAAGGGTACCACTTTCTCCGGACCTGCGCTTGCTGGTGTGGGAAAAAGAAGAACTGACGTCAGTGTGCGAGGGCGGCGTCTAAGTACTCCAGCGACCGACACGGAGCCGCAGACAACGCCTACCGACGGGCAGGGTTACTGCTACGCAAAAATATCCGGATCCAGAATGACGCCTGGGGATATTCTAAGGTAAGGAATCTAATACTAACATGTTTCTTTTAGATTTGTGCCTCTTGTCCCCATCACTCAGTGGTGGCTACCCAGGTTGTGGGCCGTATTGCGCCCAGGCATGAACCCAGGCTGGTCTGGGTGTACCAGTCTAGTCACAACCTGGAGCCACTGTGTTGGGAGTATTTTGGGCAGTATTCTGACCTCTGTGTTAACCGGAGAAATGGGGCGGGAGGAGCTCATGTCTTCGGAGGCTTCCCCTTTTTGTGCATGACTACTATAGAGGTTAGTCTTTGGTCACAAGGTAAAATGCCCCGCCGCTTACTTTTAATGTACATTTGTAGCAGGTGGGGGGTTTGGTGGCTGTTAGGTTATAAAATTATATTGGTAAGCCATTCAGCCTCATCGTCTTCACTGATTTTATATTTTGCATTGCTGTTGCAATTTCGTCTACAGTGGCATCTGCCTCAAGTTGCTGCCGCTCCTCCAGGAGAGCGTTGGCATGGGAACATAGAATAGGAAATTTCAAGAGCCTTAGGCCTTGGCCAGTGCGACAGGAAAATATCGATCTGCAATGTGAGCCGTGAAGGCCTCTGCTATTTTCTGTGGATCTATCAGGGTCTTGTCGTCTATCTTTAGTGTGGTCACCCATCGATTAGCCCTTTCCCGCTGGTCAAGCCAGGCGAGGAGTTTCTCCGCCCTGTCTCCATGTTCGTATATTTTGTAGCTAGCTGTTGAGCCCTGGCAGTCTCTGTAACTAGGTTATGGTATTTTGGTCGCTTTACATCAAGTGTGTGTTTGGTTGCATCATCAGTGGTGAGTGTGAAATTTCGTTCACAGGTTAGTAGGCCATTCTCAAGCTCTTCCAGCTGTCTCCTTTTTTCTTTTTTGTATCCTGTTAGTGCGAGTGCCTGACCCTTCACTACTGTTTTTAAGGCCTCCCATAGCACTAGAGGAGAATCTACTGATCCTATATTCTCTTTGAAATAATTGTCAGCGGCTTTGGTGAGGCCGGTTCGGATATGTGGGACCTTCAGGTGTAGCCCCCAGGGATTAGTATGCCCAGATCGGGGAATGATCTGAGATACTCCTTGCCAAATGTTGTACCCCCTTTAAGTTTTGTAGCTGATCTGCCAGTGCGATAATGTGGTCTATTCGAGAGAGAATGTTATAGGCCCTGCAGTGGAATGTGTATTGTCGTGGAAGGGGATTAAATCTACGCCATATGTCTACCAATCCGAATGCAGCCATTAAGTCTGCCATGTGGGATCTGGGGTGAGGCGAACTTCTGGGTGGGAGGCAATCTTTCTGGTTACACTGCCTCCGTTTTAAGTCCCCTCCTATTACCATGTCTCCCTAAGGAAAATCCATTATCATTTTGCTCATGTCTGCAAGTGCTGTCTTATGAAGAGCTGGAGGGACATACACTACCATGATGTTGAAACTCCTGCCCTCCCAGCTGCCTAATATGGCCGCAAAGCGGCCCTGTTCATCAGTAAGGGTTTTGTCTACAACAAAGGGGAAGCTGTTACATAAGAGTATGCCTGTTCCTCTGGACCCTGAAGTAAATCCCGAGTGGCAATTAATCTATACCCCCCTCTGTCAAGTGCTTTGCATTTATGCCCAACTAAATTTGGTTTCTTGGAGAAAGACGTCGGGCCGGTGTCTCTTTATATATAGGAGCCCTGTCCCAGTTTGATTTTGTCTCCTTGCCCATTGACATTACAAGAGAGCAATGTAAGTGATGTCTCTGTCTCCCTATCTTATAAACATTGATTTATCATGATCATTGTAGAAGTGAATATTTTTTTGTATGTTCTTATATAGCGCTCGACTACCCGGAGGCATCTCGGCGCTTGCCTTGGGAACCCGTCCTGGCTTTTCCCTGTGAGATAGCCCCTAACGGGCATCCCCAAGGTGAAAGCCAGGCATCCCGCCGCGGGGGGCCGTTGTGGAGATTAAGCAAGCTTAATGCCCAGAGTTGCAGAGTGTGAACCCATGATTAGGTCAGGCACCGAAGCGAGAATTATCGAGTCCGTGGACATTTGAGCTCAAGACCCTGCCGCGTCGGGAATTGAACCCTGGTCCCGGGTCTGACCTCTGCTTCAGGGTCTGCCTGCTCTAACCAGTGAGCCACACTTCTCCACTATGGGTTAGCTTTATGTGTCTGGGTTGTGCTTGCCGCCTGACGGAGTGGTGTATTTGATCGGATTGTCTCCGCTGGATGGTGAGATACGGTGAGTTTGTATTTGAGTGTTGTTTGAGTGGTGCTATTTTCATACTTGATTGGCGGGTGCAGTGTGCAGTCTGCAATAGAATATATCCATCACTAAAGTTGAACACTTGGCCAGTATTGGTCTCGGTGGCGAGCCCAGTTTAGGTGTGCCTCCCAGGGCTCGGTGCGATCTTTCAATTGAAAAGTATTTGGAGAGAATTTGTAATTGCAGATATTTTAAAATCAAGTCCTCCACAAATAGATCTGCAGCTGGTCCCTCAGCCCTTTCTGGGACACCCAGGATTCAGACATTGTTTCGCCTTGACTTGCCCTTGTAGTTATCCACCGAGCAGCTTACTATTAGTAGCTTGCAGTTAAAGGACTTGTTTCTGAAGTGAATAGGTACTTGCCGCGAGCGACTATATGGTGTCCGCTACTTCTTTAACTATAGCATCCATTTTTCGCAGGTCTGCATGTATGAGGGAGACTTCTTTTGACACTGAGTGCATTTGCGATTCAAGAGACATGTGCAAATTAGTTATGGCTGCCATTATATCCTGCAGGGTAAGGTCTCCCTGTTCTGCTGCCGAGAGAGATTGAGGTTGTCCATCTGCCCCCTCTTGGTGATTCTGCCATAGCATTTGTCTAGTTTGGGCTGGTGGGAGACGCGCACTCCTCTACCTCCTGTCAGTGCGCCGATGGGGAGCAGCAGCCGGTGGGCACAGTGCACTGTGGGCCACCAGGTACTCACCGCCGCCTGCCTAGGGCTTGTTCCCTCTACCAGCCGGTCGGTTTCCTCCAGTAGGCCCTTTCGCTGAGTTGGTGCACCTACGCTCCCACCCACATATGTGGGGAACCTCCAGGCATCGCAGTGTAGAATGTTGGTATTATGCTGGACCGTCTAAATACATACGACTTTCTCATAACAAGTCCAGAACGGCTCAGCAGGTCCTGTAGTATTATTGTTGCACACTGTATTGGGGAGGGGTGGGCTCCCTCCAGTTATGTGGTGTTGGGGTCTACTCCGCAGTGCTGTTCTATATGTGTCGCTCTCTGCCTGCCGTCCATTCAGCCGCTATGCATCCCCCAAGGTTATTCTTGGCCTCCTCTTATTTTGTGGACTGGCCACTAGTGCAATTGTTAGTCTAGGCCTGTTGAATTTGCCACCTTGTCCCCCGCTGGCACTTGTCTCTTGTTGCGGTGGAAGCGGTCGGATTTAATCTGCTGCAAGCTTGTTTTCACGATGTCTAGACCGCAGTACTCTGTTTGAGAGGCTCCTCGCGGCTCATGGGGCTCCACGCCCCCTCCAAGCTCACCTTGCATCCACACCGAGGCCTCGCCTGATCATTTGAGGCCTTTCTTTCTCTGCCTCACAGCTTGCCAGCTCCCTCCTCTCGGGAATGATGCTGTGTTGCTGCCGCTCTGCTTTTCAATCCCTGGGATCACTGGGTAACTGGTTCCTCATGACGCCCATGGCCATGCCCCGCTCCTCAAACGGGCTAAAACGCATCAGGCTGCCGGCGCACAGTCACCGCCCCTCCAGGCTCTCACCCAGTTTGGACCCTGTGATGGCCTCAATGCTTATCGGAAGGGGTCTGGTCCCTGCAGTCGCGGATGAAATCAGTACCGGGATGCGCCGCACTGCATTATTTTGGCCTGATGGATTCAGGGTGCCACCCCTCTCTGGCAAACCTCGCATCCACACCACAGGGTTAGCTTGATCATACTAGGCCCCTTTTCTCTGACTCACCGCCCGCCAGCCCCGGCTACTCAGGAATGATGTGTTGCTGTCGCTCGCTTTTCAATCCCTGCGACCACAGGAGGACTGGTTTTGCAAGATGCTCGAGGCAGAGCCTCGCTCCTCAGCCAGCTGAAACACCTGCGCCCACCAGCGCAAATGTAAATGTAAATGTAAATGTAAATGTGTTTCGATTTATATAGCGCACTTTAACCCAGGGGCCTCAAGGCGCTTGCTTAGGGAACCCGTCCTGGTATTCCCCTGTGAGATACCCCGGCCGGGTATCCACAAGGTGAAAGCCAGGCATCCCGCCGCGAGAGGCCGTAGTGGAGATTAAGCAAGCTATTGCCCAGAGTCACAGAGTGTGACCCCGTGAGTTGAGTAGGCACCAGAGCGAGAATTGTCGACTCTGTGGAATTTTTGAGCCCGAGACCCGCCGAGGCGGGGAATCGAACCCTGGTCCACGGCCGATCTCAACTTCTGGGTCTGCCGCCTCTAACCACTGAGCCACGCTTTTCCACTGCCTTTCCAGGCTCTCTCCCTTGCTCAGGCCAGATCCTGTGATAGCCTCGATGAGGATTGGAAGGAGTTCGGTACCGGCAGTCTCGGCCCAAATCGGAACTAGGAGGGGCAGCGCTTTGATTTTTTGGAATGCCTACAGATGAATTCTCTGATTTTATGAGGATTTTCGGCACGAGTCGCCAGAGCATCACTAGAGTGCTACCATCTTCCTCGGCTGCTGGCCATGCCCAACGTGCTGAACATTTTTTATTTTTAGCAGGACACTTCTTATAAAGCACCAAATTTTACAGGCTATCGCATCTATAACACTTTCATACCTCTGGTGAACAGAATTTCTCATGCACAACACTGTTTGCGTCACAATCATTGGTACCTGTGTAACATATGTGGAATATTTACTATTAGCTTCCTTAGCAACTTGTTTGGAATTATGTAACTCATCATTTACAGCTTGCGCATAACTTCCAGTTAATTCTGTCTTATTTAACAATGCTATTTTATCTTTTAATGAGGCTTCTCCATGGACCCACGATGTATCTTGTATGTTTGAGTTGCTGGTATGTATGGTGATCTGGTTGTGTATCAACTCTTCCTGTAGTAATTCAAAACAACAAATAATGGCTAGATTTTTATGTGCAGACACATACTCATCCACACTTTTGGATTTTTCTTGCTTTATTTGGGGAACTTTATACCTATCCATGGCCACATAAACCACAGGTGAAAAACGTGTGTCAAATCTTCCAATGCATGCATAAAAACATCTCCCACTCTATTTTCTCTAAAAATGTTTGCATTTTGATTGTACGTTTTAAAATCTTCTCGACCTACGCAGAATACATTATTTTTTCTGAGATGTAAAGTAATCCTCCTAGAACGTCAAAATATAATTATAAAAGTATTTCTTACCATCTTGCCACCACATTGAAGGTTCTACTCAAGCAGGTAAGAAATCTTGAGGAGCTGATAGACTCAAGTTGTCCAAATCACACAAATTGTTAAAGATTTGAAAAACTGTGCTTTATAATTAAGCTTTACAAAAGGAAACACGTTGTATTAATATTTAATTCCTAGATCTTGACTAAAACCAGTTTCCAACGAATGATAAGTAAAATCAGAATAAATACTCGGCGGGTTGATTGACAGGTGCTCACTTGTTTAAAATCGGATTCTTCTTGGTCGTGCGAGGGCGTTCATTTCCTTCACAACACTCTTCACGTAGATGCGTGGAGTGTTTAGTGAAAAGGTGCTGAATTCAATATGGCAGCACGTTGTGTGACCTCACAGGTCACGCAATGCTACATACGTGCACGGCGAATCGCAGTGATGTAATTGACACAGGCTTGCATGTCAGTGCACGTCAGGCGCCCGGACGACCGTTAAGAGGTAACAGCTGATTTCACCCACAACTGCCGCCTTTAAACTGGGTTCGCTCACCAAAATGACCTGTAAAAATGCGCGTTTTCATCTTTGTTCCAAACTTTGTATTAATCAGCGTGGGGCCAACGCTTTTTTACCCGATTACACGCATCAGGGGCGTAAACATTTTCCTTATTTTCGCTCGTCGACAAATCCGTTGTAAAGAATTCCAAAAGTCCAACTTCAAATGTAGAAGTATCATATTTATCACAGCCCCGGCAGATACTTGGATTCAGAACCTCCTTTTTCCAAACGGTCTTCTCGTTGAACCTTGCATAAACATTCTACCTAAGTGAAAGACGTTGAATTACGTTCACATTGCAACAGCCCTCCTCTGCTCTCCCACCTGCTTGTAAATCCAGGTCAAAGATTCCACTCATGAGTGTCCATACTGTTATAAGATTCGGAGATAAGGTTTTGATTGGGAAACCAACCAAGTGCAACACGACAAGCACTTGCAAATTAAAAGAATGGTCGGTAACTGCGACGGCAAGTTTATAGAAATATTACTATTTGGCATGCCTGAAAACGAAAAGAACAGATGTCATCTTTTGGCTCTGTGGCGAGGTCCAAAGGACAGGACATCCAAACACTATTTACCTACAAGACTCTGATATGCAGCACTCTAGGAGCAGCTCACAATATCATCGTGGCAACCCAACAAGATAACTGTATGGACTATGTACAGAATGCCCTCCAATTCAGTTTAAAAGAGCTCCCTGGTACTGTGAAAAATGAAACTACATTGAGGAGTGTTTTCCTAAGCCAGCGAGTCCTCCGGTTGTGCCTAGTTTAAAAGTTCCTCATTCTATAAGTACTTTTGATATCCTCTGTACAGCGTCTGCCAGAAAGCCGGCTCTAGGCAGTGCCCAAGCGGTCCACTTGGATCATCATTGCATAGAGCTGATGCAACCACGACAACCCAGCTGTGTGCACATTAGAATGTCTGACCTCGCCTGCATGTCTGCTCCGCCTCGGTTTCCTGGATGGAAACAACTGTCCATCGCTTGGACTCCACTAGGTATATCCAAAACAGCCTCCCTGGATCCTTTCTGTTTCAGGAATGATGAAACTCGTTCTAGTCGCTGCTCAGATACCCTCAGAACTTACCCAATACTTGAAAGTAAGACAGGGTGGTCAAGGGTGTGGATGGTCCCTGAGCAGTCGAGCAGCTCAAATAGAGCAGGATCACCTTAGTCTAACATGTCCAATATTAAATACTGACTATCCAGGAGCACTCTTTCCTTATCCCAAATGAGATGAATGTGTGATCAGGTACAATGTTTCCAAGAATGCCTGCAATGGCATGGGAGCAGATTTTTCTAGAGTGAAGAACAATAGAGCTGGCTGCTAATTTTTAGAGTTGGTAGGGTTTACAAGGTTTTATTTTCAGGAGTTTGGGATCCAGATTGTAACAAAGTTTGATAAACTTGGTGATGGATTCGACTAACTTCAACAAGAGTTCCAGAATTATGTCCCGTGCTCAGGGGTCCCATGGACAGCAAATCTCAATATTCTTTCTCATAACAAATCTAGTTTCATTAAGACTAACATCTTGAAATTCAAAGATGAAGAGATAGAGAGGCTGGTGACTGGACAGTGACCATTGCAGGTGGACTGAAGAAGCTTATTTTGAATTACGCAACCAAACAATCTTCTGCCTGATCTACTCATTTGATCTGGTATCAAAAAGAGTTGCACCCAGGACTTGAACACATAAGCAATAGACTAGATGTCGAATTAAAATAAAATTCTAAAGCTGTGGTGGACACAGACATTTTTTGAAGGTGTTCATACTGGTTTGCCTGAGCAGTGTTCAACGCTATACAACCTGATAATTCCTACATGTTCTTACTTTTAGCACATGCCCTTAATGCAACCCTAAAAAAAAGGCTTCTACAGCAGAAACAGGTGGAAGTGAATAGCTAGAGCCAGATTCATAGAGCCAAGTTTAAAAGGCATCGGACAGTAGATTCTGGAAAAATAATTCTTGGCTGCGTCCCTTCTAATGTTGAACACACGACTGGTAAGAACTACTGTAACCCAATCATTAAGAAAGTTAATAATTTTGGCTCCTGCACAGTAAAACTTTTTAATGTTCTTCACGAACACGAAACGCAAGTACATAATGGTAAATCTTCGCCATTACACAGAAGAATTACAACACAGGATGCTGCAGGGCACACTTCATATGAAAAGAGAACAGCCACCACATGCACAGCAGTAATGCAAGCTTTCCCTCACAATGTGTGTATGTGATAGTGTGTGGAGGTTCAACGTGTTTGATGGGGTGTGTAATGGTTTGATAGTGGGTTTGTGGTAGCTTGATTGTGCCTGTGTGTAGTTATGATTTTTGGTGTTATGGTGAATATCAGTGAGATGGTGCGTGTGGGGATGGTGTTTTCCAGGTGGCAGAGTGTGTGTCTGTGATGTCTGTGTGATGAGTAAAAGGCGACATGTTGATAGATCTTTGACGATAGCTGCCAAGGGTGTGGAACATCCAAGTGTCACTGCACTTCTGGTGGGGAAAGGGCTAGAGGTGGCCAAAGAGGTCCTCTTCTTCCTGCAGCACTGAAAGAGCATCTAGATGAAGCTGTCCCAGGCTGGTAACTTCTTTTCCCCCTTGGCTTCTAGCAGTAGATGAGCTGGGGAGTGGGGCTGTGTCTAGTGCTTGGGTCTGTGGCATCAGAGATTCCGAGCAGACCTGAATAGTTCAAATCCAGGATCTCTCATCTATCTTATGCTCATTGAAGCCAAGATGAACCTACTGCTCTGGTACCCTCACCCTGCAGCCAATGTTCATGTGCTTGATCTCGTCAGTGGTCAGCCATTCCATGAGGCTTATCTGGCCACAATACAATATTTGACACCAGAGATAGTTCAACAATGATCCAAAAGGGTCAACAGGGACACAGTGGAGGCCATTTTAGGGTCAAGGTAGGCAGAAGTGATCAGATTTTTAATAATCCTCCTACGTATCCCACATATGAGAAAACCTTTAGTCTCATTTGCATAGGTTGTTATGTACAGGAGGAACACCCCGATAAACTGCCTCCAAAACAAGCAGAGCCAGCAATGCGACCGTAAGGGTGCATACATATGCTTAACCCCGTCGATGCAGCTCGTCATAAGGCACGGTTGAGCTGTGCAGATGACGAGCTGAGCTCGTCATGAACATGGGAAATCATGGAAAGCAGCACAGGAGGGGAAAACCATCAGCAGCGATGGTGATAAGCTAAATCATACAACCATGTTACAATATGATGCATTGAAATGCTGGTATTCTCAGGAAACGTTGCATGAGTGCTGGAAGAAGAGGTCAGTTCTGTGCTTCTCGTGCTCTCAAGTGTTCTATGCTTTAATTCAGTGGCCATATGCAAGACAACTTCCTGGGGCCCACATGACAGATAGGTATTACTGAGCCCCTACTGGTGTCCGTCTTACGATGGCTCTACAAAGTAAGTTCCTGCACTTGACTTTTAATGCTGCAAAGGTGATTGACTCTCAGGCCAGAGCGGAGTCAAAGGCTTCCCAGGAAGGTAATATTGCAGACCATGCCTCATCCCTAGTGCCTTGGTGGAGTACTGTAATGAAGTTACAATGCTAAAGGGCATTGGCTATGCCTTGTGTCCAATGCTCACTAAGCATAGCCATGCACAGAGGTTACTCTAGACAGGAGGAGTAATCTGGCTACACAGCATGCCCAAAGTGTATGGATTTTGAAGCTGTTGGTGAAATGCTACCGTAACTAACCATAAATTATGAAATGCAAATGTTGAGATGCACATGTTGTCTGTATGGTTGTTGGACAGCCATCCCTTCCCTAAGTTACCTAACTGCTATTGAATCTAAAGCCCCAGCACCCACAAAAACCTGCAGGTACCCTGAGGCATATAACCGAAGTTGACCCCGAGACACAAAGCCTGGCTCTGGTATTAAGTGGGGGCACCAAAAGCATTGACCAACACAGAGAGAAGAGGGAGCAGCAGCAGCTGAGACGATTCCTGGTAAATGCGAATGCGTTTGCTCGCCCATGCTGAAGTACAACTGCGCTGAGGCAATCTAAAGATGCATCACTGACCAGGCAAAAACCTCGCCCGAGAACACAAACCGTATGTTTGGTAAACTGCTTAGTGGGGATTCAGAATAACACCACAACCCATTAAACAAGCTGCCTAGGCAAGGAGTACAGACTGACCTACAGGTCACAGGCTGTGAAAAGCTGCTCTATTGTAGATACAGTGACATGCGCCTACACTTGAATTGAAGCTTCCCTGTTTTATTGTGTAGCAGACCCTTTAGATTCTGTAGTGATCATCCCATTAAGCTACACATTTCCTTGTGTACCATGATACATTGTGGAGTGATTAAAGTGTTTCTTCTGTTCATAAAGAAAAGCACTTTGCTGAATCTTCCCCGATTGGCTCAACTGTGCGCCCGTTGAATTCTCTATTCCCCACACTTCCTCCCCGAGGCGCCTTAGAAGGCTCTCTCCCACCACCGAGCGTCAAGTGCAGTAGGGGAGTACTAAGCCCAGTTTGCAGAGCCATAGAAGGAAGGGGTCCAGAGCGTCAGTGGTAAACGACCCCCCTCAGTTATTCTTCCTCAGTAAACCCTTTGTCCCCAGAATGGGTTCTGACAGCAATGTTTTTTAGGATTCGATTGTATGTAGAATGTCCTTTTAGTAGTGGTTTCAAAACCCATACATACTTCGATCATCACAAAAATGATGTCATACTGATGAATTATTTATTTTCTATTCTTTGTGGAAATTACAATGTCAACCAATCAGAAAGCCAGAGAGTAGTATATAGTGTACTACAGCCGACAGAATGATACGAGGCACTGGTTTGAAAACATATTTTGCGGATTCAAAAACATGCAATATAAAAAGTACATAACAGTTTTGACGCTCTGATGACATTTATACATGATTACCATATAGCTGAATAGTGTTAGGCGACAGTCCCAATGTTGATGTATAGAATTAGGGCAATGTAAATAAAACGCGCCTGTTCTTTATGTTAATCCATCATACCGCCTAAGATTTTCTGGGACATTCAGCTGCAGAGAATTGTTTTCCCTACGGTCACACAGCACGAAGAGGCTCCTTGCATGTGCCTGGAATACCTGCCCAGATCTTAAGTATTGGAGAACGGGAATTAACCTGCTCGCCTGAACCAGTAGCACAGGGGCCTAATGGTGTAAGTGTGGCTATGTGCAGTAAAGGGAACATTTTTTAAAATACTTTGAGTCTGATATTTCAAAAAGTTGGAGAGTGTGAAAAAATATGTATTTGAAGGAATAAGCTTTTTTGTGGTTTTAAATACATTTATCGATTTTTGAAACATGTAATCAAACACCCCTCCTCCTCCCCCCCCACCCCCAAGCCCCCCCCCCGCAACCATGGCAGGAAAAAGAGTACTCAAGTACTCGCCAAATTAGCCTCTCCGAGGAGCTCACTTTGTTGATGGGCCTCCATATGTATACCAGGCAGGTGTGGCGTCACTAGGTTAGCTACCTTCTTAAGGAATTCTGCTGGTAGCTCATTAGAGCGCGTTATTTTCCCAGACTGTAGGTGAGTCAGCGCCGTTTGCCCCTCCCCCACAGTCATGGCCTCCTCCAGGGCATAGTCAGTCCCGTACAAAATTACGCCTATCCTCTACTTCTGGTCATATCTTACTTCTGAAGAAATCTCTCAAGTAGGCTGCCATTGGCTGATCGATTGCCCTCTGGGTGTCTACCCTGATCCAGTATACTTAGCCATGCCAGCATCTTTCCCGCCTTGTCCCTTACTTCTTAAAGGCGCTTCGCCTGCATTATATAGTCTAATTTAATCGCACCTGTCACCAAGTGATATACCTCTATCTTGCCAATGAGGCGTGCCTTCGCTTCATGTGTGTTCATATTCTACATGACGCAGGTTCCTCTATTTCTAAGCAGCGGTCATTCCGTTTACATGTCACCGCTTCTCCAGTGATAATCACCCCTCGGATGGTGGCTTTTTACGCCTTCCATACTGTGGCAACTTCCCGTACCGACTTCGAATTTTCTTCAAAGTAGTGGTTTTAGACTGCCTGAAATCTGGTCACTTCTTTCTCATTTATGAGCCTCCATGTGGCCATTCTCTACTCACTCCGACCCGGTTTATGAAGCACGTCCATCGTCACATCAAGCTGGGAGTGGTCTGAGATCCCTTTAGCTTTATAATCCACTTCTATGAACCTAAGGATGGTCCCCATCGGAGTGAAGAAGAAGTCAATGCGGGAGTACGTATCATGTGCCCCGGAATAAGAGCAGTAGCACCTATGGGCCCCGTGGAGTACCCTCTAAATCACTCCCATACCTACGGCTTGGAGAAAGTGGTCCAGTTTCCCTGAACTCACCACCACTACCCCAATTCACGGTATGTCCATCGCCCTTGTATATTAGCTGAATAAAACACAAACATCAGGAATCTGTAGTATTTCCAAAAGAGGTCGCACACTGCTTGTCCCATCAGCGTGTGGAGCATGATGGTCGATGTAGTAGGCATCAGAGGGTGCGCTTCTACCCGAGTCTTGAGTCTTGAGGGTGTTCACTGATGTGCTTGCCATCCCTGGACACGTGTTTCAAGGTCATTACCTCTCATCAGCAGGGATTAGGCGTGTGCACGGGGTTGCTGCGTGGGCTGCCGAAATATTCATAGGTCCAGATACCTCTTATGGCGCGCAGGTGCGTTGTCTCGAGGTCGTCACCTCCACCGGCTCAAGGGAGCCTGTATAAATAGTATTTCCAAAAGAGGTCGCACACTGCTCGTCCCATCAGCGTGTGACCCCGGAGCATGATGGTCGATGTAGTAGGTATCAGCGGGTTCGCTTCTACCAGAGTCTTGAGGGTGTTCACTGATGTGCTTGCCATCCCGGGACACGTGTTTCGAGGTCATTACCTCTCATCAGCAGGGATTAGGCGTGTGCACGGGGTTGCTGCGTGGGCTGCCGATACAGGTTCCCTATACAGGATGTGGCCCATAGCAGTACGTCTGGCCTCCCAAGCAGACGTAAGGTTTGCCAGGGTAGACTCTGGAGCAACGCTGCCATGTTCGAAAATGCAAATTTCAAATGATCTTGTTGGATGTCATGGGTGTAACTTGGGGCAGTGCCCCATCCCCTGTGGCCACACTCTCAGGACCCCCATCATCAGCCAATGAAATTCACCTGTTCTCAGACTTTGACCATGGCACCCGCTGGAGGGAAGCCACCACTCGCGCTTTCGGACTCGACTCCGTCTGTACCTTTGTCGGCGTGGCCTGCAATGGAGTCCTTCTTCAACAACGACTCTGTTCCTGACAAGGTTAGGGAAGAGTGATGTCACCCCTCTCAGTCTGTATCCTTCTGTTCAAGCAGTTCCTAGACCTCCAATGCAGAGGTAAAAAAGTATGTGGGATCTTTGTCAATGAGCCTCAATTTCACCTAGAACAGCAGGGCATAGCGAATGTCTAGGCTTCTCAGATGTTGTTTCACCAGCAAGAATGTCTCAATCTGTCTTTGAAGCAGTACTGTACAGTCCGGATAGATGTTAACAAGTTGTTCTTCCACCATACATGGGCGATGTGTGCTTGCCATCTGGTGGATGGCATCTCGATCCCGGAAGTTAAACAATGTAGCTACAATTGTTCTTAGAGGCCCTCCAGGAGGTGGTGACCCGCCGGGCACCATGTGGGCTTGTTCCATGCTGAACAACTTAGAAGACCCCCCTCCCAGCACCACTGATGCCAACCACTCCTCCAGAAAGAGGTACAGATGCAGCACCAACATAAACCTCGCAGGCGGGACCCCAGGCACAAGCACCCCTATCCAATTCCAAGAGGCAGTTGACCTTCGGTCAGCTCCGTGGAGGCAGTCACTGTTGGAAACAATTTCTCCCTTCCCAATGTGTCATGGGGCCATTCGCTCTGGAGTTACTCGGAAAGCCAGACTCCACCAGAGGGGACAAGACGTAAGTCGTGGGCTATGCAGGGGAGAAGATTGGACCTCCTTCAGAGCACCCTCAGGGAGTCGTGCGTTACCCACGAATGATTGCCAAGGGGGGTGTCACCAACAAGAGCGTGATATAATGTGTAACCCTCAACCAGTGAGGGTATGGGAGGGTCTGGCGGAGGGGGCACAACGGTGAGGAGAGCAGTCACTTCGCTACAGCCCACGCTGCTCACTTCCTCCCCATGATGAGGCTCCTCAGGCACAGGGACCCCCACCTCCTTACCTCCTCCTTCCATGTTTCTGGCCTCCACTGTCAAATGCATTATCCCAGGCCCAGGGAGTCCACAGGGCACACCAAAGCAATCATCAATCTCCTACCCCTCTGTAGTCCCGGGTGTCTGCTTTCAACTCTCCCAACTTTTCCACTCAGGCGGGAGTAAACAACTGGTATGCGGTTCACTCAATGCTGCTTGCCAGACCTCACAACGTGGCACACCAGCTGTTCTCCTCTATTTGGGGTTCTACCAGGGTCCAAGTCATATCACTTACCCCCAAAGGAATAGTCCGGCAGTCTCACCATCTTCCCGCAGCCCTAGTCGCCTCAGTGAAGCCTGCCTAGAAGGGGTGAACAGCTGCCAATGCACCCTGTGCTCCCACACCGATCACACTCTTTGGGATGTGGGAGAGTCATATCACCAGTTTACCTGGTCAATCCAAAAGCGGCTGACTCCATACAGGCCCTGGCCATGCCCCAAAGGAGATAACCTTTGTAACTTTGCAGAGGAAAAATAGGAACCTTCTCAAAAGGTCACATGATATTCCCACTAGTACGCCTAGAAACCTGCACCTGGCTCGACTTTCTGGGCATACTAATGGGAATGATTATGAACAGATAAAAACAAGTATTTGCAATGCAATAGGTCTCGCATTAGGAAAGTGTGAGCTATTGGTATTGTAAATGACAATTTTTTTAAATATGTGTTGGCTTTGAAATTTTTTAAAGTAATAGCATTGTTATTCACAAAGACAATAGCTTACACTTTCCTAATGCGAGTCCTATTGGCTAGGGCAATGCTCATTGGTAGCAAGCAAGGACAGTGCTGTTGTGGTGCTGAGTGATGATATGGTTGGGCTGAGTGATGTTGTGGTGTCCCCGAGTGACGTGGTGGTGTCCCCGAGTGACGTGGTGGTGTCCCCGAGTGACGTGGTGGTGTCTCCGAGTGACGTGGTGGTATCCCAGAGTGACGTGGTGGTGTCCCAGAGTGACGTGGTGCTGTCCCCGAGTGACGTGGTGCTGTCGCCGAGTGACGTGGTGCTGTCGCCGAGTGACGTGGTGGTGTCCCGGAGTGACGTGGTGGTGTCCCGGAGTGACGTGGTGGTGTCCCGGAGTGACGTGGTGGTGTCCCGGAGTGATGTGGTGGTGTCCCGGAGTGATGTGGTGGTGTCCCGGAGTGATGTGGTGGTTACCCGGAGTGATGTGGTGGTGTCCCGGAGTGATGTGGTGGTGTCCCGGAGTGACGTGGTGGTGCCCCTGAGTGACGTGGTGGTGCCCCTGAGTGACGTGGTGCTGCCCCTGAGTGACGTGGTGGTGCCCCTGAGTGATGTGGTGGTGCCCCTGAGTGATATGGTGCAGCAGCACAGAGACTGAAGCTAAGAACACGCAGGGTTGAGTGCTAAAAAGCGCGTTCAGTTTATCAAAGCACAAAATGATGTAGCCGGGAAAAAGCAAGGGAAAGAAAACAAGTTACTTACCTGTAACTTTGGTTCCCCAGTATTGGTAACTTTCATAGATTCCCATGCTTTTGTATCATTCCCCGTCGTCGGAATGGAAGTCTCGGTAATAAAAAATACCATAGTAGTAGGTACAAAAGAGAAAGGAAAGGCCTAGGCCTCATTCCCTTTTGTAGCACATCAGCCTCTTTTTGTAAAAGAGACCAAATTTTAGGCATCAGCCAATCAGAAGAGCCTCACCCCTGGAACCTTCCTGAAGGAACCTCAGAGCCTCAGATTTTCGTAGCCATTGTGTGCTAGACACCATACTTGCTGAAGGCTGAGCTTTCCCCGGGGAGGTGGGTGGGCGCATGGGAATCTATGAAAGTTACCAATACTGGGGAACCAAAGTTACAAGTAAGTAACTTGTTTTCTTGCCCCAGTATTGGAACTTTCATAGATTCCCATGCTTTTGTATCAGAATAGCAAGCAGTAAACCATCATAAACACATTTTGTAAATAAGTACCTTATAACATTAAAAATGAAATCACAAAATGTGTTACCAATGGAAGGTGGGATAGAAAGGAAAGCTCACCAATCACTTGAAGAGGTTCCTCAAGACAGCCTGGCCCACCGCCGCCTCATCCTACTGCAATGACTCTAAGCAGTAATGCTTAGTGAAGGCGTGCACGCTGCTCCACGTAGCAGCCCTGCAAATGTCCTTTATATGTACCCCCGCAAAGAGGGCTGTTGAGGATGCCACTGATCTCGTTGAGTGAGCACGGATCCTGCCCACCAGAGGTTTTCCTGCTATGTTGTGGCAATGCAGAATAGCACTCGAAATCCATCTTGAGATCCCGTTTGGACCGAGGGAGACCCTTGCTTGGACCACCAAAGGTAATGAACAATTGTGAAGTCTTTCTAAATTCCTTGGTACGGTCTAAGTAGAATTTTAGACATCGTTGTAAATCCAGAGTGTGCAATGTCTTTTCCGCTGGAGTGACTGGGTTTGGAAAAAATGTCTTTAGAATTACTGGTTCATTTAAGTGAAAGTCTGTAGGAACTTTAGGAATGAATCTTGGGTTCGTCCGCAGGATGACCGTGTTCCTTTTGAACTGTAAAAACGGCTCTTGGATAGTAAGGGCCTGCAACTCCCCCACTCGCTTAGCCGAGGTCAGGGCTAAGAGTAGAGCCAATTTCCATGACAAGTATTTCAAGTCTGAGCGGTGAATAGGCTCAAATGGTTCCTTCATCAGTTGAGCCAGGACCAAGTTTAAATGCCAAGTTGGAGGAGGAGGTCTCACTGGTGGATAGACCCTGAACAGGCCTTTGAGGAATTGCTTGACAATTCTTGAAGACCATAATGAAGGACCAGAGCCAGATCTTCTGAATCTTGAAATTGCCGCCAAATGGACCTTGATCGTAGAATGGGTCAGATTAGACTTTGCTAGCGAGAGTAGATAAGGTAGGAGTTGATGAGGTTTCGAAGTAAAAGGATCAACCTTTTCCTTTTTACACCAAATACAAAACCTTTTCCATTTTAATCTGTATGTCTTGTTTGTTGAAGGTGCTCTTGCCTGGGAAAGGATGTCCTTGATCTCCTTGGAAAGAGGGACATTCATGAATTATCGCTGGTCAGGAGCCATGCAGTCAGGTGTAATGATTTTGGGTCTGGATGCCAAACCTGTCCTCCAGACATTGTCAGAAGATCCGGAACCTCCTCCAGCAGCAATGGAGGAACTAGCGACAGCAGATGTAGTTCTGTGTACCAAAATTGTCTTGGCCATGCTGGGGCTACTAGGATTATTTTGCATGGTTGCGTCTTCATCTTCCTGATGAGGCGTGGAATCAGGGGAATTGGTGGAAACGCATAAAGAAACCTCCCCGTCCAGGCTATCGACAGGGCATTGCCCAATGAGCCTTGATGGTGGAACCTGCTGGCGTATGACCGGCATTTCTTGTTGGTTGGCGTTGCAAATAGGTCCACCTCCGGTGTGCCCCATGTATGAAATAGTAGATCCAGAACCTGCTGTTTTAGTTCCCACTTGTGACTGACTGAGGATAACCTGCTGAGTCTGTCGGCGCCTTCGTTCAGCACTCCTGGTAAGTGCTGCGCCTTTAGTGAATTTCTCTGAAGAATTGACCATTCCCATATCAGTTGAGCTTCTCGCGACAAGAGGAGTGATCTCGTTCCTCCTTTGTTCACATAATGCATAGCTGTGGTGTTGTCCGTCCTGATGAGCACTTGTGAACCCTGGAGTCGCGGAAGAAAGGCTTGAAGAGCTAGCCTGATCGCTCTGAGCTCCAACAGATTGATATGCAGTTTTTGCTCGCGAGGAGACCAATGGCCGCTGATGATCCTGCATCACTGCTCCCCATCCCTCCAATGACGCATCCGTCATTAGTATTTGAGGCGATGGTACGCTTGCGAAGGATAGACCTTGGCACAAATTGTCTTGATGTGACCACCAAATCACTGCCTCTTTCATCTCCCGAGTGACAACCACCTTGTCCTCGAATGATCCGTGCACTTGTTTCCATTGGAGGTCCAGTTGTTCCTGCAGGGGACGCATCCGCAGTCTGCAGTGTGGAATTAAGGGAATACATGATGACATCACCCCTAGCAGCGACTTGTAGCTGCGTACAGAAAGACACCTTTTTCCCCGAAGGTTTCGTGCCAACCGTTGTAGTTTCTCTATCCTTTCTTGAGTAGGAAACACCCTCGAGAGCCTTGAATCTAACACTGCTCCTAGGAATCGTGCTCTTCTTGAGGGCATCAGCGTGGATTTTTCTCTGTTCAAAGTGAGCCCCAGATTCTGGAACAGATTGGTGCAAGCCTGCACAGCGTCCTGCGCTAACCTTCTGGACGGGGCCTTCAGTAACCAATCGTCCAGATAAGGGAAGACCTGGAAGTGGTTCTTTCGCAGAAATGCTACCACCGGTGCCAGCACCTTCGTGAAAATCCTTGGGGCAGAGCGAAGACCGAACGGCAGAACTCGGAACTGAAAATGGCTCTTGGCTACTGTGAGGCGTAGGAACCTTCTGTGTGCTGGGTGAATCGGGACATGGAAGTACGCGTCCTCCAGATCGAGCGTGGCCATGAAATCCCCCGGGCTGATCATCTTTAATATGTCCCTGAGGTCCAAGATGGGGCGCCATTTTTCCAGCGTCTTTCTCACCAGGAAGAACCTGGAATAGAAACCGTGGCCCTGTTGTTTGGAGGGGACCGGCTCTATCGCCCCTTTGCGGAGCATTTGTTGTACCTCGAGCCTTAGGAGACGCAGATGTTTCGATGGAATGGCTGCTGGGGGCCTGGGTGGAGGGACTTCCATAAATTCCAAAGTATGTCCTCGCTTTATGATGTTGATCACCCAACGGTCCGATGTTATTTTGGACTAATTTTGAAGGAATTTTGACACCCTGCCTCCAACTGATGATTTCTTGGAGGAGGGAACAGTAGGCAGAGCCAGGAGGCCGCTATTGGCGCTTGGACGTGTCCCGTCCACGGGCAGCCTGCTTGCCCTTGTTGGAGTAACCCGAAGATTGGCCCTTTCTTTGCTGGTATGACTGGCGGTTTTGGTGGTATCCTGAGCTGTTTGAAGAATAGCGTTGCTGCTGTTGTTGGTATGAACCTCTATATCCACCTCATCTGCCTCTCGAACCTCTGAAGGGAGATTTGCGATACTGGAGGGTTCCTAGCGACCTGGCTGTTTCTGTGTCCTTTTGGATCTCTTGAAGAGTATCATCTATTAATTTCCCGAATAGGGCCTCGCCATCGAAGGGCAGATCAAGGACCTTGTTCTGAATTTCCGGTCTAAACCAAGTTGCCTTCAGCCACCCTTGGCGTCTTAACACTGCCGCTCCTGCCAACGTCCGAAAGGACGTCGTGGCAATGTCCATGGCACAGTCTATAATTTCCATAGAGACCGCCTCACCCTCTTGTAAAGTCTTCTTTGCTTCCGCCACTGACTCCGGTGGTAGCTGTTCCAGATATGGAGCTATATCACACCATAATTGGCGATCATATCGTCCTAATATCGCCAAAGCATTGGCGGCACGTATTAGCAGGCTAGCCATCGATGAAAACCGCTTGCCCGTGTTATCAAGTAGTCGTCCATCCTTGTCAGGAGGGGCCGTTAAGGGAGTAGAGGGGTTCCGCGACTTCCTCTGTGCTGCCTGTGAGATGACAGAGTCAGGTTTTGGATGGCCCGTTAGCGCTGCAGGTCCATCATCTGGTGCTTTATACTTTTTATCCAGACGCGGTAGCACAGGGACCACCGGCGCTGGGTTTTTCATAGCTTTCAAACCTTCCTTCCACAAATGATCCACAATTGGAATCGACCTTGTTGTCTTGCGGTGTGTTTCTTTGAAATCATATAAGAAACAGTCCATGGTTTGAGCGGGCATTACCAGTTTAAATCTCCCAGCTGCACGTTCCATCAGCTGGTGAAAACTGCCGATGTCAGCAGGAGGTGAATCTACCAAGTCTTGATGAGGCGAAGCTTGGTCTGGGATGATGTAGTCATTATATTCATCCCCATCATGATCCGACTCTTGGCTACCTTTGGATGATTCATCATCATCATCCCCATCCGGGTCATCGGCTGGCTCTGACGGAGCCTGAGGCACCGGCCGCTGAGGTTGAGGTGGCGTCTGTATCGGAAGTACCGGAGGGACTACAGATGAGAGGTTCCTCACTGGTGTCGAAGGAGCAGACCTACGTGGTGTTGGTCTTTCAGCTTTTGACTTATAGTCCTGCAGCATCTTGTGGAGGTCATGCAGGAATGTTGTAGGAACCGAAATCATGTCTTGTGGTTCATAGCCCTTAGAGTGGGCCATTTGATGATATTCTCCTTCTCCTTGGTCATATGCCCCTTCTGAATCTGTCTCTTGACTCTTGATTAGTAGCTGAGACGGGCTATTGGCATAGTCATAAGCATCCTGTCCGTCTTCCTCAGATTCTCCCTGGTCCAACAACAAAGTTGGCGGTAAAGAGGTCACCCTTCTCGGGGATGTCATCTCAGGAGTGATTCTCGTTACAGAAACCGTCACTCGTCTCTCCGTAGCCAGTATCGTCGATGGTTCCGTCGACGCCGGAGATATCCTCGTTGACGATATTGGAATTACAGATGTCGTTGTCGACACCACCGTCGACGAGCCCGCCGACGTTGTAGATATTGTCGTCGTCGTCGATGCACTCGTCGACGACACCACCGTCGTCGATACTGTCGTCGACGCCGTCATCGTCACTGTCGTCGACGATGATGGTTTCTTCGTCGACGATGTTAATGAAGCCGTAGATGACGTCTTCGTCGACGATGTCGTCGGCACACTCCCCGTCGACGCTGCCGTCGACGATACCTTCTTCGACGACGACGACAAAGCTTTCGTCGACGATTCTCCCGCCGACGAGCCCGTCGACAGGACCAATTGGATTTTGGGCTTCATTTTCTTCGTCGACGGAACCACCGTCGACGATGTCTTCGTCGTAGAGGACTTAGAACTCCTCTCTGAAGAATGTGAGGAGGGTTTTTTGAAGGCTGGGTCGGTCTTCTCACCCTTAGGAGGCTAAACCAGTTCTGCCTTATCCTTCCCACTGTGGTGGGGGGAACTTTCTGAACCCCGGCTATCAGACTCTCTGGGGGTCTTTTTAGAAGCCTTTGAGGGGCGCCCAACAGAGGAAGATGGGGAACCTCTACCCCTTTTCACTGACCTTTTTGAGGAAGCAAATGAAGACAATTCCTCCTCATCACTAGAAACTCCATGTTTTCTTTCTTTCTGCCTCTGTAGCCATGTAAGCAGTCTTCCAGCACGATCTCTCAAGGTCTTGGTGGAGAGAGTGCGGCAAATTTTGCAGTCCTCTGCCTTGTGATCCGGATAAAGGCAGTAAATACAATCCTTGTGTTTGTCCTCCACAAACAGCCTTTTCTTTCCACAGGTGGAACAGGGCTTGAAAAGGGCTTTTTTTTCTCAACTTTAGACATCCTGATGAAAAGGAGAGATTTCTGAAGTAAACTGAAGAAATCCTGAAGAAAAAAACTGTAGAAATCTACTTGAAAGAGTTGAAAATAGAGCAGAGCTCAATGGAGACTCCCTAGCACAACGTGCGGTAGAAAATCGGAGGCTCTGAGGTTCCTTCAGGAAGGTTCCAGGGGTGAGGCTCTTCTGATTGGCTAATGCCTAAAATTTGGTCTCTTTTACAAAAAGAGGCTGATATGCTACAAAAGGGAATTAGGCCTAGGCCTTTCCTTTCTCTTTTGTACCTACTACTATGGTATTTTTTATTACCGAGACTCCCATTCCGACGACGGGGAATGATACAAAAGCATGGGAATCTATGAAAGTTCCAATACTGGGGCAAACAGGAAAACACAGGGAGAGTGTATAATGATAGAGGCAGCGAGGGCTGGGGCTTGGACAGCAATCAAGTACGGGGTCGAGATGGCACTGAATGGGGGAACACAGAAAACACCCAGGGCCAAGGAAGGAAGATGCAAGCACACAAGCAAAACAAGCTCTCGGCATTGCTGTGGCGGGGGGCGGGGGAGTGAGCGCATTCCTTTGAAGTCTGATGCGGGGGTGGGGGAGCGGCAGCCTTTGAAGTCCGATGGGGGGAGGGTGGGAGCGGCAGCCTTTGAAGTCTGGTGCGAGGCACAGACAAATGGTGGTGTGTTACGTGGCTTGAGCATAGATCACATGAACTGTGTCTAATCCGCCGTTTTGGTACACTGTTCTATTCCCCTTGCTATAATCTCGCCGGAGCAATGCGCAAGTGCATTGGCTCAGGCGAGACCTAAAACCACATTTAAGTATGCTCGGGCGAAGGTGTAACTCTCCTCGCAGACTTTGTTTTTTCTTATAGGGTTCATACATATTATAGTGGTAGAAAAAAGCAAATAAATGAATATTCAGTGAGTATCTGAAAAAAAAGTATGTGGCAGTACTGCACAAAGCCATTATCAATGCAAGTTTAGAGTTTGGTTACTATATGGCCAAAATTAGGGCGGTTCCGAGTGGTGACTGATGGGTGTCTCGGACCATGTATTCAGGTTGTCATTGTATACCACATTCTACAGGTTAGTTCTAGAGGTCCCTTGTTTTCTGGCTGTACCTTATACACTGTAAATCCTTACCTCTCTTTTAGACCCTCTGGCACTTCTTTGTTGTTCCAAAATTAGGACATTACATAAATAAGCTGCTACAAAATCCACTCCATTAACCATTTGCAACACAGAGAATGGAACCTAAACAATTCTATAACCGCTCTAATCAATATACATTCAAACAAGTGCAAATTCGTGAATTTTTTGGTTTGAGGCACCAAAGTAATTTTAAACCTATAAATGTACTATCATACTGAAGAATGTACATTTAAACCAGTGAATGTTAATTCACAAACAAATGTACATTTGACCAGTGTCTGGGCAACATCATATCTCACCCTGAGTCAACTTGGGCTATACCAAGTGTAGTGACTATAAAGAAGACTTTGGGCAGCAGCGCAGCCAGGACCATAACACCTATAATCCTTGCTGAGCCCCAGAGGAGCTTGCTGCGTCGTGCCGGACAGGCGCATAAAGCGAGGTAAGACTGCCTGCAGTGCAGGAGACTTTGGGCAACATCACAGCCAAGACCACAAGGCCTACAATACTTGCTGTGTCCCTGAAGAGGGGCTTGCTGCATCGCAGCGGATGGGCGTATGAAGTGCTGTTACACGGTCTACAGTGTTAGACATGCACAGGGCCAGGGCAGGCACATCTGAGCCGGTCAGAATCCGGAGGAGGAGGCTCTGGGCCATCCCTCTAACTGCTGCTGGTTTCATTACGGCAGATTCGACTCGCCTGGTGGCCATTCTTACCAGACTACCCTCACCGAGATTAGGTGTGAAGGAATCGACACTTCAATTAAAGTTGTTAATTGGTGTGACAAGCAGGTGGGGGTAGGGTGGAAATACCTGGTCTCACACATTAACATTGTTAGCAGAATAGAGCGGGTGGGCAATTAGAAGAAAACAGGAGAGGAGGATCATGCGGTTATCAAGTTTGACCAACCGGATATCGCTGGCCATTTAATTAAACTATTATGACAGAGTAACTCCCTTATAACCAAGACAAGGTACTAGGATCAAGGTACCCCTCTTACGTTATTTGTATCAGCGGGTTGCTAAAGGCATTCAAGTATACCCGTAGGTCAACAGGACATGGGTATGTGCCTTCACTTTTAGAACCAAATCGAGCCCTTTAGTACACTTGATAATGAATGACTGTGCACCTTTCTCCTCAAAGGATGCAACTGTCCACCCGTGGTAGATCTACCTTCTTCTTACAGGACGTGGCTGTGCCTTTGGAAACACTTGTTATGGTACAGGGTCAGAATAATATCAAGTTTTTGAGTTGGAATATAGCAGGCTTAGGGAGTAAGAAATCAGATCATACACGGCCAAATTTCATTAAAGGTCACAATATTGTTGGTTTGTAGAAAACATGGGTTGTAGCCAATTATCTTTACATGGATGGTTACAAATAGTTTTTTGCCCAGCTATACCTTCTGTTGCTGGTAGAGCTAAGGAAGGGGGGGGGGGGGTGTGTGTGCTTGGCGACACTGGTCTGATTAGATAGTTAGATATTAACAGTAAATCGTCCCAAACCCACAAGACCTAGCAGAGCGCTCCACGGCATTGCGCTGAGCTGTGGCGCGTACTTACTGCAATATTGCGGCGCTTTCAATTTCCTGCTTGTGTATTTACTTTGACTCTTTATTTCCTTATCCCCTGTTTTTAAGGGCCAACTCCACTTACTTGCACCTTAATCGGTATTGCCACAGCGCTTGGCGGGTCCCGGTTCCTGTGGGCTTGTAGTGCGAGCATCAGCGCTTTGTGGTGGCCATATTGGGTGAGGGGTGCACGCTCTAGCGGCTCAGGCGACAACCTCCTCTTAAGGGAGGTAACCAGGGGGCTCTGTCTTGACATCTTTAGTCCTGCTGATTCAACTAGCGGACACGAGACCTAGCAGAGCGCTCCACGGCATTGCGCTGAGCTGTGGCGCGTACGTTCTGCAATATTGCGGCGCTTTTAATTTCCTGCTTGTGTATTTACTTTGACTCTTTATTTCCTTATCCCCTGTTTTTAAGGGCCATCTCCACTTACTTGCACCTTAATCGGTATTGCCACCGCGCTTGGCGGGTCCCGGTTCCTGTGGGCTTGTAGTGCGAGCAGCAGCGCTTTGTGGCGGCCATATTGGGTGAGGGGTGCACGCTCTAGCGGCTCAGGCGACGACCTCCTCTTAAAGGAAGTCATGCTTACGCGCAGTGGCCACGCGCAGCGGATACGCCGGATTACCGCCGGAGTCATGCCAGAGTCCAGCCCGCCAGCGTCCCGGAGGCGAGCGGGGCGGTGGGTTGGGCTCAGTTACCGTGCATCTCTGCTTCTGGGCCCCTCACGCTACGACATACATCTCGTGAGTTACGCTCATTTCAAAATCCCTCTGGTGGCTGCTGCACAGTCTTCCCCGGTCGTTACAGGGGTAAGACGCGATGCCCTGGCTGTGGATGGCGCCCCAGCTATGCCCCGCCCTCGCTTCCAATTAAAGAGACCGACTGTGTTAAGTATCTTTGCCTGCTGCTAAACACTAGATCAGCATGTAGGCATGCGCAAGATATCTATGATCTTTTGGATGTGGAAAAGCCACTCTGTCTTATGCTGACTGAGACCTGGCTGGGGGAATTCTCAAATCCTGATATAGCTATGGCTATTCCCCCTGATTACAATGTTTTCAGGAAGGATAGACTTAAGGGGAGGGGTGGCGGAGTGGCATTGGTGGTGAATAAATGAGCTACATGTTCCATATTGCCTGTGGACGACATCCGAGGATCTGAGTCCCTTGCCTTCTCCATCACTCTGGCGCCTCACCAATCCTTTAAAGGTATTCTAGTGTATAGGCCACCTGGTCCGCCTGGAACCTTCTTTGAAGAGCTCGAGTCGGTTATTTCGGGGTTGGCCTTGAAAGCGGAGTACTGTATTGTGGCCGGGGACTTTAACTTCCATATGGATGAGCCATCGGACCCGGATACTATCAAACTGCTGGAGGCCACGGCCCCTTTTGGCCTGGTCCCTTATCTTCTGGGGCCAACACACGATAAGGGTCATACTCTTGACCAGGTCTTCTCGACATCTCCCTTGGAGGTGAAGGCTATTATTCCAGTGCTTTGGTCAGACCATAGACTGACAAATATTTTGTCAAGGCACGATGAAACCTTCTAGCTCCGCGTCTCAGCAGCAGGGCCGGGCTCCTAGGGCATATCATCGAGTGACTCCAGTTATGCTGGCTCAGGCCGCTCTGGATCACCCTTGCCCCCTTACGGGAGACTTGGAGAGAGATTTGGAATCTCTGCAAGTATGGCTATTAGACAGGCTAAATGATCTCGCCCCGGTGATGACCCCCCGATTAACATCTAAGCGGGTTTCGGCTCCCTGGTTTACTGCGGCACTGTCGACCTCTCGGCGGCAGTGCAAGGTAGCTGAAAGAGCCTGGCGCTCACAATATGACTCGGTGGCAAGGCTGACCTACAGGACAGCGGTTAAGGCCTATCATCGGGACATTCGCCTAGGAAAAAAAGCCTATTTTGCAGGGAGGATAGAGGCTGCCTCTAACTCCTGCAAAGAGATTTTTCCCATTGTCAGAGAATTCATGGCCCCTCGATCCAATGCAACCCAAGTCGTTCCTTCTGAGTCCTGGGCCTCTGATCTTGCAAATATTTTCACTAGCAAGAATAAACTAATCCAGGACTCTTTCATTTTGGTGGCACCAGTGGGGTTGACCAGCCCCGAGGATGGTTCAGGCTTATCGGCCCCTTTGGGCCCAGTGTTGGCCGTTTTTCCATCAATTTCTGCCCCTGCTTCCTTGGCACTTATGGGCAATCTTAAATCTGGGTCGCCTCTTGACCCCTGCCCGGCCAAATTTTTGGCAAAAATGGCGGAAGTTATAAACCCGTTGGCGAATCCACTCCTGAATCTCTCTTTGAGCCAGGGAGTGGTTCCGTAGGTCTGGAAGCAGGCAATGGTCATCCCTTTGCTGAAGAAACCTGGTCTCGATCCAGAGGTCCTGGCCAATTATAGGCCTATTTCTCTCCTCCCTGCTTTTACGAAAATCTTGGAGAAGCATGTGCATACGGTGCTCTCTAATTTCCTGGAAACTCATGAGGTTCTGCATGCCACCCAATCTGGCTTCCGCCCAAATTTAAGCACGGAGACTGCGCTTTTGGAGGTGTCAGAAGCCATTAAAGAGGTACTGGACTCCGGGGGCAAAGCCATGCTGGTCATGTTAGATCTGTCGGCGGCCTTCGACACCGTCCGCCACGAGGGCCTTCTCGCTAGACTCTATGAGGTCGGCCTAAGGGGGACGGTGCTCAGCTGGTTTACATCTTTTTTAGCTGGCCGTCGACAAACAATCTGGGCCTCCCCTAACTCGGCCGTGATGCCGCCTCTGGGAGTCGGGGTTCCGCAGGGCTCTGTGTTGAGCCCAACTCTTTTTAACATCTTTATGACCCCTCTGGCGGCATTGGCGGAGTCTTTCGGGGCACAGATCGTATCTTATGCCGATGACACCCAGCTCCTCTTTTCGTGTAAGAAGGGAGGAGACTTTGATGGGGAGAGTATCCGGGATTGCCTTGGGGCCGTTTTTAAATGGTTCCAGCTGAACAGCCTCAAGTGCAACCCAGATAAGTCTGAGGTACTCTTCTTCGGGTGCCCATCGGATCCGGACTGGCAGGCTTGGTGGCTTATTAACATGTTCCCCCTGTCTTGCCCGTCCCAACTAGCCAAGAACATGGGGGTCAAGATGGACAAGGGTCTGACGTTGAGGTCTCAGATCCTTGGTGTGACGGGAACATGTTTTGGCCTCCTCAAGATGCTCCGGAAGTTTCTGCCTCTTCTTTCAGAGGAACATAGGAAGCTGACAGTGCAAGCTCTGATTGGCTCAAGATTGGATTATTCCAACGTCCTCTACTTGGGCCTGCCAGAGTATCTATTGCAGCGGCTTCAAGTTGTGCAGAATGCGGCCGTGAGGGCCATTTATGGCCTAAATAGGCGAGCCAGCGCTGCTGGCCTATTGCAGTCGCTCCATTGGCTGCCTATCCGAAAACGGATTGCCTTCAAGGCGTTAACTTTGGCCTATAAAGCGCTTCATGCTGTGGGAGCTAAGTATCTCCAAAGGAGACTTGCCTTTTACCACCCGGCGCGCTCTCTCAGATCAGAATCTCTGTTTCTGGCGGTGGTGCCGCGAGTAAAAAGAGCCCGTATTGGAGGCCGCTCCTTTGGATTGCTGGCGCCACAGTTGTGGAACACTCTGCCGCTGTCACTGCGCGGAGCTACTAATTTACTTGCTTTTAGGAAGGGCCTTAAAACCTGGCTTTTTGCCCTCTAGGCCTTTATCTTTCTGTTCTGCTTTTTATTCTGTTGTTATATCATTGTGTTGTGTTATTCTGCTATAGGTCTCAATATAAAAAAAAGCGCCGGGACACTCTTTTTGAGTAGCTGTGCGCTATACAAAATTAAATATAACATAACATAACAAATAGACTCAGTATCACTGTTCAAATTAGCAGCAAATTTCGTTAAAAAAATAACTACAAACATCCTGGTGTCTAACTTTTATATTTCATATTCTCAGACAAAGCCATCTGAGCAATTACTGCGTCTTGAGGCCTTTCTGGATTCAAATGCTTATAAGCGACATCTCCCATACACAGTGGTTTTACTAGGGGGTTTTAATACACATTCCTGTACCAATCTTTGTTATTTAAATTTTATGGTTGATGATGAGCACCAATCACTGATTCAATGACATCTGGGGCAGTCAAGACAAGGGGAACTCCTCAGCTTGATTTTGGCTGATCATAATCTAGTATTTATAGACCCATCTGATAAGGGAACAGAAGATCTGGGAGATTTACCCACATTTACAGGCAGAGGATTCACAACCATTATTAATTCAATCTTTATTTCTTTGTTTCTACCTTATTTTGTTAGGTGTTCTGGGGTTAGTTGGAATCAGTATTATAGTGACCAAATTCCATTGTTTGTTAGTATGGATTGCATGCAAGAGGGGAAGTATTAGATGAAGTAGGCCTATCTAAATCAAGCCGTTGAACCCATAGACTAAGATCGCACACTGAAATGAATTAGGATGGCCCCAGCGGCTCTGATAGCTGCCGTTACAAACACCTGTGGACAGGAAACTAGTATCGGTCTAGAAGATACCGCTCAACCAGAGATATTATTAAGTGCCTATAACAGAGTCTGCAAACAAATTTAATTGTATTAAATCCGCCGGGTTGTCAAACGCAGCGAGACCACCAGCAGATGGTTTTATCACAAATGCTCAAAGGCCCACCAGGATCTACTAGAAGCCTTGAAGAAAACGCCCAGAATTAATTCAGAGATTGCCCAATGTCAGAAAAAAATAAAAATGACTAATTATTGAACCGAAAAATTAAATTAAAAAAGTGTCCTGGGAACAACTCCTGCAGGCTACCTCGTTATCTTGTAGTGTTAGATTTTGGGGAATAGTCAACAACGCCTTTTTCATTGCGGACAATACAAGTGCAACAGATTCCCATTTAGCCTCTAGTAACTGCATATGGCATTTTACGAGAATTTATGGTACTGTCCCTGATGCAGCCTCAGTTTCTAACAGGGAGAGTTTCCAAGGTAAACGTAGTATAGAATTCCAGGTCTTGGAGGTAAATGAGGCAATTCATTATCTGTCCAAAAATAAGGCCCCCCAACCTAGGTGGTGTACCCTCAGACGTTTGCATACTAGAACCCGCCGGCTGGGAGAAAATCTTTAGGTGCATGCAAAGTAGGTATCCCTCAGTCTTGTACAAGATCTATAATTATACCCATATTTTAAAAAGGGCAAAGGGATTAATCACTTTGCTACAAGCACATACTGCTTATCGATTCTGTGGTAGAGGTTGTGCGTCAGGTCAGCCTTTCCAGCCTAGCCTTATGGCTGGATGAAAATAATGTTATGTCTGATCTACAGTATGGTTTTAGGCCTGGTCGAGGTACTCTGGAACAGTCATTAAGCCTACAGAGGATAATACGAAAATACAGCCACTAAGGGTGGCTTGCTTCACATGGCCTTCATGAACTTCACGTCGGCCTTCAACAGAATGAAGAGGAGCAAATTATGGGCAATCCTCATTATTATGTGAGTCCGTAAGGACATTGTGCACTTTTTTTGCACGAAATATCAAGGATCTGACAGCGGGTGTGCCTTCGTCCCATTTTTTTTCACAGATGCTGCACAGCACTGGCAACAGACACTGGCAAAGCAAATAAGTGAGCAAGGGCAGACCTATAGTTTTTGCCAGTGCTTGTTTACGTGTTGGAGTCTACAACAATGGTAAGTCATTTAAACCGTTTTTATTAATGAAATATAAACAAACTTGTGTGCCTATGCCATGCTGCGTATAACATATATCACCACTTAGTATCATTGTAAATAGGAAGAGTTCATATTGGTCGCGTCAACGATACCCATTTTATTATTCTCAAAAGCAGAAAGTGCTGAGACACTGATACTGGCACTCACAACAGTGTCCAGCAGGTTACATACGACTTTAGCAAAAGTCCCACATCTAGCAAAGATACCCAGGTAAATAAACATGTATAGCATGTGAATTAAGTGGAATGATCCACAGAACATTATTAAATTAACTGTCATGAGGCAAGTTTTTTAATTTGGGGCCACTCAATACGAATGGCCTCAGAGCAGATAGAAAGCAAACCATGGGCTAATTGTATGCATATCATTTCCCCTTTTCTTGGGAAGGCAAAACTCTCTTCAAATTGTGCCGGTCAAATGGCTATACGACTTTTAACCACTGATGGGCATTTGGGTTCTCAGGGTTTTGTTAGAGCAAGTGTCTTAGGACAGCCAGACATTGAAGAAAACACCAGTCCCTTCTTTCACTCCTAGGACCCTAGGTCAGGAAAGTTTATTATAATGCAAGTGACGCGATTCAGAGTTTACAGGCACATAAATTGTTGAAACATTTACAAAAAAGCAAATGGACACTTCTACATGTGACTGGGCCTTGGGTGGACCAGGGGACTTCCCTACTGACCAGCCTGACCAGTGAGAAAGAGCCCTGTTGGGAAACAAGGTCACAGGCCATAGGTCTGTGTAATACAGTATGTTATGGGGCGTTCACCTTTATCTATGTCAATGATTTTATGTCTGGAGTTCTCTAGTGATATAGTAATGTTCTAGTGTCTTGGTAAGGCTCGGAATGCCCTGACGGCTGAGGAAACGGTTGGCAGCTGAGGGTGTCTCCTATACTGTTGTACTCGCTGCTTATACTTTAATAAACCTCTTGTGGTTTATCACCGAGGATGGGATTAGAATCCAGGCGTGCAAAGCACAACGGATTAGCCTGATAGTAGACATTCTCCAGGGGGTGAAAATCAAGAAAGCCACGGCTAGACTAGAGCTGCTGGCTCTAAACGTTTTACAGTATAATGCGAAGCAATATATATACCGGGTGGAAAGAATGGTAAAGCAGATTGTTTGTCGCGACTACCAACTGATCAGGTTAAAGAATATATGGAAGAGTTCATCATTGCCAAAGTACAGGATACGGGGTGTGTGCAGATATGGAGGATTGGCGCAATGCTTTAGTTCTTGTTAAAACTCTTCAGAAGGTAATTGAATATGTGGTAAGAGGATGGCCTAGAGAAAAAGCTTTGGTGTGTGATTTATAACTATTTTGGAAAATTGCAAATGAATTATATGAGTGGCATCCTAGTTAGACGGGACCGAATAATTCCGCCAGTATGTTATAGAAATAGAATTGTGGAGTCTGCACATGTAGGACACCTGGGGATGACATCTACTAAGAAAAGAATAAGAGCTATGTATTGGTGTCGGTCAATGAATGGTGAGGCAGATAAGGTGATCCGGTTAGGTCCTCAATGTTGTTTGAGTGCCAAACACCTTGTAAAGTCAGTACCAGGTAAATTGTGGAAAAAGTCTTTTAAGGATTTTTTTGGTCCAGTCTCATGTGTTACCGGCACGAATTAGGTATTTTGGGGTGTTAATGGACCATTGGTCAAGATGGGTAAAGGTGAAGGGTGTGGTGGAATCAACTACAAACAGTGTGATTACATTTTTTTCACAGAGAAGGGGTTCCCTGAGAAGTGTTATTTGATAACAGTGTACAGTTTCACCTCCAATGTCATGCAGGATTTATGCAAGAAGTATGGTATCAAACACTTGGGTACACCCCTTTATTGTCCACAATTTATTTGTAAGGTTGAAAGACTCAATAAGGTTTCAGGAGAACACATTCAAAGTGGATTGAAATCTTGAGCAGATTGTGAGGAGGCAGTTACAGATACCATTTGGGTGTATTGCACTACTCCACATTCCGTTAATGAACAGATGCCTTTTGTGGTTGATCACCGAAGTGTCTATGATTTCTTCACCACAGACTGGTAGGTTTATTACGAAAAGAAATGGCAAAGGCAGTATGGGGTGATATATTTATAATGAAATGTTTATGGTAAAGGATAAAGGTCTTTCAGGGTGGATAATTATTTCTCTGTTTTGACAGCTGTAGACAGGTACTTTGTTGTAGGGAATCTCACAGATTACCATTCTAGAGAATGGTTTTGGTGTTTGTTACCACCTTCAACAAGCCATGCAGGTAGAAGATTTGTACTGTGATTATCTCTTTAAGTCCTTCTTAGGAGGGGCAGTATAGTGTTTTGCCAAATGCAATTTTAAACATATGTAATTAAATGACTATATGCTGGAAGGTTGCCTTTTAGGACAGTGCTTAATACATTAATCCCGCTTTGGCCATAGTGACAAGCAATTGATAAAGGATATATTCCAGAATGGTTCATTCGAAAATTGTAGATCAGACGTCATAGGTCTTACTAAGAATAAAACTTTATTGTATAGTTAGTAAAAACCATTACAAAATAAAAAAAATAAAAAAAATTATAGCATTGGTTTAGAACTGGTCAATATGCATTCATAGTTTTGACTTAGCAACATTAATAAACAAAATGTTATCAAAGAACGTCCAGTGCCTAGTCAATTTGATTTTATAATGTCCATCAACTAGTTGTGGAACGGTGAGTTTGACTCATCTTCCTCCACTGTATCCATTGACTGGCAAGGAAGAATGGCGGGTGCGACGTCTTGCATGACAGTGAAAAGTAGGAGTTATTTACTCTCAGATTAACGGCATGATCTTAATTTTCACCTTTGTGCAGTGACACCCCTTTTGCTCTCATAGGTCTTATCAGTTTATTACGAAAAACTAAATGTGAATAGACATCATGATCATCAAAATCACTTTAGTCAATTAATTCAAATTAATCATAAAAGTTCCTATATATATATATATATATCACATATAAAAAGATTGAACACCAATAAAAACTTGAAAGTACAATACATTTTAACAGGTGTGCTGGTTCCGGATTTTTAGTGAAAGACATAAAAAGGAGGCAACACAGTAGCATATTATAGGGTCAGGCAGCAATCTCAAATACAATCCTGGGCGGCATTGCCAAAATTTGTATTTGCGCATGATTGGAAATAGAAAGCCTTTGTGACGTTACAACATAAACTTCCATAAAAAAATAAATGTGCAAATCAGTTTGGGGCGAAACACCATTGCATGGGCAAAACGGCAGAGCTTGAGTGGAAAAGATGCCGGTGGGAAAACCCAGCATACATGGGATAAGGTTAGACAAAATCTAATTAGAATGAATATGTGGCATGACTTTGTCACAAATGACAAGATTGATGGATCTTCGTCACAGAGCATTGGCCCCTCAAGATACGCTCGGACCGTATATTTGTTAATATGACCAGTGAGCCTAATTTCAGCCGTGTGATTTAAAAAGCGCACTTTTAATCCTCTTCCAGATATAATCACGTATTTGTGTGGGGTTTCAAAAATAATTTTCAACCCAATGCAATTAGGGTATTTTTAACATACATAATCCAAGGAATCCTCTGCACATGTTCCAATGCAAGGCAGTCCAAGCTAAACTGTTGATTAAGATTAACTGCATCTCTTCTCCATATGGAGTCAAGAGGAGAATTGGTGCCATGTTTATCTGGTCGGTTATATAGAGGACATCCAACTCACAATGGAGATTAAAAAGAGACAGCTATTGGGTAGGCCCATCAGTTTTTTTCCTAAAACTGTCCTCTATTGATTGTATTGCCGTTGGATTAATGTATCCCCATACTCCAGCTCCATAGGAGGCTACTGAACTCGATTTTGTCCCATATACTTTTTTGACCTTGTCTATCTGTTTCGGACCCAAATTTTTAATAAACAAATATATGGTATTAATGCTTTTTTTCTAGCATAAACCCTCTGTTTGACCATATGTCATCATGGTCCAATACGGTGTCTACGGTCACCCCTAGATAAGAAAACAACTCCGTCTGGGTCACTTTGCGTTCAGAGATAAAAAAGGTTGGAGGTTTCTTGACCTTACAGCCTGTAACTATAATAAAGGACTTAGCCTCATTTGTTTGAAGATCCAGATTTTTCATTAAATGCATGTAGGTGTCTAATAATTTCTGGAGGGCCCTTCCCATACAGGCAATTAAATCTGCATCATCTACATAAAGTAATATTGGGATGCAAACCTTGTTCATTTAGGGGACATCCCAGGGTTGCCTCAATAGGGAGCCTCTACTCCATTTGTGTATAAAGAGAACAAAAAAGGGGCGAGGACACATCCTTGACTAACCCCTCTGGGGATTGGAAACCATCTAGTGCACTCCCCCTGTTGTCCATATTGGACACAGGCTGCAGCCCTCGTATACAGCTGCCTGATCAATAGAATTATTGTTTGGTCTACCCCATCTCCTTCATAATCCCCATAGATGAGAATGGGCAACACAGTCAAAGGCTGCTGTTAAGTCCATAAAAGACAAGTATAAATTGCCTAGTTTGACTTGGGTATAGTTAGCAATGAGCAGACTCAGGTTAAGTCACTGGTCCTGGGTACCTTTACCCTTTTTAAAACCATACTGAGACGAAATCATAACTTTATTAGTCATTGCCCATTCCTCTAGTCTGTTCAATAGGACTCTGCCCATAAGTTTCGCCGTGCTGTCCAGGAGGGTGATAGGCCTATAATTTTTGGGTCAGATTTGTCACCCTTTTAGGTCTCGCCTAGCGATGCAGCGCAAAGCGGTGCTCGCCTTGGCGAGATCTATTGTTACCAACTTGGCATTGAAAGGGGGACAGGAGATGTGCCCACGTAGGAAGGACAGCAGTTGTGAACGAGTACAGCGGCGTTCGCTGAACTGGCAGGACAAGAGATGTGCACGCGTACGACTGGCGTCATGTTAACACGCCTCCTGCTTCCTTGCTCAACACCTCGCAGGACAGGAGATGTACACGCGTACAGCTGGTGCCGTATTGACACGCCTCCTGCTTCCTTGCTCAAGACCTCACAGGACAGGAGATGTGCACGAGTCGCGCTGGCGCCATGTTACCACGCCTCTTCCTTCCTTGCTCAACACCTCTCAGCACAGGAGAAGTGCACGCGTCTCGCTTGCGCCATGTTATGACGCCTCTTCCTACTTTGCTCAACACCTCGCAGCACAGGAGATGTGCACGCGTCTCGCTGGCGCCATGTTACCACGCCTCTTCCTACTTTGCTCAACACCTCGCAACACAGGAGATGGGCACGCGTCCCCGCTGGCGCCAGGTTACCACGCCTCTTGCTTTTTTGCTGAACAACGAAGAGGATTTAATATATACACGCGCCAGCTTATAGTGCCATACCACTGCGTCTGCTTCATCGCTAAAAAAGCACAGGAGATGTGCATGTCCTAGCTTGCGGTGCGTCATATGGTGTCTTCCCACTGCATGGGCTTCGTCGTTAAATAAGCACAGGAGATATGTATGACACAGCTTGCGCCCCGTTAACATGTTTGTTGTGAAACAACAGTACAAGTGCAGAAGCTAAATCATTTTTTTTTTTTAAACCAAACATTCACACCTCCGGTAATAGGGTAATGACATGCCCTGCTCGCTGAGTCCCTAGCGTCCATTAACCATTATTTTCCAAATATATACTTGCCCTGTAATAGTTGTTTTGGTACATTACATGGTAATTTGCTGAATGCTTTGCAGGACAGGAAATAGTCATGCCTACAGCTGGCGCAGTGTTAACAGGCTTTTTGCTTCATTGCTGAACAACTGAGCCCATTTTACATGTGCAAGCAACAGCTTACGGCGCTTTACCACGGGTACTCTTCCTTGCTAAACAAAAACACAACATATGCACGCGTCAGTTTACCCTCCTAACATGCCTCATGCTTCCTTCCATATACCCATACAGGGACGTTACCCAGCACAAGTGCGCGCGCTCTGATATATATACATATATTTTTTAAAACAGATCCATACTTTCGCTGCATAGCTTGATCACATGCCATACTTGCTGTGTCCCTGGCATCTCTTACCCATTATTTTTCAAAGATATACTTGCCTTGTAATAGGTATTTTACAGCCCAATTTATCCTGCATTTCCTGCTTCCTTACTAAACACCTCAAAACAACTGCACATATGGACTCAACACTGCAAAAAAAATAGAAGACATACATACGCCAGCTACATCCAACGTCTCCTGCTTTCTTCCTTATACACATACAGGAAAGTTACCAGAACTGAAACCACAGTACAAGCGCACCCGCTTTCCTGTTTTTTTACACAGCACATACACATCTCGGTTGTATCCTGCTCGCACCATACGCGCGCACATCTCCTGTTTGTGCAGGCCGCGCTTACGTGGACACGTATGCACAGCTTGTTATTTATTCTTAGCGCTCACATCAGACAGCAGCAGAAGAGCACACGCGGTGGCAGACGGTGCAAAGAGAGCAGCGGCCCTTGTAGCGCACAGTGTACTCGCCGTGAGTAGTACATCGCCTGGGCGAGCACTTCCTCCTACTGCCACATACCCTCCTGTGTATCTCATCAGATCGCTCTTCTCCAATCCCCAGCTGTCCCTGCACCCCCTCCAGTGTCAGCCAGCCCTGCGCCATCTGCCGAACCCCACCATATTCTTCCAGGACTACAGACTTCCATTCCTTCCCCCGCCAGGACGAAGGCATCATAGTAGAACCTTTCAGCCCCTGACGCCCCCTCCATACAGCTACTCCCTCCCCGCATTCCTTACCGTTACGCCATACTTCAGCGCGATGCCCTGCAGCATGTCCCCAGAACTCACGGGGTGCTCGGTGTACCTCTGCCCAGGCGGCTGCTCAAGGGCAGTTTGGCCTCGGATTCAGACTAGGAGCCTCAGCGCGGATAGACAAAGTGTCTTCTCTGGCGATCCTCAGCTTGTGCTGGGACAGCCGATGTGCACGCTCACGGCATCTCGTGCGCTCCCACCACGCTTTCAGTTTCGCTCGCTGAGACAATGCCCCTTCTGCACTCGTTACGGCTCTGTGGGCTGAATATTTTATAGTATCAGGAGGGAACGGCTGCAGAAGGCAGCACCGGCGGATCCATATGTAGCTGTACATTAGCCATGACTGGCTGTTACTCGCTGCTGCTCTCCTCCTCGGCATGGGCCAAATGTTTCATTTCAACCCAACCCAGGGCTCATTTACCTGCAAGGCTGGCAGTAAAAGTGGTGCAGTTACTGCCAGCCTTGCTTCTCGTAAGCAAGGACTATAAGCACCGCGTACACATTTTCAAAACACATAAATAAAAAGCATTGTAATTTACAATGCCAATAGCTCAAACTCTCGCAAATGCGAGACCTATTGCATTGCAAATTCTTGTTTAAAAATAGGTATTAAGATAGTTTTATTGCAAGACTCAGGCGGGCCCACTTTGGCTATTACATTAAAGACGCTAGTTAGCACTGGGCCCCAAAGTGCAGGAGACTTTGTAAAAAAAGTCTATTGGGGTGCCATCTAGACCCAGGCCTTATTACAAGTACACTGGGCTAGGGATTCACTTATCTCCAGATGGTTAAAAGAAAGGACAGGGTTGGAGTACAGAAAGGGGTCTTTCAGGGCACAGAAATCCCTGGAATTGTGTGTAACTGAAGCTTGGTAAAGTTGTTTCCAAGCTTCCTCCTTCAGTTCTTTTAATCGAATCTTTCTGGCAATATTATATGTTTGGTGGGCAAGTTTGACCATATCCGTGTTTCTTGGCTCTATCTTAAGAATTTGATGTAGTTTAGAGGGTGCTTCAGTACAATGCTGGTCAAACCACTTCTGACCCTTTTGAGTTGGAACTATACTACTATTTGTTAGATTATTTTTTACCTCCTGCAGGATTGATTCAAAGGTGGACATAATGCTAGATGGTTCGGTTTTTAGCTCAAGGCAGGTTAAGATTTCATTATACCAGCTTGCTTCAACCTATGGGATACAATCTTCCCTATTGATTTCTCCCCACTTAAGTATGATCCCATTTTTCATTGCTACATAAGGTTTTATATGCGAGAAGTGGAAACCACGAATCCCCTCCCAATACAATTGACACAATAGGTCTGCATGGTCACTAAAACCTGAAAAATTAATTTAATATCAGTGATAGCCCCTCTAATAGATGCTTATACTATGATAAAGTCAATAGTGGAGCTATGTAGACTGGAACAGGAGGTCTTTTGTAGCTGGCCAGAGGATTCAGACAGAGAGTTCATTATCTCTAGATCTTTGGTGATAATAAATCTATTTAATATATTACCATAATGGTTATGGCTAAAATGCATGTTTCCCACTCCATCCTCATCCGTAAGGCCACATATCATATTGAATTTGAGGTCAAGGGACCGTTGTGTACATTAAAATCACTCATTCATATAACACCTGGACTTTTTTTGCACATATTAAATTAGACGTTCATTTTTTCCTCCACTAAGGTTACAACCTTATACATCTCAGTCCCCAAAAAGTTATTATAAAAATGATCAAAACTGTGTTGCCATCTGGACCCTTAAGGTGTAGCATGTTATAATATTGGTTATAATATTGGGATTCATTATGAGAGGAAAGAACTTCAAGTCTCAAAGTGTTATTTAATAAAGTCAAAATGCCGTCCCTTGCACTTCCGGAATTTGAACCAATGGCAGGAGTATGGTAAGATCTATAGCCAGCTATATAAATCGGACCGGTTTCCCAGGTCTCTTGTACGTAAACTAGCTCAAAATTATAACTTAAGCTACAATGGATCTGACCGTTTGTATCCCAGACCTGTAATGTTCCATGTGTTGCTACTGTCGGTGTTTTGGGTAGTAAATTCAACAGATTCTGGACCATATCAGGTGACTTAAGGGTTAAGAATCCACAGTTCCCCTGAGTGTTTTATCCGAGCTTCTCAACCAGGGGACTCTTCTCGTCTTGATCTTAAACAGCCCCTCTGCACGTTCATTATACGCAAATTAATCCAGTGGTGTACTTCAAAAATTAGTTGAGTAGTTGTTTCTTTATTTGTATTTTTTAATTATGGGGTGTTAGCCAGAATAACCACGATGGGGCATGCGGCTGGTGGGAGGTCTAATCTTAACCCATCATAGACTCTCCATGCAGTAACACAGGATCCCTCTGGCCTCAAATCTAAACTGCCCCAGTCCACCTCCCATAATTGGGGGTGACTAGGCACCTCTGTCCCCAGGTCTACAGTAGGAGTTAGAGCCATTGTCGGAGAGTGGATACCAGTGATCAGATGTACTGGTGTAGGTGCAATTTGGGGGGTTCGTTCACAGGGGAAACACAGCTTGGGCCATTGTGATACATTGCATTATCTGATCCCTCAGAAGTCACTGATTTTGAGGCTGTAGTTGAACCTTGCAGAGTGCAGCCCTAACCTCCATCTCCCAGGGATGACCAGGATTTTGTTGGTGCTAACTCCTTAATTGCTCTTTCAGTGGACTCTAGATGTTGACATATTGGGAGTAATAGCCCCAAAATCTTATCGTAAAGATCGTCCCAGTTCAAGATCTTTGGTGGCATATTGTTTACCTGAAGTTAGGAGGTTGATGTTTTTTCAATTAATACATTTGGCGGGGGTATTTTCGACTTTCTGGGTCTCTTGATATTGCTAGGACAAGGGGCTTTAGCCGGGCCTCTCTTCTTTTTACAAGCAGATACTGATGCTGGGGGAGTAAGTGATATTCCTGTTGACATTTGGGTAGGAGGGATAGCCTTGGTGAATGTAAGGGTGTTGACTACTAATGTTCGGGTTCTGAACCTCGATATTCGCCTCTGGTATTAATGCCCTAACAACGTCATCAGCCAAGCCTGACAATAGTCTCTCTCTGTGCGGGCAATCTCTTTAGCGGAGGTAAAGAAGCTTTAGCTATAAAGTGGTCTATGGAAGTCAAAGTTAACTCCTCGTCTGGCGGGTTGGTTGTCTTGTTCCCCATGCTTTGTCGTCCTTTTGTCGTCTTCACGCTTTCTCCTTGTCAAGACGTTAGAGGGGTGGCCCAGCCTCCTCCGGGCATGGATGCGTTCGCCCTTGCTATTTAGCGTGCCCAGGAAACCAGGGGGAGCATGGGAAGTAAAGTCCCCAGAGGTGCGGCAGGGCTCACTCCCCCACTGGCAGCAACTATCAGGAAGCAGGAAGAGATGGCAGCTTATTATTACACATACTATTTCATTCTAGGATGGTAGCGCTTTGCAGAGTTTAACTTTCTAACTTTATTATTTAATAGCATGCATACTCATGCCAAGTTTAGGTGCCATTTTTTATTTTTTTCCTTTTAATTTATAGATATTTGTGTGTCTATATATATATATATATATATATACTGACGCTCCCACAGCGCACCGCACAAGCCAGCACTCCCCAGTATGTATGTGTTGAGTTTGTATGTGTTGTTGATGGGTGAGTAAGCGGAGGCAACAATGAGTCAGTGGACGGGTGAATGGGTGTATGAGAGTGCAAGGATGAATGACAGGGGGCATTGTATGATGAGTTGAGTGCCTAAATTCACCATTGACTAAAGCGGCATTTCAGCCTATAATCTCGATTTACGAAACTCGTTTCTGACCCTTTACATAGGTTTTGAACCTTGCCTGTGGAGGGGCCGTGGAATCGACGGTGGGTGGCTGCAAAGAAAAGTTGGGATTGAGATGAATTTACAATAAAGGGGCGCTCTGGGGTGGGGTGAACAGAACGGTTCATCGCAGCCACCACAGCGCGTGAAGCCAGGGCACATAACGAAAATATTAGCGGGTGTGAAAGAAAGTTCAGGAGAAATGTTTCTCAATTCATACCATATGCAGCTCTGACCCCTGGGCCTCCCAGCAATCTGAGAACTGAAAACAATGCCTGGAACAGACGCCGGGGCAACTACGAGAACTACATGTTCATCGTCGGCACTTTTGTCTCAGATACATTTTTAAAATTATCTATAGTGAAGAGAAAACGGCTTTATATTTACTAAAACCATCCAGGAGTGAGGACTAGTTCTCTAGTTTTGTGGGACTAGTGAATAAGCAGATGGAGAAAGTTTGACGGGGATAATATGAACCCCAGGCAACGTCCTCACCCTTAAAATGTTACCGATTGTACAAGCCACGTCGGAGGAAGTTCACGCCCCGGCGGCAAACCTGAAGCACACGAAAACTCGCTCCGATGGGTCATTTTGAGTCTTTACTCCTTTACTTGTGGACTCATTCTAACCTGGCCAGATAGCCAGTAAAAGATCTCAAAATTAAAAAGTTTACGTACACTAATGCAGTAGAAGTAAAGTAACATCTGAACACAAAGAACGAAAAATAACAGCGTCAGTGTAAACACATCGTTAAAGAAAATGGGCTCGATATAAAAAAACAAGAGATTAAAAAAAAGGTAGATGCCAATCTTTTACCCCCCCCCATCTATACGCCGGCGGCGGAGTTTGGCCTCTCTTCTAACTGGACTTCACCGCCAGCCCATTAAAACCCACTCTTTCGCCAAACGCTCGTTACAAAGGAAAGAGACTCCTTCGCTTTCCTATTTGAAGCTCAACAGAACGCGGGCAATCCATGAAAACAGTTACTAGGTGCACTGTACAATCAGAGTAGTGCGGCTGGGTGGGAGTATTTCTGTTTTTGGAAGTTAATGGGAACAAACATGCAGGGAAGGTGGCGACACGCCAGTGCAGAGACCCACTCGCATTCCCTGGACATGTCTGCCGAGCAAGCGGAGGGGCTCACGCCTGGTTCCCCTTTTTAAGAGAATAAACAGTTACTCATATGCAAAAACACTGCACATATGCACTACGAAATGCTTTAGGATACTACGTTTTTTGTGTTGTTTTCAATTTGCATCACATGGAGTTTTTCTTGAATTATATTTGTAATTATTTTTTACTTTCTCCACCACGGAACACCTGCTAGGAAAATCTTGAAACCAGAGTTACACAATCACAAATTTAGCCCACAACTCTAAAGCCTCCACCCCATGACATACACAAGAATTCCTCTCATATCTTCACACTACATCATGAAGTACAGGAGACTCCACCAGACTCCATGCCACTCAACTCCAAGCCGATGGGTATTTATGAATCAGCAATTTTACGAATGTACCCTCTGTTGGATAAGCATCAATAGTACTGCTCTCCAACGTGTACTTTTGGCCACTGAATATCATCGTCAAGTAATGGAGCATGCTCTTCTGTGTATACGCGGACGACAAGCCGACCCTATCCTCCTCTTGCCTGTAAAGAAGCAAAGCTGCATCAATATCTCAATAGACCTAACAAGAAGTCTGTGCCTGAAGAACAAGTTACTCACCTTCGGTAGCAATCTATCTGGTGGATACTCTACTTAACTGCAGATTCCTCGTTTTATAACCATTCCTTCAGGTGTCAGATTGGATCTGGACACTTTAGAGCAGTACTCCTGCATGCTAGCTGGTGTCATGCGGCTCCACAAAAATGCCGTTACGCTTCGCAAGTGACGAGATGAAGCCGCATATAAGCTCCACCCATTCACACTGACATCAGTTGCTATCATATACTGCCTGTGCCCTCAAATGCAGAATCCATTAGATGATTGGCATGTCCACTGGGCAGATTTCTAAATCTGCAGTTAGACAGAGGATCCACCAGAAAGATAGTTACCAAAAGGTAAGTAACTTGTTCTGCTGATTTCTCGCTTTGTGAACATTACCGCAACAATACATTCCATGGTGATGGTCCAGCTCAGACTAAAAGGTCCTGCAAGATCGTGTGGCTACAGAAGGGCTGGATTGTCAAGGCAGTAGTGCTTGTTAATGTATGTACTGACGCCCATGTAGCCGCCAGACAGTGTATCTCATGTGCCACAAAGTTGGAGCAGCCTTCGCTCTGGTGGAATGTGCGTCTAAACCTTCTAGACGTTGCTTCTTCACCAGCGCGTAGCAGATCTGGATACAGAGAACAATTGATTGTGGCGGTCTGTTTTTGCACTACTTTGCCCTACTTCGGTCTGAAGAACTCTACAAAGAGCTGGTTGTCCACCCAATGATCTTTGGTGTGTTCTATATAAACGTTTAGTGTCCTTTTAAGATGTAAACAATTGAGTCTATCTTCCTCCTTACAGGAGATGAGGTGGAGCAAATAATGTCGAAGGGTGATAGCCTTGCGGACATTAAATGGAATGACGGCTCTAGTAGAAAGGAAGCTCGGGACCTCAACACAAACTTATCTGGGATGAATGTTGAATGAGGTGGGTTGACAAATAGCCTGCAACTCGCTCACATACCTAGCAGACGTAATGACCGTGGGACAGACGGTCAATGTCAGAAGTATTTCTTTTTAACAACTTTATTTAACATTTTTGTTTCTCAGGTACAGAGTTCTTTAGAGGAGGAAGAATGAGTACAGCATTACCATCAAACAGACCACCTCTGCAGAATAACCATTCTCATTTCCATCCACCCTCAGCCCACAATCCATTGGGAAGTTGCACACCCCTTGTGTGCCAATTCTTCATAGTACAGGCAGAGTCTAAATACATCTCCCAGTCCAGAGATTCTCCTGATCCACACCCATGGGCCGCTCCGCCGCCAAGCGCACCAGCTCAGGGGGACTGGGAAGTCCTTGGGTACGTTTAAAATAGGTATGGAAGGGGGTCCATGTCCTCTCATATCACTGCATAGTGTACCCCACCAATGTAGTCACCCTCTCCATTGCATGGATATTCCAAACTTTTTTACCACCACATATCTAAAGTCAATAGAGATGGTGTGCACCAGTGAAGGGCCACTACCAGGCGTGCTGCCAGGAGCAGTGAGCTGAGCAGTTTGGCCAAAGTGGGGGCCAACGGGGATAACCCCTTGTCATCCGCCATTCCCAACAGGGCAAACCTGGGTTGCATATGCAATGGCTCAAGCAACCTCCATCACCTGGAGACAATACTGCTGTGTCAGTGAGCACTCCCAATGCATGTGCAATAAAGTCCCTCTGGTGCGACAACCTATAATGATTACTGAACATTGCTTGAAGACCGGTGGGTGTTATGTACCAACGTTGCAGGATTTGGAATATGTTTGCCCTCTGGTGGATGCAAATGGAAGAGAGCATGGCCTGTCGCCATACAACAATACAGTATCCCTCAGTCAAGTCCAGTTGCAGATGCCCCCTCCCATTTCTGTGTGTATGGTAACTGTAAAGTTGGAGTGGTGGTATCTAATGTCCTGGCGAGTCGGGAGAGCATAAAAAAAACTACCCTCATCTGCGAACATGTTTGATGTGATTTGAAATTTGTAAAGCGCAGATAATTACCCAGAGGCATCAAGGCGCGGTAGACAACCGTCCACAGGAGGCCTGCTATACCACCAGATGCAGGAAAAAATAGTCTAGAGAGGGTATAGCCAGGTCTTGAGTGCCTTCCTAAAGGGCAGCCGTTGAGAATGCTCGGTCGCCCAATTTCTTCCTTTTAGTTCTCGGCACCATGAGCTGGTATTGATGCGATGACCGCAGGTATATGCCTGGGCTGTACCATCTAAACATAGCCTTTATTCTAGTTTGATATGGGAGATAGAGAGCCTTATGCACAATGCAAAGGGATTTAAACAAAATGCACTTTCTAATTGGAAGCCAATGTAAGGCCTCCTATCCCATGGCGGCAGACTGACGCCTGGGGATATCCAGTATTAGTCTGACAAGCGCATTTTGTACCACCTGGAGTCTGTACTGCTCTTATTTGAGACCAGGTACAGTGAGTTGCAATATTCCAGTCTGGACATTACTAGAACAAGAGGACCTGCTTACGGGCAGACGGCTGAATAAGCGGAAACATTTTCTTAAGCATCCTTGCTACTGTACGATTTGCCAAGGCATTTGGTTCCAGTATCTATCAGAACTCCAAGGTCATTTGCCTTTTCCTCCGGAGTCAGGCATACTTCTTAAGATTGAGGCCAGCAGCTACTATTCCAGCTAGGCGATCCTGCACCAAAAATCAGCACTTCAGTCTTTTCCCCGTTAAGTTAAAAAAAATTACAAGGCATCCATTCTGCCACTGTTGACATGCATCGTGAGACATTCTCTGCTAATTTGTATTACTTCTTGGGAATTGACACAATAATTTGAGTGTCATCAGCATTTGACACCATCTTAATCCTGAATGTCTGAGTTATTGCTGCTAGGGGGGGCCACATAAAGATTGAAGAGCATTGAGCTTAGTGATGAGCCCTGCGGCACTGCACAGGGCAGGGAGAAGACCTCGGAGTAAAGTGCTGTACCTTTACCTTTTGAGATCTATCTCTAAGGAATGAAGACAGAAGGGATAGGGCTTGGTGAGAGATACCCAGGCCTTAAAGTCGAGTCAACACCAGCAAAGGCGAGATGGTATCAAATGCTGCTGATAGATCCAAGAGTATCAGAGCCACACCCTGTCTCTCACCCACTAAACGCTTAATGTAGTCTGTGGCTGACATCAGTGCAGTTTCTGAGCCTAAAGCCGAACTGAGAGTCATTCAGCCAATGCTGCTGTTCTGCAATTTCCATTAGATGGATATTAAGGTGCTTCTCAAGAATCTTTGCCGGAGAAGGACGTAGAGAGATCAGGCAATAATTTTTGCAGTCTGTGCTATCCAGATTCGGTTTCTTTAAAGGGGGGGGGCTAATACTTGCCTCTTTCCAACTCCGGGGGTAAGATCCGGATATGGATTGGAAAGTGGATAGGCTTTAGTGCTAGCCACCAAATGAAGAACTGTTGGTGTGCAGACTTCCAGAGGTTATCCTGATTTTCTATTAGGAAGATATTGTTCCACCATCTTAGGGGAAAGAGTTGGAAAAACGGATAGAACTTTCGTCTTTTGAACTGTTTGCATTGACATGCCTTGAGGTGTCAGTTGGAGCCAGCTGGTAGAACTTAACTGTGTGGACACATTAGGGGTAAGTTCAAACCCTGCATGAATGTCTATGATCTTGGAATGAAAGAAAGTTACTAACTTATTACAAAAAAGTTGAGAGCCCTCTGGCTCCTCACTGGCATGTGAGGTAGAAAGCTGCTGCACTACCCAGAAGTGTTCTCTGGCAGATGAAGCATTTTCAATTTTGTGCGAGCATGCTTATATTCTTTCATTGATCTTCTGTATAAGATTTTTTCTTGCTCTTCTTTGCTTTCGCCAGGACCGCTCTTGACGGTGACACGCCTGCTTGAGCGACCTAAGCCTATCATTGTTCTAGGGGGCTGATGGTGAGAGTCTTATTTGCTAGGCTACCTTAAAGGGGACCAGTTTGTTGGCTGCTCTCTCCAGCCATTCAGCGAAGGCCTGAGGCCTCAGGCCTCCTGTCTGCGTCTTCTGGGATATCACAGGGTATACTATTTAGAGTTCTGGCCAAAGCTTTGGCCGAAACAACCTTCAGTTTCTTGATTTAGTTTTTAATATTTCTGGCTGCAGGTGAGGATAAAAGAAAAAAGGCTACTGCGCTATGATCAGACCTGCTGATGGGGATGATTTTTTGAAAGGCCAGCCTAGTAGCATTAGTAAAAATACCCTCAAGTGTATGGCCCACCCTATGAGTGGGGGCGGATACCAATTGCGACATTCCAAAATTAGCATGCGCCTCCATAAGGGAGCACACTTCTTCATTATCCGACTTTTCACGGTGAAAGTTAAAATCACCTAAGTTGGTCAAACAGTTATTAGGTAAAAAAAGGTTCTAATAGGAGTTTAAGTTCGATAGGAAAGGGGGTCTGGGACCTAGGGGTCTATTAATCAGCACACCTCCAAATCAGCAGGTGGCTGATGAAATGAGTTTGAAATGGAGAGCTTCACATTTTTCAAATTGTATCCAGATTCCAACAAGCATTTAAAATGGGACTTCAACACAATAGCCAGACCTCCGCCTGGTTGCCCAGCCCTATCTACCCTCAAGATTGAACAATTAGTCGGTATGGCATCCACTAAGTCGGGTCCTGATGCATCATTAGCCCAGGTTTCGGTAACAAAGACCCAGTCAGGTTCAAATGCTACTAGAAAAACAGCAAACTCCAATTTGTGTTTTATAAGGGAGCCATTGTATCTCTCTTCCGAAGTGGGGCCAGTATGTCTTGGGTCATTAATAGATGTCAAAGTCATAGGAGGCCTAGGAAAGCTTTGGCAGAGGGACATACGAAAGACACATGAGGCACATATACATTGCTACTGCTGATAGAGATTCAGGAAGCTGAATCGGATACCTATTTTCGTGGTCTCTCATGCTCCAGGAATGATCTGTCAACGCAGTTGAAGGCTTTCTCTGTGTGGACAGGGAGCAGGAGTACCTTCGTTCCAGTAGCTACTGCTTATGGCCCACGTTGAGGGCCAACCTGATGCAGTCACCAGTCTGCCCGTTTCTAATGAATCCAGTCTGATGAAGGGACAGCAGGCGTGGTCAAACCTTCCCCAGTAGGTGAGCAGACCTTTGCAAAAATGTTCACATCGTTGTTCAACAATGCTATAGGACGGTATGATCCGCATTGTTAAGGACCTTTGCCGGGCTTCAGAAACAATATAAGGAAGGACTAAATCATGGAGGGGAGGTCACCTCCCGCATGGCCAAAAATTAGATAAAAAAGTTTTGTCAGGGGGGTTGCCAAGAGGCTGACAAAGGATTTATAGAAGACTTCTGAAACCCATAAGGGCCAGAAGACTTCTTGTATGGCAATGACTTGATGGCCAGCCATACTTCCTCCATTATCTCGCCCTCCAAACTTTCTCTGACCTCTGGGTCGAGATTGGGCAGCTGAACTGTATCTAATGATACATGCTTGGGCTTCCTGGAAGCACAGTTCAAGACTATGTAAGAGGGAGTAATATTGTCTGATGGTCTCTAAGATTTCCTGATCCGAGGTTTGAGGTGCGCCGCGGTGGTCCTGGGCCATTTGAATGTGGTTCCTAAGCCTTTGAGCTGCTATTTTGTGTGCCAACAGTCAACCTGCCTTAACTCTCTGCTTATAGTAGACTTGTTTCGCCTTTATCAGTTTGTGTGTGACATCTTTAACCAGAACCATCTCCAGCTCTCCCCAAGCTCTTCACAAGGACCTCTTTGTCTTATGCCAGGGTCTGGTTTTCAAGTCAGTTTCCAATTTAGCAATTTCAGTCACTAACTCTAGTCGGCCGGCGAGCACCGTGAGCAGGAAGGTGGAAGTATGGCTGCTGAATTTCCCACATAATACCACCTTGGAGGCGTTCCAGATTGCGTCTCAAGACAATTCCTCCAACTCATTTTCTGTGAAAGTAGTTCATAACTGCTTCTCGTATGTTCCCCCGTAGGGCTGGGTCTCAAAAGGCTACCTTGTTCATTTTCCACATTTGGAGGGGTGAATCAGTAGGAGGATGCTACCTTCAACTGACTCCGAACCGGTGCATGTTCGAACAGTACCCATGTGCCTATGTCAGAAGAATCTACCCTCGGGTACACAAGGGAAGAAACACATATATAGTTGATCCTAGGGTGAGACAAATGGACATGTGAGAAGTGGGTGTAATCTCGTCTTGTGTTATCTGCTCCACACGTCTATTTGTTTTAAGTCGTCCAACCCCTGGGTCGAGGATGAAACCAGATTGTCGCCAGTGTGGGCTGCCAAATATAGAAGCATCCAGAAAATAAATGCTATCTGTGTCAGTTGGGCCTTCGATTGAGGTCCCTGGTGACTATGATCATAACCTGTCTGCCCTTCCGATCCCTGTGGCGGACTGTTGCTGGAAGGGGATCTCTGCCCACAGAAAGATTGCCACCCCCTCGGATTTGGTCTGGGGAATGGAATGAAACGGCTGAGGATAGCAGAAAGCACCAAGTTTGGGGTCTGCTTTCATGAGATAGGTCTCCTGGAGGAGAACGATGTGGAAGCTCTCCATGGAAAGCCAGTTTAGGACCGACTTCCGCTTGACTGGTGAACTGAGGCCCTGTACATTCAAAGCTGCTTTAGACAGTGGCTGTATGGTCTGTGGTGTGGGCATAGTCCCCAACAGGTCATACATTACGTGTTATCGCCTTGCGCCACTGGGGAGAGGTCCACAAAAGGGGTGCAATCACTGCAACATTGTGCTACTCATTTTGCAACATTCTGACCTGGAGGATAATACAACATGAAGAACAAACTTCGAACTACACATAAGAAGATTAAGACATACACACCACTAGGCAATCAGTGGGTGTCGTCTGCTGCGTGGTCAGCTCCGTTGGGCCTAAATGGATCTCTGCTCGCCCCTGCTCCATCCTGGTGGGCCAATCCAGGCCTTGTTATTTGTCGTCTCTGTTGCTTTGTGCCCTCTCTGAACTGTCTCACCCACAGTTTTCGAGGCAAGCTGTCGGAGATGTAGAGCTGTTAAATGCGAGTTCCATTAGCCTTTAGAGTCATGTATTGAGAGGATGCGGATCTTCTTCCTCTGGAGGTGGGGAGCCCCGGTGACCCCCGTGGCTTTTCTCCTTTTCTGATTTGCCGTTGTCTCCCCTCCATGCGCTGCCGATCCAGAAGGTTCTCTATGACCTCAGGGTCCGCGTTCTAGCCCAACAATGCTATTGCCTCCTCAGTGTGGTGACCACTGCAGGTTTTTCCTTGTACCAAAACAGAAGGCATGTTGAAGATCCCCAAAGGTATGGGATCTTGTGGTCCTGTGTAAATCAGTGGCTAGTTTTAGAGATTTGCATTTGGCCAAAGTTAGGGAGTGGACATCTTGCAAAAGAGCCAATGATGAGCCCAGAAACACTAGGGAGTCGATTTTTCTAGTTGCTTTCATTATGCCCTCCTTCTGGCAGAAAGAGTGGACACTTTGTAGAACATCTCGTGTCAAATTATGTGTGGTTTGATAAGCGTTCTGGACCCTGCTTGTTCGGTCGTGTTTCGGTGGTGTATCAGCGGAGTCCTGAAGAAGGAAGCAGAACAGGTCTTGGATATAGCTTGGTAATTCCACATCAGAGATCGCCTCCAGGATCCCCCGAATGCGTATATGATTTGGTCGGGATAGTTTTTCACCATCCTCCGCTCTGTCCGTTAACCACTGGCACAGTTTTTCCACTTAGTCAACACGAACTGTCAGCTCCTCTCTCGCGTGGCCTCCTTCTGCTACCTTAAGGTGGTCGGTTCGACCATCTAGAGTTTGAATGACCTAATCCAAGTCGGACAACAACTTCACCACATACTGTTGCTTCAGACTCATCTTGTGCATCTTCCTCTGCTGTTGATGAGGTAGTCTGCTGGAGGAAGGGTGCATTGGCTGAGGCTGCTCCGCAGGCAGGCGCAGGATTACTTGTGCTTTGGAGTAAGTCTTATCAGGGAGGAGCCCCTGGCTCTGGGTTAGGATTTGGTCATCTCCGACCATCCATGAAGGGGAACCAGAGCACAGTTGAGGCGATCTCTGGGGTCCCAGTCCTACCCTACTTAAAAAAAGGTCCATATACCGCGCCAGGGGCCTGCTAGGTCTACAATCGCTGCCTTCGTTCCCGGCCAGGTTCCGCTGATGCCTCCTCTCCTTCAGCCCGCCAGGCTCCATCTCCGTTCTAGGTCTCTCCAAATCTGCCCCACAGGGAATGCCCCTTACTTTGCAGCGCCCTACGGTCTGCCGGCCACTGACCACGAGTGGGGATCTCTATTCACACCCTCACCTGCCCGCTCCCTCCGAACTTTGCTCGTTAGGAGTGGGTAGGGGCTGCCACTCAGCACCTGTTCAGTCACACTTTCCCATGGGTCCGCTGCTCCTATGATGCGGCGGACATCTTGAATCAGGTGGTGCCAGCAAGGAGAACGGACCCTCCAGCGGATCGACTCTACTCCAGTCACTCCCTTCAGCCCAAGCAGCACTCCATATCACGGAATCCTGCCTGCAGTTCAGGCTCACCAAGGGTAAGCGGGCATTTAGCTGAAATCACCGGGAATGGGCCTCTAGGAGCTCAGACTAAGGAGCATGGTAAGGACATGCCTACCCACTGCCCCAACAACAGAAGTCTTAATGGAGAAAAGTGAAGCTTCTCAAAAAGGGTGCACATCAAAAACGTGAGGACTAAGTTGAAGTTCCACTGTGGCATCCCAAAGTCTTTTGGTAGAAATACATTTATAAAAATGGCCACCTAAAAGGCGATTTAAATATAGAAAGCTGATACAGCAACCACAAAAATCAGAAAGGCCTGGCACACAGCTTTTGATAGGGTCCAAAGCAAGTCTGTTCGATTCCAAAGCCATAAGAAATCCATTCCAGAAAAGTTGTAAGGTGTTTATTTAGTAGCACATTATAACATCCTACAAGCAGGATAGCTAAAGATCCACTGGGTTTTGCCTTCTGTATTCCATGATCAACATTCACATGGAATGCAGAACGCAAAACATAAGATTGGCATGTGTACATGACATGCAGGAGATGGAATACAACAAAGTCCTTGCTGGACCAGGGACAAAATAAACAACAAAACTTCGGACAGCTTGGCTTGCAGTGAGACAATGTGTTGGGTGCCACACCAAGCCATAATTTTTCCCAACAACTGGCATACATGGATTTTGTGGAGGGAAGCCTCTCCACAAAGATGACATCAACGACCTCAAAAAGAAAGTCTAAATAAGTAAATTGCGGCCGCTCAATCTCCAAGCATAGAGATGCAAATTGTGCAGTGGCAGGCATGGGTGCAGTACTCTATGCTGCTGCTGAGCCAGAAGATTCTCCCATGGTGGAAACTTGATAGGAGAGCAGATGCTCATGCCCAGGAGTTCCGGGTACCACACTCTCCTAGCCCAATCCGGTGCCACCAGAGGACTTGGGCACAATCTTTCTTGATCTTCTGTAAAACTCAGGGAAGGAATACAGAAGTTCTGAGCTCCACTTGCGGTGACAAAAACATTGCCCTTGGGTTCTCCCCACAGCTGGAAGACGTCATGTGTGTTACCTCTGGGAGCAACTGCCATTTGTGATCTGCAATGTGTCTGCAATTGAGCTAGCCCACCCTAGCATTTAAAGATCCCCACTACCTGGTAGCCATCCATTTCTTACATAGCCGTAGTGTCTCCTGGCACAAGACCAATGACTCCTCCTCTCCTTGCTTGTTGCAGTACCATATGGCGGTCTTGTTGTCTGCGAGCCCCTATACCAGCTTTCCTTTGATGGTGTGTAGTGTGGAAGAAAGCCTTCAACACCAAGAGTATTACCCTCAACTCCAACAAACTGATGAAGAATCAAGTCTCTGCCAGAGACCAGAGTCCTCTGATCTCCACCTCTCCAGATAGCAACCTCAACCCAGAAGGGATGCATCCATTACGACGGGGAAAGGAGTCTGCCACGACCCGATCGTGGTCCAATAGGCTCCACTACAGATCTTTTCTAGTCTCCTTCAAAATCTGAATACAATCAAACATATTTCCCTGGTGCTGTGCCCACTGGGACTTCAGGTCGCACTGCAGAACCTGTATGTGCCACCTGATATGCTTGGCCAGCAGAATGCAGGAGGCCAACAATCCAGCACCCTCATAGTCAGACACCAAGGTCCAGTAAACAGGCTGAAACATTGGGATCTCAGCCCGAATGTTCAGGACATTCTGCTTCAAGGGAAGGCACAAAACCTTACTGTATCCAGAATAGCTTAAATTAATGAGAGTGTCTGTGAAGGAGTCAGTGGTGACTTCGGCACATTAATAGTGAATCCCAACAATGTTAGGTAGATTATCGGTCATCTGGAGGTGGTTGGCAAATGCCTGGGGTGAGCTCACCTACAGCAGCCAATCATTGAGGTAGGGGAAGACTGGTATCCTTGACCTACGAAGGTGTGCTTTGACCACTGCTGTTACTTTTATGATACCTGTTGGGCACTGGTGAGGACAAAAAGTCAAACAGAAAACGCTACTGTCCCACTGTGGTGTTCCTAGTGTTTTGCCCTGAACTGCACTCGCAGGGCAGCACTGTCTGCCATGCAAAATAACTACTTTTTAACCATTCGTAAGAATACTTGGGGCATTTATAACGTTCCCCAAAACATTCCAGGACTGGAGTTGGAATAGCAATTTTGGCCTTCGAGTGTCTGCCAAGCCTACTGCTTGCCTGAGAGTGGAGCTTAGGGCAAGAAACACAAACAAGCCCCCATTGTGAACTGCAGGTAGGTGCCTGTAGGTCTGCAGAAGAGGAATGTGGAAATAAGCATCATGCATGTCTAAAGCGACCATCCGGTCTCCAGATCTGGCTTTAGTGAACTGGAAACCTCGACATTAGCCTAGAAGATTGCAAAATTGCTGGTGTAACTGCCTATTGGGGAACCCAAGGAACTTACTACGGCCCTGCGTTCCTTTAACCTGTACAGGGGCAAATTGGGTCTGTCAGTCAAGAGCCTATAGTTGTAAAATGGCATGTCCATTATGGATGTTTGGGCATCCGCAGAGAAGCCCACAGGCTTCAGCTAGGCATGCTGCTGAAGTGTCACTCTGGTACCCATTGCTTGACCTAAGCAGTCAGCTGTGTCGAAGCCAGAACATATTGCGAGTTTCGCTGCATAGCAACCATCATAATTAGCTTGAGGGAGACTACAGATGGTTATCTGGAACTGCCAGTAAAAAGTATGCAATGGGGTCCCAAAGAGCATAGGAGTAGTGGCCTAGAAGTCAGATGGCGATCACTGAGCTCAGAGCAAGGCTTGTAGAGGGGGGAAAAAAAGCTTGCTGATGGTCTATATTCGTTTTGACTCACAATCAGACTGGTTGGTAGTTAAGACGTTAAGATGAACTTTACTGGTGGACATCTGTACCACCAAACTCTCTGGAATTGAACGTTGTGCAAAGAAGACGGGGGTGCCCAGTGCAAGAAGATGGTGACAAGCCACCTGCCTATTAACAGGTGGACCTGAACATGGTTGCAACCAAGTCCCAAATGAGTATCAGTGAGGGCCTCAATTAATGCAATAGAGACTCTGCAAGAGTCTGACCAAGCTAAATTACCTTAGTCAAAACATTAGGCTTCACTTACATAGTAGTAGCTTTGGGTCGAAGACTTCTGCCACTCTTCGAATGACCACTGAAAAGGTGGCACTTCCCACAGTAGCAGGACTGGGGGCACAAAGGCCAGTGTCTCCAGTGTCTGGAGAAGTATCTAGACCACTGGTATCTTTGAATTATTTATACCAATTATCCTCATTATATTGTGGGATATAGTCACCCTCTCATCAAAATAGCCATTCTCTGAGTCAGTGGCAAAGAGAATGTGTAAAGGCTGGGCCTTACCATGTGGTAAAGGCAACGTGTCAGAATTGAAGGATTGGCTGCGTGCTGGGTATGGCCTTAATCGAGGTGGATTCTGCTCAGTGGTGGAGCGCAAGGAGCTGAAAAACATTCCTCCAGTATTGGCATTAAGGCAAAGGGGGCCAGCGCAGGGTCCAAAGTCAGCACTAGAGTCTGTGCTAAATCGGATGTGAGTTCAAGGGGCCCATAGCTGCATCACTGTGCCAAAAATAGGTAAAGCGCCACAAATATACAGCGTGGCCTCTTTGATGGGCTCTACATTGCCGGACCACTGAACTGAGGGTGCATCAGTACTAGACTCGGAATTTGCTCCAATGGTGATCAGGAGTGAGACAGGGAGACATGTTGAGAGTGGCGGAAGAGGCTGAATCGTGCTTTGACATCTTATAACTTTTCCTGGACATACCGGAGGCTTTGACTGCTACTATGATCTGCCATGGGAAAGAAGTTAGGAACAGGACCTTCCTTTCAACGTTGACCACTTGCGAAGTGGAGTCTTTAACAATGTTAAGTTTGGCCTTGGATTCATCGGTCACAGTCCTCACAGGTCCTGGAGTAGTGCTCCGACCCCAGGCACAAAAAACACAGTCCATGATGGCCTGTCAAAGACATTCGTTTGCGGCAGTGCATAGACAGCTTGAACCTGGTCGTTTTAGGGGGCGACATTCTTTCTTGGACATTGCTAAATGTTTTGACTAAAATTGATTTTAAAAATCAAGGACAAGCTCCATATCTGCTTCTGAAGGCACAAAAAGTAAGGAGCGGATGTCTTTGTGTATGAATGTTGTTTATATGTGGTTCTGCTCATCACTTGGAGAAACATTGGTACAAATGCAGCACAACACCACCTACCAGAGCACAGGAATACTGCTCTAAAGTTTACAGATCCTGTCTGAAACCTAGAGGAATATTCAAAAAGTGAGAAATCTGCGGTTAGAAGTATCCATCAGAATGGATACTAAATGCAAGTGGTTTTAATGAGCAAGCCTGGCAAGATCGATCATTGTCCGTATCCCTGAGCATCCCTTATCTTTTCACTTAATTCGTTTTACTTCTTTCTGCTCACACAAGACAGTAAAGCCAGGAAATTGGAGATGATGTGTCTCCCACAAGTGAATACCATGACCAAGACACCATAGCTTCAAGTGTTCACCAAAACTGTCCCCATGTACAATCTTCAACCTAAAGTGTATTGGTTTAACATAATACTGCTATCTCACTTCTTAACTGGATTACCGACTAAGAATTTACGTATATTTTCCTAACAGCATAATAAAAGAATTTATGCAAACCTGAGCAGCCGGATTAGGAGTAACACAATTCCACTTTTTAATTTACAATGGGTCCCAAGTCAAAACATTGTGTCCCTTAGGTTACTGGTCACAATTCATAAGGCTTAGTGTACTTGGTCGATAGTATGCGAGAGGGATCAGTGACCATTAGAGAGCGGCGCATACTGGAGGCTCCTGGTGGGCTAGTTGGCCACCAGGGACCCCCAGTATGCAAGGAGAATTAGTTACCCCCTCTGCAAACACACCCGGGGGCTGCATTGCAGAGAGGTGTAAAAACGGGTGTGGCCTCATTACACCTCTCTGCAATGCAGCCCACTGGCGCATACTGGAGGTTCCAGGTGGGCTGGTTGGCCCCCAGGGACCCCTAGTATGCAAGGGGAATTATTTCCCCCTCTGCAAACGCACCCGGGGGCTGCGTTGCAGAGAGGTGTAAAAAAGGGTGTGGCCTCATTACATCTTTCTGCAATGCAGCCCCCTGGCGCATACTGGAGGTTCCAGGTGGCCTAGTTGGCCCCCAGGGACCCCCAGTATGCAAGGGGAATTAGTTCCCCCTCCGCAAACACGCCAGGGGCTGCATTGCAGAGAGGTGTACAAACATTTTTTTTAATGTAATTTAAAAAAATAATATATCTAAAAATAAATAATTTATAATAATGTAGTAAATCAGCATAAAAAATATAATAATTATTACATTTAAAAATTATCATTTACAAAACCATTGAAATTCACTGAAAAAACCATAGGTTTCAGCCACGTTATAGTTAGGAATTACCATTTAAAAAACCTGTGAAATTCACTTAAAAAAACGTAGGTTTTAGCCACGTTATAGTTAGGAATTAGCATTTTAAAAACCTTTGAAATTCACTGAAAAAACCATAGGTTTCACACCAGTTATAGTTAGCTGGTCATTTTACTCATACAAAACCTATGAAATTTCCCTGTTATAGTTAATTTAGCTAACTATAACTCGCGCGCCCGCAATGGGGATGTCATTTGAGATGTCATCAGTGATGTCATGAGTGATGTCACTGATCATGTCATGAGTGATGTAATATGTGACGTCATCAGCAGTGCATTGCGGGCGCGCGAGTTATAGTTAGCTGAACTAACTACAACAGCGGAATTTCATAGGTTTTGTATGAGTAAAATGACCAGCTAACTATAACTGTAGTGAAACCTATGGTTTTTTCAGTGAATTTCAAAGGTTTTTAAAATGCTGATTCCTAACTATAACGTGTGGGAAACCTATGGTTTTTTTCAGTGAATATATATATATATATATATATATATATATATATATATATATATATATATATATATATATATATATATATATATATATATATATATATATATATATATATATATATATATATATATATATATATATATATATATATATATATATATATATATATATATATATATATATATATATATATATATATATATATATATATATATACTAGCAGCCCGCCCCAGCGTTGCCTGGGGTAGAAGGGGGCTGGGGGCTGCATTTTTAGCCCGGGGCCAGAAGGTGGCTGGGGCAGCATGTTGTCGAGCGGTGCACCCGCCGACTCCCTCCCGCCCCCCCGGCCTCCAGCCTACCGCCCCCCCGCCTCCAGCCTCCCGAGTACCGCCCGACTCCCTCCCGCCCCCGACTATTTACTTTTCTTACCTGACCCGCCGCTCCTCCTCTTCATGTCGCCACCACTGCACCGCCGCCTCTTCATGTCGTCGTCGCCGCTACTCACTGCACCACTGCACCACCGCCCCGCTGCTCCTCCATGACGCCGCCGCTCCTCCATGACGCCGCCGCTCCTCCTTCGTCATGACGCACGTTGCGTCGCGGCCAGCGCTAGGTCCCGGCCGGCGCTACTTTCAGGGGACTTCTTTGTTTTGTAAATTAATTTTTTATTTTGCTTTTTTTTTTTAAATGTATATAGCCTATGTCCATCTACACACCCTGACAATTTCAAAGATGTATCGGGTGTGCAGATTGGCGCTGTGGTTCCCGAGATTACCTTGCCAAAAGGTACAAGTTTTCTCTTTATAATAATAGTATAGATATAGATATATATATATATATATATAAACCCACTTGGGAAAATGAGTGAGCTTTTCAGGGATTTCGTTAATTGAAAGTCAAGCATATTCAGTGACTAGCATCACAATATTCTTTCTATTTAGGCTCATTTAAAGTCTATTAGCTTCAGAGCTCTAACTGATCTTTAAATAAGAGCCTTGAACTAACCTAGCAGCCTGTTATCACCTGCATGGGACAACACAAATCTACACACTACCCAGTTATGAGAGGAAGGGGATGGAACTCCCCTTCAACTTTTTTGGTTTAGAAGTAAAGAGTATAAAGGTATATATGAATGTTTAAACATTACGCATTCCTAATAAATAAATATGGGTTAAATAAGCTTTAAAACGTAATTCTCTTAATTGATGCTTGAATAAAACGGTTCCATCACAGTACAAACTACACATGAACCGCACTCAAAGCGCAACCAAAAAACCTGTGATGCAGGGCTGATCTTAGCCTGGTTGTTTTAGAGTTTAAATGCACTTGCAGTCCTCGAATAGGTATCGGGCACAGCTATAAAGTATGGATAAAACATCTGGCTTTTTCTGAACTCAATAACAAATAAGTATCTATTCTGTAATCCCAGTGAAATCGAGAATTCAGTTTGAGGGCTAACTGGTGTACCCGAATAAAAATTATTATTTTATGAATACCTGAATAAATGGACAGCAATAAACAATTTGAATGTCACAACTACTCTTAAAGTTTAACAAATGATGAAGGGATTTGTCGCCATTCTATGTCCTGAAAAAACAATAACATACATATTCTCTATTTTAGGAAAGTCTTGCTTACATCATGGAAGCCTGCAAATCCTGGTTGAGGAATAAACTCAATCTCAAATTCTTCTAATAGGTCAATTGACTAAACAAAGGCCTGTGTTTTATGTATTGTTTTTCGGATCACCATATTTACTTCCAGAGCAACTGATAGAACATAGGAGTTTACTAACTTGCTGACAAATTTAGAATTCAGTAATTATATTCAGGGAACATAGCCAGAATCAATTTGCCAAGCCTTTACTAGAAGCGCAGAGGTACAGATAACTTTTAAAACTTTGCTTTAAATTCTTTAAAACAGTTAGCTTGGATTCTAACCACAACAACCAGCACCATAGCAGATAATTGGAACACTATTTCAGAAGTAAACGTTAATAGAATGCAGAAAAGACTGATTGCCAACCAGGAGAGTAAAACTAGAGAACACCTTTACGACAGACAATACATTTTCATCAATTGTATTGTGGTTTCCTTCCACTTACGTGCTTTATCGATGGTTTCACTCTAATACGTACAACTCTGAGCAAACAAATGTTGATTTCCTGCAGTCCTCCAGTAAGTAACATCCTGTTCACAAGATTCATTATTATCTTTGTGTTGCCAACATTTATTGCAAACTTATTTCTTACACAGCAAGTTATGAAAGCATTTAGTTGAGCCTGTAACCCAACTGGAGTGTGGTCTATTAGCGACGAATCATCAGTATTTCATAATTTATACTCAAGTCCAGCTCTAAATCCAGCTTGTTCACTGGGACATGGAGTCTGTCCTCCATTAGAGACGATTGTGCATTAAAGCCTATTTGTGCAAAGATCTTAGATGAAACATCATGAAAGGAAATGAGGCTGTAAGCTGACAAATCGTTAGGGATACCCTTAGTAGGTCTAGCATTAGCCAAGATCTTTTGAGGTTACTATAATTCTTATAAAATTACTTCCAGTGCATTTTAGCCTTCCCTCTTTAACTAATGAATGGTTATTGTTTCATTCATATTTGTATTCCTTCACTGTGGCATACAGCATGGGGCGATGGGTCATCCCACTACAGCACTTTATTACTTCTCAATGAGGGATCGCATTCTACCCTTTCACATGGAGAACGTCCCAACACAAAACAATTCATGTAACTGCCAGGGACTACTATGGCAACGTAGCTTTGTGGAACCCAAAAATATTTGCCTTGAACCATTTTTTTTAAAGGTTGATGAAGGGAGGGCAGCTTCTCCAACAATAATGTTTTGTAAAAAATATGACATTGACTAGGCTAACAGCTTCACGGCCAACAGCTCTATTAGCTTTGCCAATACTTGCTTTAAAAATAGTTTTAATAGTAGTTCTCTTCAAGGTATGAGGCGTTATTCCAGATTTAGCAGCATGCACAAAAACTGGGTGGAGAATAGAGACCCACACTGTTGTTTTGAACACCAAATTCGAGATCCTATCTGCTCCTATAGCTTTACTGTGACGATTCCTAGATACAATTTTGATAATTATATCTAAAGAGATCTTCCAGATGATTTCATGACATTTAACATCATGTACCGGCTAAATCCTCTGCCCAGTTATTAACTTAGTAGTGTTTTGAAATAAAGTCCTGTTATAGGTGTATCTTTATGCTATTGAGAAACACCCATGTTTACTAAGTTGCAAAACATTGGGGAATCTTTTTTTTTTTTTATTCAATGCAATTGCATTTTGTCTGCTGAAGGCTAAAAGCAAATGACAAGTTATCTTAATATACACCCTTATAGTTGTTTTCAATGTGATCTTTTCCTTATGAAATTCATTATAGTATTTAATATAAACTGTATATTACGGCTATCATTAAATATCTAAACCCTTGTTCTGCATCAGCGACCTCTCCGATAACTTCTCCACAATAGGTCAGGTTGGAGTAAAGTTTGAGTTTTATAAAAAAGTGTGTAAATACCAAAAGGTGTCCTGGCACTAATCGTAGGCATAGGGATAACCATTAGATCTAGAGTTGAAAAAGATGCATGTTCAAAACTTTGCGAATTAGCCTATAATTTGACTCTGCACAAATAGCAGAAGGTGGGTCATTGCAAGTCCGAGCCATGACAACCTAAAAAGCTTGACCTCTTGTGTGCATTCGCATTCTGTTAAACCTAGGTCTAAGATCAATTAACGCAGAACTGGAATTAAACTGCCTGCAGGGGTAGTACTGAGAGAACGACTCGGTCATACAGGTAAGGACCCACTCTGTGCACCGCTATGTGACAGTAGCAGAGGGTTTTGAAAATACAGTGCTTTGACTGGACGCCAGTGCAGATTAATCACGTGACCAGAGATACTGACCGTTCTAGAAAGAACTAAGATAGTCTTGCTGATCCATTCTGAATCAGTTGACGCCTTTGAATAAGAAAAAACCAAGAAACAGAGTTTTGCAATAATCCAGTCTGCTTATAATCAATGCCTGCAAGAGTTTTATTAGAGGAACTCAGCACAAAGGAAATGATTTTCCTAAATAACAAAAAAGATCACCACAAGTTTATTAAAATGAGCCTTGAAAGATAGCTTGGAGTCAAAAATAAGACCCAGGTTGCAAGCACTGGTACTGGGCTCTAGGCAAGCACCCAGACATTGAGGCCTCTTGTTGATGACTAGATAGAAGGGTTAACAAAGACCAAGACTTTTTTCTTGTCAACATTTAGCGGTAAGGAATTGGCATCAATCCAAAGGGCTACTGATGTTATATGCGGCTTCAAATGGTCTTGGATGATTGTCTGACCATACTTAAGCAACAAAATTATGTGGGTGTCACTGACATACGAGTTAAATGGAAACCCAAAGGAGATATTAGCCAGAAGCATCACATATAATACATTCAAAAGTCCTTTCCTTTATATGCAACCCCCCCTTATAGTTAATTATCTTCTTATGAATTACTTTCTTTGTTTGACTACAATCCTGACAACTAAACCAAGTTGAAAGAGCTCAGATATGAAAGGAAAAGTGGTCCTCGTGGGTAACTTAGTACTACTCTACGAATCACAGACTCTAAAATCCTTAACCTAGGGCAGCAGCCACCAATATATGTGTTACAGAGATATAAGGAATTTGACTGTTAAGATGGCCGACAATTTACCCAAAAATGTAAGTGCTTTTTCCGCTGCTGTGCGTGTGGCCATAGAAACGGCAAAATAGTTAAAATGGCATCCTCGCGGTGCAAAACGATGACACTGACGAAGGAAACGAAAAGTGTGTGTCTCGAACCACTGCTTGGCTAATTAAAATCTTCTACGCAGCCCGATTGGAATGCTTTTTTGGCTTTTCTTGACTAAGAAGAAAGTTCACTTCGGAGCATATATATATATATATATATATATATACACACCAAATCCCATTAAAAAATGGGTCCGACACATGCTCAGAGGCTTGAGTTCAATTTATTACTCTCCAGGCTAAGGTCACACAGTCCTGTAAAATACGGTGAAACGCTGGGCAGACGCGTTTCAGCCTGACGGCTTTCCTCAGTGCCCGCTTCACTTGTCCTGTCAAATTCATGAGGGGCTTGTTTTTAAAGACTCCTGATGTGTTCGCTCATTTTAACAAACACTCTGGCCCGCCCTCAACGACTTCCAGCCTTGTCAGTCCTGCTCAGATCCATGTCGGCTTTTTCATGCTCCCTGTTGGTGGATGCTGGTACAGTGAGCAGCTCTCCCATACACCATGTGGTGTTCCAACGTCTGCTGGCCACAGAAAGCACTTCATCCCCGGCGGTCTGGGCAAGGAGTAAAGATGACAGAATCGACCCAAGCCTCTTCAAACAGCAATCAGCTGCTTCCTTTTTCCCCATACGGCCTCGGACTCCGGTGAGTGTCTTTGACCTTCGGGGGGGCGTCGCGCTGTGTCTTTCCACACTCCACCAAACTGCACAGGCGTTGCGCGAAGCTCCAGATCAAAAGGGCGTGCCGGTAAAGCGGTGCCTGTAACCGCTTACACATACACACCAAATCCCATTAAAAAATGGGTCCGACACATGCTCAGAGGCTTGAGTTCAATTTATTACTCTCAGTTTGAAAAATAATACAATTGGCCTGTTAAAATCAGTTACAGTACATTACATTTGAAAGTCATCGATACATTTCATTTATCGTAAATCTATATGTGACTTAATGCAGCATTTACGGGTGTGCCACATCGCTGTTAAAAATGTTGCCACTGCAAACACAATCGGGGGTGATAGTTCCGTTTTTAATATTCTGTAAGCTGGGAGGTAGTGCCTGAAACCTAGGTTTTTGAGGAGTGGGACAAGCCAGTGCTTCCTAGATCTTTGATAAGCATTACAGAAGAATATGATATGCAGGTCATTTTCCTGGTGGTGTGAACATACCGGGCACTGTGCTGAAGGCGGGGGCTGAGCCCAACGATTAGTAAATGCCCTAAGAGGGAGGGTGCCATATCGCCACTGCATGAAAAGTTTTCTAGTCAGGACGGGACTGATACCATCAAGAACAAGCTCTAGATGGTATGAGTCTTTAGATTTAATAAACAATTTTGTTAAAGACCCCTCTCTTGTACTCCCCGTTGAGGCAAGTAACTTTTGCTCGTTAAAATCCCCCGAGAAAAGTTTGCGTGGGATCCTACAGCATGCGTTTCCCGGATCTAGCCATAGTTCTGGTCTTCCTAAGGTCTTGCATGTTTGTTTAATATATCTTAGTCATGGGATGTGTGTTGCATTGGGTAGTCGTAGGATCTATATATATATATATATATATATATATATATATATATATATATATATATATTCCTTAGAATCTTCTCAACTCGCTCCTTGCGATAGAAGTCACGGCAAAGCAACAGGTAGATTTCAACAAAATTGTTTATTTACACACCATGTGCAAAAGAACGTGCATCGATTAGGACGGCCTACGCGTTTCGGCTACTACAAGCCTTCCACTGGACCATACAGTCCCTGGTGTCTAGACCCTTTTTAAAGTGCTATGTGCAGTACAAAAAATATAATCCCTTTTCCATTTCTATTAAAGTCTAGACTGTCAACCTTGCTTTTACATAATGCACAATGGTGGTCGCCATTTTGAAAGTGATTTTCAACGTGCGTTTGGTGTCATCTAACTTTGTACATTGTTCATTCACTGTAAAGTACTCGTTGTAATCGATTTACACTATATACACATTGCACTCAAATATTTACAATCTATATACAATATACAATATCCGGCAAACAGGGGAGGATATTTTCACAACTGTAAGTTGTTCTTTTCCAGTCAAGTACTAATGATATGTAGCCTCCCCCATATCCCCACAACTTCAATCCAATTGCCAAAACTAAGTGTAAGGTACACCTAACCTGTACATATTCCACATTATTTACAAGATGGTTTAATTGTCCTCAAAACCAATTCCCTAGTGTATTCATTGCATTCTACCCTAGTTAGATTTTTTCACGTTTTATAGTGAATATCACAGTTCAACATTACCCACGGTTTCTGCAATTTCGATCTGTGAAGTATATATATATATATATATATATATATATATATATATATATATATTGCAGCATGAATCAACTTCATCCAGTTGAAAAATGGTAAGCACACTGGTGACCGATTTCCAAGAACGTTTATTGCAAACCCCCTTCACCCCAGACAGACGCGATTCGCTCTACTAGCTTAGTTAGTGTCAATTTGTGTACTACCAAATTGCGCCATTTTAAACCCTGCCCATCATTGTTTCAATCAACGAAATAGAAAAAGATTTCATTCGTAAAGGCAGTGGCCATCTTGTAGTATACATATTTTACCAAACATTTTATGGGTTTTAGATGGCGATCAATAAAGTGCTTAAGTGCTCATTTTAAAAGAAACATTAATTTTGGAACCACTAACATTTCATTTTTGAGTACATTCCATAGAGACATTGTTAATATGCATTCATCTCTGTACGGTCACAATTATATGTTTTTAATTTAATTTTCGTTGACCTGAATGTGTATTCTTAACAGCTTATTTTTGCCCTGAATGGGCAATGTCTACATCTTTATCGTTGACTGAACTATTTTGTCTCATTTTGGGTATCTCAGGGAACCTAATTATGGTTATATTCTAAGAAGTTTGCAATCTCTTATTCAGGTAGGTTGGGCTTTTGTTATACATGATTCCATGTATAAAATTAGAGGTGAACCCACATCTCATCATCATTATTCAGACCCCAAGGTGTCAGTGCTTTGAGGTTGATGATGTATCTGGACTCTAAGGTTCGGAGTGCCTTGATCCTGTCTCCCCCGCGTTCTGACTGGGTTACTTGGTCAATGCAATAGTAACTCAAAAGATCCCTATTACTTTGATGATGTTCTGAAAAATTGCGAGCGACCGGATAAGATCTATCTTTGTTTGCGATCGCTCGAATATGTTCCAGGATCCTGAGTTTAGTGGGGTTGATGGTGCTCCCTATGTATCGCTTTTTACAGGGGCATACTAGGCAGTAGATTGTATAATCCGAACTACAATTTAAGAGTTGAGTTATTTTTCTATCAGGTTCACCAGTCCCCGTTCTACCTGGGTAAGAAGCAGCTTTCTTGCTGAATTTGCAAGCTTTACAGCGGAGACAAGGAAAAAATCCATTAACACCTGCCAGATTTTGGGGCTGGACTCTAGTTGAAAAGTGACTGTGGACTAGGTGATCAGACAATGATTGGCATCGGCGGTATGTTATTAAAGGCCTGTCGAAAGATGTTTCTTTAATACATTGTCTATGGCTAAAATATGCCAGTTCCTTTTGAAACTTTGGACCAGCTCACCCGACTTAGTATTAAAGTTGGTGATCATTCTAACCTGATCTTCCTCCTTCTTGGCCTCTTTGACCACCAGGAGGTCCCTCCTGTTCACTGTTTCTACTTTCTCTGCAGCAGATTTAAGTATGTTGCTGGAGTACCCTCTGTTTAGAAATCTTCTAGTGGCCTCTATTCGTGCCTGTTGGTAATCGGTGTTCGCTGAACAATTTCTTTTTAGTCGCAGCAATTCACAATATGGTACATTTTTTATCAGACTTTTCGGGTGACAACTTGCCGCGTGTAACACAGTGTTACCCGCTGTGGGTTTTCTATAAAGTCTGGTCTGTAGGGTATTATCTTGTATAAATACCTCCAAGTCCAAATAACATACACTGGTTGAACTGATTGTATTAGTGAATCTCAGGTTAAGGTTATTGTTATTCAAAGTGGCGATGTATTCCTCAGCCGAGGTTTGATCACCCCTCCACACAATAAACAAATAGTCTATATATCTAGTCCACAAAAGTATTCTGTCACTCCATCTGTCATTTGTTGCTTCCCAAGCTTCGTGCTTCTCCCTCCAGCCCACAAACAAGTTCGCGTAGCTGGGGGAGAAGCACAAGCCCATCGTGGTACCCCTGATTTGTTTGTACAATTGTCCAGAGAAGATAAAAATGTCATTATACAGACAGAACCGTATCATACTTAACAACATATTGCTATGTGTCCTGTATTTCTCTGGTTTTTTATCAAGGAACCACTTCGTCGCTTTTAGGCCTTCTTCATGTGCTATGCAGGTGTAGAGATTTACCACATCTAATGTTATAAGGAGCATGTCCGGTTCCCAAGAGATATTGTCCATCATCAGGAGGAAATCCTGTGTGTCCCTCACGTAGGAGGACAAGTCCCTGACAAATCAGGCCAAGTATGAGTCAATGAAGCGGCCTCCAATTGCTGACACTATAGGTCTCCCTGGTGGCCTATTGGCATTTTTATGGATCTTCGGCAAGTGATAAAATGTGGGGAGTACTGGTGATTCGCATTAAAGAAAAAGAAACTCCTCTGTGCTTAGCATACCTTCGTTCTTCCATTCTATTAGCATTGCTTGGTATTGCGTCAGGCTATTGGCATATGCAGCTCTTTGTATCACCATATAACAATCTGTGTCTCTCAATTGCCTGAGTGCTTCTTGTTCATAGTTGTCTTTGCTAAAAATCACTATATTCCCCCCTTTGTCCTTAGTTTTTATTTCTATAGATTTATTATTTTAAAGGGATTTGATTGCCTCCCATTCCTTTCGTGTAATGTTTGACAACCTCATGTCCATCTTATCCTTTGCCGTTCTTTAAAAAAAAAAAAAAAATATATATATATATATATATACCGTATATATATATATATATATATATATATATATATATATATATATATATAAATAAATATATATATATATATGTAAGGGACACGGGAGACTTCATTGCCAAGATTAAGGATATTCCGTGGAGCGACGATCTTTTATTGATCACCCTAGACATTGAGTCGCTCTACACCAGTATTGTACATACAACTGGTTTGAGTGCATTAGAACATTTCCTTGGTAAGAGACCTGTTGAATGCTATATGCATAATAAGATGATTTTAGAACTTACTGGTTGGTGTTTAAACAACAATTTCTTTCTATTTGGTGACAACATCTACATACAAAAGCGAGGTGTGGCGATGGGGGCCTGTTTCTCCCCCAGCTATGCGTGCTTGCACGTAGGCTGGTGGGAGGAACAGGTCCTCATGCACACCCATGGTGTAATGTACAGAAAACATGTCATACAGTGGATACGCTTTATAGACAATGTTTTTATTCTGTGGAGAGGCAATTTGGAAAGTGTCAACAATTTCCTGGCTTGTATTAATAACAACCAAGAAAATGTAAGATTCACTTCTAATGTAAGCGCAAATGAAGCTGAATTCTTGGATGTTAAACTATACGTTAAAGATGGCCGTCTTGTCACCAAACTACATAGAAACTGCTGGCAATAACATCTTGCATGCCAGTAGTTCACATCCTCGACACACGATTGACAACATTCCATTTGGGGAGTTGCTCAGGTTGAAACGAATTTGTAGCACTGATCTTGATTTACAGGCCTGCACAAATGAAGCCCTAGACAGATTCAGATGTAGGGGATACAAAGAATCAGTCTTAAAAACTGCCATCCAGAAAACCAATGCTAGAACCCGTGAGTCTCTGTTTACTAACAGTGAATCAATTGCATCAACTGATTCAAGGGAGGAACAAACTCCCAGGCTTATCACCGGGTATAGCAAACAGGCCAGACAAATTAAATCCATTATAAAACAACGCTGGCCTGTTTTAAAAACAGATTTGGTTCTGGCCCCCAGGCTTCCAGACAACCCTGTGGTTACTTATCGGAGGGGACCCTCCTTTAAAACCCAGATCAGTCACGAATTCCCTGAGCTAGCAAAACAAGAGGATTGGTTGAAATCCCGGCCGGGATTCAAGCGTTGCTCAACTTGCAGAGCTTGTAAATTTGGAAAAAACACTTCCCAATACTTGACACCGTTCAGTCCTATTGCCAAAAACATCAAGGGCACATTTAATTGCAAAACTGATTTTGCTGTCTACATTCTGACATGCACCTGTGGCCTCAGATATGTGGGCAGCACTAAGCTACAGGTGCATGCCAGAATACTCCAGCATTTACGTGCCATCGTTAATAACGATGGCACTTATCCTGTTGCCAGACATTTCAAGGCAAGACATAACAACAACCTACAATGCTTGGAATATTATGTCATTGCCTCGGTCCCTAAATCTAGACGGGGTGGCAATAGGGAAAAAATGCTCAGAAGACTTGAGTCACAATTTATTATTGAGTTAGACAGCAGATTCCCCAATGGATTGAACACAACGGAAGACTTACATGTTTTTTTATAACCAATCCCTGTTCAATGATTTATTTTGGGCCATTATCTGCTTTCTCTGCCTTTAGCCTGTTAATTTCATTATGAATTTTATTACACATACTGTATATCATCCCTTTTTTTAGTATCACATGCACAATTGATTTTTTTTTTCTTTCACTGGTTCAATGGATTCACATTACTTTTCCCATTCAAGTTTTGGGACACAGACATCAAGATAGATTTTCTAGTTTGTTTCCTCCTTTTGAATCACGTATAGAGTAAAACATTTTTTGGGGAAGGTGGTCGATATTTGTTGCTTTATCTAAATATATATAAAGGAATTGATTGTAAATCATTACGTTCCATATTGTCGTTACATGTCTATTGCATTCATGCAGTTAATTGAGAGATTGCAAAAGAGTAAAACATAGATGATATTTTTATATGGTCATATGCCTAGCATCAGGTTTCATGAATTGAGAAGCTTAGATGATTTTAATATGAAATTATTTATAAATATTTATATTTATTTATATGCTATGCTTGCACAGAATATTTTGCATTATTTGCACAATTGCATTTGTGTTGAAATTTTTTATTGAAAATTGCAGATAGAAATACAAATGTGTTGACACTTTATCTACGCGCATTGCACTTTTTCATGACAAATGACCACCAGTAACACTGTCTTTTTTTGCAATCTACTATATAAGCGCATTTATGCGGATATCATGTGCCATTTTCAATGCACACTGACAATAATTGTCTGATATAAAATTTACAAAATATGTAACATGGCAACTCACAATGGAATGTTAACACAAATTTGGGCAACAAAATGTAAATATTGTAATTATACCTCCCACTATTCGATTTATATATATATATATATCAAATTGTGATTCAGAAAACAGACTATCTATGTTAGCTATATGTAGTGTGTCCTCAGTTTTCAGTTTCTAATCACATGGTGTTGCAAAAAGAAAAAAATCACTAATTAAATTTGTGCAATGTACCCTTTAAAAGGGATGTTCTTTCATTTGCCTGACGATCTGTGACCAAGGGCGGACGCCCGAAACGCGTCAGATTTGGTGAACTTGCCTTTTTAAATAAACTTGCCGAAAGAAGACTGGGACTTGCGTGGTTTTTCCTCGTTGCTGCCTGCCTGGTGGTTCTGTGGTGAAAGACTTCTGTATATGTGTATATATATATATATCAAATCATTAAGGTAGCCCCAAAGGAAAAAGGCCTCCAGCAGTAAAAATGTTCCGTTGTTTTATTAATGAAAGCACACACTCAGGCAGTAGCGTTAACTGAACATCCTTATATCGCATAGCCAGACGCGTTTCAGGAAGATGATTCCTTTCATCAGTGGCGTGCAAATGTTCTGTCACAGGCAGCGTGTTCCATGCGCTCTATATTCATCTCGAACCTGCCCCAGTGGGCGTAGCCAATCGATAAGCCTTATGGTTCTCGTAGTGCATGGTACGGTATATAACTCCAGTGAGTCTGTCTGTACAGGCATTAAATCAAAATGTACGTTTTACCCCAGTGGGTTGGTGCAGGTTAGCGCTCATCTGCCTGGCACGTTTCGTAGCTTTCATCCGGAAACTGCTGCCCGTTGTGTGAAAACACCAACCTGATGTTTGCACGGGTCCGCTTCTCAGTGATGGGCCTCCTTCCGCGGCTGGGCTCAGCCGCTAACATCAAATCATTAAGGTAGCCCCAAAGGAAAAAGGCCTCCAGCAGTAAAAATGCTAAACAACGGAACATTTTTACTGCTGGAGGCCTTTTTCCTTTGGGGCTACCTTAATGATTTGATGTTAGCGGCTGAGCCCAGCCGCGGAAGGAGGCCCATCACTGAGAAGCGGACCCGTGCAAACATCAGGTTGGTGTTTTCACACAACGGGCAGCAGTTTCCGGATGAAAGCTACGAAACGTGCCAGGCAGATGAGCGCTAACCTGCACCAACCCACTGGGGTAAAACGTACATTTTGATTTAATGCCTGTACAGACAGACTCACTGGAGTTATATACCGTACCATGCACTACGAGAACCATAAGGCTTATCGATTGGCTACGCCCACTGGGGCAGGTTCGAGATGAATATAGAGCGCATGGAACACGCTGCCTGTGACAGAACATTTGCACGCCACTGATGAAAGGAATCATCTTCCTGAAACGCGTCTGGCTATGCGATATAAGGATGTTCAGTTAACGCTACTGCCTGAGTGTGTGCTTTCATTAATAAAACAACGGAACATTTTTACTGCTGGAGGCCTTTTTCCTTTGGGGCTACCTTAATGATTTGATGTTAGCGGCTGAGCCCAGCCGCGGAAGGAGGCCCATCACTGAGAAGCGGACCCGCGCAAACATCAGGTTGGTGTTTTCACACAACGGGCAGCAGTTTCCGGATGAAAGCTACGAAACGTGCCAGGCAGATGAGCGCTAACCTGCACCAACCCACTGGGGTAAAACGTACATTTTGATTTAATGCCTGTACAGACAGACTCACTGGAGTTATATACCGTACCATGCACTACGAGAACCATAAGGCTTATCGATTGGCTACGCCCACTGGGGCAGGTTCGAGATGAATATAGAGCGCATGGAACACGCTGCCTGTGACAGAACATTTGCACGCCACTGATGAAAGGAATCATCTTCCTGAAACGCGTCTGGCTATGCGATATAAGGATGTTCAGTTAACGCTACTGCCTGAGTGTGTGCTTTCATTAATAAAACAACGGAACATTTTTACTGCTGGAGGCCTTTTTCCTTTGGGGCTACCTTAATGATTTGATGTTAGCGGCTGAGCCCAGCCGCGGAAGGAGGCCCATCACTGAGAAGCGGACCCGCGCAAACATCAGGTTGGTGTTTTCACACAACGGGCAGCAGTTTCCGGATGAAAGCTACGAAACGTGCCAGGCAGATGAGCGCTAACCTGCACCAACCCACTGGGGTAAAACGTACATTTTGATTTAATGCCTGTACAGACAGACTCACTGGAGTTATATACCGTACCATGCACTACGAGAACCATAAGGCTTATCGATTGGCTACGCCCACTGGGGCAGGTTCGAGATGAATATAGAGCGCATGGAACACGCTGCCTGTGACAGAACATTTGCACGCCACTGATGAAAGGAATCATCTTCCTGAAACGCGTCTGGCTATGCGATATAAGGATGTTCAGTTAACGCTACTGCCTGAGTGTGTGCTTTCATTAATAAAACAACGGAACATTTTTACTGCTGGAGGCCTTTTTCCTTTGGGGCTACCTTAATGATTTGAGATTATATATATATATATATATATATATATATATATATATATATATATATATATCTCAAATCATATATATATATAGATATGCTTGCCTTATATAGAAGTCTCTCCTAGTGGCTGGTGTACTACATACCAGCCAGTTAACATAATTAGGCTGATTATAAAGCTCACCTATCCTCACTAAGGTCAGTCCTTAACATGGCAGCTCGACTCATAACTGGTGTAAAAAGATTTGAACACATCACACCAACCCTCAATGTCCTCAACTGGCTTTCCATGGAAGGTAGATGTATTTGCAAACTGGCCTTCATCACACACAAGGCCCTTCACACACACTTCCCCAACTACCTAAACAGCAAACTGGTAAATGCAGGAAAATCCAGAACTCTGAGAAACACCAACTCACTTCTCATCCCTCCGAAACTGAAAAGGAAAATGACTCTGTGCCGATCCTTTTCTGGTAACGTACCCAGGATGTGGAACACACTCCCTATTGACCTCAGATACAACCCCTCCTTCTCCTGCTTCAAAAAGGACCTGAAACTCCTCCTCCTCAACCAATACTTTACTGACCAAGTCAACTAACCTAGGCATCAATAACCTAGTGGACTCCCTCTCACCTGACCTTCAAAGATGGTGGTTATCTGGCTGTTTCAACCACCTGTGTTTTTCTCCCCTTTTTCTCCCCTTCAATGTTTACATAATTATTATGTCTTTGCTTATATCTTTATGCATCCTCATATCCTGCGATGTAATTCAATTTTTTTCTTCTCCTTTGTGTATGTAAAGCGCTCTGATACCCACGGTTCTAGCTAGCGCTATATAAAACTTAATAAATACAATATTAATACAGTAGATCAGATATTTAGCCTTTTACAACTTCATTGAACAGAAAATGTCATCAAAGCCACAGTCGTTTTCAAGCCTTCAGACTTGTTTATACCATCACACATCTTCACATTAAAATTCCATCTGAGAAAGATAATGGAATCTTTAAATTTTGCATTAGCATCTAAAACTGCTAGTTTCAAACGTTCTATATCTTGGACAACAGAGAACTTTGGACAAATATATCAATTACAAATAAATCATCTTTTGCAGGAGACCTGAGCTACGAAGTCCATTTTAATATCCAAGATATTTTCAGTAGATCTAGATCCAAACCTAAGATCTAAAACCAACGGCAGGCTTTAAGAAGGTCTCCCCTCTCCCCATACACACTGCAGCTTTAGCAATCACGTTAAATCCTAGTAAACAGAAGCAGCATAATCATCAACACTCCTTGCAAACCTTCAATTAAGGTTCTGGCAAACTCAAGTTCCTATGGCAGTAAGAGTGTTTGGAAGAGCCAACTAACTGAATGAAACAATTTTCTCCAAGGGCATATAAAACAATGCAAGTGCTGGCAAACCAATAGGTCTGGTTTTAAGTGCTATCGCACGCAGTGCAAGCACATCAAAGACTGACACATTTAAGAAATCAGAAGCAGTCTATACTGAAGGCTCCCTTACCTTCAATAAAGTCCTCTTGTTTTTTGTTATGACAAATAAAGGACGGATGTCAAGAAAGCTTTCCTGACATCCCTTATTTTCTTTCTATGTCAGAGAGACAAAGAAGAGCTGTAATGAAGGCTCCCTTGCCACCCGACTTTTTTTTATTTTTACCATAGAAACAAAAAGAACCATGTATTGAAGTCAAGGGAGGTTTCAATATAGCAGCTTTTCTTCTGTAGTTGTCAAGGCGAGTGCCTGTTTTTGTAAGCCCTCTAAACCCTGTTGCGGAAAGGACTATCTTTCCACCACTTACCACACTTCAAAACCATCTTCCTAAAGCAGAAAGAAAACCAGCACGTGGCACTAATGATATACTTCCTCGTGGGAAGAGCAGGTGGGGAAACGAAGAGGACTAAAGGACAGAGGGAATCGCTGCGCTGGATGGAGAAACCATATACATCGTGGGCAGAAGGATGAGCATAACACACAGGAAAGTAGAAGGCGAGGGAGGAATGAGACGGTGGTGGACAGTGGAAAGAAAGATTGAGACAAATGGGAAAATGTGAGGAGCTTAAAGAGCCAGTACGAGCAGATACAAGAGGGGAAGAGAGAAAGGAGAAGATCGAGCATCGAGGCGCCAAGAGAAGGGTCTGGCATGCAGTGCAATGCACACTCCCTTGAAGATGGAGAGATGAACCCACAGTGACAACAGTATTAGGTGAGAAAGAGAAGTAACAAGGCGTGAGTTGCAAAGTCTCAAGTCAACGGCGGAAAGAGGAGGATCGAAAAAAAGAAATGACTGACAAAGGCGCAACAAAAGCCAGTTTTAGTATTTCAGAGACAATAGTTTTGTTTAAAAGCTGTGCTGTCAAAAACACACCTAAAAACTGAATCATAATTTATTCAGACAAAACATGCGGATGTCTATTAGTCCCTGGGCCTGGGTGGCAATATGTCTCGTCTTTGTATACAAGTTCGAGACCGTGGAGCCACTCCTGAAGGAGTAGAAACCGCGTAGTATCATTGATGGAAGACTCAATATTCACCCACTGCTCACTGGCACAGACGTGTCTGTCACCTTCTATAGGAACAACCTCATTCTAGGTACAGATATCACCTTCACAAGCTGGCCTGCAATGGAAGCCTCTGAGCCCTTAGGACGGGTACTCAAGGGCTACCGAAAGGCCTGCAGCATCATACTAATGGCAGACTATGCCATACAAATACAAATACCATATGATAGTGAAAAAAGATAATAGCTACCATCAAGCCAGTCCATTAACGGCTCTCCTTTCCTTGCTTTCATTGAGCAGCTTACATGTGTGCAGACGGCCAGGTGGGTCCATAGTCAAAGCAAAGCCACATGTAGTCGCTAGCGGGCTGGTATCACAGCCATGACCACATGGCCCATTCCCTCACACTGGCCACCAATCAAAGCCAGCATGCATGATTGGCTCTACAGTTGAAAATGATGGATCACTGACACTTAAATAACCAATCAGATTGTAAGAAATTCCATCTATACTTGAAAAGACAAAAGGAATGCGTCGATGACGTCCATACAGTATGTCAGATTGGTCTCTGCAAACGTCACCATACAAACTCGGAACTGCACGAAAGGTGCAAACATTCCATAGTACAGCACGGGCATTTCTTAAAAAACGCATCAAGGGATGCATGCCCCTGCAACATGCACAAGGAAATTCTGTAATTCGCACACAACCCCATTAACAGGGTGGAAGTTAATCTGCCACCGGCTGGCATCGGGCAATCATCGGCGAGAGGATTTCACGAGGGCATTATCCACCTGGGTGTGCATGGGCGCTTGCCCCATTATTGCTTAATTACCTGTATGCGTTGCCTATTGAGGAGTGTGGAGGCGGGGAACAATTACTGTTAGCAACATAAGTACATAAGTCACGCAGCTACGCCCGGCTCGTGCCTGATGGAGCAGACCTACTACCTGTACGCCCCAGAATGCAGTACATTAAATCGGGTTATCATTAACGATCTGAAGTGAAATCATGACAGGCCTGTGGTCACGGAAGCGCTCAATGGAGACACGCCCTCAAAGCTCCAAGAGTGGAAGGGGGTCTCTGTAATGTTGTATGACTGCGGGAGCGCAGTCTAGTTGTCGCGCACGTAGCCGTGCGCTAGCGTGGACGTGACGCGTCACTCCACGTTTAGTATAAAATAAACGGGGCGTGGTCTCGGAGTTAGTCCGGACCACGCGGAACGACAGAAAGTGTCCCGGGGCCCTTTTATTGCGCGCAGCGTTGCCAGCGCTGCGCTCCACAGTCTGAGGCCACGACAATGGCGACGAGGGCTTGACGAGCCCATGCTGCACCCTAAGCACACTGTCTATGTGCTCTACTACCTCGCACTCACGCGCCCCGACCTCGGCAGGCCCCGCACATGGCAGCCGGAAACAAGGCTGTCGGCCCCAAGGTGGAGTGACGGAGCGCACCAAAACGCCGCACAGGTAGCCCTCGCAGCGGTGACTGCGAAGAGGAGAGAGGCAGCAGCAAACGCATGCTCTGGGGAAGGAGTCATTGCCCGATCACCACACACCAGGTACCTGCGCAGTGCAGTTTAATTTTGGCACGGGTCGTCCCTACACTTCCCTCGCAGTACTGAAGGGCACACCCCAGGAGCCTGCACAATAGCTACCTCTGGCAGGAGCTCCCTCCAACGTCCCACGGCAGCCCGCGTGGCGAATCAGACAGGGAAGAGCCCCAAACTTGCGACGCCCACCACTGCGCACCTACAGTGAGGCGGCCAGCCACTGCACACCGCCATGGCGACCATCCCGCCCATCGAACCGTTCGTGGTCGACGGGGCTCCAGCATCCCTAGCCCCCCGGTGGAAGGACTGGACGGAGAGGCTACAATTCTACTTTGAGGGTGCTGGTACAGCGAGAGAAAGGCGCAGGGCGCTCCTTCTACATCTCGGAGGAAAGGACATTCATCGGATCTATAAGACCCTGGTGGAAGCCACCCCTCACACCTATGTCACACTTCTCAATGTGCTCAATGCACATTTTGAGCCAATGGCCAGTAAGGACTACGAGCGTTTCATCTGCAGGCAGGCGCGTCAGGAAGCGGAAGAATCCCTCGACGCATTCCATGGTCGTCTGAAGGAGTTAGCGAGCACATGCGCTTCCGCGACGGGCAGGAAGAAATACGCGGCCAGATCATTCAAGGCTGTTACTCCTCCAACCTAAGGGTGAAGATCCTCCAAGAGGATGGAAAACCACTGGCGGACATTTTAAAGCTAGGCCGTTCAAAAGAGCTGTCACAGGCGAGAGCGTCGCATATGGAAGCAGCGCTCCACAGACCTATCAAGACGGAGCAAGTTAATGTGGCTGAGCAGATTAATGTCGTACGGCCAAAGCAGCGCCCCTTCGGGAGAGGAAGACCCCGAGAACGTCGAAAAGAATGCGGATACTGCGGTGGCGCACCACACCGGGCACAAGACTGCCCAGCGCGCGGAAGGAAGTGCGGATCATGCGAGCGCATGAATCATTTCGCATCAGTGTGCAGATCGCCCAAGCCAAAGCCTGAGGCAGCCATGCCGTGAGGGAGGACACAGAGTGAAGACCTGGATGACGACGCCAACAGCTATCCAGTTCACTATGTGTTTGCCATAGACCAGCCGCAGAGGAAGAAAAGGCGGCTCCCGAAGTGCAGAATCATGGTACAACACCAAGAGGTGAGAGCAACAATCGACACAGGGGCCTCGATTGAACTCATGGCGGCAAATGTCTACAACCAGCTGCGGGACAAACCAGCGCTGAAGGCGGCCAAGATCAGAGTCTTTGCCTATGGACAAAAGACACCTATACCGTTGATTGGGTGTTTCCAAACGGAGATACAGCATCAAGACCAGAATACACCGTCAACCATCTACGTCACTAAAGAAGGTAGTGGGATGCTACTCAGCGGCCAAACAGCTGAAAATCTCCACCTGATCTCCTTCGCGATGGCGGTATTGGAAGCAGAACTGGACACGATTCTCGAAGAATTTGAAGACACGTTCCAGAGTATTGGATGTCTCCGAGGAAAAGAAGTGTCTTTACACATTGACCGGTCCATTCAGCCGGTCGCCCTCCGGCATCGACGAATAGAATTCCACCTAAGGAAGAAGGTGGAACAAGAACTGGAGACCTTCGAAAAACAAGGCATAATCGAGAAAGTCAGCGGGCCCACCCCATGGGTGTCTCCGATTGTGGTAGCGCGAAAACCCAAACAGCCGGGACAGGTCCGCATCTGTGTTGACATGTGCCTGCCCAATGCAGCAGTAAGGAGGGAACGACATTTAACACCCACAATAGACGACATCCTGGGAGAGCTAAACGGAGCGAAGTGGTTTTCAAAAATGGACCTAAGATCAGGATATCACCAACTACCCCTGCACCCGGACTCCCGATACATTACCACTTTCTCCACCCACGTGGGACTCCGGCGCCATCGACTACTTCACTTCGGAATATCGAGCGCCGCGGAAGTCTTCCAAAACACGATCCGGGAGGTCCTGAGCGGGCTCACAGGAGTCCTGAACATCAGCGACGACCTATTGATATACGCTAACACTGTGGAGGAACATCACCAGAGGCTCAGAGACGTATTGCAAAGGATTAAGGAGTCAGGCCTTACACTGCATCGGGAAAAATGTCAATTCCTGCAGAACAAAATTAGCTTCTTCGGCTACACATTTTCTGACAAGGGAGTGGCCCCAGACCCTGAGAAAGTGAGAGACGTGCAAGCGGCCCTAGCAACGACCAACACATCGGAGATGCGGAGCTTCCTTGGGATGGTAAACTTCTGTGGGAGGTTCATCCCAGACCTGTCTAATCTCACCAGACCACTACGGGAGCTCACCAAGTCCACTACCCCCTGGCAGTGGGGAGAAGAGCAAGAGCTAGCATTTCAAAACACCAAGGCGGCCCTGTCAGCTAACACGACTCTGTCCTATTTCGACCCTGCCAAGGCAACCAACATAGTCGTGGATGCAAGCCCATACGGATTAGGAGCGGTGCTAACACAGAGCCAAGGTGGAGAGGATTGGGCACCCATCGCCTACGTCAGCCGGTCGCTGACCGAAACCGAACAACGGTATTCTCAGATCGAGAGGGAGGCGATCGCAATCCACTGGGCCTGCAGACACTTCCATGTATACGTCTATGGGCACTCATTCACCGTCTCTACAGATCACAAGCCTCTACTTCCACTATTCAGGGGATCAGTGTCCAAACCTCCACCCAGAATAGAGAAATGGATCCTTCAACTTCAAGAGTATGATTACCGGTTGGAATTCAAGCCTGGTGCAACAAACCCGGCAGACTACCTCTCCGGGCATCCCAGGGAGGCAACTAACCAGGAGAAAGAAGATGCCGAGGAAACAGAGGAATACGTGAGAATAATCCTGGAGCGATCACGACCACTACCCATGAGCATCGACATGATTATGGAGGCGACTCGCGGTGATGAGGTACTCCAGCTGATCGCAAACGCTCTGCGACACAATGACTGGAAGACACTTCAGACATCACTAAACAAGAGAACGCCCGAGGCGAAGCGTGCCCTCGAAACCATCCTCAAGATAAAGGACGAACTGTCAGTGGACAGCCAAGGATACCTTCTCAGAGGACCACGACTTGTGATGCCAACGAGTCTGACCCAACAAGCCATCGAACTGGCTCACCTTGGCCACCAGGGAATGGTGAAGACAAAAAGTAGACTCAGGGCAAAAGTGTGGTTTCCGGAAATGGATACACGAATCGAGCAGACAGTCAAGGGGTGCCGCTGGTGCCAAGCGGCCGGGCCACCCAAATCACCACCCCCCGTTATCACCGAAGACAACCCGGAAAGGCCCTGGGAACGAGTGAGCGCAGACTTTTGACACCTTCCGGATGGCCGGTACATGCTCGTTGTCATCGATGACTTTACGAAATATCCCGAGGTAGAAATAATAACCTCACTAGCTGCCAAAGAAGTGGTCGCAAAGTTCGAAAAAATCATCGCCACCCATGGGATCTTCGAGCAGGTTAAGACCGACAACGGACCACCCTTCCAAGGGCAGGAGTTTGCGGACTATCTCCAGGAATGGGGAATCAAACACCGGAAAGTGACCCCAAGGTGGCCCCAAGCCAACGGAGAGGTAGAGCGGTTCATGCGGACCCTCAACAAAGTCATCCGGATTGCCCACGCTGAAGAGGCACCACTGGAGAAAGCCATCTATACGTTTCTGAGGGAATACCGGCTCGCACCCCATCGCACGACTACAGCAGCCCCAGGACCGTCGGCAATGGGAAGAATAGTAAGAGACACGATCCCTCATCATCGTACCTGGACCCCAAATGTAGCAAACTCCCGGCAAACTCTGATCAATCGGAAGCACTCGAATGACTACGCCAGCTTCAGGCGCCGGGCCAAGGAATCGTCCATAGGAGAAAGGGATCACGTCTACGTGAGAGACCGGTACCCAGGAAGCAAGTTCCGGTTCCCATTCGAACAGAGACCGTGGACAGTCACCCGCCGGTCTGGCACCATGGTCACGGCCCAACGCGACGGAGAAACTGTCACACGCAACGTATCTTTTTTTTTTGGGGGGGAAAAATCTTTATTGACAGGAAGGCAGAAGATATATTCACAATAACACATTCAGATGCCAGTGTCATATTAGCATTGGTTATTATCAAGATAAACGGATAAAACAAATCACAGTCTGGCATGGGGCATCTGCTTTCCTACTATGGACATGGATGAATTGTCAGCAACCATTTCGCACAGACTTTATCTCACCTTCATACCAAACCCATTTTTCATTCCGTGATCTGCCCACTTTCAGCACAGTTATCAGTTTCTAGCAAGTTCAGCTAACGGAAAAAAGAAAAACAACAAAACTCAACTATTGTCATCACTCAATAGAAAGTTATACCCGTTCATAGTTGGTTATTAGTCACTGCACACGATCAGCTCGTTATCAAAGGTTTTGTCATACTCTTGCGCCACCCCAGCATGAACCAGAGTTCAGTATTTATGCCCGCCCTTCCTAATCCTCCTCCTCCTCTGAATCCAAGTCCTCGTCTTCCGGTAATGGTTCACATGGTTCTCCCCTGTATTCGTTCCAGGGCGTCCACACCTTATTCCATTTACGGGGGCAGGCCCGTAGCACGTAAACCGCCCTTTCCTTCACCATTAGTAAGTCCATATTCCTGATCCACCCAGCCACCGTAGGCAACTCCGGGGCACCCCATTTTTGTGCAATGTCTCGCTTGGCCACTGTCACAGCCAACGTGACCCATAGCTGTCCATACCTGTCCAGGTCATTAGGGTCCCAAATGTTCAATAGGCACTTACGGGGTACAGGCAGGATTGATAGTTTAATGGCCTGGGAGACTGTGCGCATAATTTGCTTCCATATGTCTTGGATCAGTGGGCAGTCCCATAATAACGTATCCTTTTTCAAGCGAGCCTCCACTCCACCCGAGGATCCTTCCGGCCAGGAATCCAGCAGATCGCCGTCCAGCCCAGCAGGACAAAGCAGCGATCCATCGGACAGCGAACAGGGAACCCCAGTAGACCAGTCTGCGGTGGGCTCACTGATTTCTGAAAGCCCCGGCGCTGCTAGCCCCCACTTGTCTGGGGACTGGCGGTCGCCAACTCCGACCCGGCAAGACGTTCCACGGAGAGTCTTGTTTCGGGGGGAAGCTACGGGCTATGGACTGAGAAGGAACCCAGCCCCATCTTCGCAGCTGGCGGACTTTGCTGTGGGCTGAGAGCAGAACATCTGATCACCAGACTGGTAACCGGCCTCTGGCCGTTTCTCATTATCTTTCCAGCCGGATGGCGATAAGTGAAGTCTTGAACTGTTATGTGTTGTTTTCTTTTATTAAAGGTGAAAAGGAATGTAATGTTGTATGACTGCGGGAGCGCAGTCTAGTTGTCGCGCACGTAGCCGTGCGCTAGCGTGGACGTGACACGTCACTCCACGTTTAGTATAAAATAAACGGGGCGTGGTCTCGGAGTTAGTCCGGACCACGCGGAATGACAGAAAGTGTCCCGGGTCCCTTTTATTGCGCGCAGCGTTGCGCCCCACAGTCAGAGGCCACGGCAGTCACTTCTTCAGTTAAGTGGAGGTCTTCAAACTGTGTGTGTGTGGTTGGAGGGGGCGCAAATCCCTCTGCAAGTACATGTAACTGAAGACGGCCTGGAAGTGCGGCGATCGTCATTTGTCGCATTTCCAGGCAGTCTTCATTTAATCCAGAGTACATTGAGACCAGGGTCAGTAAATGTGCTGGCAGAGACAAGGAGGTTCCTTAAAAAGGAAAAAAGCAAGCTTTATGTGTTTTCACAGTAGAGGTCTCGTATTTGTGAAAGTTAAAGCTATTGGCGTCATAAATTGTAATGCTTGTAATTTACTTTTTGGGTCTGTAGTGGAGTTATCATTTAAGGAAAAAAGTACACGTAATACTATATTATTAGAATTAGTTGGAGTGTTAAGGGGTTGGGGGTCGAGGAAATGAAGACAGGAAAAGGAGGAAGGTGGAAAGAGGTTTAGGTGGAAAAAGATGAGGCATGAGGTAGAATAGTAAGATGAATTGAGCATGCTATGGATGGAAAAGGCAAATAGAAAATTGCAAAAGGTTATGAAAATCAGAAATCTGAGATGGTCGGTAGATGTGTCGAGAGCAACAGGGGAGTAAATGAACAAATGTGAGGAAAATGCAGAAAGAGTTCCATGCAGCATACCCAAGTACATGTGTGTTTCTCATAACGAGCAACTACAAGAAATCATCTTTAGTAGTCTACTGGCCTTTTAATGGCCCCATGTTGTTAGTTTCAATGGCCCCCAGTTAGTTTCATTCTATTAAAATTGCTGATGTCAAAACATTTTGTTTTCTTTTCCTTGTGGTTCTGTTTCAGTGGGACATTTTGCTAATTTTTTATTGTGTTCAGTGAATCGAGTGTTTCATGTGTCTGTTATTGTGCACTAAGGAAATTGATATATTTTCTCAGAAACGCACAGTGGATATATTCATGACTCATTGTGGACAGCATTAATTGCAAGTGCAGCTCATTAGCTCTTTGAATATTTGAATGATTTTTTTCTAAATGGTACCAAGAAGTCCCATTGTTTTGTTAGAGTTACTGAGGCACAAGTATTGTAAGTATGGTTTATTTAGCTTTGTGATTAATTATTTAAGAGGACTTGCCCCCTGAAAGCAGCTATGTCCCTCTCGCTCCACCCAATCTATACATACAATTTTGGAAGGGGGCCTGACCTCAAAACATTTTGCATAGGGGGGTGCTCAGAGCTAAAAAGTTTGAAGACCTCTGAGTTAAAACGTGCTTGCCACTGTGTCGTGCTGGGAGGTCCTGGCACTGGGCACCACTGGGTCTGGCGGGGATTAGATTCACTTGCACCACGGGCTCTGTAGGGCTCAAACACTGCACCTGTCGTGCTTGCCACTGCGCCGTGCTGGGAGATCCTGGCACTGCGCACCACTGGGGCTGGCCATGGGCTCTGCAGGGCGTAAACACTGCACCTGTCGTGCTTGCCACTGTGCCGTGCTGGGAGGTCCTGGCACTGCGCACCACTGGGTCTGGCGGGGATTAGATTCACTTGCACCACGGGCTCTGCAGGGCTCAAACACTGCACCTGTCGTGCTTGCCACTGCGCCGTGCTGGGAGATCCTGGCACTGCGCACCACTGGGGCTGGCCATGGGCTCTGCAGGGCTTAAACACTGCACCTGTCGTGCTTGCCACTGTGCCGTGCTGGGAGGTCCTGGCACTGCGCACCACTGGGTCTGGCGGGGATTAGATTCACTTGCACCACGGGCTCTGCAGGGCTCAAACACTGCACCTGTCGTGCTTGCCACTGTGCCGTGCTGGGAGGTCCTGGCACTCCTGGGGCTGGCCACGGGCTCTGCAGGGCTCAAACACTGCACCTGTCGTGCTTGCCACTGTGCCGTGCTGGGAGGTTCTGGCACTGCGCACCACTGGGTCTGGCGGGGATTAGATTCACTTGCACCACGGGCTCTGCAGGGCTCAAACACTGCACCTGTTGTGCTTGCCACTGTGCCGTGCTGGGAGGTCCAGGCACTGCGCACCACTGGGGCTGGCGGCGTTTAGATTGGCTCGCACCACAGGGTATGAGGAGCTCAAACACTGCACTTGCCCAGCTGGCCTATTCCTCTAAGCACAATTCGCCAGCAGTCTAACTTCTTTTTAAAAGCAAATCGCCAAACAGAGGCCACAACTGACCTCCGAGTTTCCACAGTGTCGGTCAATCGCAAGTAAGAAAATATTACAAATGTTAATTTAGAATGCTGATTCAAAAGCAAAAATGGCGGATGCCTAAAGCAGGTAGCAGTAACTAAGCAAAAGGCATCCACTGTTTGTCAATGGGACTGGGCAATATCCCAAAGAGCAGGTTGACCAACTTATGAGAAGCAAAAACTGAGATAGACTAGACATGAAAGTAGGACTAAACCCTCTAGTCTTACTTCTACATCCGGCGTGAAACAGAACTCCGGTGGCAGCAGACAAACAGCAAGTTTTATTTTTCGCAACAGATAAACGTTTCGGCAGAAGCCTTCGTCAGTGTTTCAAACATTAAAGCATAGTTCCGGTTTTAATAAAGTTTTTGTGTGTAAGAATAGACATCGACAAGGGGCCAGCCCAACCGACACCAAGATGGGCACCATCTTGGAACGGGTTCCTAATATAGGAACTGATGCAGAGTAGTACCGTAAATCGGTAAACATACATACAAAATGGGCATAAAACAATCAAATATGTAAATTAACATAATGAAGCCGTGGATCGGCATATGCCCCCTTAAAAAAGATGCACATCACGCAGAAGACATGTAAATATAAATGTAGACATTACCATACTTGGAACTATGTGTACATGTTTGGCATATTTCATTCAACGACAGTTAACTGTAGACCATAATAACAGCAATACAGACAGATAGTTATAGATAATAAGATAGCCATCATAACATCAAAGACGACCAAGCATCTGTCGGGTACATAACGTGAAATACTAAATATACCAAATGAGTGAATGAAGAATAAACTTCATAATAGAGATTTCATAAACAACTCATGATAGTCCATAGCACATTATCAATAGATAATACAGTTCATCTAGAGGACCGAAGTAATACACTGTAGAGACTTTAAAGAAAATGATTTGAAGATGACAATTTTGGCAGATCACACATAGATAATACAGTTCATCTAGAGGACCGAAGTAATACACTGTAGAGACTTTAAAGAAAATGATTTGAAGATGACAATTTTGGCAGATCACACAATCGGAATAAAATCATAGGCAAAGAGATACATGTAGGTGCTCTCCTGATCCTAGTTGTATATACCACAAATAGCAATGGCAACAGGACATATATCGAATAGTTTAGGCGGTCTTCTTTGCGTAATTCAGAAAATAAAGGTTTAAATATTACCATTTCATTTTCCGAGGTGGACTACCATATCCTCCCCACTATTCATGCCCTTTGGGTACTTAGTGGACAGGTCGATGATATATCTTGATTCAAGGCGACTCAGCCTTCTTAATCTGTCCCCGCCCCGTGGATTATATGGAACGTGATCTAGCCCAAAGAAGCGTAATTTATTCCTGTCTTTGTTTTGATGTTCCGCAAAGTGCCGTGCTACTGGGTAGGAGGGATCTATTCTGTCTATGGCCCTAAGGTGCTCCAGCACTCTCAACTTGAGTTGGTTAATAGTGCTGCCTATGTATCTCCGGCCGCATGGACAGATTAAACAATATACCGCGTAGGTGGTGCTACAGGTAATGAATTTATGAATCTTATTCGTTCTACCTGCATCAGGGATATCATAGTGGAGCACCCTCCGGCTATTGGCGCACGCTTTGCATTTCCCACAGGGAAAGAACCCACTCATTTCTTTTAGGGTATTAGGCTGGCTGGTAAGGGCTTCCAGATGGCTATGTACCAACATGTCATCCAAGGACCTAGCCTTGCTAAAGGTCACTAATAGATATGGTGGCAGATCTTCTCTTAATACCTCATCTGTAAGCAAGATGTGTCAATGTGCCAATTCTTGCGCATCATTGCTTTGAGTCTATCAGCGCCCATAGAGTATATATATATATATATATATATATATATATATATATATATATATATATATATATATATATATATATATATATATATATATTTTCTCTCCTCCAGTGCCGGTTTGCGCACGTTGGGCTGTCGTGGCGCGGTCCTGGATAGGCCACCGACTGGCCTCCGGCGAGGGAAAAATAAAGCCACATCTTTGAAAATCTACCTTTGGTGTTTCGTGAGATCTGTTCCGTGGTGGTGCGAGGAGACGCATTGCAGGACTTTTGTTTCGATATATATATATATATATATATATATATATATATATATATATATATATTTTCTCTCCTCAAGTGCCGGTTTGCGCACGTTGGGCTGTCGTGGCGCGGTCCTGGATAGGCCACCGACTGGCCTCCAATATGTACCCCCAGTTACCTCCTTTGTTCCGAAGTAGACCAGGACACACGGATTCAGTTTGCAAAATTTATTAGCAGAGTGAAAAAGTGCGACGCGTTTCGCCGATAAGGCTTGCTCACGCTCGTCAAACAAACAATGACGGCCATTTTTAAAGTGCTGAAAACACACCCACAGTGTACATAGATCATCACCAAGGTAATGCGGGGCTGCCATATTGTACGAGTGCTGGTAATACTGCTTCGTATCATACATATTATACCAATGTCCTAATAAACCATAGTAACATAATAAGACTCCTAATGAAAGCTTATACCTGTAGGACAACAAAATTGTCAGCCTAAATGTGATGGGAACGCCTCGTGTTTCCTCGTGTTAAATGCATTGTAATGAAACAACATTCAGGTTTATAAATGGTTGAACATGAGTAAACAGATGCATATTGAGTCAAATACAATTAAATGAGACACAAAATATATATAATGACTGATCGAAAAGGGAGGCTATCTGAAAAGAACACTTGTTGTCCCAAATGCTTGGGCATCTGGGGCCGGTTGTAGAGAATGAGTTTACCCTGACACTGCTGGTAGAAGCATGAACAACCAAGCTCTCCAAAGTAGGGTGTTGTGTCAAAACAGCAGAGTCACCCAGAGCAGGTCAGTAGAATGTGCTACTTCACCGGTGGGAAGAAACATGGTTTAGACCAGGAGGGTGTCAGAGCTTCATTAAATGACTGCGATGGCTCGAACAAGGCCTGCCCATGCTGCAAAACTTCAGTGAGGACATTGATTTTCACCTCAACAGATGACAACTATAACCAGAATTTCATCTACCAGTCTGATGGGCTCAGCAAATGAGGCTGTCTCTTCACTTGAGGGATGAGTGGGAGAAACCAGCCATTGTCAGGGGAAGCGTCCAGTCCGCTGGCTTCTTGTTGGTCCAAATAGAAATTGTTGACATTATATTGTTGAGGAAATGAATGTCCAATGGTGCAAAATGTTATCTGGATTTGATCGGCATCTGATCCGAAACGTTGTGGGAGCACTGGAGGGCAGCTCCTAAGCAAAGGTACAGGTTGTCTGACTATGAATGAACGGGGGCCAGTTGCATCAGTACTGTTCCAGGACACAACCACAGTCTAGGTTGAGACTAATTCAGTTCACAGTGGGACAGGATAATAGGATCGGAGTTGTCCTCTGGCGTTGGCTGCATTGGTGCAGCCGTTGACGTGGCAGAAACTAGCGTGGATTGTGGTGCCAGGTCCGGAATCTGAGCTGAACCTGAAGTAGGTTACTGAGGGATAGACGGTGCAGAGGGTGGACCTATCAGTAGTAACCCACGTAGACGCCTCTGCAGACCTCTGCAGGGTCCAAAGGCATGTCAGAGGGAGCAAGCAGGGTGCCAATGATTCACAACATGGCATTTTTGAATGCCTCAATTTGTTGCAGTACTGCAGATGTCCCCAGAAATTCAGAGGTCAACGGAATCAGCTACGGAGTTGGCGGGTACGAGGAGCAAAACTGAAGAGCACCTTGGCATCCTTCCAATTTCTCAGAAGGAGAGTGGCGAGGCTGGGTTCAAGGCCCACCTGGACTTCTTTATAATTCTTTTTGGACTTTTACTGATTTGAAGCCTTGAACTGGGATGAAGAGCTATTGCATGAGCGGCCCGAGAGCAGGAATGGGTCCATACTCTCAACTTCAAGGGGGAACGGAGATTACACAATGGCCTCCAGTGTTTCTTGAAGTACAGCTTGGCTTTCTGATCCCAAATCGCCTTTGGGTGCATAAAGGCACACTTCTCGGACAACTTGGGGCTGTGGACCGAACCCAAACACCAGAGACATACCTAATGGGAATCTGTCAAAGACATCTGCTTGCACACGGACAAGAAAACGTTAGGAGCTAGGTCCAGATCTACGTACATAGAGGCGGAGAGAAAGGAAGTGACGCCATCATGGTTTGGTGGTACTTTATGCGGGTCCAGCCATCACTTCTGGGAGGGAGTAGGGTCGAAGTGGAGCCACAGAACACCTCCTGCAGCCACGCATGAGCTCTGATAAAACATCTTCCAGAGCCAGTCTGGATCCTGAGGGTATCCTACATGTGAGGAATCTGTAGTTAGAAATATCCATCATAATTAATCAATGAACAGAAGTGACTAGCGGCGATTCAGTCTTGTGCCGTGGGAAGCCATAGACCTGTGAGTGTGATTCCCAGGAGTTTGTGAGCGCAGATCTTGCAGTATGGGACACATGCCATCCTGCTCTCTTGGGGGTGGTCCTGGTGGTTTTACACTATCTACTATGAAAGGTAGTGGGTTGGAAGAAGCAAGTGCGCTCAATGAACTTAATTAGTGGAGGAAGGCCCTTCTAGAGCACGATGACCCATCCACCACACAGGCACACCTGTACACCTCATTAGGATTCCTTCCATGGCATGGCCAGCTGGGCAAAAAGAAAAAAAAAACCTTTAGAATGCTGGGAAAGAGGAGAAGGGACAGAAGCGAAAGCAGTGTTTATCCCCATTCATGGCGTCTGATTTCCAGGGCTCTTTGAGAGCCCGGGCCCATGCTGGCAGGGGCGGCCGATGCAGGCGGGCGAGCCCTCAAGAAGAAAAGAGGCCAAACACTGCCCGTGTCCCTTGGCTTGAGATCAGCTCGCCGCCTGCGCCTGGTGGCACACCGCCAAAGTGGCATTATTCCTGAAAAGGCCATCTGAAGCCCAGCTCACCCCTCGCGCTTACGCCACCTATCAACTGAATATCAAGGCACATTTTCCGCTTTCTGAATAATGAAGCGTGGGGCTAGGAGGTTGCCGTTTTGTTTCATTGTTTAAATATTTCCATTCAGGGCTACCTGCTGGCTTCGCTTTTGGACTGTTTGTGTGTGGAGTGGAGAAGGGGCGAGAGATGGGAGGCAGGATTGAACAGTGGCCTGGGCAAACTAAGGGCATACTCTTCTTGCATTTGCAAACATCCGATATATCAAGAATTTAAGATAAGGTAGTTCTTGCTTTTTAGAAATGTAACGCTAAGCAGACATGAACAGTGACATTATGAGGAGAGACATCTACAAGCACACTGAGCCATGGTGCCCCTCACCCCCTGCCTCCGGGCAGCTGGCATTACCAGCTCTGCTGGGCTGAAGGAGGTGGGAGCCCCGCCATACACAAAAGAGACCACACAGACTCCAGGCCTCGACAAAGGCGAGGCAGCATCCACTGTACTGCTTTCAGCAGAGCCGGGCACACAATGGGCGCATAATAGGGCGGCGCTCCCCTCTCCTATTCAGCAGGTATCCCTGGCCTGCTGGGACGCTGGAGACACAGTTTTGTGCCAAGCTGTACTTCGTGCCCAAGCCTTCAAGAGCTTCACGAGGCTCCTTGGACGTGGGGATTTCTGTTCATCCAAGACCCACGCAATGGAACAGAATAGTTATCAGGAGAAAGAAGAAGCAGAGTCATACAATGTCTCTAAGTGGCGGAAGAATGGTGTTATCGGGAGTAAGAAGAAGCAGAGTCTTTCATGGTTTCTAAGTGGCGGAAGAATGGTGTTATCGGGAGTAAGAAGAAGCAGAGTCATACAATGTACCCAAGTGGCGGAAGAGTGATGTTATCGGGAGTAAGAAGAAGCAGAGTTATACAATGTACCCAAGTGGCGGAAGAGTGGTGATATCGGGAAGAAGAAGAGTCATACAATGTACCCAAGTGGCGGAAGAGTGGTGTTATCAGGAGTAAGAAGAAGCAGAGTCATACATTGTACCCAAGTGGCGGAAGAATGGTGTTATCGGGAGTAAGAAGAAGCAGAGTCATACAATGTACCAAAGTGGCGGAAGAGTGATGTTATCGGGAGTAAGAAGAAGAAGAGTCATACAATGTCTCTAAGTGGCGGAAGAATGGTGTTATCGGGAGTAAGAAGAAGCAGAGTCTTTCATGGTTTCTAAGTGGTGGAAGAATGGTGTTATCGGGAGTAAGAAGAAGCAGAGTCATACAATGTACCCAAGTGGCGGAAGAGTGATGTTATCGGGAGTAAGAAGAAGCAGAGTTATACAATGTACCCAAGTGGCGGAAGAGTGGTGATATCGGGAGTAAGAAGAAGAAGAGTCATACAATGTACCCAAGTGGCGGAAGAGTGGTGTTATCAGGAGTAAGAAGAAGCAGAGTCATACATTGTACCCAAGTGGCGGAAGAATGGTGTTATCGGGAGTAAGAAGAAGCAGAGTCATACAATGTACCAAAGTGGCGGAAGAGTGATGTTATCGGGAGTAAGAAGAAGAAAAGTCATACAATGTCTCTAAGTGGCGGAAGAATGGTGTTATCGGGAGTAAGAAGAAGCAGAGTCTTTCATGGTTTCTAAGTGGCGGAAGAATGGTGTTATCGGGAGTAAGAAGAAGCAGAGTCATACAATGTACCCAAGTGGCGGAAGAGTGATGTTATCGGGAGTAAGAAGAAGCAGAGTTATACAATGTACCCAAGTGGCGGAAGAGTGGTGATATCGGGAGTAAGAAGAAGAAGAGTCATACAATGTACCCAAGTGGCGGAAGAGTGGTGTTATCAGGAGTAAGAAGAAGCAGAGTCATACATTGTACCCAAGTGGCGGAAGAATGGTGTTATCGGGAGTAAGAAGAAGCAGAGTCATACAATGTACCAAAGTGGCGGAAGAGTGATGTTATCGGGAGTAAGAAGAAGCAGAGTCTTTCATGGTCTCCAAGTGGCGGAAGAGTGGTGTTATCGGGAGTAAGAAGAAGCAGAGTCATACAATGTACCAAGTGGCGGAAGAGTGATGTTATCACTCTTCCGCCACTTGTGGCGGAAGAATGGTGTTATCGGGAGTAAGAAGAAGCAGAGTCATACAATGTACCCAAGTGGCGGAAGAGTGATGTTATCGGGAGTAAGAAGAAGCAGAGTTATACAATGTACCCGACTGGCGGAAGAGTGGTGTTATCGGGAGTAAGAAGAAGCAGAGTCTTTCATGGTCTCCAAGTGGCGGAAGAGTGGTGTTATCGGGAGTAAGAAGAAGCAGAGTCATACAATGTACCCAAGTGGCGGAAGAGTGGTTATCGGGAGTAAGAAGAAGCAGAGTCATACAATGTACCCAAGTGGCGGAAGAGTGGTGTTATCGGGAGTAAGAAGAAGCAGAGTCATACAATGTACCCAAGTGGCGGAAGAGTGGTGTTACCGCGAGTAAGAAGAAGCAGAACCATACACTGTCTCCAAGTGTCAGAAGAATGGAGCTACCGGGAGTAAGAAGAATCAAAATCATACATTGCTACGAGTTTCGAGCAACGGGGAGGTACAGCTTGGAGACAATGGTGCTACCCAGAGCCAAAATCTTAATAGAAATACTTTGCAGGTTCGCTTCTGCTGACCTCCATGCAGACTTGGAGATCAGCTCCAGGCCTACAAATGGTTCTTCAACATATGCCAGACCTTTCAGTGCCACAGTTCCTGCAACCACTTTTTATATAGTCTGTCTACGGGACACCAAAATAGGGTCTCACCCGATGCAAAGCTTTGGATTAGCTGAGTGCGTACTAGAGAGGGGTACACAAGCTGTCTGAGTCAGGGAAAGAGTGAGGCGAGGGCACAAATACGGCCGACAATACAGTCCAGAGGGACAAACAAAACTCATCAGACACGCTGCAGAGAGAATGTTTAACAAACAGCAAGGCTCGAAGCACTATTGCTGTTCCCACTTCCCAATAGAACTACTCCATCTAGGAGGTCTACATAACAAGGGGGGGGGGGGGGGGGGACAACTCTCAAAGAATGGACATGAACACCAGCATTTAAAAGACAACAACCGCTATTGAAGGACTTTGAGGGGCTTAGGCGGCGCAAGACAGCTACTAGTTGGTAATGTGCTCCATACAAAAGCGATGACTGACTGAAGCCCACAGATATATCCAGTGACAACTACACAGAATTATTGTGGTAAACCTTTCACCCTCAAGACGCCAGCATTTAGAAGCAGCGCTGCTGGGAGAAACCTCGTGGGACTTTGAAGAGCAGTAACTACTACTAAATGAAAGAACTACAAAGCCAGCTTTAGGGGTCGAGGAAGTCAATAGTGAGAGTTCTACCTCCTATTCTGATGCTGTAACCACATGTGCTAGCTTCAGTACAACCCTCCTACCCCTAAATTAATTAAACTAGATCTTTAATGCACAATCATATCTTTGCCTAGGAAACCATAACATCCTTTGAACATCAGTGTTTTGGACAATAGACTTTATACAGGTTACATTTTTCAACTAGAAGTCGCATGAAGCATTAGTGTAGGGTACACTTATGAATCGGGTGGTTTTTACAGTCCATTAGCACCGAAACGTACTCAAGAGTCAAAAAGAAGAGCTTTACCAGAAGGTCCACATGGTCACCAGAGGACGTAGGCCGCGGACAGTAGTCACCAGTAGACGTAGGCTGCGGGTAATCTTAGGTCACCAGTAGTCACACAGCACCAGCACACTCAGGACACCGGCATCACAAGTCAACAGGAGTCCCAGGGCACCAGCTTCTCCAGACTGAAAAGGTAGGGAGGAGCAGTACCCAGGTGAAAACCACGCCGGCTCCTGAAGATGAGGCACCGTATGGAGGGGGAGGGTGAAGCAGGGTCTGGCACAGCAGCTCTAAGCACACAATCTTGTTGTTAGAAGGAGACACTGACTCACTTCTTGAAGGGCGGGATTCCACCTGACCACATGAGCCTGCTGGTGGAGTCATTGTTTGCTTCGTGCTCTCGAACTGTAGTCAGTGGCTTTGGAGCACCAACCGCAATAAGGTGGAGTGAAAAGCCACATGAACACCAAGCAAAGCCCCTTCAAAATAAGGCCGTGGATGGGGCAACCCCTGGAAGAATGGCACAAACTGAGCTCGTTGAAGGCTACTGCTCTGCTGTCATAGTGCCAAATACACAACCTTCGCATCTGAAGATCAGTAGAAGAATCCAAAACATTTATAGTGAGAGGTCAAAACTCTGCTGAAAAGGTATACTCTGTTGCATAAGATAGATGAATAACGAGATTAAAGATGCGTACATTTCAAATTTCATAATGCGGACAAAAGTCTACTGGTGTTCCAAAAGACCAAAAAAAAAACTTAATAAACTTAGCCGATATAGTTCTTAAAAAAGAAGACACAAATGCCATGAAATTGCAAAATGCCATCTAACGTTACACAGTTTAATCGTCCATTGCTTTCAAGAGCTCTTTGGCGCAGTTTGGAGTGGACTCAAACCAGATTGGGTTAAGAACTTCATCACCTTAAGTACTGAGACTGCTCCCCAAGCAACCCTACCACAGTGCTGAGCTTTTAAAAAAATATATATATATATTTTAAAAAAAGTATTCGGGGCAGTTCATGCTTAAGCTGTCTCAACCATTTTACCACAAAAGTTGTGAAAGTCAAATATGCGTCCTTATCCCCCCAAATGTTGGCAAATGAGGCTAAAGGGCACCATTGTTTATGAACTCCCCTTAAGGGAAGGAAGAAAATAGCCAAAATGTAGCACAATTATTCTATTTTTTTAATAGGACAAATGTGCTGAGCAAGATAATGTGCGTTTTAGGTCTCTCCTACCAGACATTGCAAGCTGTCTGGGTAAAAAAGACCCATTGTGAGTGTACAGTGCGTTTATTATAGTCTGCCCACTGCTTACCATGGGTTGGCTTTATTGTCACACATTATTTATCATCTGCTCAGCCCATACCGCCTCGAAAGAAAGATAAGATCTAGAAACCTGAGCCTTCTTTCCATCCCCAGGGTGAAGAAAGCTAGGTGTGGTGGGCGTTCTTTTTGCATACCTTGCCCCTAGACTGTGGAACACCTTACCCCCAACTCTTAGGATGAATAACAACTTACTCAGCCTTAGGAAGCAACCCAAGACCTATTGGTTTTCTTAAGACTATTGTATACAGCCTGGTAGACCGCCCAGCACTCAGAAGCCTGGTGGGAAGCCATGCGCTTGATAAAGTCCTTGATTGGAATTTACTGGTCACTTATTCAATGACTTGCCTTCCTCTTCTCGTCTTTGTTCCTCCCCTGGAACACAGCCTCTTTACAATCCTTTCGGCTGGCAGTGGCCTTGCACTGCTCACGTTTAAAGAACGGCTTTCTTCATTCAGCACTCCACGAGAGTGCACATTATTCATAGCTCTCTCCCTCGAGTGTTGCTTCTCCTCCTCAACTACATACCCACTCGTGCTAAGTTGCTCGCGATCCCTCCCAGACTGTATTGAAAAGCACAGCAATAAGGATGGTCCTGCTGGGATATATCTGAAGAGTAGACTTTATAGATTTGTTTGTTTTATCTTTTGCATTCCACATATTCCGTGAAAGCACAAGCTTTGGCACATAAAGGCTTTTATGGTGCTGCCTTCACTCCGCTGGCATCTGAGAGTTGTGTTTAGTGAGGCATTAATCCTGGAGGGCCATAATTCTGCTCCATGGGCTACTATACATGACCAAATCGCTGACTCTTGGGGCATGTTAATGCGAGGGCAAGCATTTCTCTTTCCATTCTGACATATACTTATTCTTTTAAAATTATGTCAGTTTCTTGTGTGAAAAGGATTTGAAAATCGATCCATGCCATTTATAAAGATTGAAAAAATGGAATTCAACACACTTTTTTGAGATACCTTAAGATAGGTGTTTGCTTTTCCTACAGTATTGTGATGGTTTTCATTTACTTAACACTTTACAGACAAAGCCAACAGATTGGCACTCGCATAATAAAAGTGAGACCTAGTGGTTTTGCCACAAGTGCTTTTTCTAACAATGATCTCTAAAAAAGGTTTGCTGTGCTAATCTCAGCCTCTTCAGATGCAAATGTCACCGGATGCCACTGCGGATTAGCAAGCACCATTCTGGAGAATGGAAGATTTGATGATGGGTTATGTGTTTTTCCTCTTGCTTTCCATGTCTTCCTTGTCGGGACTGCAGCAAGCAAATGGGGAAAGAGGCGATCTTGCACAGAGACTGTCTGGACTGCCACAGTCATCCCCAAAGCATAGTGGTTAATTTAGTCACAGACGGTCATTACTCGCATTAGAGAAGAGATCAATTGAACATTCAAACGAAAGCAGTATGTGGTCATTCTTCAAACGTATCTCATACTTTCGTAACCATCAAAAGGATGGCGCCTTGGGATGAGAGAAGTGGCAGGTTAGCTCTCAGGTGGAAACACCTGACTCCAGAAAGCAAATCATAAAACCACAAATTCCCCATACAAGCTGCAGAGTACCTAAATGGATCTGCGCTAGACTGAGTTTGAACTTTTAAACTAACAGTGCTCTACTGCGAGAAAATACTTTGTGATTACATGACACGTACCGGTGTGCAACAGAGGGGTGGGGGGGGGCTTCCTTGCCAGCTAGTGTGCATTCCCCCCCCCCCCCCCTCCCCACCAAGTAGTGAGCATCCCCATGCCATATCTTCTTGCTATTGTTTATCCTTATGTGAGTCTCTGTGGGGTTGGTTCTGCAACTTGTTCTACGTGACTTATCAAAATGATGTGTACATGGTATTGTCAACCATCTTCCTTTATGACCCGGAGTAAACCACTCTTCTTGTGGGAGCTTCTGCAGCATCATTCCAGCCAAGAACAAGGGTTCCGTCTTCCCTCTTACCTTTAAAAGTACACCGTACTGTGGATAATGCCATTTTCCTCTGCACCCATCTAGCCTGCAAGTACAGTCACTATTGGCAGAAAACCTATTCCACAAGGGAACAGTTGTTATTGTTGTTACAGTGACTTTACTTCTGTCCTGTCAGTTGGGTTTGACAGTGTGTATTCATTACTGGTCTTTCACTTAACAGACCACCTGATAAATTGTTGCATACAAATATGTTCACTTAAATCGGACAAGCAAATGCTCCTAAATCTTCTTGGCACTTTCACTCCACCCGGAAAAACAATCTCAACTGAGTCTTTCTTCGTGGTTTCTATTGTGTCAACTTGCTACTTACTTCATTTTTATAATCAATGATGATTATTTATAGGGAACACCATCATGTATACGTTTCCTCATACTGCCTCTTACTGTGCTAGATACATTCTGTCCGCCCTGTTTTGCCAGCCCGTTCATTGCAAATGGCACTTTCCTGGACATACTTTTGCGTACCATTTGAAACAAGCATTAATAAAGCCATTAGGTCTCGTCTTAATGTGCTAATGGTTGCAGAGACTGGCATGTACAAATGTGCATGCTTTAGCAACGAGAAGCCAACAGAGGGAGAGAAGGGAGATGTAAAGTAATGCTTTGTGCACTGCTTTACTTGTACTGCATTGCAAACAAAAGGATACACCCAAACAACCAAAAACAGGTGAGTGAGCACTGTTCCTCTGGTATGAACCAAGCTGTGAGTGACAGTCTCAAGCCAATGCCTGAAAGAGGCTGCTCAAATAAAGAACTTGGTTGAAAGAGTCTAACTCAGAGTCCACTGTATGTAAACAATGGGTTAATTACACCAATCACTTTTTGAGTGTTCAGCTATAGATAATCGCAATGGATACAACAACTTAAATGCTACTCTATTATGTTCATTTTCACAATATGCTCCGTGATGAGACCCTAGAATTGTACATCTCTGCCACAGCTAAGTTCAGCCCCAAACCACACAGTGGTGCCACCTCCACTTTCAGCCAAGCATCACTGAGAATGCACACTTCATGTAGTAGACATATCAATTTTCAATTCCAATACGTCTTTTAAACAACTGCTAAGGCTCCGTTAAACCTAGCTAGATTTTGTCCATTGGTGGAGGTGGTCGTGGACAACAACAACAATAGACATGCAATGATGCCCTTCATTTATATTCCCTCAGCAGGAGAGCCCGTGTAAGGGAGCACAGGGGTGGGGGCTCATCTGATTCCAGTAACAGAAGAATCGGAATGTCCTATTGGAAAATCCATTGTTTGTCGTTTTTATTTAGAAGCATACACACACAACAGATGCAAGACATTTCGATGCATCATTAGAAATCACATCTCTGCATTTAGCACCAAACATGGCCATTTAAACTATTTTCGGTGGAATGGGTCATAAAATGGCCAATGAAAGTCAAGTAACAATCCCTTCCCTCTCTGGAAGCCTCAATGAAGAGATGGTGCGGCTGTCATGTATGTGCGCAATAAGACATGAAGAGCAGCACTGCACTGTCCCTTCGCCTCACCTTCCTTTAAGAACAACGATTCCGGAGGCCAAGGAAAGCCGGCACCAAGAAAGTGCATTGGCACCATTGACTGCAGGCCTTGGAGTGCCCCTGCGCCTGTACCAGGGATTACAGACAAACTCCAACCGAAAGCAATCCCTTTGAAAGTTATATTACTAGCTTTGGAACTACAGTTTACATTGCAATCCAACAAGCAAAGTGCTCTTGTCAAGCAGTACTATAGTCGCAATCCCAATACCCAATAGTTCATGGTATGCTACACCATTCAAGGAACTTCAGTCAACTCAATTTCATGATTTTCTAGTCACAAGTTTTACAAAGAACAAATGCAACTGCCGCAGGGTCAAGGACCATGCATGCTGCCATCTTGTTTCGGCTTCCGTGGCCGAGTTAGAGGTCTCCACATGGTGCTAAACCACGTTTTCCGCAATGACCCTGGTCTCTGAATGTCTCCTCCACTTGGCCCTGATCCGTGAAAATTCCTCCACATATAGCCTGCACTTGACAATCTGTAGGTGGCGGAGGAGGGTGTAGAGCCGAGACTGGTGGTGAGGAGTACGTAGCCCTGGATTACACACAATCATTTAATTTAAAGGCTCTATTGGGCACCAGTATGGTAAGGGTATCGTTACTCCAACATCTGGGGCTCCTCCATATGGAGCAGCCTACCACCGACTGGGCTGCAGCTCTCAGGATGCTCTGGGTTGAAGTCAGCACTTCATTTGGAGTTAATTATAGGAACCTCTCTGCCTACGACAGCCCTTCAATCCTTAATTGATCTGATTTACGACCTCTCGAACTCGCATGCCAATTTTCTAGTACTGGGTGATTTCAACCTTTGGCCTTCTGGCCCGCATGATTTGGCCTTCCGAGAACTGTGTCAAGCATGTAGCAATATCCAGCTTGCTCAACTGGTTCAGGTACCCACCCATGATAAGGGACATATACTAGACTTGGTTTTTGCAGATAAGAACTTGGTTGTGGTAGAGAAGGTCGAGGCCCAGGGTTGGACCGATCATTCTATGATTGTCCTGTCCCTCCTTATGCCTGCCCCATGGAGACCTAGTAAATCGACCAGCAGGAAGCTGAATCGGCAATGGAGTCGTCTCCTTAGGGAACCGATTCGCCCTACACTCCTACCGGGAATCTTTCAGATGGAGGAGAATGTGGATAAGAGCTACGCCTCCCTCTGCCAGCATATTGTATTATCTCTTGATGACCTGGCCCCCTTACGCAAGGTAAGAGACAGGCCCAGGGGCCTAAATGCCTGGTTCAGCGAAGAACTAGGACACTCCAAACTCCGCTGTAAACAGGCGGAGCGTGTTTGGAGGAGAGGATATAGGGAGCAGGATAAGGCAGCTTATAAAGCAGCCTTGCACGAATACAAGGCCCAGTTAAGAGCCGCAAAAGCCAAGTTCTTGGAAGATACTTTGGCGAAGGCCTCTAATAAATCTCAGACCCTGTTTAGACTGGTTAAGACCTTGTCCGACCCACCCTGCATGGCGTCTACTATCCCGGCCTCACAGGCACTATGTGACTCGCTGGCTCTTGCTTTTGAGGAGAAAATCAGGACTATCCTGACTGGACTAAAAAATCCCGAACAATCTGTAATAACCGCAGTCTCTCCTCCGGACCTGTTTGACAACATGGACTCCATTTCGGCTCCTAACATGGAAGGGATGCCTCAGCTGTCCAGCTTTCCTGTCCCCTCGTTAGAGGAATTTGTTATCCTGGCAAGCAGTGTATCGTCAGGATCACCGCTGGATCCCATGCCTCACAAGATCTGGAAGGCCTTCCAAGATGAGCTCTTCCCTCCGCTGCATTCCATCTGCTGTCAATCATTGACTACAGCGTCAGTCCCAGACTGTTGGAAGTTGGCCATTGTAACACCTTTGTTGAAAAAGGCTTCTCTGGACCCTCTTTGTGCGGCCAACTATAGGCCAATCTCGCTATTACCATTTGCGATTAAAGTCCTTGAAAGATGGGTCACAAGAGCCTTATCCAACTTCCTAGAAACAAATCGGTGTCTGGATGCTGTACAATATGGCTTTAGGCCAGCGCACGGCACCGAGACAGCCTTGGTCACCGTGTTGGACGATCTGCGAATGCGAGTCGACAGGGGCAAGTCTGCATTTTTGGTGCTACTTGACATGTCGGCCGCGTTCGACACGGTAGACCATGAAGTTTTACTTGGCCGTCTTCAGAGCGCGGGAGTGTGTGGCCTGGCCCTAGACTGGCTCACGTCCTACTTAGATAACCGACAACAAGCCGTGGCATTACCACCTTTTCGATCAGCCACTAGGCCGGTGAAACAGGGAGTCCCTCAAGGATCGGCAATCAGCCCGATCCTATTTAATATATATCTCCGTCCCTTGATAGCACTGATAAAGTCATTCGGCATATCCGTTGTCAACTACGCCGATGACACTCAGTTGATTTTTTCATTTGAGGGCTCAGAGACTATTTCAAGGGATGTCTTTCACCGTTGTATGGCAGCCACAGCAGCATGGCTGCGAGCCAATGCGTTACAATTCAACGGATCGAAAACGGAGGTACTTCACTGCTCTTTGGACCGAACTCCCCGTACACTACCGGCCGATTTCTGGCCTATGTCCATTCCGGGATCGGTGGAGGCGTCAGAGTCAGCTCGCAACCTGGGAGTTCTATTCGAACCCAACTTGCAGCTTGATGCCTCCGTAAATAAAACGGCAGCAACATGCATGGGGCTGCTCCGTGCCTTACGGAAAATCCTGCCACTTCTTCCACAGGGCTCCAGAGCTGAGGTAGTGCGTAGTTCCATTCTCAGTAGGATTGACTACTGTAACGCACTACTTTTGGCTGCCCCGAAGACTCTGATCCTAAAGCTCCAAAGGATACAGAATATGGCCGCTAAATTGGCCTTGTCTCGACCACGGTCCGCCTCTTCATCGGTAGCCTTAGCCGATCTACATTGGCTTCCAGTCCAGCAGAGAATTGCGTTTAAGGCTCTCTGCCTTGTCTATAGGGCCCTGCATGGACTGGGACCAATACCTCTTCAGACCCTCTTCCTCTGGTATCAGGCAGCCAGACCTTTAAGATCATCCTCGGCGTTCTTGGTAAAAGTCCCTAAAATTAACAGAACGAGAATGGGTGGTCGCGCTTTCAGTTTTGCGGCTGCCACGATGTGGAACACCCTCCCCCTGGCATTAAGGAGCTGCCCTGATCTGCTTACCTTTAAAAAGAGCCTCAAAACCTATCTGTTTCCCAGAGTAATGTAGCTGTTTTAATAGATGCATGGTTCGGTCTCAGCGCCAGGATACCCTTGGGGGTGACAGTTGCGCTTAATAAGCAATAAATACAATACAATACAACCTGGCCTGTTTCACTGTTACATGTACAATCTCCAAGATGTTAGCAATGTTCAAAGGATTAAAGAGTTTAGCAATAAATGATGCAACAGGTGTCTGCCCTGTTCCCATGATGCACTGGGCCAGGGTCAGACTAATTTGCATATAGCCAAGTTCTGAGCTGGGATGGTGCAGTGAGCTGAAAAACGGTGATGGATCAAGCCCTGATCTATGGACTGGGTAAGAGTGGTCTGCTTAATTCAGACACTCAGTTCATCACCACCCCCTTTTCTGAATAATTTTTGTCCACCATAAGCGTGGAAGGGTATACTCAGATGTGAGTCCCTAGCTCATTGCACCATCAGGATTCAAGCAAGCCGGGCCGAAGACGGCTGAAATGCCAGAAACGGGTCCCCGGTAGCTTGTTTCCTTCCCAGTATAAGAATTGGCTTGGTAGTTTGGTCTGCCCTGTTCCCATGATGCACTGGGCCAGGGTCAGACTAATTTGCATATAGCCAAGTTCTGAGCTGGGATGGTGCAGTGAGCTGAAAAACGGTGATGGATCAAGCCCTGATCTTTGGACTGAGTAAGAGTGGTCTGCTTAATTCAGACACTCTGTTCATCACCACCCCCTTTTCTGAATAATTTTTGTCCACCATTAGCGTGGAAGGGTATACTCAGATGTGAGTCCCTAGCTCATTGCACCATCAGGATTCAAGCAAGCCGGGCCGAAGACGGCTGAAATGCCAGAAACCGGTCCCCGGTAGCTTGTTTCCTTCCCAGTATAAGAATTGGCTTGGTAGTTTGGTCTGCCCTGTTCCCATGATGCACTGGGCCATGGTCAGACTAATTTGCATATAGCCAAGTTCTGAGCTGGGATGGTGCAGTGAGCTGAAAAACGGTGATGGATCAAGCCCTGATCTTTGGACTGGGTAAGAGTGGTCTGCTTAATTCAGAGACACTGTTCATCACCACCCCCTTTTCTGAATAATTTTTGTCCACCATAAGCGTGGAAGGGTATACTCAGATGTGAGTCCCTAGCTCATTGCACCATCAGGATTCAAGCAAGCCGGGCCGAAGACGGCTGAAATGCCAGAAACCGGTCCCGGGTAGCTTGTTTCCTTCCCAGTATAAGAATTGGCTTGGTAGTTTGGTCTGCCCTGTTCCCATGATGCACTGGGCCAGGGTCAGACTAATTTGCATATAGCCAAGTTCTGAGCTGGGATGGTGCAGTGAGCTGAAAAACGGTGATGGATCAAGCCCTGATCTTTGGACTGGGTAAGAGTGGTCTGCTTAATTCAGACACTCTGTTCATCACCACCCCCTTTTCTGAGCAACAGGTGTAGTGGCACAGGTGCTCAGGGCGGAGTGGGGACTTCTACATCCAACAAAAATGCCATGGGTCCCATATATTACATTTCCATTGGGACAATTGGCACTTTTGTACAGAGCCCTATCTGAACATTACAGGAAATGAGTTCGAGGTGAAAGGTCACAGTAACTGAACATCAGATGAACACTCACCACTCTTTGAGAGCTCTCACAGTGTGTATCTAATAAAGTTCACAAATTACACAAACATCCCTTTATGACCAGGTGTAAAACGTTTGGCAACCACACAGTCCCCCTGCATAGCTTGCAGTTAAATTCACCGAGCGCCCTGAAGCAATCTAGAGCTTCTAGGTAAACACCATAGTGGCACAACAAAGATAGAAGAAAGTCACAGCCAGTGTTGGGTCTTCCAAGTTGACAGTTGTAAACTGTCAACTCGTTACAGAAATGAAGTTTCTTTTGCACAATCAACTATTACTTTTTACATGTCCTGGGAGCTAAGGAGATGGGGTGATACAAAAATTCCCTAAAGGAATTACGTTTGTCCTTGCAGTAGTGTTACTCCACCGCGACTACTTCAGCAGAATCTTGAATTGCCTTCCTAAGCACTCGATTGCCAGATTGCACATGAATCAGAACCACAAACTAAGGCTCATCTGTACCCTTAAACACAAAGCCCACCCACCCCAACCCTAAGGTCTTTGCATTGGCTACCGATCAGAGCGAGTTCCTATTTTAAAGCACTATGCATTGTTCTCAAACATCTACATGGCAACAGGCCTGGTTATGCGGATACACTTTTTCAGCCACTCGTTCGGCATCAGAGATCCTGATCTGCAAACCTCCTAGTTGCCAATCCCCGAAGGCTAAAATATTTAGAGGCAGACCTCGTAGCCTACAAGGCACCTTCATTCAGAACTCCCTTCCTTAGAAACTGAGATTCAAAAGTTCAGGGGTGTCTCAAGACTCACTTGTTTTTCTCTACATACAGCATTGATAGATTTATGTCAGACAACCTCCAGCCCGATCCAACACGAAACGTTTACTTTTACGGCAAGGCAGGCTTCCAAGACGGATTGTTGAGTGCTCACTCCTCATCAAGGCTTTCTCAGATCCAGAGTCAGTATTAGTTTCCAGCAGGATTTCACATTTTCTATTTTGTTCCTGCCTTTTCTGCATGTCATTCCTTCGCAGTAGTCCCAATGCCTTCCAGAACATCCCTCTCCATCCAGCAACACTTAATATGGTAGTTTGTGGTTTGAGTGCCCTACAAAAACTCTGGGTAATGCTGCAGAAGGAACATTTTGGGGGACATCCCTATTCATGTGGAAGCCTTGCATTCTTTAGGAAACAACTGAGATCCCATGCTGCACACTGCTTTCAATCTCAACTTAGGCCAGCAATTGCATATATCCACCCCGAGTAATATCTGACCTACCCGGATACACCTTACCAACTGATGATGAAATCAGCTCAGTGTGAGAAAGCTGCATCTTTGACTCAACGAGACAGAAAGATAGGGAGCCAACATGGTTCTGCACTGCCACCTTTCCTCCGTTTGCTTCCAGGGCAGCTCTCCAGGCCTCCTTGAAATTAACCTCTTGGGAGCAGCCTCCAGGCCTACTCGAAACCACAGTCTGCATTAATCAGTAGCAGTTAACTCCACAAGCTTGCAATAACCTGCTCACATTCTCAATGCCACAGTCCAACCTACAGAAGAGACTGAGGCAGTGAACACGCTGAGAGGCCTCCACAAGTTGGAAATTAGTCGCTTAGTATTTCTCTCCACCCAGGGAATCTTCCACACACAAAATCGTTGGAAACACACAGGAACTTCTTCGTCCAGTATAGGTTTTGGATGTTGCACAATAAACCTCTCTAGAAAGGCTTGACCCTGAATTGTTTGGTCAACTTTATATATAAATGCACTCTATCCCCTCTTCAAGGTCTCGCACAGGTACACCACTTCCACTATCTCAGGAATAAGGGTGGGTTATTACAGACCCTCACTGATCTGTGAGGAATGGCTCCAGAACAATTGGTTTCTAGCTTGCATTTATGACCCATATATATATATATATATTTTTTAAAAATCTTTTTATTGAATAATCAGCTCCGTAACAGTGCACATCCACCCCACTCCCCCCTCTCCCCATCAGAGCCACACATCGCCCCTTCATAAAACGCCACAGCCCGAGGAGTCCAAGCCAGGCCAGGCACCCCAAGCCTCCCATGAGGAGCGCACAAACCCAATGTAGGACGGTGCGCCCCACTCCCCCCTTATTTTGAGTCTTCAGTCGTCTGGGAATCCATCCATTCCCCTCTATATAGCCTCCACGCCGCCCATATGCGGTCCCATTTCTTAGGGCAGCCCCGGCTTTTGTAAATCACCTTTTCCGCCCGCTGGCACCAATCCAAATCGTGTTCCCACTCCTCCACCGTAGGCAGTAGGTCACTGCCCCATCTCCTCGCAATGTTTCTCTTGGCCACCATGCTTGACAGAGCTAGCCACACTTTGTCCCATTTCGGCCAGGTGATGTCACTGGTAACCCCCAAGACATGCCATCTGGCCTCCAGCGGAACATCTGTCAATCTGGACCAATACGCTCTGATCCTAGCGCAGTCCCACAGAATATGAAGAAGGTCCCTTCCTCCCCACACCCCCGTAAACAAAAGCTAGAGTCCACATAGCCTATCAGGTATTGCGTTGTTCGCGGGGTGTTCGATCTATGCAAGATGCGCAGTTGGACAAGTCGGAATCTTGCACGGATCGCCACCTCCCGGGGACACTGCAGGGCCTCCCCCCAGTCATCATCGTCTAACAGCCCCAGATCCGACTCCCACTTTTCCTGCAGGGGCCCCAGTATGTCCGGAATGTTGTTAATAAGTTTTCTTTATATGAGGGAGATCGCTTTCTCTATCATGGGCTCCAGGAGTAATCTATCTTCCAACTGAGCATACTCCGGTAGTTCCTCCCCTGGGGGCAGATGACTGTGTAGGGAGAACTTGAGTTGTTGGTAATGTAGGAACTCCCCACTCCCCATTTGATACTCGGTCTGCAACTCTGCAAATCCCACCATCCCTCCCAGTTTCCAGATGTCTCCCAATACATCAATGGCGATTAGACTCCACCGATGTAAATCCCGCAACCTTGTCACTGCTGGCAAGAAGGTCCCCGCCTACGAAAGCGTCTGCTCCGTAAGTCTTGCCTCCCAGCCAAGCAACCTTGTCGCTCGCTTCCACACTCCAACCACCGCTGCCGTCTGGGGAGGTAGAGGTCGGCCGCGCCTTCCCTTAGTATACAGGGCTTCTAAGTATGTGCCATTCCCTAGGGCTAGCCTATCCATCCTGTAAGCAGGGTCTTCCAACGGGCAAACACCCACCAATTCACATTAATCAGCTGTGTTGCCCAATATTATAGACGGATATCCGGTACAGCCAAACCTCCCTCATACGGCCCTCTCTGCAGTTTTCGAAGAGCTATTCTAGGGCATCCACCACTCCAAAGTAAGGAGCGTTGTTCTGACTCGACCATCCTAAAAATCTGGTCAAGGACCAGGAAGGGTGCACTCTGTGAAGTATACAGCAGGCGGGGGGGAGCCATCATTTTGAATAAAACTGCCCGTCCCATCAGGGAGAGCAGTAGAGACCTCCAATGCTCCACGTCCCCTCGAAGCCGATCAAGTTGCGTTGATACATTCAGGCGCAAGAACTCTGAGTCTGATTGTGTGATCCAGATTCCTAAGTATTTAAAGACATCCTTCCAGGCTATACCCCCCAGTCGTCCGACAGCTGCGGTAGCGGTCCCGTTAGGACGTGACCCAGGGACTTATCCCAGTTTATACGGTATCCGGAGTAAATACCGAACTCATAAAATTTCCATCAACCTCCGAATGAAAGCAGCCGGTCTCTGAACGTACAAAAGGATGTCATCAGCGTACAGCGAGATACGCTCCTCCCAGCCCCCTCCCAGGTCTATGCCCCACACCAAGGGGTCTGCCCGGATCCAGTGAGCCAGAGGCTCAAGCGCCAGCGCAAACAAGGAGGGTGAAAGGGGGCACCCCTGACGTGTGCCCCGGCTCAGGCAAAACTCTCTTGACATCACTCCATTTACCCGAACTCTTGCGAGTGGCGCGGTATATAGCAACTGCACCCACGCTCTAAAGTGTTCCCCGAAACCCAGTTTTTCCAGGACTGCATAAAGATATTGCCATTCTATTCTGTCAAAAGCCCTATGGGCGTCGAGGGACAGTAGGGCCGCCAGCACCCCTGGCCTCCCGGACACTCCCTGCAGAACCCCGAATAGCCGCCGCAGGTTTAGGCGCGGGCTCCTGTGGGGCATTGTTAAAAGTTAGGCTGCAAACGTCAACATTATCGGCGCCATCTTGCTCTTTTTGAGCCCATTCGTGCACGTAAGCGGCAGCCATTTTGAGCACCATGGCCTCCCTGCCCCTCGCTGATAGCCAGCGCGTCTCTCTCTCTCTCTCTCTCCTAACTTCGCAGGCATCCCCCGCACGCTGACAACCCCCCACCCCCGCTCTCACATGCCTTGGGTCATAAACCCCTCTTCAGCGCAGCTCTGCCTCGGAATCCCATCCTGTTCCCAGCGCGACACCTCCCTTCATTCCTTTCATGGTCCCAGGTCCTTTGATACAAACCCCCTTTTCCTGTGTGCCCGTTTGTCTTCCTCGTTCCCAGGCCGCCACCTGGCCCTGCGGATACTGTTTATTGCCCCCCCCGTACAGTAGGAAGCTTCCCCCATTAAAGGACCCTCGAATTGATCAAAGCCCCCATCCTATGAGATCCGATCAACCCCACACATTCCGTGAATCGGCGGAATGTCCAGCTGCGCGATAATCATCACCTGTTGTGACCGGGGTGGGGACTTCAACTGTAAATGTGTGTGGGAACGGGCCTGAAGGGGAGATTCCGAGGATGTCCTTTCATACTTCAAAGCATTGCAAGAATGTGTTACATGCAATAAAGATCATAAACTTGTGTATAAGAGGCCAAGCCTCAGAGATGCGGCTAGAGCACCTCGTGACGATACTTGCTGTCCGAACTGATGTGTTCTCCTCCGGAGAGAATAAACCCTTGTTTCCTGCCTTCCAGTCTCCAGCGCCTGCCTCTTCATTGATTAATATTTTGTGGGTTAAAGAGGCGACACCGCCGGGCAATACTTAAGGATCTTTGTTTATTGGTTGCTTCCCACCTTTTACAATTGGCGTCCCAAACGTGGGGCCCATCAGCGACTCGTGGATCCAGTGGGAGAGGTCCTGACGACAGAGTGAACGACTGCAACGATCGGGAGTGCACCTGTCCGATAGACCCTCGTCTGACAGCTGATCATCCGAACTTCACTGGTTCCGAACAGACCTCTCTCGAGTGATCTACGGTCCTGACTGGGAACCATCAGGAGTGCCGCGAGGAATACGAAGAATAGAGGACGATCGGGCGCTGGATTCGGAAGACAAGAAACTGTCCATGCGGTCCGGGTAAGGTCGTGTAAACACGATGAATTGCGAAATGATTGTTTGGAAAATACTAGTATTACTCTTTGTTGATTTGTTTGGAGATTCGCTGTCTGCAAACGGAGAAACAACAGGCTCTCTCTTTGCAAGCAGTGAAGAATAGGTAACGCAGCCGTCGTGCCTATCTTTCTCCCCCACTGATTGATTGTTTGAACCCGAACTACGGTTCGTGGATTGTTCTCTGGAGATTTCCCTCTCCCACACTGATTAATTGTTTGAACCCGAACTACTGTTCGCGGATTGTTTTCTGGAGATTCTCTGTCTGCAAACAGGAAAGAACAGGTTCCCTCTTTGCAGATAGTGAAAGGGTAGGTAACGCAGACCTTTGCGGGCCTACTTATTCTCCCCACTGATTGTTTGATTGACCGAACATTGACTGTTCGATATTGGTTCATGAGGTATTCACTGCCTGCAAACAACGTAGAATAGAAATATTCTGTCTAGTCTTTGCACACAGTGATAAGATAGGTAGTGCTGACTTTTGTCCCCATTGTGATCCGTCATGCCTATCTTCTCCTCACTGATTGGTAGCTGGTTCAACCCGGACCGCTTATTAGAGATGAACCATCTGGCTCCACTGGAAGGCACCCCTAATAAGGACATGTTCATGAAGCATGGATTGATCGCTATAGCCTATAGCAAGCTGTGGCATAAATATACGAAAAAGGATCGAGAAAGTCAGTGGCCACTGATAGGATCCTTCGATGATGATAAAATAAACGCGCTAGAAACAGCCCTTGGTAAAAACAAGACAACGCCCACTATGCTTGATAGTTTCGGCATGTGGCGCAAAGAAACTGAACAACGTAAAAAGAGAACTGAGAGTAGGTTGGGAAAAGAGCTGCGAAAAGCAGCCCACCTAGCTGCTCAGAAACTAGAAGAAGAGATAAAGGAAAGAGAGGAAGCCAAACAGAAACTAGAAATGGAAACATCAAGCCAGTGTCCGGTTAGAACGTCCTCCACGCTCTACCCTGAATTACCCTCGAAACAACGAGCCAACGATGATCTGCTGTTAGGTCCTCCGATCATCTACATGCCCCCTCCATATGCCCCTTCCCAACCCTTAGCACAGCACCTACCACCCCCAGGTACAAACGAGAGTAGCGCCACAGTTTCGGCCCCCATGGCCTCTGTGCTGGCCGAACTCCTTGTATTAGATACTACGCAAACGACAACGTTAGGCGACCCTGAGACCCGAAGGGTTGGTTCTGCAAGAACAAGCAGACTAAGCAAAGATGAGCAAGCAGGGATTGACAAGATAGCAAGGACACTGGTAGAAAGGAAGGAAGATGAAGAGTACATCACGGATATGTTTAACTCGTATACAGGGAGTCACAGACGACATTTTACCGTACGACTGTGTTACCATGTCTTGAACGCATACGAGGACCGATATCGAGACAAAGGTCCCGAGAGCCTAACGACTCTGTACCGGAAGGTCGATATTGGGGATGAGGGCGAGTGTGATGTGACGGACCTCCTTATGCGTACGCTTGAGGTTTTCCGCCACCTCACTGAACAAGAATCGGGAACTAAACCCACGACATTCGTAGCGACCGAACCACAAACTGAGCAATCTAACGCCATGATGCCGATACGAGAGGCTGCCCCTTACTGGGTTCCTCCACGAGGTGAAGGGACTAACGATGATGCAAACCACAAAGATGCAAAAGGAAGGGTAGTGTACAACTGGGTCTACCAGCCATGGGACCGGCAAGAGATTCTGACATTCCGGAAATCTCTGCCTGACCTACGTAAAAACCCCACTGCCTTCTATACTGAATTAGGTACAGCCCTAGGTTCAACGATTATGACCCTGGCTGACATCGACTTGTTTTTCGGGTTATGTCTACCAGCTGATGTGTGGAAGCAAATCCGGAAAGTCGACCACCTTGAGCTGTTTGGACATACCTGGTCCCAACTCGATGGCATTGATAAACAACGAGAACCTGGACAAAAGCCTTTGAAATCCATTTTAGACCTCCCAGATAAAATCGTACAGAAATTAAAAACCCTGATTCCAGAAAAGAAAGAGAACTGGTCGATAGTAACGGCCTGTCGCCAGAAACCCCAGGAGGATGTATCGGACTACTTCTCCCGGTTTGAAACGGTGTTATCCGATTACAGCGGCCAGGACATGACCACTGCAACCGGACACCATCTGTTTGTCCAGAATTATGTTAAGGGTCTGTCACCAGAGGTCTCCCAGAAACTGCAGGCCAGCGAGAGTAGTTGGGCAGCCTCCAAACCTACGGCTATCCTCCAGATGGCCCAATATTATGAACATCAGAAAAATGAAAACGATAGAGCAACAGAGAAAAAGAAGAAGGACTTGAAAGAGAGGGTGATGATTGCACAACTGCAAGGGGTGACTATAGGACGAGACCAATACTGGGGAAACTATCAGACGAACGTCCCTAAGACTGCACCTCCCAAGGACCGCACTTTGACTCCCCACATTGGACGTACAGACATTAGAGAGGACCAGTGTGCTTTCTGTAAAGGAACTGGCCATTGGAAATCCCAGTGCCCGGTTCTTTTGGAAATAATCAGAAACAAAGACCCCAAGGACATAGCAAGTGGACCGAGAAATAAGGGACAGCAGCGAGGGCCCCCAAATGACACGACTAACGACAGATCAGGCAGACCAAATACATTTGATCGACCCAGACAGAACCAATGCCAGCAATCTGACTACGATGACGCCCACGACTTTGCATAGGACTGCCAAGGGCAAGGGAGGGATCCAGTCGAGCTCTATGTTGACCAGCAAGGCCCTTACGTCACTGCTAAGGTCTTGGGTACAAAGTCTCCATTTCTGGTAGACACTGGCGCAACACGTAGTACGTTATCTAAACGACTGATTCCAAGGGCACCCTTGTCTGGCTCACTTATAACATCAACAGGTTTCGATGGAACGCCCTCCACTAACCCTTTGTCCGCCCCGATCCTCTTCGACTTAGAAAACAACACCACTGACACCACGTTTTTGCTTTCCTCCAATAGCCCTGACGCCATTATGGGACTTGACTTATTGAAACACTTCCGAGCGACAATTAGATGTTCTCAAGACGGAGTTCGAGTTTTCCTTTACGACAACCCCGTTCTGCTTAGACATTGCCCTCCCCGACGCATGTTTTCCATCACCGACGCTGACACATCCCTGCTTGACACTCTGCCTCCGTATCTGTGGGCCAAGACGGATTCGGACGTAGGGCGCATGATGATTGACCCAGTGCACATTACTGTCCGACCAGACGCAACACTCCCAAAACTTCCACAATATCGGATATAGCCCGAGGCGAGAAGGCATTGGTAAAGATTATTCAGTCACTGATAGACGCAGGAGTGGTAGAGGAAGTGGTTAGCAACGTTTGCAATAGCCCTATCTTGCCCATCATCAAGAAACAGGGAGAGGGAGATGAGAAAGCATACCGCTTTATCATTGACCTTCGAGAGATTAACAAAGTGGTGGTACCCCAGTACCCCGTGGTCTCGGACATCACCACCATCCTGACTTTGATTCCTTCTACTGCCACCACCTTCACTGTCATTGACCTCAAAAACGCATTATTTTCCATCCCCATCCACCCAGACAGCCGATATCTCTTCGGCTTCACCCTAAAAGCCCGCTCATATAGGTTCTGCCGAGCACCCCAGGGCTACACAGAAAGCCCTAGCATCTACAGCCAGGCCCTCAAGAGACAACTGGATCAAGTCCAGTTACCTGTGGTGTTAGTGCAATATGTCGATGACATCCTTTTGGCAGCCGACACCACTCCATTAGCAGTTACAGCCACCATTCAACTCCTGCACTTCCTTGCGGAAAATGGCCACAAGGTCTCCAAGAAGAAGAAGCAATTCTGCCAACCCCAGGTCACTTACTTAGGCCACCTTTTGTCCAAAGACGGAAGGAAACTCACTCCCGACCGGATCCAAACCATTCTCGAAACTCCTGTCCCTAAGACTCAGAAACAGGTTCGCTCCCTACTAGGCCTCACCTCCTTCTGCCGACAGTGGTTACCAAACTTTAGCCTCATTGTGAAACCGCTGCTTTCTCTGCTAGCTAAAGACGTCCCCTTCCCACTCCCTTGGACCCCTGAATGTCAAACCTCCTTCACGGAACTACGAGATGCCCTTTGTTCGGCCCCTGTCCTAGGTACCCCCCGATTACACAAAGCCCTTCTCCCTTTACACTCACGAAAGGGAGGGGTGCGCTTTATCTGTCCTGACCCAGTCCATTGGCCGAAAGCAACGACCGTGCGCTTACTTCTCTGCCACTCTTGACCCTGTAGCCAGAGCCTTGCCTGCCTGTCTTCGAGCTGTAGCTGCCGCTGCAATCTCTATCCGACAGAGTGAGGGGATGGTGCTCTCGAATTCCCTCACAGTACTGGTACCCCATGCAGTTGACACCCTCCTGAACCAAACCAAGACGCAACACCTGACGAGTGCACGACTGACTGGATACGAACTGACTTTGCTTGCACCCCATATCACCCTGAAAAGATGCACCACAACTGAACCCAGCAACTCTGTTACCCTTACCAGAGAACGATCCCAATGTGCACCCTGTACATGACTGCGTGACTCTTACGGACGAACAGACTAGAAGTAGGGTTGACCTCAGAGACACGGCTTTTCCTGACCCTGACGGAGAGCTGTGGGTGGACGGTTCTTGCATCAAACTCCCCGATGGCACCACTTCAGCTGCCTATGCAGTCGCCACGGCTCGAACTGTAGTCGAGACAGCCCGCATCACGCAACGATCTGCCCAGGCAGCGGAACTGATTGCCCTGACACGAGCCTGCATTCTAGCAGCAGGAACCACAGCGAACATTTACACCGACAGCCAGTACGCCTTCGGGGTGGTTCACCATTTTGGGCTCCTTTGGAGGGAAAGGGGATTCTTGACCTCACACGGCACCCCCATTTTGCACGGGGATATAGTCTCTGCCTTGATCGAAGCTGTCCTTCTCCCCAAAAAGCTTGCAGTCGTCAAATGCCAGGCACACAAAAAGGTGACAGACATTATTGGACAGGGAAATGCACTAGCCGACATCACTGCCCGAACGACAGCTGAAAATAGGACGACAACACATATGTACGTGACCAGGTCACAAGCAGAAAAATGGACTGACGCTAGGGACACTATTAGAGACATTCAAATGGCTAGCACACAACACGAACTGACTGAATGGACACGGGTGGGATTAAAAGATGACGAAGGCTGCTGGCGGACAAAAGACACAAACAAATGGTTGCTACCTGACGCGTACCTGATTCCCATACTGACTATGGCACACTCTCCTGCCCACATAGGATCAGCCCCCATGATTGAACTTGTCTCCAGAGTTTGGCACAATGATAAAATCACAGACTCCGCCAAACGTCTGGTCCAACAATGCTTGATATGCCTGCAACACAACCCCGGGAAAGGAACTGTAGTACCCCGGGGAGGGTTTGGGGTCCCAAATCACCCGTTTGAAGTCCTGCAGATGGACTACATCCAGCTAGACAGATGCCAAGGCCTGAAATATGTACTTGTTGTGGTATGCGCATTTAGCAAATGGGTGGAAGCATACCCAACCCGGGACAACACTGCTATGGCCACTGCAAAAGTACTGTTAAAGGAGTTTTTCCCCCGTTACGGCCTTTGTCGTATTTTATGGAGCGACAATGGCCCCCACTTCATAGCCGAAGTCGTCCAGCTCATCTTAAAGGGGCTGGGCATCAAGCAGAAGTTCCACGCAGTCTTCCACCCCCAGTCTGCTGGACTTGTTGAGCGACACAATGCCACACTAAAGCGTAAACTGGCCAAGATAGTGGCTACCACGGGTCTGAAATGGCCAGACGCCCTCCCAATGGCATTGCTATTGATGCGTTCCACCCCCACCAAACATCACTTGACACCTTATGAGGTTGTTTTCGGTCGACCCATGAGTGTCTGGTCTGCACCGAAACCAACTTCCATTCATGACGTCCCGGACGTCCTAATGTCTGATTATCTGTATAAATTGACTGAAACTCTGTCATTCATCAGCAGGTGCAGCAGGCCATCCCCGATGCTTCCAGGGGTCCGGGTCACGCCATCCAACCTGGAGATTTCGTGCTGATCCGAAACTTTCAGCGGTCGAAGAGTTTGGAACCCCGGTGGACGGGCCCCTGGCAAGTGTTAATCACCACCCGGACGGCTCTTCGTGTGGAGGGGAAACGGCACTGGCTGCACGCACACCACTGTAAGAAGGTCTCCTCGACCCTGGCCACGACAGAAAACATCGACAACCAAGAAGAGCTCCTGAACAAGGACCGACCGTCACTAACCTGCTATCCTGATACCGAAGCACTTGAACTTTCAAAATTCTCTGATCCCACTGTGCCATCCAGAGAAGGGTATTTCCTGCGTCGAAAGGAGGGAGCTTCGGCTAAGTAGACCACGGACTAAGTTAAATCTCAGAACGGTGACCTAAACACCACCAAGGGTCACCCGGAGAGAAGCTAAACGAAGTCTGTGGTTCTGCCCGCTACCGAGCACCTTGAAGATGATGGAAGCGCCAGATAAGAAGATGATGGAAGCAACAGGAAATACCCACTACAGAAACCCAAGAACAGACAGACTCCACAGCTCAAAGACAATTGCACTCTTCATCACAATCCTTTTCTGCTTTCTCCTCATGACCACACTCTGGATTATGGAAGAAAATGCACCTGCTCACGAAACATTCCTGACCACTGCTCAGCCTACCACCATGAAGGAACATTATCTGATTTCGCTCTCTCCTCAACTCAGAGAGAGGCGAAAGGAGTTTTGGAATAACTCTTTCGTACAGCTACTTCACCAGCACAATCTCGCCACCAATGCCACCAACTGTTGGATCTGTGGGTTGCTACCCCACGCCACTGGACACTCGATACCATTCATCCCTTCACCCTTCTCAGTTCATGGCTCCTGCCTTGCTTGGCTGATCCTCCTGCAAGAAAGCTATAAGGACAATGCCACCTCCAGCAAAACCGTAACGCATTTCTTCCACAGGGTCTGGCGAAACAAAACAAAGACACACTTCTGCCCGCAGACCTCCAACGACTCAATCCACATGGACATCCCTCCTAAAGAACGAATTGAAATGCAGGTGTTCAACAATCCAACCAGACCCACCTTCTCCTACCTGCGGAAACGAACGGCTGCCACTCTGACTGTGGCCCTGTCAGTCATCAACGTCACAGGCCACATGTGCATAGAAGGGCTTGGGACACAGCTGGTAGGCCGCAGTGCTTGCCGTTTTACCAGAACTTTTGACTCCACTGATCCACCTTCCTTTGTGTCGTCCCCAAACATGTATTTCGTCTGCGGCACAAAGGCTTACACCTGGCTCCCCAAAGGCTGGGGGGGCACTTGTTTCATCTCCTTCATCCTTCCTCCGACTTATGTGGCTCCAGCGAATCATCATAGACAAAAACGAGCCAAGGACATTGAACAAGCCGACTCAACAGGAGCGCAGTTCCTCGATGCTATGAAGGGACTTGTTCCACTCTGGGGCCCGATGGCAAACAGCCGTGCCATCCGACATCTGACTCAGGCAGTTGAGACAACAATGAACATCACAGCTGGTATCCTTGCTAACAACACCGCCGAGCTTCAAGCGGTCCGTTTGGTGGCCCTCCAGAACCGCCTTGTCCTAGATGTGGTTCTTGCAGACCGTGGTGGAGCATTCCGCATTATTGGGTCAGCTGCTGTACATACATACCGGACAACTCACCCTCAGTGTACAAAGCCATCGAACATCTTCACAGACTCTCTTCAGAAGTCCACCAGGAACAGGAAGAATGGTCGCTTGGTGGTTGGTTCTGGAACACCGTTAAGAACTGGGGCTGGAGACTGTTCACCATTATCCTGATTCCTGTAGTTGTAATATGCGGTCTATGCTTAGGAATTCAATGTCTGCCACCTCTGTGTTCATTATGTACAAATTGTATTTGCCCTAAGACTGTGGACTTTGGAAACGAACGCATGGGAGCATTATATGATGCCGAAGTTAGGAATTTGATGAAGATTGACATTGAGTAGGCAAGTTGGCTAGATATGTTGAAAAGGGAGGACTGTTAAAAGTTAGGCTGCAAACGTCAACATTATCGGCGCCATCTTGCTCTTTTTGAGCCCATTCGTGCACGTAAGCGGCAGCCATTTTGAGCACCATGGCCTCCCTGCCCCTCGCTGATAGCCAGCGCGTCTCTCTCTCTCTCTCTCTCCTAACTTCGCAGGCATCCCCCGCACGCTGACAACCCCCCCCCCCCGCTCTCACATGCCTTGGGTCATAAACCCCTCTTCAGCGCAGCTCTGCCTCTGAATCCCATCCTGTTCCCAGTGCGACACCTCCCTTCATTCCTTTCATGGTCCCAGGTCCTTTGATACAAACCCCCTTTTCCTGTGTGCCCGTTTGTCTTCCTCGTTCCCAGGCCGCCACCTGGCCCTGCGGATACTGTTTATTGCCCCCCCCGTACAGTAGGAAGCTTCCCCCATTAAAGGACCCTCGAATTGATCAAAGCCCCCACCCTATGAGATCCGATCAACCCCACACATTCCGTGAATCGGCGGAATGTCCAGCTGCGCGATAATCATCACCTGTTGTGACCGGGGTGGGGACTTCAACTGTAAATGTGTGTGGGAACGGGCCTGAAGGGGAGATTCCGAGGATGTCCTTTCATACTTCAAAGCATTGCAAGAATGTGTTACATGCAATAAAGATCATAAACTTGTGTATAAGAGGCCAAGCCTCAGAGATGCGGCTAGAGCACCTCGTGACGATACTTGCTGTCCGAACTGATGTGTTCTCCTCCGGAGAGAATAAACCCTTGTTTCCTGCCTTCCAGTCTCCAGCGCCTGCCTCTTCATTGATTAATATTTTGTGGGTTAAAGAGGCGACACCGCCGGGCAATACTTAAGGATCTTTGTTTATTGGTTGCTTCCCACCTTTTTACAGCATAAAGCCCGAGACTGGTCCTGGTGGATCAGTGGCTGGATGACTGCCCCCAGTCTCGTGGCCAGGATTTTACCAAGGACCTTTGTTTCAAAATTAAGCAAGGAGATGGGCCTATAAGAACTACACATCTCCTGCGGTTTGCCAGCTTTGTGTATTACAACAATTGTCGCCGATCTCAGATCCTTGGGAAGTATGCCCGCCTGTTTGGCTTTGTTTAACATTCGCAGCATGTGGGGTGCTAGGCGGCCCGCTGCACACCCGAAGGCTTCCGCTGGAAACCCGTTTGGTCCTGGCACTTTCCCCGCCTGTATGTCTCCCATGGCGTTCTCCACCTCCTGAACAGTTATCGGAAACTCTAGGGTGTCCCTATCTGCTTGCTCTAGAGCCGGCAGCTGCAGAGGGGCCAGAAAGTCTTGGCACTCTTGTTCCTGCCTAGTAGTGTGTGACCTATAAATAGTTTCATAGTATCGTGCAAATTCCGCCGCTATCTCCTTACCCGTAGTTTGCCTAGAGCCGTCGGTCGCTTAATCCCCGGGACCCAGTTACGTTCCCGATCCCGTTTCTCCAGCCAGGCTATCATTTTGTTGGCCTTATCCCCTAAGTCATACATCGCATGCCTCTGGATAGCCAGGGCATGCGAACGTGCCTAATCAGTAAGAACATCCCTTATCTCGACCCATATATTTTATAATTGTTAAAACTTATGCCTGGTCGTGGCTGGGTTAACACCACCACAGCAGTAGAGGTGAGAGACTCTCCCCTCCCTAAAACAGCCTATAAAGGAAACACTGTGGTGGAGGGGCAGTTATTGCCAGAGATTGCTCATTTTGACCTCTGCTTTGCCAACTATTGAGGGGATAGAACCTCTTTAACCTATTCCCTCCTTTAGGACATATGCCAAACTTTCCGATGAACTATTACGGTTGAACCAGAATTTTATTTTGATCTATAGCCCAAATGTTGATCAATGGTGGCTGAAATTCCGAACAAATCAAATTCAAAACATTATTTGGATGTACCCAATTCCCTTAACTTTACTCAGGATATTATTGACTTTATCAGCTACAAAGGATATTATTGACTTTATCAGCTACAAAGGTCACACTTTGGGCCATTTTCTCACAATGAAGCACATAAGATCCTTCCTTTTGTTGGTCAGACCGGTTTACTGAATAGTTTTGTGTGTCCAATGATAACACTAAAAAAAGGAAACAAAAACGTTCCAGTTCTCTGTCCAATGGGAACACATAAAAAGGAAACAAAAGTTCTTATGTTCATCACACTCTTCAGCTAAGCAGTAACTTCACTGGAAGTTTGTCTCACAGAACAATTGGGTGTCTAATGAAGCAGACATCGATGCTCTGTGTAAATCGAAAATAACCCATAAAAGCCATGTACTCACTCCTGTGTTAAATGAAAACCAGCATTTACAATGCAATGGTTTCGCCTTTGGAAAAGTTAGACCTATTGGCATTGTAAATGACAAAATTTGTATTTATGTGTTGGTTTTGAAAACAGATAAATAAATGGCATTGTCATTTACATTGCCATTAGCTTAATCTCTGCAGTCACTCTGCACTCCCTAGCACTCTTCACTCCCTAGCACTCTGCAGTCACTCTGCACTCCCTAGCACTCTGCACTCCCTAGCACTCTGCAGTCACTCTGCACTCCCTAGCACTCTGCACTCCCTAGCACTCTGCAGTCACTCTGCACTCCCTAGCACTCTGCACTCCCTAGCACTCTGCAGTCACTCTGCACTCCCTAGCACTCTGCACTCCCTAGCACTCTGCAGTCACTCTGCACTCCCTAGCACTCTGCACTCCCTAGCACTCCCTTGCACTCTGCACTCCCTAGCACTCTGCACTCCCTAGCACTCTGCACTCCCTAGCACTCTGCACTCCCTAGCACTCTGCAGTCACTCTGCACTCTGCAGTCACTCTGCACTCCCTAGCACTCTGCACTCCCTAGCACTCTGCACTCCCTAGAACTCTGCACTCCCTTGCACTCCCTTGCACTCTGCACTCCCTAGCACTCTGCACTCCCTAGCACTCCCTTGCACTCCCTAGCACTCTGCACTCCCTAGTACTCTGCACTCCCTAGCACTCTGCACTCCCTAGCACTCTGCACTCCCTAGCACTCTGCACTCCCTAGCACTCTGCACTCCCTAGCACTCTGCACTCCCTAGCACTCTGCACTCCCTAGCACTCTGCACTCCCTAGCACTCCCTGGCACTCGCTAGCACTCCCTGGCACTCCCTAGCACTCTGCACTCCCTAGCACTCTGCACTCCCTAGCACTCTGCACTCCCTAGCACTCTGCACTCCCTGCACACCAGTTGCTGAATTGAGCTGCCCAGAAGACTGCAGAAATGTTTTCATTCTTGCCAGGTGGAGGATTTATCCTGCTATTCTCAAACAGATTGAGTACCCTTCAGCACTCTCATGACTCACTGAGCACCACATCAATGCCATGTCTAAAATCATGAACACCCTTGCACCCAAACAACTAAAGAGAACTAAACACGTATAAAGGTCCCAAAGGCGAGACCTATTGGCTATGCCAATGATTGTTTTGAACAAGTGTCTAAGGCTATAGCTTGAAAGGCATGCTATAAATAGAGGAGGTCCCTTGAAGCGAAATCTTCTTCGCTGCTGTACCAAGGCAGAATCCAGTTTTATTTTTTGCATTTTTGCAAGGCACCAACCTCGCTCAAGAAAATAAGAGGGCTTCAGATCAGACGCAGACTTCGTTAGAAGTTGTTTTTTTAGCTCACGATTCAGGGGCTTTTCCTGGCCACCGAGATATGCCTCACAGATAACTCACATCCCCGCAGACCTGCCTGCCTCGTGCGCTCCATGAAACAAATGCTACAGCAGAGAGGAGGAGCACAAAAAGTCTGTCTCTCTGCTGCCTTCAAAGAATAATTTATTATACAGGACTATGGTGCAGTGCAAGATTAATTTATCCCATGCTCAAGAGGGGCAGAGCCTCTTGTTAACCTTCAATCCTGGCTGTATCACAGTGCCTCAGACGGAGTAGCACTATTGGGCCCAATTTGGCTTACTTTTTTTGATAGACTTTATTTCTATGGGGTCTTTGTAAATCTCGCAACACTTCCTAGAAAGTAAAACGGGCAATGACTAAGGTGTCCGGTAGCCACATGTACGGCGCCGTCAGCATGTCCCTACTCCGGCCTGTAAACAACCAGGACTTATTTTGCATTCTGGGATATAACCCGTGGGCAGCACCCGGGCGTTGCTCTGGAAGAAGGTGGGAGTGCCCAGCTTGTGACTCACCCAGAGGGGGGGCAAGGCCGGGCTAGAGCTACTGCTGAGTGGGTGGGAGGCCGCGGTGTGTCCCACGGTCTCTCCCGGTAACACACCTCGCCCATGACTCATCTCTGGTGATAATGCTGCCCTCTTGAGAGTCACTGACGTGCCCCCAGCGGTGCCCTCCTAAGGACAGTCCGTCTCAGGGGGCCTGGGACATCAGAAGTACAGGGTCGGTAGGTGCTGCGAAAAACAAAACATCTCTAGTGCTATTAACAGCCAAAATACATGTTTTAATGTACCAGCGGGAGGTGAATAATCGTCAGTGTGACAGCGGGAGGGGCGGGAACGGGCACACGCTGGTTCAAGATGGCACGGCGGAGCTTCTCAAGTAAGCTACTGCCCGGCCGCCATCTGACCAAATGACCAAAACAAACCTTCCACAAAAAAAAAAAAACGCCCACCGCCGCACTGACGTCTCCAATGGGGCCGGATGAGAAAAATTCTCAGAAACGCCCACGAGTCGCCTGGCAGGATGACGGACGCCTCTGTTTGCCAATGGCTAGCGTCCATTTATGGAGCTAGCCAATGGGAAACAGAGGCGGGACGAACATCCATACTGTTAACAAAAGATTTCTCCTGGGCCGAGCTAGTGCTCCGGCCCCAGGCGAAACCTAAAAATGGTACTAGCAAAAACACACATTTCGCCAAGTTAAACACCATTGGTTCACAATATATGATTAATCATGCAAACCTTTGTTTAAAACATCATTGAGTGAGTATAAATCCAAAATGTTACCCCCAAAATTATATTTTTACACTAAGAGGCTATTGCAGGAAAATGATAGTCAAAAACACTTAAATCTCTGTCAGCACTGGGTACTCTAGAACTATGGGGCTCACTTCTCGGGCTCCTTCTTCAAGAAAGAGTGCCAATAATTTCCAACTTTCATGCTTGAAAATTAGCAGTATTCTCATATGCTATATCCATTCCAGTCCTTTACTTGCAACAAATACTACACTTTGAAACTTTAAAACAGGTGTTCCTTCTATTCTCCTTTTTGATTATCAGAACATTTCTATCCCTGGTCCATCATCTATTCTGAAAAATTTGGAGCCCCACTGTTTGGATCATGAAAAAATCCTCAAAAGTATCTCGTAGCATCCCTGATCAATTTAAACAGGCCATTATCAAACTTAGCCTGCAAAAGCCTGAAACAGACCCCGCTATCTTGAAAAACGATTGCGCCGTTTCCGTTCTTTCTGTAGAAGCCAAACCATTAGAGAGTCACATTGCAATCCAATTAAGTGACTACATTGCAACATGCCGAGTTTCTCAATCTTTCACAAGATTATTTCATCCTGCCCATCCGTGGAGTCAGGTCACTTAGCAGCAGTAGATGGCCTTAGGATGATGGCTAGCAGCGGCATAGTCGGCACATTGATCCTTTTATATCTGCTGCAGCATTTTCAGCAACATCATCTTTAAGGTTAGGTGTATCACACGCAAAACACTGTTCGGGAAAATCCCTAGGTACACCCAGAAATGTAGGATTTCTCACCATCCACACAGAGTCTAGCACTCCTCATCTCCTAACCTGTTGATCGTTTCTAAATCCATCAGTTAGACTGGGTGAGTGTAATTTCTCAGTCTCCACTGCAAACCAATGGGACGCCCTCCCACCGAACCTCAGAAATCTCACTTCCCTGAGCAACTTTAGAAAGTTTTTAAGGACCTGGCGTTTTGCCCAAGGATTTTAGCTTTTCATTTTCTTGACTCCTTTAATGAACCCCAATGGTATGAAGTGGCATGAAGCTTTCTACATATGTAAACTAACAGAATAATATCAACACACACTTTTGAAATAAGCCAGTAAAATCTTGACTCTTTTCAATAGTAACAGACCTCGTTCATGCCAACAGTATGTACAGTAGAAAAATGCCCACTCTTCACTACAAAGGCAAGCACAGTCACTTCTATCCTAGGTCCTTATGGAGTTCTCAAACTTTCAAACAAGTAACATTTTTCAACAGCTCGACCTTAAATTCAGGCTCAGAGGAGCTCTGGTAGGGAGGATGCGTGATAATGTGCAATGAAATAAGGCTACATAGGTACAGGTACGTAAAGTGTTCATCTGCTTTAAATTTCTTTATGCAGGTTCAAGCTACTTAAAACCACTCGTACCACGATGCCCATACACAGACGTGGATATTTTCAAAGAATCTAAGGCATTTCCATAGTAAACATGCCATAGTGCAAACATTAGCTCACAAGCTGGTTTGAAAGCGCTACATATTTCACTACAAGTATCCAGAAAGCATTAGGAGAATCCTTTGCACTTTCAAAATTGCACCTACTTTATTAGAAAGAAAATATTTTACCAATTCCTAAAAGGACTATGGTTTCAACAATCCATCTTCAAACTGAAACTTTTGGAACAGCTTGGTTAAAGGTATTTTTTGGAAACGACAGGACGGCTTTTCAGTGAAGTCGAGCTATGCCAAGACTTCCCGTTGCTCCTTCTGGACACAAAAAATAAGCCCGAGACACAGGAAAGAAAACTAGAAACTAAAGCTGAGAATTCATCTTTAACCATTAAACACTGAGCAGCACTTTCCCATCGAAATAGTAGCAAAGGGAAGATCCGCAGAAAACTGTATTCACTGATTCACCTAGTAAAACAGATCGCCAACAGCAAAGCTACATTAAGAATGAACTTTTAGAACAAAACATTCATTTTTTCCCTGTGCTAATCTACATTATAAACGAAATTTTGATGATCTTCTAGATCAACAAATCTTTCATGAGATAGTTTAGTACATGATCATTCTATTTTACATGATAATTCTATTTCTGAGATCTTATTTGAAACCGAATGAGGGTGCTTCCTTGTACCATTTCAGCTGTAAGGAATGTTCTCCGAGTCTTAACTGCAGTGCTTAATACAGTGCTTAATTTGAATTGGTGGTTGCCGGTACTTATTTCTCCATATTATATATTTACAGAGAGGAAGAGAGGGAAAATACACAATATGAAAGATGGAGAAGAGAAAGAATTCAAAACCGTCAAAAAAGCCGAACGCATGAACCTGCAAGAGTGAGATAAATGGGCAGGGAATGTCTGGTAGTTAATTAAAGGTGGGTTTAAGACTACCAGCCTTGGTATTCGGCGCACCGAGAGCTTCGGAGGAGAACTTTGGGTACCGACAGCTTTTCTTTTATAAATTAACCACTGCAGAACTGTGAACACTACACACATCCTGCGGAGTCTTCTAAAGCAAATTAAACTACGATGATGACATCCCCCTTTAAAGTACACGGTTGAAGAGCACAACCTTCAAAATGGGATTAGGAAATGTTTTACAAGAGCAGCATAGGCGATAATTTAATAACACATCTAATAAAAAAAAGTCTCCAGGGCATACACAGACCTTGATAATCCTTCCCAGGCTTTCAGCTATGAAGTCCAGGTACAGCTTACACGACACCTTGTATTATGAAGGCCACGTAGTCCTAATGCACTAAATGTACTCCTGCTTACCGTATGTTCACTACAATCTAAGAACCTGGAGTATTTGGGATAGTGAAATAAATAAATTGCTCAGTTCACCAATGTATGACAAGTCGCCTTAGGTTACAACTATGTATGCATGCATGCATGCAGTGAACAGTGCAGACACAGCAGCTGAACAGTGGACCTCTGGTGGCAGGCTGCAGAGGAACTGAGTCTGATTGTGGGAGCAAGGCGGCAGAGGAAGGTAATATCTGGGGGTAGAGGTGCATTACAAAAGATACGGAAGAGATGTGAAGGTTACAGGAGGATTACGGAGATTCATAACACACCTTCACTGAAACCAGCTCGACAGTGGACCATGTCACTGCAACGCCTAATAATCGTGCAACAGCCAGAGTTGGATAGTCTCACCCAAAAGATCAGGAAATGTGAGCTTCTAGTAAGTGATGCTACCTGACAGAAAGAGATCACCTGTAAGCAGAACAGTCCTTGTGAGAAGACCTTGTTTGAGACTTTGGGGGGTTACATTAAATGTCTCATCGGAGAGAAAACGTATGTGGGAGAAGTTCATAATGTTCAAGAAAAGGAACCCTCTGCACAGAAAGGCAGCTTTTGCTGAGCGTGCAAAATGGAGGCCACTGCAACACTGAACCTGGGCATGAGCTTCAATGAGTCGGGGGTCTAAAGGTAAACTGCTTGATTACCACTATTCTGATATGGCAGGCACCTTGTGAAACCCGAAGTCGGTGGACATTTTTTACTTTTTTTTTTATCAACGACATTAGCCGTAAAACAAGGATGGGACTCTTAATTTGATGAATCAACCTGTTCATCATGTATTCTGAGCTAGCCATTATAACGTCAGTCCTGCACCCATATAGGTGGAGGCTCTTCTGAAGCATCCAAGTCTTTAGGACCTGAGCAACCTCGATATAGAGAAGAGCTGGCATCTCTGGCCGAACATAAATCCCTGAAAAATCTGCATTGGCACATGATTGAAAGGAGATGCCAAATTTATCGTGCAGGGTCATGAAAAGTCTCAGAGAAATTAAACAGCAGCGACATTGGCAAAACTCTTCAGGACCCCAAACTTGACCAACACCACTGAGAAGACAAGATCCCTCAACCTCTATTGACGATTTTCTACAAAAGAATGAAACCTTCCGATGGTCTGCACCAAAACCCAAGACAAATCAGGAGAAGCTCAAGAACTAGCAAGCTCTCGAAACCCTCCCTCTTCCACAAATCCATCAGGTGTGCCTCATCTCATTAAGATCTTTCACCCATCATGGTTTACCAGCTTATGCAATGTGCAAATAATAAAAACAATATGTATTTCATGTACAATTTTGACCCCTGGAATAATATTCACTGCTGTCAGAAACGGGGGCACTATTTAAAGTTTTAATATTTCAACTGCGTTTTAAACCTTTAGGGTTTTAACCAAATCGGTTTCAAAATTTGCTGGGGATTGAGGCCTTCGAGAGGGAACTGCATCATTCTTAGGAATGGCCTCTTGACTGGGCCAGAACTGTAAACTGGAGCAGGAGTGAGACCGGTGTCTAGATTTCCTTATCCACGACAACACTGGTGGCAAGTTAGCCTGGACGGGACTGGTAGCAGCTCCTTTGAGAAGGCAGAATTCCCTACTAGCAACGGGGAAAAGCCATATGTCTGGATACCCTCATCACACGATTTGTGGCCTACATTTGGCTGAACATTTTCTAATCATGCTCTTTCTTTCTTGCATGATTGTACCTTAAACCTAAACAAAACAATGTAACAAACTAAAAGTTCTTATGAATGATGACATCCAAAAAAGCTCTACTAATTACAACACAGCAGCAAACAAACCTCTGTAATAGAACTATAAAGATGCGTAAGTTCTAGATTCACAATCTACTGAATACAGAAGATCATTGATTGACAATGCATTTCTCTAACATTTCTAGACGTTATAGCAGGGATTTAGAATTCCTATAGCCTGGACTTATTGTTTGGGGTCAAGGGCAACAAGTTTTCATGTGTATTATGTCTTTGTGACAAGTAGGCTCAACCCCCTGCAGCACAAACACTTTGGCTGCCAGTTTGCAGTATCACACTTCAGGGAAGGGCACTGTCTGCAGTTAAGGTAATATTTTGCCCATATATTAATGCTGTTCAAACTTGTATTTATGGTTCATTAATTGAAAGCATGTATTATTAGAGTGAGTGCTCTAAGTAAATGAGTACACACGTTTTCAAAGTTTAACAATATGGGGCTATGTATAATCCTCCCAGAATGCTGATTTGATGCAAATATTTGCAGAACCTTGAAATCAAGATTGATGATTCTTTGCTTTAAAAAAATATATTCATAAAAAATAAAAGCAGGAAAAAAACATTTTGCTAAACTACTATAAAATTTCAGGTACCATTTCTTTGCTGCATCATTTAGTAACATGCGTTGATGCATGCTAGAATTTCCCAAAAATATTCATAATGGAAAAATCAGTGTAACCAGTTTCAATAAGAATTTAGGAAACAAAAATAAACCAGCATTGGCAAAGCCAGTAGGTCTAAAATTGGTGGTCAGCTTTTTAGTTTTGCCAATGTGTGACTTGTTTTGGCATGGCTTTTGTTAAACCTTATTGGTGCAAGAGCTGTTGGGCACTCACCATTATAGCAAACATTGACAAAATCAAAAAGTGTTTTTGGGTCTCAAAAACACACACTGCCACAGTAGTTACTTGCACTGAACAAAACAACTTTGTGTGCTGATATGCTCCTAGTGAAAGAGCAGAATGCTGTCACTCACAGTGAAGCCAGCTGATACAGAGAAAGAGACAGAATTTTAATAAACACAAAAAATCACGGTCAACGCCAGACCAAATTGGAGGCCCAATATTTTTTTTTTTTAAGTCTCAATAGTGCACCAATGATGTCTGTCCTTGCATTAAGTGCAGCTATACGGTATCGTGAATTCCTAAGAATTTACAGAAGTAGGACAAGAAATAGTACTCCAACTAGATATTTGTGCACTGCATTTTAGCATGAGCAAATATGCATGTGTAGATTTGCTCATGCGAAAATCTGAGTGTTTGCAAGTTCACTTTCCCTCCAACCACTTTTTTCCCAACTGTGGAAGAAGAAAACAAGTTACTTACCTGTAACTTTAGTTCCCCAGTATTGGTAACTTTCATAGATTCCCATACTTTGTATCATTCCCCGTCGTCGGAATGGGAGTCTCGGTAACAAAAATACCATAGCTGTAGGTACAAAAGACAATGGAAAAAGGCCTAGGCCTCATTACCTTTTGTAGCATATCACCCTCTTTGTGTAAAAGAGACCAAACTTTTGGCCTCAGCCAATCAGAAGTGCCTCACCACTTAGAACCTTCCTGAAGGAACCTCAGAGCCTCAGATTTTCGTAGCCGTTGTGTACTGAGACACCATCTGTGCTGTAGGCTGAGCTTTCCCCGGGGAGGTGGGTGGGCGCATGGGAATCTATGAAAGTTACCAATACTGGGGAACTAAAGTTACAGGTAAGTAACTTGTTTTCTTACCCCAGTATTGGAACTTTCATAGATTCCCATGCTTTGTATCAGAGTAGTAAGCAGTAGCAAGATAATCACATTCTGCATTGTAAATAATAGCAGTAGAAAACATGACAGACGCAAAATGTGAAAAAATGGAAGGTGGGAAGACAGGAAAGCTCACCATTAGTGGAAGAGGTTCCTCAGGACAGCCTGTCCAACTGCCGCATCCTCCTGCTGCAGAGATTCCAAGCAGTAGTGCTTGGTAAAAGTGTGGACGCTGCTCCAGGTTGCAGCCCTGCAGATGTCCTTAATTTGCACCCCTGCGAAGAGTGCTGTGGAGGAAGCCACAGATCTTGTGGAATGCGCTCGTATCTTTCCAGTCAGAGGCTTACCAGCAGCCCTGTGACAATGTAATATAGCACTTGTGATCCACCTTGAAACACCCTGCTTGGAGAGTGGAAGGCCCTTACTCGGTCCCCCGAAGGCCACAAACAGTTGGGTAGATTTTCGAAAATCCTTAGTACGCTGTAAGTAAAACTTCAAGCATCGCTGTACATCCAATGAATGCAAGGCTTTTTCCGCCGGTGTGGAAGGCTGAGGAAAAAACGTTTTCAGAATGACCGGTTAATTCAAATGGAAATTCGAGGGGACCTTTGGCATGAACCTAGGGTTAGTCCTCAAGATGACAGTGTTCCTCTTGAATTGAAGGAAAGGTTCCTGAATGGTCAAGGCCTGTAACTCCCCTACACGCCGAGCCGACGTGAGAGCGAGGAGAAGAGCCAATTTCCACGAAAGGTATTTGATGTCAGAACGATGGACTGGTTCGAATGGGCCCTTCATGAGTTGAGAAAGGACCAGATTCAAATGCCATGTTGGTGGAGGCGGTCTCACCGGTGGATAGACCCTGAACAGACCTTTAAGAAACTGTTTGATTATCCTTGAAGACCATAATGAAGGTCCAGATTCCGTCCTCCTGAATCGTGACAGAGCAGCCAAATGGACTTTAATTGATGAGTGGGCCAGACCAGACTTGGCCAAGGACAGTAGGTATGGGAGGACCTGATGAGGTTTTGAAGTGAATGGGTCAATGTGTTGCTGTCGACACCAACAACAGAATCTTTTCCACTTAAGGCGGTAAGTTTTGTTAGTGGAAGGGGCCCTTGCTTGGGACAAAACTTCCCTAACTTCCTTAGACAATGGCAGGTTCATAAATTCTCGCTGCTCAGGAGCCATGCAGTCAGGTGTAACGACGGAGGGTCTGGATGTAGAATCTGTCCTTCGGACATCGTGAGAAGGTCCGGCAGAATTTGGAGAGGTAAAGGAGGAGCGATCGACAGTAGATGGAGCTCCGTGAACCAGAACTGCCTCGGCCAAGCCGGGGCTATCAGGATCATCTTGCACGGTTCCATCTTGAATTTCTTGATTAGTCGTGGTATTAGAGGAATGGGAGGAAAAGCGTAGACAAATGTCTTCGACCAGGGTATCAAAAGGGCATTTCTCAGAGAATTTTGATGGGGAAGCCTGCTTGCTTAAGACCGGCATTTGTTGTTGGTCGGGGTGGCAAACAGGTCGATGTCCGGTCTTCCCCACCGGCTGAAGATTTGTTCCACAATGTCTTGATTCAACTCCCATTCGTGGCTGACCGAGGATGACCTGCTCAGTTTGTCGGCGTTTTCGTTGAGGACGCCCGGCAAGTGTTCCGCCATCAGGGACATGTTGTGTCGGATAGCCCATTCCCAAATCTGCTGGGCTTCTTGTGACAATGGGCGCGATCTGGTCCCTCCTTCCTTGTTCACATAGTGCATGGCCGTGGTGTTGTCCGTCCTGATAAGCACTTGTGAACCCTCCAGGAGAGGAAGAAACGATTGCAGAGCCAGACGTATCGCCCCGAGTTCTAACAGGTTGATGTGGAGGCATTTCTCCCGGGGTGACCAATGACCACTGACATGAAGGTCCTGCAGTACTGCTCCCCAGCCTTCCAACGACGCGTCCGTCGTTATCACTTGTGGAGACGGGTCGCTTGCGAAGGATAGGCCTTGGGACAAGTTGTCTAGGTCTGTCCACCATAGGGCCGCATTCTTCATTTCCGGAGTGATAGCCACCTTGTCGTCGAAGGAACCGTGGACTTGCCGCCATTGATTGTCCAGTTGTTCCTGCAAGGGACGCATCCTCAGTCTGCAATGGGGAATCAGTGGAATGCATGACGATATTACTCCCAGCAGAGACTTGTAGCGGCGAACTGAAAGAGACTTTTTTGTTTGTAAGTCTTGGGCCATCGTTTGTAACTTTTGCCTCCTTTCCAGAGTAGGAAAAGCTCGTGAAAGCTTTGAGTCAAAGATGGCTCCCAGAAACCGGGCTCTTCTGGACGGGATCTGGCAAGATTTCTCGTTGTTTAGAGTGAGACCCAGGTTTCGGAATAAATTGGTACACGCTTGAACCGCCTGTAGCGCTGCCTCTCTGGACGGAGCCTTCAGCAGCCAGTCGTCCAGATAGGGGAAGACTTGAAACTTGTGCCTCCGCAGGAAAGCCGCTACTGGAGCCAGCACTTTTGTGAATATCCTTGGGGCTGAACGGAGTCCAAAGGGTAAAACCCTGAATTGGTAATGGCTCTTGGCTACTGTGAATTGCAGAAACCTTCTGTGTGCTGGGTGAATCGGAACATGAAAATAGGCATCTTCGAGATCGAGTGTGGCCATGAAATCTCCCGGGTTGATTAGCTTCAAGATGTCCTGGAGGGACACCATCCTGAAGGACAGAGAGATGAGATAGGTGTTTAGCCCCCTGAGGTCTAAAATGGGACGCCACTTGTCGAGCGTTTTCTTCACCAGGAAGAACCTGGAATAAAATCCCTGGTTTCTTTGGTTCGATGGAACTGGCTCTATCGCCCCTTTTCGGAGCATTTGTTGAACCTCGAGCCGAAGGAGACGCTGGTGTTTTGAAGGAGTGGCTGCCGGGGGCTTGGGTGGCGGAACTTGAGTGAACTCTAAGGTATGCCCTATCCGAATGATGTTGAGCACCCAACGGTCCGATGTTATTAGGGACCAGTTGTGAAGGTATTTGTTGACCCTGCCTCCAACTGATGACTTCCTGGAGGAGGGTCCAGTAGGAAGAGCCAGGAGGCCGCTATTGGCGCTTGGACGAATCTCGTCCTCGCGCACCCTGCTTTCCTTTACTGTAAGGCCTGGAGTAGTTGGTAGACTGGCCCTGCCGCTGTTGGTAAGATTGGCGGTGCTGTTGGGAACCGGATCCTGTGTTGGAATACCGTTGTTGTTGGAAGGATCCTCTATACGTACCACCCCTGCCTCTGGCTCCCTTGAAGGGGGACTTCCTGTACTGAAGTGTTCCTAAAGACCTAGCGGTCTCTGTGTCTTTTTTAATATCTTGCAGGGTGTCGTCAATGAGTTTGCCGAATAGAGCCTCTCCATCAAAGGGGAGATCCAATACTTTATTCTGGACTTCTGGTCGGAACTAAGTAGGTTTAAGCCACCCTTGGCGACGGAGCACTGCCGCTCCAGCTAGTGAACGAAATGCCGTAGTCGCAATGTCCATTGCACAATCGATTATTTCCATCGACGTCGCTTCTCCCTCTTTCAGAACTTTCTTTGCCTCCGACATAGATTCAGGAGGTAGCTGGTCAAGGTACGGGGAGACATCGCACCAGAGTTGACGGTCGTACCTACCCAGGATGGCTAAGGCATTAGCTGCTCGCACCAGCAAACTTGCCATCGCTGAGAATCTTTTCCCCACATTATCTAACCTCCGTCCTTCCTTGTCCGGAGGAGTTGTCAGCGGTGCTGAAGGGTTGCGCGATTTCCTCTGCGCTGCCTGCGAGATCACAGAGTCTGGTTTTGGATGACCTGTCAAGGCCGCTGGGGCATCATCGGTCGCTTTGTACTTTTTTTCCAGACGCGGTAGCACCGGCACCACCGTCGCCGGGTGTGTCATGGTCTTTATGCCCTCTTTCCATAAATGATCCACAATTGGAATAGATCTGGCACTTTTCTGGAAAGGTTCTTTAAAGTCATATAAGAAGCAATCCGTGGTGACTTTAGGCATTGCTAACTTAAATCTTGCCGCCGCCCTCTCCATTAGCTGATGGAAACCTCCAATATCCGCTGGCGGGGAGTCTGCCGGGTCCGGATTCGGTGATGCGGGATTGTCAATAATGTACTCATCATATTCCGTGTCGGGAATAGAGACGTGATCCGACTGCTGATCCTCATCCGGGGATTCATCAACATCATGTGATCTTGGTACCCCAGAGGAATCCTGAGGGACGGCTGTTTGAGGCTGTGGAGAAGTTGGAGCCGAGAGTGTAGGTGGCACCAATGACGCTTGAGTCGTGGAAGGTGTAGCAGGTGTTGATGTATTTGGCAAAGGTCTACTGGCCTTAGACTTATAGTCCTGTAGCATCCTATGTAGATCCTGTAGGAAAGATGTTGGCACTGAAACCATTCCCTGGTCAGAGTGCTGCTGTTGGTGTTGACTATGATCATGTTCCCTGTGGGTGTATTCGCCCTCTGAGTCAGTGTCCTGGCATTTGACAAATAGTTGCGAAGGACTATTGGCATAGCTATATGCATCTTGGTCATCTTCCTCTGACTGTCCCTCCTGCAAGAGCATTGTTGGTAGCAGAGGGGACACTGCCCTTGGAGAGGTCATCTCCGGTGTGATCCGCGTCACAGAAATGGTGATACGTTTTTCTGTGGCCAAGATCGTGGGTTCCGTCGTTGACGGTTGTACATATGCCGTCGAGATAGGCGTCGTGGACGTCGTCGTCGACGAAACTGTGGACACATCAGCCGTCGTCATAGTCACCGTAGTCGTCGTCGACGCCTTCGTCGACGAGACCGTAGTTGACGACACCGTCGTCATCGCCGTCGACGGGACTCTCGTCGCCAACACCGTCGTCATCGCCGTCGACGGGACTCTCGTCGTCGACACCGTTGTCATCGTCGTCGACGGGGCTTTCGTCGTCGACGGGGCCTTTGTCGTCGACGGGGCCTTCGTCGTCGACTGAGTCTTCGACGTCGACGGGGCCTTCGTCGTCGACTGGACCTTGGGCGTCGACGGGGCTCTCGTCGTCGACGGCTCCTTCGTCGACACCTGTGAAGCTGGTACCTTCGTCGTCGGCGCCTTCTCCGCCGTCGACGGTCTCGTCGTCGACGAACCTCCAGTCGACGGAGCCTTAGATTATTTAGTCGACGGGACTCCCGCTGTCGACGTCTTCGTCGTCGAGGACCTAGAAGTCCTCTCAGAAGACTGGCCCGAAGGTGTTTTGAAGGCTGTGGAAGTCTTCGCACCTGTAGACTGCGTAGAAGGTCCATCCCTCTCCTTTACACTTCCGTGAGGAGATTTGCTGGGACCTGGGCTCTCAGACTCACTGGGGGTCTTTTTTGAGGCCTTAGAAGATCGACTTACAGAAGAAGAAGGGGAACCCCTACCCCTTTTCACTGACCTTCTAGTAGAAGCCATCGATCCAGCATCTTCACTGTCACTGGAGACAGTATCCTTCCTCGATTTAAGCCTTTGCAGCCATGTCAGGAGCCTACCCTCACGGTCCCGGAGGGTTTTGGCAGAAAAAGAGCGACAGATTGCACATATAGCCACCTGGTGGTCAGGATAGAGGCAATAGATGCAGTCCTTATGCTTATCATCCACAAAAAACCTTTTCTTGCCACAGGAGGAACAAGGCTTGAAAAGCGCTTTTTTCTTCTCAATTTCCAACATTCTGTCAGGCAGCAATAATCCTGAGAAGAATCTGAAAGATCCTGAAGAAAATACTGTAGAAAAACCTGAAGAAATCCTGTAGAAGTTGAGCAGAGCTCAAAGGAGACTCCCTAGCACAACGTGCGGTAGAAAATCTGAGGCTCTGAGGTTCCTTCAGGAAGGTTCTAAGTGGTGAGGCACTTCTGATTGGCTGAGGCCAAAAGTTTGGTCTCTTTTACACAAAGAGGGTGATATGCTACAAAAGGTAATGAGGCCTAGGCCTTTTTCCATTGTCTTTTGTACCTACAGCTATGGTATTTTTGTTACCGAGACTCCCATTCCGACGACGGGGAATGATACAAAGCATGGGAATCTATGAAAGTTCCAATACTGGGGTAAGGTTTACATCTGCCATTGTCAGGAGTACATTTCTAACATTTCTCAGTATGGGCAAAGATTGGAGAAGAGTTGCTGAAAACGCTTAAAACATGCAAGTTAGTCGGTTTACACAGACTCAAAAGGGCATTCTAACCCTCGAACTATTGCTTACCACTACCTTTGGCCCCAGTATGCAGAGCTGCAGAAACATGGCAATGTAAGGGGAATGCAAGTATTCAAACACTACTATGGTGTGAGCCCTGGCATAATCAGAGAGGCTACATCAGACCTCTTATATAATGAGATTGGTGTGATAATTTGTCGCTGCACTAGGGGGGGCAAGTGGATTTTGTTACAGGACATAGATTTATGAAGCAACCTGCCCCATGGACAAGTAGATATTTTATTAAATTCCACACCCCTATATTGCAAAAGTCAAAGTTAGAATACAGCAAATCATACGTGTCCTATGGAAGTCTCAAACATTTTGCCCAAAATACATTTAATTGTAAGTAGGAACTGGGCAGCGGATTTGCTGGGTACGTTTTATCAGACATTCAAGGAAGATACCTATACTTGAGAGATTAAAACACTAATTTAGATTCATCATTTTAAGAGGACGAATCCATAGAAGGATATTCTAATATCAGATTGTCTAAGATTGGTTTCCAAAAGCTGCCCTAGTTCAGATTTTCAAGATCATGAAAACGATTCCCATTTAGAATATAGGCATATAACTTCATTCCAGGCTCTTAGCTTGGAAACCTGGCCCAGATCTGGTCCTCATGGACTGCTGACCTACATTTCTAAAGTTATACAAAAGACCCGTAATGGTTAGATGAAGCCACTTGAGGGATAATGACGAGATGGTCTCATTCTCAGATCAGCCAGCCCCAACGGTGCAGAGGATGGGGAAAAATAAGAAACATAATTGACACTGGCTATGCCTTCAGAAACACACCATGAACAAAATGTTTTGCATCTGAAATAATAAGCGCCCTAGATGTGTTCATATGTCACTACTTTAGTTTGCGATGCCTTTCTTTCTCATTTGCCATGAGATACACTGTTGGGGAATGTGTATGTTAGCACCTGCAAACGTTGACCCAGATCCATAAAAAGATATTAATAATTTCGGTTGTGTGATCTGCGCGGTATTTGTAGCTAGTTAACCTATAGGCTGCCACGCTTAATTCTGAGTCAGTCTGCAGCTAAAGGTTGGCTACATAGCCCTTTTGATCTAATTAACACCTGCTAGATGCTGAACCTTTAATTAAGTGGTCAATTTATGTTTTGTGGTGCATGCCTTTGGATTATGCAAAAGTTATTCTCTTGCACACATACCACTGAGCGTGTGTGTCTTGAGTAACTTTTCTAGCGTTATTGGACACCAATCAAACTTGACTAGTATAGAATTTACCACATCACTGAAAGTAGGACTTTTGAGTAAATAAGGCTAGATTTCCAATCTATTAATGCAATATCCTCTCTCTTTTCCCTGTCATGTTGAATGTTGCCACTGGTGGATGATTTCAGGGTGCCTTGCAGGCTTCTTGAGCTTGAACTTTATTGCGTCTTTCTGTTGAAATTCTAAGCAATATCCATGTCAGCCCTTCATTACCCTAGAGTATATTCTATGAACTGCTGGCTCTCTCATATGCTAAACTGGTTTACACTATTACATTTAATAGGTACTAAATTCCGTTGGGGAATAGCAAGAAAAATGTTTCAAGGGCTCATCTAATTGTAATTTAAAATTCAATGTATTGGTAAAATCGGATTTTATATTGCCATAAAGGAAGACACTTTCTGAAAGTTACCTTTTTTTGCCCAAAACCAAAAGGCATTCATGCCAGAGACCAGTTGTCACCGAAACCCCTATTGTCTCCCCTGAAGTGAGATGTGATTTGCACCCAGACAAAAATTGAAAGGCCTTCGGTGTGGTGAGGTCTTTCTTTCTTCCAGGAGCCAGATTGCCTGGGAGCTGTGACCAGCCATTCCTGAGCTTCCAAGGATGCCAACCCTGTCACATGTAACCAACACCTAGGCCTGCATCCTTGATCCCCCACCCCTAGCCAGTCAGGCACCAATCCAAGTGGCAGAGGAACTTCCCCTAGAACCGATTTTGAGTGAACAAAGAAGAAATGTTGCACATTTTCCCGGCCACGCCTCGAGGGTGGTCACAGGAACTCTGTACAGGGAAAGAAAGGTTCTGTTGTCGTGTTTTTAAGTGAAGAAGGGCAATGTGGGATTGTGTGCAGTAGGGCGCACAGGGACTGCTGCAAAGTGGGTAGGGTTACACCTGGGAACTTTTCCCCCATATTCGTTAGTCACAACCACCTACATGCATAAATGTGGCACTGTCAGGCACGCTCTTCGGAACACTACGGGACTTAAGGAAAACAAAAAAACTGCATCTGCTGTTGAGACCTGTGAGGAGACCCTAAGGGCTGGACCTGCTCCCACTTGTATCCAGGACAAACAGGTGGGCTCCAAGGGTCAGTAGGTTGATCTCCTGTTACACTACATGGACACAAAAACTGCAAGTAGTCCACCTTCTCAAAAGAGTGCAGCTGACCAATTTCAACTTGGCCTGCTGAAGACCCGGTGGTGGCTTCTTTCAGAGTAGGTGCTATTTCCTTTAAAACTTTGAAAATTCATATTTCTAGGTCCCATTGTTGGATTTTTATCATTTTGGGGTTGTTTTGTTCATTAAAATAATCACTAGTTTTTATGAACTGCAGTGGGAATTTTATTGCGTTAATGACTTTTTAAAATGTTTTAGTACTTCTAAATGCTTTACACATTTTCTTAAGATAAGCCTGTCTACTATATGCTATAGCAACCAGGGGGTCGAGCTCAGGTTTAAACTACTGAAACTTTACTGAACTTAACAACTAAAGAGAAATTATTACTTGTGGTGGACTACCATCCACTCCAACCTTCTCATAGAATGGATAACCTTGAGAAGTTGATGAGGATTATGTTATTTAGGGGGATGTTTAAAGAGAGACATTCACCATAGACAGGGTATTTTGGTACTTTAGGTGAAGATAATATAGAGCAAGCAATGCAATAGAACTGGCAAGAAGGCTTGACATAAAACAGGCATGTGTTCAGCTCTTTAAGGAATTTCAGATGATCTTAGTTAGGACTGAAGGCAAGGTAACCTGAGTTCTTGTAACTAAGCCGCAAATTCCTTGAATGCTCTTCTACCATACATTTAAGCTTATATGTGGGAACTACAAAGAGTGGTTTATAAATTGATCCAAGCGATTTCATAGGCTTTAACTGTACAAAATGTGTGCCTCAAGAGGAGAGGTCCTGTGGCATAAAAAAATACAACTAATCATAAGGTAAGTAGCCAGAGTAATTCGTTTAAACGACTGGAGATTTGGTAAATTTTTTGGTAATGTAGAAAAGTTCTGCCAGCTATGCTTTTAATGCATTATATCTCAGAAATATATTTTGGGAGGCCCACGTAAGCTGAATTGCCAAAATTAATATGATATTGCACAACGGCATTCACTGCGATCACTGGCTGTGAAAAGGCCAAAAAAGGCAAACCTTTCTAAGAATCTGCAGATGGAAGATGCATACTTTTTTTTATATTAAATTTTTTATTAGGAGTTTCAACAGGATGATACATTCAGCATATCCAAAGTCAAACGTGAACAACAACTTCTCCATAAACAGTGTCATAGATAAAAGCTGGATCCCCGCATCCACATCATTGCATTGTAATACAGTTTTATGGCTTCAGTCCGACCTTTCCCATCCCTTGGTTCCCTCCTCATTCTGCTTCTCCTCAGAGTTAAAAGGAAACATGTCTAGTGATAAACAATCATACAATACCAAATCGCACATAACTGCATGGATCGCAATCCATAAGGTAGATGCATACTTTAGTTACAGCTGTAAGCGGGCGAGAGAGGAAAAGTACAGAGACAATCATAATACCCAAACTCCTCATCGCCCTAACTGGCTGAGGCCAGGGTCCAGGGATTAAAGGGCAGCTGATGGAATCCCAGCACATATATTGGCATTTTGTAAGCACATTTTCAATTTTTGAAGCATTCAATCTCCAATGCTCAGTCTTATCCTTTCATGAACAGCGTCCAGCTCACCAGGGTTGATTTAAAACAGGGGTAATCATAGTACGGCCCACGGGCCGCCAGCGGCCAGGCAAGCCTTCCCTGGCGGCCCGCAGACCGTCCAAACATCGTACCCGTGTTTTAATATATATATATATATATTTTTAAGAGTGTCAGGAAACACCCCTGTGGCAGCGCGAGTCAAGAGACTGCTGCTCTGTGGGGGCCTGGGCCGGGCGATTCCGTGGAGCTGCAGGGACCTACAAGGTGAACAAAGCCTCATTAACATGGGAATGGTCTTTTAAAGACATGTGAAATGCTTGGGTGCGGCTGTGTGTGTGTGTGCCCGGGAGCTTTCTCAGCCCAGGCACAGACAGGCAGGATGAGGTGAAGAGGGTGACAGAGGGAGGAAGAGGGGGAGAGAGACCGAGGGAGGGAGACGGAGGCACTGAGCGAATCACATGTATTGCACAGATATGTGCATGTCATGTTATAGCATATGCATTATTGATACAAGCTGTCCACAACTATTGTAATCCTACGGAACCTGATGTGCTCATACCTTTTTTTCTGGTCTTTAATTAAAATCAAATAAATAAATATTTGTTTGAAAACACCTTTCTCTTCTGGCTCAACTTTCAATGCCCTGGAGCACCGCTCTCGTCATTCCCACATCCAATACACTCTATGTTTCTCCTTTCCCTTCTCCCTCACTCGTCCTCTCTTCAGAATCCGGTGTCTGCTGTTGTCACCGATGCTGCTGAGCTTTGCTGCTCCCCTCAAAGCTGCTCTGAAAGGCTGGGGCTTAGGACAGATACACATCTCCTTTCCCCTGACATACACTGGGGTGAGTGTTGGGGGGCTTAGGACAGACACACATCTCCCTCCCTGAGGGAGGGAGAGGCAGACAGAGGGAGAGCGAGGGAGAGGCAGACAGGGGAAGAGCGAGGGAGAGGCAGACAGAGGAAGAGCGAGGAAGAGCGAGGGAGAGCGCGGGAGAGTGATGGAAAGCGAGGGAGGGAGACAGAGGCAGACAGAGGGAGAGGGAGGGAGACAAAGGGAGAGGGAGGGAGACAGAGGCCGAGGGAGGGAGACAGAGGCAGACAGAGGGAGAGCGAGGGAGGGAGGGAGACAGAGGCAGACAGAGGGAGAGTGAGGGAGAGGCAGACAGAGGGAGAGCAAGGGAGAGTGATGGAGAGCGAGGGAGGGAGACAGAGGGAGAGCGAGGGAGGGAGGGAGAGCAACAGAGGGAGACAGAGGCAGACAGAGGGAGAGTGAGGGAGGGAGGCAGAGCGAGACCTCAGAGTGAAAGGAGACCTCAGAGTGAGGGAGGGGGAAGGAGAGAGAGGGAGACATAGGGAAGGAGGGAGAGGGAGACAGAGGGAAGGAGGGAGAGGGAAGGAGGGAGAGGGAAGGAGGGAGAGGGAAGGAGACAGAGGGAAGGAAAGAGAGGGAGAGGGAAACAGAGAGAGGGAGAGGGAAACAGAGATAAGGAGAGGGAAACAGAGAGAGGGAGAGGGAAACAGGGAGAGGGAAACCGAGAGAGAGAGGGAGACAGAGAGTGAGACAGTCAGAGTGAGACAGACAGAGGGAGAGAGGGAGTGAGACATTCAGAATGAGTGAGACAGAGGGGGAGTGAGAGGGAGTGAGACAGTCAGAGTGAGGGAGACAGAGACAGAGGGAGAGAGAGGTAGAGAGAGAGAGACTGAGAAAGAACGAGAGAGAGAGAGAGAGATAGTTGTGTGTATATCGGGTCTGGTGGCTCAGTGGACGAAGGCATCCGCTGCAGGGACCAGTGATCAACCTCATGGTACCAGTTTTTTTGTTGCTCGAGGCCCGCCCCCTCCCCCACTGACCCCGTCCCCACCGGTGCGGCCCTCGGCCACAAACCACACTGTAAATTTGGCCCCCGAGAGAAAGTTTGTGAGTATCCATGATTTAAAACATTTCAGAATCATCGGCCTGAAAACAGATAAGGATCTGTGTGTTCTTTGCACACACATAAAATGTGAGCCTCAAAGCAGTGCAGCCAAAGAGTGCAGACACAAAATAAATAGTAGTAGGGACAACGTCATGCCTGGGGAACTCCTCAACACTTAAACCTGGTCTAAATGCACTGTTTAAAATCATCAATTACAAAAGAAACCACTGTGGACTCAGACTTTGCTGAAACCCATCTTGAGGCATCCCATGAACTTGCAGCTATGCTGTAGCTTTGAAGATGGGCAGTGGCTGGTTTCTCTAGGTTGGCTGGTTATGGGAGGAGGGAAACTGGCTTTAACATTGCGAACATACAAATATCCAATGCTTTTTTTCCTCCAATATCGAGCAATTGATTGTTTTCTTCACCCAAAAGCAATGTGTCCAAGTCAACCAATAGGTTAGCCTTCTCTATCAGAAGCAGGGCCATCGGTATGCCCAGATGCTGGTCCTGTGCCCCTGGAATGAAGCTACACCGGACTGAAGAGCCCAAATCGGGGGAGGGGGGGGGGGTGGTTTAAGGGGGGGCAAGGGGGGGGGGGAGAGGGGGGGGAGACCAGTCTTTGGTTGCTTGTGTTTGTTTCAAGTTCGGGGAGGACCTGGCCTTGAAATTGTAGTCTGGACGACTGCTTCCATTGGAGCAGGGTCAAGATGGAACCGATCTGAATATGGCTCGGTCCAAACGGAGGTGGCATGGAGCACAAAATAACAATGGGCTGACATACGACCCCGAGGAATTACCAAAGGCTGAGATTAAGTCAAGCCTTCCCTCCCTCCCTTTTTGTATACATCTGGGACTGCATGTACACACTACAGGTTTCGTTGATATTCGTACACGTTATACACTTAACCTCTAGTGCGATTAGTGTTCTTTTTCCTCATGAATAAAACTGATGATGGCAAAGTTACAGTGTCGCTGGCTCCCCTTGGTAAAAGCCATACACTAAACACAATCCCTGGAGAGTGTTCGGGGACCACTGGTTTAAACCCAAGCAGAGGGAGGTACAGGCAGTCCACATTATAGAAGGTGTATGTATGTCTGCGAACCAGGCGTGAAGCACTTGGAAACTCTTCAGGGGCAATCCCCAAGATGGGCCTTGCTGAAGAGAGCACCCCCCCCCCCCCCTGCAAAGAGCACAGGAAAGATGCAGAGATTACCTGCGAGTCACCACATTCCACAGGCCACACCGGGGCCACCAAGAGGAGCCAGCATTTCAGGCTCGGTCAGACATGACACGCGGGCAGGAAGCAGGCACTATGGTGCAGCTGCCGGCCCAGCCAGTGAAGCAGCATTTCACGAAGGATAGGTCAGGGCAGACTGATAACCCCATTCACCACCTGCCCCGCGGCACGAGGCGTGGCTGTCCCTAAATAAGCATCTCTTTAAATGCCAACATTGTGCCTCTGGCGGTCGCGCTACAGGGATAGGCCTAGCGTGCATGCGGGCTGAAAGCAGCGCTGGGCACACATTTCAACTCGGAGACAAACACGCCGAGCCAAGAGCTCCGCGAGGCGCCCTTTCACCCCACTTGTTAGACATGGTCGGTGGCCACTGTTTGGGCTGCAGAGTAGTCCCTTAGTTTGGACTCAGGTCCTTGTATGAGGTCAACAGCCCAGATGTTCTCACTTGCATTCCGAGATTTGTGATCCTGACTCTGTAATGCATACGCGAGGCCTACAAGTACCAGAATGCAACGGGAACAAATGGACTGTGTGGGCCGCTCACACGTGGTTTTGCCAAGACTCCTGCGCTGCGCATTTCCCAGCAGACTTCCCAGTAACCCAAGCCAGCCCCCGATCGTCGCAGTCAGCAAGAAGCAGTCAGGCAGGGCCAGGCTTACCATTCTATAAGTCAGGCAGCAGCCCGGCAGGGCGGAGGGGGCGGCTCTCGTTTAAAGCTTGGCTGCATTTGATCCTCGGCTCGGTTTCGCCGCCTGAAATGGAGAACCAGAGAAGAGAGCAGTGTTAGGGGGCATTTCACATTGTCATATTTATAGCATTTAAAGAGAGGTCACAACGGAAGCGGCGCTCGGCTTCCGTAGTCCTCCAAGCAGAACAAAGAATGACAAGATAATAAAGCAAGCACATATTGAAAACGTGTTTTAATGTTGTATGTAGGAGTGACACGGCATGAAAAGAAACATTTTCAAGGCAGAGCATGTTACTGAAAGCAGGAAGTTGTTGATGGAATATTTCGGGTTTATTTACGATTCACATGTAGAATGAGGACTGAACAAAGAGCAATGCTTATGCTGTTTTGATTTCCCAAAGGCATTAACTCGCTTGGAAACCGATTTGATGGTGAATGTGAGACGGCATGGAGGGATTCGTTTTACAAGATGTCCGCGGGGTGAAACTCAGGATAGCTGAAGTCTGAAAACATATTGTTAGAAATGTGCTACTGTGCTTTTGTAACGAGATGGCAAAGCCAGTAAGACTCCCTCGCCTTTGGGACCTATTGGCTTTGCCAATGGTTTTTAGCGATGATATTCAGCATTACTGATGCGGTGTAGTGTGGCTAATTAACCCCTTCACTGTGGCGACTATTCCGCCGCAGTGCTAAGGGGGCGGGGCGGAAGAGCGACGGGCGCATGCTGGTGACGGAACCGCTCCGTCACCAGCGTCGGTTGCGCTGTGCTTATGACGGAGCGGTTCCGTCATGGCCCCGCCCACTCAATAGAACGCTCAGCGCAGGCGCGGAATTCGCGCCGCGCATGCGCGGCGGGCGGGCCATGACGGAACCGCTCCGTCATCAGCACAGCGCCACCGCAGCTGATGATGCAGCGGTTCCGTCATCAGCACTTAAAGGGTTAAGAATACAAAAGAAAAAAAGCTGGCATTGTTTAGTAGGGAATTGCAAACACAACAAGTGATGGACCGAATGTGGATCAATGTCACACACTCGCCCCAGTCCAAGGATCTGGGCCTAAATCCATCGTTATTTTGCACTCCACACCACCCTGGGTTAGACAATGGCGATATGCAAATCAGCTCTGACCCTGAGCCTCATGGGAACAGTCCAGTCCGAACTACAAAAGCCATGTCCTTCCCAGAACGGAATCAAGCATCCGAGGACCGGACTGGTTTCGAGGTAACACCTCTCATCAGCCCGGCTAGCTTGACTCCAGTGGTGTGGAGTGCCTGGGACCCACGTCTGGGCATCCCCAGCGCACTTATGGCGGAAATTGCAAACACAACAAGTGATGGACCGAATGTGGATCAATGTCACACACTCGCCCCAGTCCAAGGATCTGGGCCTAAATCCATCGTTATTTTGCACTCCACACCACCCTGGGTTAGACAATGGCGATATGCAAATCAGCTCTGACCCTGAGCCTCATGGGAACAGTCCAGTCCGAACTACAAAAGCCATGTCCTTCCCAGAACGGAATCAAGCATCCGAGGACCGGACCGGTTTCGAGGTAACACCTCTCATCAGCCCGGCTAGCTTGACTCCAGTGGTGTGGAGTGCCTGGGACCCACGTCTGGGCATCCCCAGCGCACTTATGGCGGAAATTGCAAACACAACAAGTGATGGACCGAATGTGGATCAATGTCACACACTCGCCCCAGTCCAAGGATCTGGGCCTAAATCCATCGTTATTTTGCACTCCACACCACCCTGGGTTAGACAATGGCGATATGCAAATCAGCTCTGACCCCGAGCCTCATGGGAACAGTCCAGTCCGAACTACAAAAGCCATGTCCTTCCCAGAACGGAATCAAGCATCCGAGGACCGGACCGGTTTCGAGGTAACACCTCTCATCAGCCCGGCTAGCTTGACTCCAGTGGTGTGGAGTGCCTGGGACCCACGTCTGGGCATCCCCAGCGCACTTATGGCGGAAATTGCAAACACAACAAGTGATGGACCGAATGTGGATCAATGTCACACACTCGCCCCAGTCCAAGGATCTGGGCCTAAATCCATCGTTATTTTGCACTCCACACCACCCTGGGTTAGACAATGGCGATATGCAAATCAGCTCTGACCCTGAGCCTCATGGGAACAGTCCAGTCCGAACTACAAAAGCCATGTCCTTCCCAGAACGGAATCAAGCATCCGAGGACCGGACCGGTTTCGAGGTAACACCTCTCATCAGCCCGGCTAGCTTGACTCCAGTGATGTGGGTCCCAGAGCCTCCACACCACTGGAGTCAAGCTAGCCGGGCTGATGAGAGGTGTTACCTCGAAACCGGTCCGGTCCTCGGATGCTTGATTCCGGTCTGGGAAAGATATGGCTGTTGTAGTTCGGACTGGACTGTTCCCATGGGGCACAGGGTCACAGCTGATTTGCATAAAGCCATTATCTGACCCAGGGTGGTGTGGAGTGCAAAAAACGATGGATTTAGGCCCAGATCCTTGTACTAGGGTGAATGTAAGACATTGATCCACATTCTGTCCATCAAATAGTTTTTTGTAATTTTCTCCCTGAGTGTACTGGGGTAGCTCAGACGTGGGTCCCAGAGCCTCCACACCACTGGAGTCAAGCTAGCCGGGCTGATGAGAGGTGTTACCTCGAAACCGGTCCGGTCCTCGGATGCTTGATTCCGGTCTGGGAAAGATATGGCTGTTGTAGTTTGGACTGGACCCAAGGGGCACAGGGTCAGAGCTGATTTGCATAAAGCCATTATCTGACCCAGGGTGGTGTAGAGTGCAAAAAACGATGGATTTAGGCCCAGATCCTTGTACTGGGGTGAATGTAAGACATTGATCTACATTCTGTCCATCAGATTGTTTTTTGTAATTTTCTCCCTGAGTGTACTGGGGTAGCTCAGACGTGGGTCCCAGAGCCTCCACGCCACTGGAGTCAAGCTAGCCGGGCTGATGAGAGGTGTTACCTCGAAACCGGTCCGGTCCTCGGATGCTTGATTCCGGTCTGGGAAAGATATGGCTGTTGTAGTTCGGACTGGACTGTTCCCATGGGGCACAGGGTCAGAGCTGATTTGCATAAAGCCATTATCTGACCCAGGGTGGTGTGGAGTGCAAAAAACGATGGATTTAGGCCCAGATCCTTGTACTGGGGTGAATGTAAGACATTGATCTACATTCTGTCCATCAAATTGTTTTTTGTAATTTTCTCCCTGAGTGTACTGGGGCAGCTCGGACGTGGGTCCCAGAGCCTCCACACCACTGGAGTCAAGCTAGCCGGGCTGATGAGAGGTGTTACCTCGAAACCGGTCCGGTCCTCGGATGCTTGATTCCGGTCTGGGAAAGATATGGCTGTTGTAGTTCGGATTGGACTGTTCCCATGGGGCACAGGGTCAGAGCTGATTTGCATAAAGCCATTATCTGACCCAGGGTGGTGTGGAGTGCAAAAAACGATGGATTTAGGCCCAGATCCTTGTACTTGGGTGAATGTAAGACATTGATCTACATTCTGTCCATCAAATTGTTTTTTGTAATTTTCTCCCTGAGTGTACTGGGGTAGCTCAGACGTGGGTCCCAGAGCCTCCACACCACTGGAGTCAAGCTAGCCGGGCTGATGAGAGGTGTTACCTCGAAACCTGTCCGGTCCTCGGATGCTTGATTCCGGTCTGGGAAAGATATGGCTGTTGTAGTTCGGACTGGACTGTTCCCATGGGGCACAGGGTCAGAGCTGATTTGCATAAAGCCATTATCTGACCCAGGGTGGTGTGGAGTGCAAAAAACGATGGATTTAGGCCCAGATCCTTGTACTGGGGTGAATGTAAGACATTGATCTACATTCTGTCCATCAAATTGTTTTTTGTAATTTTCTCCCTGAGTGTACTGGGGTAGCTCAGACGTGGGTCCCAGAGCCTCCACACCACTGGAGTCAAGCTAGCCGGGCTGATGAGAGGTGTTACCTCGAAACCGGTCCGGTCCTCGGATGCTTGATTCCGGTCTGGGAAAGATATGGCTGTTGTAGTTCGGACTGGACTGTTCCCATGGGGCACAGGGTCACAGCTGATTTGCATAAAGCCATTATCTGACCCAGGGTGGTGTGGAGTGCAAAAACGATGGATTTAGGCCCAGATCCTTGTACTGGGGTGAATGTAAGACATTGATCTACATTCTGTCCATCAAATTGTTTTTTGTAATTGTTTAGTAGGGTGCATACCACCCATAGGCATGCCAAGAAAATGACAAGATTTCCCCCCCTTTTGTTTATCACTTGAGTTGGATTAGTAAATAAAAAGGAAAAACTCTACACAAATGTTTTTCGTTGTTTAAAATTTTTTTTAACACGGTTGTGGGTACCTGGAGGGACAGAAGTAAAACAAGGTTATGTGTGGGGAAGCAGCATGGAGGACGCCAGTGGGGGCATAGAAACTAGAGAGCAAAATACAGAGCGCGGAATGGCATCCTTCTCTGGTTTACATCTGGGCAGCCCCCCACAACAGTACTGGTCCAATTGGCCCACATGTGCACAGAATAGGTAGAAGTACGAGGACTCTTCCCAGGACCCTTTCTTGAACTAACTCTGGGCTGCTTCCTGCATTACAGTCTCCAGAACAAGGGTAACTCACAAAAGTTGTTCTGGTGATGTCCATGGGACTAATCGAGCTAAAGTGTAAAAATCCGGATAGAAGTGTAGGCAGGAAAAACATGCTTTCCACACCCAAAATGTCCTCCAGATTGTTGGACCACCTCAGTTACCTGATAAACCTAGCCATGCAGCCAAACTACATTTCTTTTTTTTGACACTACCGAGCCACACTTTGGGACACATCGATCCCAACCATGGACCCCTGTCCCAGGTCACTCTTGCTGCTAAGGGAGTCAGATCTACAGTCTTTGGAGTGATGCATGAATCCCTTTTCACAAACCAGGATGTTCAATTTGCACACCAACCGGTTTGTATGTAGTTATAGATCTCACCACAATCAGTCCAGTTGCAGAGGGTCACAAAATTACCTAAATAATTAAAATTAATTAGGCAGGTCGCAATTTGTGATCCTCTATGGTTGGCGGAGAACAGTGGCCTGCAAGGAATAACAGACTACATTCCTTGTATTTGAATTTCCAAATGGAAACACTTTTTTCTTTCCAGCAACAGGTATACATTAAAGGAGCAGCTGATGCTTTCAAAAATGTTTCCAATTTAGGAGGACATTGAGGAGAGCAGACAGTTGTTCCATGAACTACTGCATTCTGTGCCCAGAGGCTGCACAGCACCATTACCAAGGAGGCACTTTGTGAATTAATTGTTACGTCCACTTGGTAGTATAACTTTTTAATAGCATGCTACTCTGGTCACCAATGATCGGTAAATCAGATTTCACAGTGGATCCTTAACAGCAGAAGTGTCCCATTCTCGTTCGATCCATTTTGTGATTTGTAATACGTTGTACACAGAAGTACCTTTAGTACATTTTAAGTCACTGTTCTGCAGTCGCAAGCCTGTGATTCTGCAAATTGCAGGCTCTGTGTACCACTAAACAGTGTCCAAACTCATGCCCTCAGAGGCAAAAAGACTAGCTGCAGGTTTTTTTTGCCCCAAACAGTTTGCCACTAATATCCATGCTGTCCTCCTATTGTGTATCGACTTTCCTGACCCCCCTCAATGGTAGACGTACAAACCTCAGAAGCAAGACTCATCTTCAAGGTTATAAACCACACAACAAGCTCAGCCTGGCCCTCAAGAAATCCCTGCTTCCTACACAATGCAACCTTCCAACCCCAGGTCTTCCGAGCCACCTCAGTGCACCCGCCCAAACTAGTGGTCCTACTTACTGAGACGTAGCCCGTCTAGGGGATATCTTGCCAGGTAGCATAAAACCAAGCGAAGACCCTTTTTTAATTCTGAAAACTGCAAAGGCCAAATCTCAACAACTTCTGCATGTGGTGCTCTCCCTCTTCAACGTTAGTATACTGGAGGAATAACTTCAAAGCAAATAAACGTTATCGCCAACTTGTTCTACTGTGTGATAGCACGAAACACGACAACATGATATCTGAAGTTAGATTCAAATTGAATCCATAACTGTAACACGCTACAATAGTGGAAAATAATAAAGACATTCGAAAATACATAAAGACGAAGTGCAGCAAGGAATCTCACTCGAGCTCTTCCGAACCATGCATTGCGACCGATATATATATATATATATATATATATATATATATATATATATATATATGTATACACACACAAATATATACACACATTTATGCTTGAGAATGAATACCTCAGTACACTAAACCTATCCAGCCACTGTACTCACCACTAGCACGTAGAGGATGTTCGGTGCGTATACAGCGCAATATTTAGGTGCTTTACTTGCCAGTCCTGACCACATCCAAAACACTGAGTAAGAGCATCCCTTTCCTAGCCCAGTGAAGGTTGATACACCCTAATGAGTAGCTACAACATTTGGTAATACGTTAAATAAATAACATTTATTAAAAGGCAATGACTAAACGTTAACAGAGAAAATAAAATGATCAAGATGACACTTATCGGTTTTAATTCCATCTTCCCCGAAAACAGATCACTAAAATACATACATTCCAGAGTGTACTAATAGTACTAATACGTTTTTAAATTGAAGACTCCTACAAATGCTTTAAAATAAAAAAAAATACGCATCTATATCGCACTTTACAAAATATTAACCTGACATGCAAATACAGATCTCATATTATATTGTGCTGAAGCAATTCTGATGCTACTCCTCCCACAAAAACCTACGGCCTTCTCTCAACAACTTTCTTAAAATCCTCAGTTTTGTCAGCAAATTTTTCTTCAAATTTTGCATAATATTCAATAAAAACTGCAAAGCGAGGCTTTTAATAGGGAGGCGAGGAGGACTGAGGACAGGCTGTAAACACGGAGGAGAAGATCCTTAGAAGCTTCTTAAAAGAGGATTAAAGTGCTGTGGGAAAAATGTTGGTGGGGCCGTGGGGAGACAGAAGAAAGGAATGTATTACTCATTTAAAAACAGGTGAATCATTTCTTTGGGCAAAGGGGCATGGGGATTTGGGGGCGAGTGAAAGGGGGAAGAGCAGCAGAAGGTGCTTCCTAAATTTATGGATGAGGAGTAAAGAACCCGATTGAGAAATTTGATTTCTTCAATCATTTTATACTTCACATTAACCATTTCTTAATAATTGCAAATAGAACGCAATATTTTAGAATAGGTCAGTGGATTCATGGAGACATCACACCATAAAACAAGTGCAAAAGCTCCTCACATAAAAGTGTGGCATCAAGAAGGCACAACTGAACAACCATTGGACAGATGATCAACGTCTACAGGCTAGCTGTAGCTTGTACATTCCCATGGAAATACAACCCTTAAGTATTGAAGGAAAAAGAACCTGTTGCATTCAATCACAACGCACCCAAGGAGCACTCTCATCCTCCAAAGCATGACATTGTTCAGATGTCATCTAATCACTTAGTAAAACTTGGGCAATGGTACAGACTCGTCCGAAGTCTAGTCATTTTTAATCTAGCAGACCTGTATGTCTACTTAGCCACCACGCACAACATTTAACAAATGTATTGTGTTTGTGTATATACGTAGGTTTTGGTGCTTGTAAAGTGCAAACCCAACTGGCTAGCAACGGGGTGCTGTACAGGGGACAAGCCCCAGTGAGCAAACATGGGAGGAGGAGAAAGGAGACAGAGGGAGTAGATAAAGCTAGTGAAAAGAGTGATAAGTCAGCCTATCGGAGGTTCCTTGAAGAGCCAAGTTTTCAGTTTCTTCTTGAATTGTAGAAGTGTTGGAGCTGTTCTCAAGTTGGACAAGATGTTGTTCTACATCTTGGTGGCATACGCTAAGAAGGCTTGTGTTCTCCTACCTGTAGTATTTAGTCTCTTATCTGGTGATGAAAGAGCTCCTTGTCCTATGTTGACCTCCATAAGTTAGCTAGGTTGACAGGGGCCTGCCTAAAGGCTTTTGTAAGTGATGCATCTAATCTTGAAGTTGATCTGGGCTTGGAGTGCGAGGATGATGAGGTTGGATTCATTCAGTCTCTTGAGCTTTTCTACTGCATGAACAGTAATGGGTGGGTCTTTCATGGGAGTGAGCCTGTGAGGGTGGTCTCTGGGATGCAGCTGAGCCGGTTGTTGCCTCCATCTAGGTGGAAGAGGACCAACTGTCATGATTAAGTCTCCTCAAGGGAGAAAAGGTTTTAATTTTCAGGACAGAGTTGGAACCAACTGCTTTGGTATTCTTGGAAAAGTGTTCTATGAGTGAGAGGTTTGAGTCAAAGCTAATTCAGAGGGATTTCACCTTTTCTTTCAGTTGAGGTATGAAGATTATTCGGTTTAAGTTGAAGAGCCATGACTGAATCAGCGAATGTTTGGTGGCGTTAGCATGCAAGAGGAAATTGGGTGCCATAGCGCTTAGCATAAAATAGTCTGTTGACTTACAGGGGCAGATACATTCGAGGAAAGCTTTAAGTCTCTTTAGGTCATTGGTTGAGGAGATTTTGAGACAAAGTTGGGTGTTGGAATGCTGGTGGATTTTGGTAATGCTTCATGCAAAGATGGTTGCCAAAGGTTCCATATAAAGGTTGAACATGATAGCTGACAGGATGGAGCCTTGTGGGGTATCACAGGTGACGGGGAGAGTCCACAACATGGTAATACTTATCTAAATGTGTTGCTCTCAGTTGGCGAGACAGGACATGACCATTACAGAATCATACCAGTTAAGCTCATGCGAGTTTTTAAAGTGTGGATCAATGCTGGATGGCTGATCGTGTCAAAAGATGCAGAAACTGCAAATATGACCAGGACTACAGGGCCATTTTGAATAAGAAAGAGGGCATTGTTGACTACTTTTAACATGAATGTTTTAATACTGCAGCGTGGGCTGAATTCTGATTGACAGTCTTGAAGTAAGTTATTCTTGCTGGTGTGCTGCCTTCTCAATTTTTCCATCAAACGAAAGGTAGGTTATAGGACGTAAGTTGGCAGGGTAAACTGGATCTAGTGTAGGGTTCTTCCAGCAGCGGGAGGGTCTGTCCAGTCAATCAAGGTGTCCTGAGTTAGCAAGGCACTGACAATGTGGAGAAGGGGACTGGGGGCTTCTCCCTGCAGAGACTTTATGATGGAGGAAAGAAACATGTCATCTTTGTAGGAGGCGGCTATGAGTGAGTTCAGAATGTTAGCGAGGTCTGTGTGGGAGACCGTGTTGAAGGATGACCAGTTAGTCGTGTGCAGGTTTGGTGTAGGTGGTGGTTTAGATGACAATGATTAATTGGTGAGGTTAGATCTGATTTAATTGAATTTCTCAGTGAATAAGAGGTTGATATTGCTGGATCTGTTGGCAAGTTGGGGTTAGTACACGGTTTGATGGCTTTGCTTCTGCTGATTACTCTGTTGATGGTGAACTCGAAGTTGGTGGCATTTTAGCTGTTGTGATGATGGAACAACAGTTGGAGCTGAGTGCTTTCAAAAGGGGAAGGTCCTCCTGGCATACTGATCAGTTCCATTTCTTCTATTATCTTTATTTGGCATGCTAATTTTCTGTAAGTTCTTAGGTGTAGCAGAATGCAGACAGCTTAGGCTTGGAAGTGCAAGTTTTCAGAGGAGTATAGCGTTCTACGTGATTCTTCGAAGTGATGTTATAGATGTTGAGAGGGGTATGGACATCTGTTGAGGGCTGGAAGCGTCTGGGTAGGTTGATGAGTTTTTCTAGAAGGATGTCCTTGAATGCAGAAGGCAACTTTCTCCTTTTTGTTCTATTCAAATTAGATAGACCAATAGAGACCAAAGTAAATACTTGCTCAAAGTGCAGGTGAAGATCAGCATCAGAGTTATATGGCATAGGGGTTGCAAATCTTATGATTACAAAGAACCAAAGAATATGGGAGCAACTTAGTAGTTCGCTTTGTACTACAGGCATGGAACTCCATGGATTCCAAAAAAAGATAGTAGTGTCTTAAGTGGTTACATACACCAAACAAGAAGTCAAGAAAGTAGCCCACTGCCCATCAGTGAACGTTAACAATTGGAGGTAGCGTTTGCAGATACATTTGAAGGTGCCACTTCATGAACAGATGCTACAACTTTCAACTGTTGTCAGTTAAACCTTAGTCTTCCCCCATGCTGCCCTCTCAGCTCACACCGCCGTCGCTCTGTTAAGCAGGAATGCTGCTCTTCTTTAGACTAAGTACACTCCCAGCATTGAGGGACTGCCTCGGGTACCAACAGTGGTTTCCATAGATGCAGCTTGTAAACTCCTCTATCTGGGTTCCGGCAGTTTGAACATTCACACTTGTACTAGCAGACAGGTGAAGTGAGGCAGTATGGGGTGTGCCAACATTAACAACCTACCGTGCAAATTATTCTAATATTATTGTACCTGAACCCCTAACCATTTGCTTCACCCTTAAGGATGCCTTTCGTCAAAGAGCCTAAATGCTCTCCAACTCAAGAGGGAAACCACTCACTTAAACTGCCGCCTTATCCCATGGAATGTAGATTTTCCTGCCTTTTTTATTAGAGCAAAGTATTTTATTTAAACATTTACAGCACATTCTACTCAATCCATGCCGGTTTTAAAAACTCAGCAATCTTTACGGCTTAGCCTTCAAAATACTATGGGGGAACATGAAAACCACTCTTGCAGTCATGAAATTTCGAACACAGAACTTGAATTCAATGAGCCAATAAAGGAGTGCCAAATCAAAGACCTCTTTCCAACTCCTTTTGAGCTACCCAAGTCCACCGAACGTCTAATACACACCCTGATAAGAGGCAGATGGCAGCTAGAAATGGATGCCTAAGCCAAGGAGATAAATCACAAAGACAGTTAACCCACAACTGTAGATCATGCTTATCCATTCATAATCTGCATTCACATCGTTAGGAGCACCCACATGCCAGCAAATCATACACAGCCTCTTAACCTCCACGGAGCAAAATAATTGCATTTATTAACGCCTATAGATGGGTCATGCACAATGCTAAAAAAATACGAGACCTATTGCATTGCAAATGTTTGTTTTTGTTCAGCGTCATTGCCAAGACTCGAACCCAGTTCCCCAGATTGGAGGTCGACCGCCCTAGCCTTTAGTCCAACTACTCTCCCCAAATTTAATGGAATCAATTATAACTGGTTCCACTTGTATCGTGCACATGGATATTGAAGTCTATCTACATCAGTTGTTAATTTATTAATGAGCAAGTAGAAATCCTGGTGTTTGCACTGAACATAGGCTGTGCAATGTCTCAAGCCCTACAGATCGTAGGTGGATTTTGTAGAAACCACGAGTAACAGAATTTTTCCACCTAAGTTTACAATTGTCCTTCTATAGTTACTTAAATAGCAGAACAGCCACTAGAAAGGCAATGCCGCGAGTCCACCAATGGGACTCACTGCATTTAAAATGTAAATCACTATCATAGATCTATGCCACAGCAACACATTGTGCTTTTAATGCTTTAATGTTTCAATTCAGGGTCTTGCGCACAATGTTAGAAATTAATAATCCTTTATTACACTGAAGGGGTGATGCTGTGGTGGCTGTGAGTGATACTGTGGTGGTGCTGACTGATGATGTGCTGATGTTTTTTGATGCTGTTGCGCTGTAGAGTGATGCTATGGTAGCACATAGTGATGAAGTATGAATGTATGGATGGATAGAAAAGGAAATACAAAAGAGAGAAAGATGGATAAGTGATGGTGGGATCAATAGAAACAAGCCCTTGTTCATGCCTCGAAGACGTGGTGCAGCTGAATTGATTAAAATGCACTGGTGCAGCCTAGCAATGTGTTTACACAGACACACTCGCACGCATTTTCAAACCAACACATCTACAGAGACACAGACACAACACATGCACTTCTACAAACACATCCAGATACAAAACGCACAGATACAGACACAGTGCACATTCAGACACACAGAGACAGAGCACACAGACACATGTGCACGTGAATCAGGACCCGAGAGCCGTGCACGTCCGCAGGGCCCCTGTATGCGTTGTCTGGCGCTGGCTCTACTGCATAGCACTACAAACGCCTTCCTGCTGAAGCTGATGGAAGTGTGTTTTGCCTGTAGCTTATTGCTGGAGTCTTGGTTAAACAGGTGTACTTAAGTACATTTGCAATGACTTTGTCCCATAACTGTTTTTAAGAGTATTGTTTACCTTCCTAAGCAACAGAGTTAAACTCCGTCTTGAATGGAAGAAATGTAGAGCATAGATTGATGCACCCCTTACGCCGGTCTTAAATTGGCTGTGTCTTGGCACCGCCAAGCGCGCTGTTTTTATGAACACTTTCTAGTAAAGGCAAGATTATCTTGCAAGCACAGTGGTCAGCCCTGCCCCCACCCTGAAGGCAGCACACCTCGAGTCCAGGGTAAAAGGAATTGTGTATGGCTGACGGAGACAGTGAAACAAAAGACGAGAGATGCCCGGCAGTTGCCTCGGGCTGCACCGGTCAGCGCGTTGACCAAATGACCACAGTGAAGCAGATGACATCCCCGCTCTCCCAAAGCAGCGTGTACATGGCTCATTATCAATTATAACAGGCAAGTGGCACAAGAGACCTCGAGCCGCTGCCAACCCGGCCCCCAAAGCACAGTGGCACAAGAGACCCCCGCGCAGGCATGCTTTCAAAACTTCAGAAAGTCATCAATCAGGCAAATAGTAATCCGAACAAGTACACTGGATCCAGAGCCACATTTGATCCATTTACAAGCTCAGTTTGTGGAGCTACCAGGAGAATGAGAGCAATACAGAGGAGATTAACACATGCAGCTAGATAAAAGATGCCACAATCCAACACTTTGATTTTAATGCACTACCACACCAGGAAATCATTTTCTTTTACTTCCGCTTGGCTTTAATGATTAGATGAGAGACTGAACAATCCATTTACAAGTGTCTAAGATGCTTCACCGAAAGATTCCTTCCTCACCTCTCCCGCATCCCAATGCATCTCTCGGCCCTTGAAATCACAGACGGAAAAACAAACTGTACTCAGCCTTCGAAATAATGAAACACAAGCAGTGACCGGAAGTAGAAAAAGTAGTTCTCGCAAACGAAGATAATGAATGTCACGCATTTGGAGGCGAGGGTGGGGGGCAGAGAGGTGGTGGGGGCAGGGTGAGGGGTTAAGGGGTAGGGAGAGACGGCACAGGCTGGGCAGGCTGCGATGGGCTGGTGGGAGGAGAAATGCGAGTGAGTCACGGCCTGGCGGCCGTATTTACAAGCTGTTTGTGGAGCTGCCAGGAGAATGAGAGCAATACCGAGGAGATTAACAAATGCAGCTAAATAAAAGATGCCACAATCCAACACTTTGATTTTAATGCACTACCACACCAGGAAATCATTTTCTTTTACTTCTGCTTGGCTTTAATGATTAGATGAGAGACTGAACAATCCATTTACGAGTGTCTAAGATGCTTCACAGGAAGATTCCTTCCTCACCTCTCCCGCATCCCAATGCATCTCTCGGCCCTTGAAATCACAGACGGAAAAACATACTGTACTCAGCCTTCGAAATAATGAAACACAAGCAGTGACCGGAAGTAGAAAAAGAAGTTCTCGCAAACAAACATAATGAAAGTCACACATTTGGAGGCGAGGGTGGGGGGGCAGAGAGGTGGTGGGGGCAGGGTGAAGGGCTAAGTGGTAGGGAGACACGGCACAGGCTGGGCAGGCTGAGATGGGCTGGTGGGAGGAGAAATGCGAGTAAGTGAATAATTAGGGGAGGAGAAATGCCAGAGGCCGGCCGAGCGCACGCTGGGGGAGCCTGTGGGAGGGAGGCTGATGCCTTTCATGTGGGGAAATGCGCGTGCTTGTTGTCACGTGATTCACGTGAACTGTTGAAAATCCGCTTTTGGGGAGTCTTTTGAGAGCCTTGGTTTAGCGGCATTAGACTCGCATATTCATTCCTGCGGAATGGAATAGGCGAGACCTAAACATCCTGGTGCAGGCAACTCTAACATTACTATCACATTAAAGAAACTCTTGCTACACACTGATGCAGAGCTTCCCCTCCAAAAATCGGATTCATGGAGAGGTTCCATTGGCAGAGCTACTTGAGGATCCCAATCTGATGCTATTCCTTTTCTTAAGCAGCTGATGTTTATGCCACTGACATAAGTCTTTATTTTTGGGGCTTTTGTTTGTTTGCAAAAACCCTATGCCAAGAAATTATATATGGGCTAGTGACCTAAATGGAGACCACGGACCAGGAAGACTGAAGCCTTATTCCGCCAGACTAAGGAGCTGATTACGAGTATGGCAGTCCCAAGAACGCTGTATCATCGGAGGCGGTCTGACTGCTGCCTTCTCGTGGTGGGACTGTCCAATTATGAGCATTGTCGGTAAGACCGCTGCCACTATCAGAACTTTGATTCCTCGGTGGTGGGAAAGCGATGGGCCATGGAGGCGGTGCTAATGCAGACACCACCGTGCTGATTACGACCTGCTTTTCTGCCGACCTTTTCATGACAGGGACACTGCCACGTAAAGGTCGGCGGAAAGGCAGGGAAGTGGCCCCAAACATGGCCCCCAGGCATTTTAGCCTATTGGGCATTATGGCTGGGGGCACATGTTGTGCCCCACTATGCCTGCACTGTCGTGCGCACACTGTGTGCCATGCACAACATGGTGCATGGCAAAAGTGCATGCACAACAGTGCAGACACTACAGTGAAGAGGCATTGACTTCAGGCAATCTCTGTGAGCCGAAGCATGTCGCCGCCCCAAGACTGGCACACCACCAGCCCAGTGGTAAACTCCAAATGCAGCCGTCGGGATGCCACTGGCTTTGCAGCGTTCTCCCAAACGGCAACGCTGCGGCCTCGGGGTCTGACCCCCAAGGTCGTAATCAGAGCCTATGTGAAACCTTTTCGTGTATGTACACAACATAGAGGCCACAAACATAACGCTTTCTTGACTCAACAGATATGACCTGACAAAGCCACTGAGCGCAACTGATGCAGCCTATGTGGCATGACAGATCACCACTCCCCCTGCCCACTCCTTTCCTCTCTTGGCTCCTGTAGCACTGTCATCAGAGAGGGGAGGAGTGAAGGGAGCACCCTCCCTTTACTCTGTGCTCTTATTTCATCCCTCGCCCAGGACCACTTTTGAGGTGCCCTGCATGGGCACTAAGGGCTATACATGACCAATAGAGGGTAAGATTTAGTTCAATGTAACAGGACCTGAATAGAAACGTTGGATCTACTTTTGTATCCAACACAACACGGAATAAAGTATTCTAGTATGCTACCCCTGCTCTTCAGAGCTTTCAGAGGACACGCATTGGACTGCGCTGCGCTGTAGGTGCGCTGCGCTTTTAATTTCCCGTTTTTGCATCTTTGTTATTTTAATTTCATTCTCCCCTGTTTTTAAATTCGTGCATCATTCCCTCACACCCGCACTTTAATAGTGGACTCACCGCTGCTTGAGCGGGTCCGGTTCTGGGGTTTTCGACACCTCGGGGAATCGGCCGCCATCTTGAGAGTGCTCGGGACGTTTCTGGGCGCCTTTCTGAGCGGTCTAGTGTTTTAGCTGACACGCGCTCTCCCTTCTTAAAGCGATTTCTCAAAGGGGGTCAGCCTGGTCACGCTACCCCTGCTCTTCAGAACTTTCAGAGGACACGCATTGGACTGCGCTGCGCTGCGCTGTAGGTGCGCTGCGCTTTTAATTTCCCGTTTTTGCATCTTTGTTATTTTAATTTCATTCTCCCCTGTTTTTAAATTCGTGCATCATTCCCTCACACCTGCACTTTAATAGTGGACTCACCGCTGCTTGAGCGGGTCCGGTTCTGGGGTTTGACACCTTGGGGAATCAGCCGCCATCTTGAGAGTGCTTGGGACGTTTCTGGGCGCCTTTCTGAGAGGTCTAGTGTTTTAGCTGACACGTGCTCTCCCTTCTTAATCCTGCCCTCTGCGCGCAGCGTTATCGCGCAACGGGAACGCCCTCATCGCGCCCGAGTCAAGCCAGAGTCCTGCCCGTCTGCGCCCGTCAGCGTCCTGGAGGCGGACGGAGTGGCAGTAGGGGCCGGCTCAAGGCTCATGCATTCGGCGTCAGATCTACTCTCACTTAGGATAGGTAAGAATGCATGTCGTGTGGTCTTTCCTGGACGACACAGAGGCAAAAGACGGTGCCAGGGATGCGGCTGGTTACCAGGCAACTCCCCGGTGGTGGGGGCTGTCAGACCTAAGGCCAAGGTTAACTATCTGTGCCTCTTACTTAATACTCGCTCTTTGAGCAGGCATGCTCTGGATATCTACGAGCTTCTAGCTGTTGAAAAGCCGGTTTGCTTAATGCTTACTGAAACTTGGCTGGGGAAGTCCTCTAATCCGGACATTGTGACTGCTATTCCTTCTGACTATGTGATCTTTAGGCATGACAGACTGAATGGGAGAGGTGGTGGGATGGCAATTGTGGTCAAGAGATCTACCTCTTGTGTGGTTATCCCTATGGAGACCATTTCTGGATGTGAATCCCAGGCGTATTCTATCGCCCCATCTCCCCATCAATCCATCTCTGGGCTCCTGGTCTACAGACCACCAGGTCAGCTGGAGTCCTTTCACGAGGAGCTTCAGGCGCGGGCATCAGAGCTTTGTTTGAAGACAGAAGACTGTATTGTGTTGGGGGACTTTAATATTCATATGGACGTAAGGACGGATAGTGACACGATTAAAATCAATGATGTCACCTCCCCCCTGGGCCTTATCCCCCAACTGGCCGTTCCGACTCATAACAGGGGCCACACCCTTGATCAGGTGTTTTCCACCACTCCACTTGATATGGCCAGCCCTGTCCCGGTCCTTTGGTCGGACCATTTTCTGATCAGGTTTCAGATTGTGGGTATTAGCAAATTACCTTCTGCCACGTCGAGTTATCCTAGGCAGGCTGGTCGGGCATATCATCGGGTGACCCCTGAAAGTCTTGCTCAGGCCTGCTTGGTTCATCCCTGCCCTCTATCAGGAGACCTTGAGAGGGATCTCGATTTGCTGCAGGAGTGGCTAGTGGAGCGACTAGATGAATTAGCTCCTGAGATTGTTCCCCGGAAAACCTCTAGACGGACCTCCGCTCCTTGGTTTACTGAGGCTTTGGCGCTGTCACGGCGCAACTGCAAGGTAGCAGAAAGGCTCTGGCGCCAGCAGTATGATCCTGGGGCCAAGGTGGCCTATAGGGCCACCATCAAGGTCTATCATGCCGACATCTTGAACGAAAAGAAGAATTATTTCTCTGCGAGAATTGAGACTGCTTCAAGTTCCTGCAGGGAAATTTTTACTATCGTGAAAGAGTTTATAACTCCTAAGGTCAGTGCGTCGCACCAGGAGTTCTCCGAGCCGTGGGTGATCTCACTAGCTAGCTTTTTCACCACTAAGATCAAGCGGATTCAGGACTCTTTTCCTTCTTTGGGTCCGAGTGATGTCATTATCCCGGGGGATCAGTTGAATTTGACAGCTTGATCTGGACCCTGTCTCCTGGAGTTTTCATCCCTCTCTCACTCCGCTTCTTTGGATTTCCTGACCAAGCTCAAGTCCGGTTCACCTTCTGACCCTTGCCCTGCTAAATTCCTGGCTAGGGTAGCGGAGGTTGTGAACCCGCTGATCAATCCCATCCTTAATTCGTCACTGACTAGTGGCGTGGTTTCCGCGGCTTGGAAGCAGGCGATGGTTGTCCCGCTCCTCAAAAAGTCGGGTCTAGACCCTGAACTACATGCCAATTACAGGTCGATTTCTCTCGTGCCTGCCCTTGCAAAGATAGTAGAAAAGCATGTGCATACTGTACTTTCTACTTTCCTTGAAACCCATAGCCTGCTGCACTCTACCCAGTCTGGCTTTCGGTCCAACCTAAGCACCGAAATGGCACTATTGGAGGTTAATGAGGCCATCAAGGAAGTGCTGGATGCAGGAGAAAGGGCCATGTTGGTAATGTTAGACCTGTCGGCAGCTTTCGACACCGTCCCTCATGAGGGTCTGCTCAGCAGGCTCCATAAGATCGGCCTGAGGGGGACAGTGTTGAGCTGGTTTCGATCTTATCTAGCTGGTCGCCGGCAGGTGGTCTGGGCCCCTCCATACTCAGCCGAAGTACCGCCTTTGGAGGTCGGAGTCCCGCAGGGCTCAGTGTTGAGCCCGACTCTTTAATATCTTTATGTCCCCTCTGGCGGTGCTGGCGGAGTCCTTCGGGGCTCAGATCGTGTCATACGCCGATGACACCCAGCTCCTTTTCACTTGTGGGAAGGGGGCTGAGTTTGACGGAGAGAGCATCCGTGGGTGTCTTGGGGCTGTTTTTGAATGGTTTCAGCAAAACCGCCTCAAGTGCAACCCAGATAAATCGGAGGTGCTCTTCTTCGGGTGTCAGTCTGATCCTAGCTGGCAGGATTGGTGGCCGGTAAATATGTTCCCTCCTGCTTCTTCTTCTTTGGTGGCCAAGAACCTGGGGGTCAAGATTGATAACGGCTTGTCGCTTAAGTCCCAGATTCTTGGATTAGCCGGCACGTGTTATGGCCTCCTTAAAATGTTACGCAAGTTCCTTCCCCTGCTCCCACTGGCGCATAGGAAGACTACGGTCCAGGCCCTTATTGGCTCAAGGCTGGACTATTCAAATGTTTTATACTTGGGTTTTACCCGAATACCTACTCCAAAAACTTCAGGTGGTCCAAAACTCGGCGGCACGCGCCATTTTTGGCCTGCATCGCCGAGCGAGAGCCTCGGACCTTTTACATTCTCTACACTGGCTGCCTATTCGGAAGCGGATTGTTTTTAATCTCTTACGCTGGCGCATAAGGCACTCCATGCTGTGGGAGCTGAATATATTCAGTAACGACTTGCTTTCTACAAACCAACTAGATCTTTAAGATCGGAATCTCTTGGTTTGGCCATTGTCCCTGCTGTCAAGAAGGCAAGGGCGGGGGGACGCTCCTTTAAACGCTAGGCGCCCCAGCTATGGAATACCCTGCCTCTGTCACTCCGCAGTACATCAAATCTGTTGGCCTTTAGAAAGGGTCTGAAGACGTGGCTTTATGAACAGTAACTTACTTGCTCGTTTCTCCCTTTTGCCTGCCCTCTGTAGTCTGTTGTGGGTCAGAAAGCGCCTGGACACTCCTCAGAGTAGCCGAGCGCTATATAAGACACCTATAACATTAACATTAACATAATAAAAGTTACAAATTAGGAAAGTTTGTCGGTTTGCCTCCTCTCGTTAATCTCACCGTCTCTCCCCATCTCACTGTGACCAATGATTTTCCTGACAGTATCGGTAGATATTAATCTCGACGGTCTCTCCTCCTTTATGGTGCACATATAGCACCTACTTTACTTGTTTGCATCTTTCTCAGCCTGTATGTACTTTGTAAATATTGTATTTGTATTCCTCTTGTTCATTTTGTTTCTTATTCTAAACCGGATGCCTCGGCTCAGTAACCGCTCTTGGTTTGCAACATTAAGAAATAAGGGTACCAGTTACAACACTCCACACTGTTCGGAATTTTTGGAGGTTATTTGTTGGGGCATTTTACATTAAAAAAATAAAAAATAGTTTCTGGTCCAGCTTGCTAGTTCTTGAAGAGCATAAACCATGACGGTGGAACCATCTTTTTTTTTAATTCGTAAAAACAAAAAACAAGGGAGCAATTGTAGAATAACTGAAAGAGTGATGGCCACTCTAGATGGGACTGCTGTGCAAATGTGCCACTATCGGAGCCTGTATGACGAAGATATCAAACCAGACAACGTGCACAAAGAGCCACACCAATACCTTACTTTTACAATGCTTCAAAAAAGGCCTGCGAGACCAAGGCCTTTCTTTTAACAGAGTAGACACAAAGTGGCATGCCTCACGCTGGTCCAGTGCTCTGAATTTTGAAGAAGTAAAGTGAGAAAACGTAATAACCATGAACTGTATTTGTGCGTACATCTAAAAGACTTCTAAGCGAGTCACCACTGCTGATACCAGGTACACTGAAAGAAAGGCGCAATGCTTAGTCCACTAAACCAATGCCTACCTGGTGGCATTACGGTACCCTAGTTCAAAGCTAATGGAGAATCCCAGCACAGAGGACCTTATCCTGGGATCGCTTTTAGGAATATGTATGTGAATGTGGCTTTTTAGGTCTCACCTAGGCAGCGCTTGCACTGTCTCTTCAAGACATGCTGTGTTCAGGATATAAGATTTAAGCTCTACCCATGTTTTCAACTCGCTCGTGACTGTGCTTTGTAAATGCTTTGTCTTTGGTTACTTTGCTTACTAGTCCCTCCTTTTCTGCTCTGGTAACCACCCATAAGGGCAGTCCCGATTACATGTGTTGTTACTCGGTATGTTTTATTTTCAGTATGTGAGCCCTCTTTTGTTAAGGACTTATTCGGCGTGGCTGTTGGAGGCACATCAGCTACGCACTGACCAAACTGCACTTCCCTGACATGTTGTTCTTGTAATTGTTTCTTGCAATTTTAGGTGTGTATTTCTCTAGTTCCATTTGCATTAGCTTGCAAGGTAACATTTTATTTATTTTGCAGCGTGGCACGTCGTGCTTGATCTTTAAAAATGGCAGCCACATTTCTTTTCTTTTCTTCTGCGCGGCTCACCCAATGACGCATTACATTTCTTTTTTTGCTTGTCATGCCGCGCTTCTTCTTTACCAATGGGGTCCATTGAGAGGACACCAGTATTCCAGGCAAGGTGCATGTGCTGCATGGTATTGCAAAACACCATAGTCCACTGTTGGTCATGTTAAAACTTATGAAGTGCCCTTAGTTTGCAGCCTGTTATGCCCAGGATATAAAGGCACTTGAAAGTAATGCAACCAACTATTTCCTGCTAAACTAGCCCCTGGCCCATAATTCTGCTTTTGCATTAGACACCTGGTGCAGGCGCACTGTTGCAGTTCTATGACAAAATAAAAGTCTGGCTTGGCATGAAGCAGGTGCAACGCAGTACAGGGATGGCAACGCTTCTGAAAGTACGGCCTCTATTTCTTAAGTAGCTTACCAACCCCAAATGCTCTAACTTTCAACAATGAGAGACTTATTGCATTGCAAATGCTTGTTTAACCTAGCTATAGAGCAGTGGCGACTGATCTGAGAGCAGCACAGAAACCAGCTGTTTATTAGGCCAAGGCTTACCACAGACTTGATCCTTAGAAAACGAGGGAAGACATAAGTCCCTTAAATCCGAAATAAGATGGAGGCTTCACTTTAGGAGGCAGTACTGAGAACATCCGTATGGTGTGCTTTTGCAGACCCGATCCTTAGGAAAGCATAATCCCCCTAGAACTTAAATTAACGGGGTGGGGACTTCACATTAGGGGCTAGAGCTGAGAAGGTCCACTTGGTGTCCTTCTGCGGACCTGATACTTAAGAAAGATGGAAAGACATAACTTCCCATGAACTTAAATTTGGAGTGGGAGGATTCACTTTGGGGGCAGGGCTGAGAAGGTTACATTATGTGCTACTTGTGCTTCTGAATAACCATTCAGGAACGAATAAACTGGAACATATTTGTTAACTGACAAGTCTCAGTAGCAAAACGAGCGCAAATTCAGACCATCAAACGGGACAGGCACAGGGAAGTGGAAGAGGTAGAAAAAGATCTTATGAGAAGACGCCTGGGATCAGCTATGTGGGAGGACCTGTTGACACCTAAGACCCTAACACCGCCAAAACCAACTTGCACGAAGGAATGAAAGAAGTAGCCGAGTGGATGAAGCACAGCCGTCTGAAACTGAACTCAGACAAAACAGAAGTCCTCATATTAGGCAACTCCCCATCCGCCTGGGATGACTCTTGGTGGCCAGAAGCCCTTGGAAAAGCACCCATCCCGACGGACCACGCACGGAACCTGGGCGTCATCCTGGACTCCTCACCCTCGATGACCAGACAAGTCAACGCCGTTTCTTCATCTTGCTTCAACATTATTCGCATGCTCAAAAAAACATTTCGCTGGATCCCCACCGAAACTAGAAAAACGGTCACCCACGCACTGGTCACGAGCCGCCTGGACTACGGAAACACCTTATACGCCGGTACCACCGCAAAACTCCAGAAAAAACTCCAACGCATCCAGAACGCTTCAGCCAGGCTCATACTAGACATCCCGCGTAAAGAACACATCTCTGGTCACCTGAAAAACCTCCACTGGCTCCCCGTAAATAAGAGGATTACTTTCCGCCTCCTTACCCACGCACACAAAGCACTTTACGAACTTGGACCCGAATGCCTCAACACACGACTGTCCTTCTACACCCCCTCCCGTCAGCTACGATCCTCCAACCAAGCCCTGGCCACTATACCTCGCATCAACAAAACCACCATGGGAGGTAGATCCTTCTCCTACCTGGCAGCTAAAACCTGGAACTCACTTCCCACTCACCTTCGTCTTACTCAGAACCACCTATCATTCAGAAAGCAACTTAAAACTTGGATATTCGACAAGTAACTCCCCACCCTTCCTCAAGCGCCTTGAGACCCTATGGGTATGTAGCGCGCTATATAAATCCATTGACTTGACTTGACACTGACCAGGAGTAGCCCAAACCCTTTTGCATCAGGGAAACAGCGTGTTCTCATGCACAATACCAAGGCATTACCAGCATTCTTTTCTCAATATATTTACAAATAGTCATTCGTTGCAAACAGTAAGTAAGCACTGTCAATGCAAAACGTTGGGTTGCAAATAATAATTACTCGTCTTTTTGATGCAGTAGATGAATTAACTTGAACATTTCAACACAAAACGGAAACAGGAATACAAGTGAATAGGGAACACACATAGAAATAACTAGAAATCATGATGAAGTATTAAGAATTGTAAATATTTACAGGATAGTAAGCAAAATGAAGTTTAGAAAAGATCGGAAGTGTGCTTATTGTAATGTCATTTACAGATACGCAGCATCACCTGTCCATAACTGCACGATGTTTTCAGTGTTGCCAAAGCAAAAGGAGCTTCGTAAACTGGAAAACAATTACACAGTTTGTATTATTTTATCTAGCTTCCTCAAACCCCCCCCCCCCCCAAAAAATAGGATATTTAATTTTTTGTAACTATATTTTTTCGATTTTCATCACCACAGGTTTAACATGAGCTAATATTTTGAAACATCCCTGTAAAATAATGTCATCACCTACCTCACACTTGTGACTTTTCTTTAACTGCTGCTGCCACCAGCCCCATCCATCTATGCTTGAATCCGTTTGTATTCAGCCTACGTATCCCCACCTCAGTCTGGAAGATCCCCGTGCCCGGTAGATTACAAACCTCTACTTTCATAGATACGCCGACTCCATGGCATTGCATGTTTGAGGCCCCTTGCCTTGCTGCTTTGTCAAGACCCAAGAGAGAATGTGTGTATCCATTAGGCCGAATGAGACACAGTTCCAGCAGCTTGCATCTGCCTCAGCATACCAAGTATAACGCCTTCTGTTGGGTCTGAGCATTATTTGCATCAAGCAAGAACTCTACAGGAGACACTTCTTGCCGGAAGGTCTGAATATGTGTGTATTCACAAGCAGTGAATAAAGTCCCCCTTTCTCTCATCTACACCTCAGATAGTCAGTTACTTAGGAGATTGGAGGAAACCCTTAAAGAGAGTTTACCTGTCAGACAAGGAGCTCAAACAACTGCTTCCCTTCCATTTGGACTTTGCGCCACACGATGTACTCTGAAGTGGATCAGAAACTAAGGAGGCAAAGCAGTGTTGGGCGCAGTGGAGTCTGAGGGCTTAGAAGGGTGAGAGGATGTGATTGGATCTTCCCATCTGTTTGGAAATAAATGTCCCACTGTTCATCTAGGCCACTCAGCCTAGTGCTCAAGATTTGGGAGTCTTCTAGCCTGGTCTTTAAGGTCTACCAGAGGTGTCCCTCTCAACCAGAGGCGCCTTCTCACTGGAAGATCCATTGTGTTCTGTACTGCTCCACGCTGCCCTGCGGCAGTATTTGCAGACACTCTAGATGTATGGGGGCATTGTAGAACTGTACCGGATATGGGAGTAAAAAGGTGACAGATAGGTCAGTTGAACACCTAAGAGCCAAGTGTTGTGCAGCAAGTTAGGAAAGAAGGCAATCTAACAAAAGCATTGTGAAAAGCTTTTCTATAACTCAATCTCTGCTTAAGGCCAGCTGGGACAGCAACCCATACCAAGAGGTAACGTGTATTCCTAAAGTCAACGGCAGCAACCCCCTCCAAAGAGGGGCCCCCTCAGTGCGTAAAAGGGTTCAAGGGTTAGGGAGTATAAATACAACTAAACAGGAAGAACGTAGAGTAAAATGAATCTCAAAACGACCTTGTAGTTATGGAAACAAAAAGCGGCAGGACATCCCACCAAAACACTGGAACATAGGAACAAGACAAATGCACGCACTGTATGTCCTGGAATCACTTTGAATAGTATCTTGAGCCGAGCACTTAAAAAGTTGCGAGCCACTGCTTATAAAAGACAGATGGGGGAGGTGCGCAGGGCAGTACTGTCTACAAAGGATTCATATTTTAAGAGGCGGAGGGCAGGCCAAGATTCAACTCTTTCTTTACTCGAGAGGAAATAAGCCTGGTAAAATTACGGCAAAACTAAACAAGCTCAACCAAAGTTTAATATTTAGAATGAGGAAACGTGGGCCTACTTACCAGCTAATAATGCCCTATGAAAGGAGGTTGGAATTCTGAACACAGGCCATTTATAGAAATGCCAGCTGGCTTGCAATATTTGGAGGGTAGATGTACTCTGTGTGCATGCTCCGGTGGGTCCACACTGGTGACAGTTCCGACACGGCCTAGTGGGGGAGATACCTTGCTTCACCCTGGCACCGAGAGGGCAAGAGTGATGGACTGTGTGACCAGGTAATGGCGGACAGAATCCACAGAGTTGCAGCGCGATCGGCCAAATGAATGGACGACATGCCTAAGTTTGCAATGCCGGAATATTCTTCAAAGAGGATTCCATCAGCAAGGAAAAACACTGGAGGGAGGACCTCTTTCACGATGCTTGTGACACACACCGTACTGCCTGGCAAAAACATTGAAGGGAGGACCTCTTTTACGATGCTTGTGACACACACCGTACAGCCTGGGAAAAACATTGAATGGAAGACCTTTTTTAAGATGCTTGTGGCACACATAGTGCTGCCTGGGAGAAACACTGAAGGGAGGACCTCTTTTATGATGCTTGTGACACATACCGTACAGCCTGGGAAAAACATTGAATGGAGCACCTTTTTCAAGATGCTTGTGGCACACACAGTGCTGCCTGGGAGAAACACTGAAGAGAGGACCTCTTTTACGATGCTTGTGACACATACCGTACAGCTTGGGAAAAACACTGAAGGGAGGACCTCTTTTACGATGCTTGTGACACACTGTACAGCCTGGGAAAAACATTGAATGGAAGACCTTTTTTAAGATGCTTGTGACACACACCGTACTGCCTGGGAAAAAGACTGGAGGGAGGACCGCTTTTAAGATGCTTGCGACACACACCGTACTGCCTGGGTAAAAGACTGGTGGGAGGACCTCTTTTATGATGCTTGCGACACACACCGTACAGCCTAGGAAAAGCATTGAAGGGAGGACCTGTTTCATGATGCTTGTGACACACACCTTACTGCCTGGGAATAACACTGGTGGGTGGACCTCTTTCATGATGCTTGTGACACACTGTACAGCCTAGGAAAAACATTGAATGGAAGACCTTTTTTAAGATGCTTGTGACACACACCGCACAGCCTAGGAAAACCACTGAAGGGAGGACTTCTTTTACGATGCTTGTGACACACTGTACAGCCTAGGAAAAACATTGAAGGGAGGACCTCTTTTACGCTGCTTGTGACACACAGCGTACAGCCTGGGAAAAACATTGAAGGGAGGACCTTTTTTACCATGCTTGTGACACACCGTACTGACTGGGAAAAACACTGAAGGGAGGACCTCTTTTACCATGCTTGTGACACACCGTACTGACTGGGAAAAACACTGAAGGGAGGACCTCTTTTACGCTGCTTGTGACACACAGCGTACAGCCTGGGAAAAACATTGAAGGGAGGACCTTTTTTACCATGCTTGTGACACACCGTACTGACTGGGAAAAACACTGAAGGGAGGACCTCTTTTATGATGCTTGTGACACACACCGTACTGACTGGGAATAACACTGAAGGGAGGACCTCTTTTACGATGCTTGTGACACAAACCGTACAGCCTAGGAAAAACACTAAAGGGAGGACCTCTTTTACGATGCTTGTGACACACCGTACTGACTGGGAAAAACACTGAAGGGAGGACCTCTTTTACGATGCTTGTGACACACACCGTACAGCCTGGGAATAACACTGAAGGGAGGACCTCTTGTACGATGCTTGTGACACACTGTACAGCCTAGGAAAAACATTGAAGGGAGGACCTCTTTTACGCTGCTTGTGACACACAGCGTACAGCCTGGGAAAAACATTGAAGGGAGGACCTTTTTTACCATGCTTGTGACACACCGTACTGACTGGGAAAAACACTGAAGGGAGGACCTCTTTTATGATGCTTGTGACACACACCGTACTGACTGGGAATAACACTGAAGGGAGGACCTCTTTAACGATGCTTGTGACTCAAACCGTACAGCCTAGGAAAAACACTAAAGGGAGGACCTCTTTTACGATGCTTGTGACACACCGTACTGACTGGGAAAAACACTGAAGGGAGGACCTCTTTTACGATGCTTGTGACACACACCGTACAGCCTGGGAATAACACTGAAGGGAGGACCTCTTGTACGATGCTTGTGACACATACCGTACAACCTAGGAAAAACACTTAAGGGAGGACCTCTTTTATGATGCTTGTGACACACACCGTACTGCCTGGGAAAAACACTGACGGGAGGACAGCTTTTAAGATGCTTGCGACACACACCGTACTGCCCGAAAAGAACATTGGCGGGAGGACCTCTCTCATGATGCTTGCGACACACACCGTACAGCCTAGGAAAAACACTGGAGGGAGGACCTCTTTTACGATGCTTGCAACACACTGTACAGCCTAGGAAAACATTGAAGGGAGGACCTCTTTTACCATGCTTGTGACACACAACATACTGCCTGAGAATAACACTGAAGGGAGGACCTCTTTTACAATGCTTGTGACACATACCGTACAGCCTAGGAAAAACACTGAAGGGAGGACCTCTTTTACGATGCTTGTGACACACACCATACAGCCTAGGAAAAACACTAAAGGGAGGACCTCTTTTACGATGCTTGTGACACACACCGTACTGACTGGGAAAAACACTGAAGGGAGGACCTCTTTTACAAAGCTTGTGACACACACCGTACAGCCTGGGAATAACACTGAAGGGAGGACCTCTTGTACGATGCTTGTGACACATACCGTACAACCTAGGAAAAACACTTAAGGGAGGACCTCTTTTATGATGCTTGTGACACACACCGTACTGCCTGGGAAAAACACTGACGGGAGGACAGCTTTTAAGATGCTTGCGACACACACCGTACTGCCCGAAAAGAACATTGGCGGGAGGACCTCTCTCATGATGCTTGCGACACACACCGTACAGCCTAGGAAAAACACTGGAGGGAGGACCTCTTTTACGATGCTTGCAACACACTGTACAGCCTAGGAAAACATTGAAGGGAGGACCTCTTTTACCATGCTTGTGACACACAACATACTGCCTGAGAATAACACTGAAGGGAGGACCTCTTTTACAATGCTTGTGACACATACCGTACAGCCTAGGAAAAACACTGAAGGGAGGACCTCTTTTACGATGCTTGTGACACAAACAGTGCTGCCTGGGAGAAACACTGGAGGGAGGACCTCTTTTACATTGCTTTCGACACACCGTACTGCCTGGGAAAAACACTGAAGGGAGGACCTCTTTTATGTTGCTTGTGACACACTGTACTGCCTGGCAAAAACACTGAAGGGAGGACCTCTTTCATGATGCTTGCGACACACACCGTACAGCCTAGGAAAACCACTGAAGGGAGGACTTCTTTTACGATGCTTGTGACACACTGTACAGCCTAGGAAAAACATTGAAGGGAGGATCTCTTTACGATGCTTGTTACACACACACCGTACAGCCTAGGAAAACCACTGAAGGGAGGACTTCTTTAACGATGCTTGTGACACACTGTACAGCCTAGGAAAAACATTGAAGGGAGGACCTCTTTTACGATGCTTGTGACACACCGTACAGCCTGGGAAAAACATTGAAGGGAGGACCTCTTTCATGATGCTTGCGACACACACCGTACAGCCTAGAAAAAACACTGGAGGGAGAACCTCTTTTACGATGCTAGCGACACACACCGTACAGCCTAGGAAAACCACTAAAGGGAGAACCTCTTTTACCATGCTTGTGACACACCATACTGACTGGGAAAAACAGTGAAGGGAGGACCTCTTTTACGATGCTTGTGACACACACCATATTCCCAGGGAAAAACACTGAAGGGAGGACCTCTTTTACGCTGCTTGTGACACACCATACTGACAGGGAAAAACATCCAAGGTCGGGATGCTGAATACCAAGGCTACTGATTCCACTTAATGTCTCTTTAATCCATCACTATAAAATACCAGCCATTTCACGTCCCTCCTTGGGACTCTTTATCATCTCCAGTCAAAAAGTCATGCGCAGTTAGCATGTTCTCCACCTGGCTGTATTGCACAGCCTGGGTGGAGAATATACACAGGCTCTTAGTAACAGCGCTCAGACCAATCACAACGCATCTGTCATGCTGTTGACAGCAACGTCATGATTGGCTTAGGGGGGCTTGTGTGCTTCCTGCTTCCGGGACTCGTCAGGAAGAGAAGCTGCAGATAGATGATAGAGGAGAGGTGGTGGCCGTCAAGAGGTAAGTAATTTTTTTTGCCACCCCCCCCCCCCCCCACCGCAGCTCACCACCCCGATCCATGCCAGCTGCCACTGATCAAAAGCACTCCACAATGATTGAACCAGCAAAAAACATGCTTGCTACTACTAAAGCAGCCTTCCAACCTGGCAAATAACAGGACTTACCTGTAGTTATGGACAATCTGAGTGGCTGTAAAACAGGGAAACCTGCATAAATAGAATCTTCTTAATGCTCAAACCTTTCTATTTAGCAAAAAGTGGGTGCCTTTTTATTGGTGGAGCAAGCTGGTGAAAATTAACAGAGCAGTGGCTGCAATACCTAGAATTAAGACTCAAAATGAGGAGGAAACCTTCGTCAGCGGTTCACTAACAATTTTATTTGATAGGTCTTGCTTTGTTCTAATTACACAAACACAGTCTCCAATCCTTTTGGGCAAGGAGTTCAATAAGTTCCTCTTTCATACTCAAACATCTGTATCTGCACTTTGTAATATAGGGGGGTGTTTACCAATACAAATGAGCATGCGTGCTTTCTAGGCCTCAGACCTCCACCAATACAAACAGTCTGCATTGATTCATAAAGAGATGCACAGCAGCTCAAGAAGACGCAGCAGGTGGAATCCTGCACGGAGTACTTCTCAGCTGAATACAATTTATTATGCAATTGCTAACATACAATTCAGTTTGTAATTAGTTGTGTAAATGATCCACATTGGTAATAATATTGATAGTGGCTTATTAATTAAAGACAGCAAATGGAACAAATTTTCACTAGCATTGGTCACCTTATTTCCACTGTGATTCCGCGTTCTGACCAACAGTCCTACCGGGGTAAAAGTTACTGAGATTACTCTGCCTGTCTGCGCGTCCTGGAGTGTGCATTGTATGGTCACTGACTGTAAATGATGCTTCATGCCCACAGTGAAGCCCCTGTGGTGGACCAGTAGCGCTCTACTGTGAAGCTTTGGACCACGAGCGAGCTCAATGGACTCTGGGCCGGTCCTAAATTGGATTGACCAGGACAGGCGCCTGGCTGGAACGAAAATTTGGTGTTTGTTGTGGTGGGTGGAGGGGTGGGGAGGGTTTTGATTGTTGTGAGACAGCAGGTGTGAGGAAGAAGGGAGGAGGGCAGGGGATTGATGGGGTGCTAACAATTACACCAAGGTACCTTAAGGGCTGATTACAAAGTCTTTAACGGGACCTGATTGAGATCAGGCGGGATGGATGAGTTGCTGTTTGTATGACATTAAATCAGGCAGTTCTCTGCTGCGCCCCTCGGAATATTGGCGCCCCGGGCCTGGGCCCAGCTCGCCCACGCCCAAGGTCGGCCAGAAATGGAATGATTATGAACTTTGATTCTCTCCCCAAGTCAGGTTCAATAATGCCACTGCAGGCCTCCTTGCCGCGTGAGGTAGAGCTTCTGAAGCTGTAGTCACTGCTGTGCAGTCCTGCACACACGCTCAAGTCATGCTCAATCGCTTTTCAAGCTTCTTCCTACCAGGTTGCTAGCATCAGACAAAGAAACCTGCGGGGCGTTTGTAGAAAGCTGAACACACACAGCTGGCCAAATCCTGGGTGGTCAGGAGTGAAAGCAGTGCCGAAAATGAGTCAAAGCAGGTAGCTAGACAAACAGAGCACCAGCCTCTATCAACAGACTGCTCAGCTGCACAGAATAGCAACCCGCCAAACCCACATTAAAGGGTATCAGATGGGCATTTATCCGATTCATCGTAGTGGATTACAAGTGAGCAGTTTACAAACCCACAAATAATACAGGTCTGCTCCTTCGGCTTCTCTCGGTTTACATGACTTGAGATCTTGATGTATTATAACAAAGGATGTACTCTAGGTCCTCCGATCTATCAATCCACCTCAAATCCAAGCTTACAGAGTAGAACTTTCTTCAGAAGCATTTACTTCACAATCTTAACGCCGAGGGACCACATACACTGAAGGAACAACTTGCCGTCCTCTACGCCTTCCTAGCTAACAGGGTCTACAATGAACATGCATCTTCCTTAGTGACTGCTTGCCAGATAACCACAATATTCCAATCAATTTAAAGACTAGATTTCTAAATTACCGTAACGCCAAGTTCCACCGTTCGCTCTACTATGCCAGCCTCAAGCTGGTATTAGATCATTTTAAGGTTTCGCCATAACAGTGCATTCAGCGCATGCGCTGTTCTAGCAAATCCTCTTGTAGACAAAAAATATAGCTTAATGGGGACTACAGCCCGCCCCTTACTTGCCATTGGTTGGCTCCTCGTTTCCTGGATTCTTACTGGTCAGCGGTTTCCTAGGCCTCATGTTTTAGTCCCTGGGTAATGTAATGTAATGTATGCGTCTTGTAAAGCGCACTGCTGCCCTGAGGCATCGTGGCGCTGTAGACCGCTGGGGAACCTGTCCTGGCTATCCCTGTGAGATGGTCCCTACTGGGTATCTCCAAGGTGAAACCAGGCATCCCCGGCGAATGTGGGGGGCCGTTGTAGAGATGAGACGAGCTAATGCCCAGAGTTGCCGAGTGTGATCCCTCGTTAGAGTAGGCACCGAGGCGAGAATTATCGAGTCCGCTGACCCTGGTCCACGACCCTGCCGTGTCGGGAATTGAACCCTGGTCCTGGGCCGTTCTCTGCTTCCGGGTCTGCCGCCTCTAACCAGTGAGCCACACCACTCCACACTCCACAGAATGAACCAACTGCTGCTTCCGCTCTGTGGCCAGTGTCCTCCCACAGGCCGCAGGCTCCTGCAGGTCACTGTAGTGCGTGTACTGCCCTCCTACCGCTTCCTTGAGTACCTTTCACTACCCCAAACCACCTTCCTCTTTCTGTCTATTGTTGGTGCTCCCTTCCACACCCTCCCTTACGCGGGTCAATGTAGCTTCCCAACCTAACATTAACAAAGCAAAATAAGGTCTAATAAAGAGGTTTCACAGCGGTGCGGGCTGTTTGTGCAACATGGCTTTCAAGTAAATAAAGGAAGCTCAAAGACACGTTCAATGCTGGACACTATAGCGCTTTGTCTTAATTGACTTTAAGAAATGTTGCACAGCAGCCTGCTGTGCAACATGTATAAAAAAACATTGACAACGCCAATAGGTTTTGCATACGTGAGACTCTTTGCCAATGCTTGTTCTTCAATGCTTGTTCTTCAATCTACCAACTGCCCTTCGATGAGTTCTGGGAGCATGCCAAGACCCAAGAGTATGGAAAGTGATGCAGACATCCAATTAGATTATTTAGAACACATCAAAGGTATTTATTGGTATTGCTACAAGGGCTAGAGAGAATAGAATGTAAAGTACGACCGATATAAACTCTGGACCTCCGCTCCCTTGTCAGTTGCAGTAGTCGATGAACAGTCTAGGTGCCAAGATTTGCACTCACTCAATTGGAAGGTGTCGGTTGGTTCAACGCCGGGCTGAAAGTTGTTATAACCGACACGCAAATTCCAGTTATAGAGTTGGAATCTTTAGCGCTCACGCTGCGATTACATTAGAGTAGGACGTTGGGTCATACATTAGAAATCCACTGCAAGATGGCAGATTCTTTTTTGTATTACAAAGTCTGGACACAGAATGGTCCCAGTCTAATACGGTGCCAACTAGGAGGAGTCTGACCTTCTCTTTCCTGTTCTAGCAGAGGCAGTAAAACAAAGAAAGCTCAGGACAGAAAAGCACACTACCTCCTTCACTTCCTCTGGGCCAGTTGTCCTTGGGCCCTGTAGGAGCTGAGTGATGTTGAAATACCTTATGTAAAAACGTTATTGTTTTATGAACTCAATTAACTTTGAGTGCCATCTCCCGATTGTGTTCCCAGTTCCTCGAGCATCCCCTCTGGGTTTGTTGCATTCCCCTGGGTTTTGTTCCCCTGTTTTCTCACAGCCATCACATTTCCTAGCGCATTTTACATCTATAGTGTTAAGGGAAAGTGCGGTGTTCTCTTCTCCTATCGCCAACTCCAGACACTAAGGGACGGGTTACTCCGTCACAACGGTGAAGGATATCCCATCCGCCGAAATATAAGTCCCATAATATTCTATGGGATCAAAATGTTGGCAGGCAGGATATCCTTCACCGTTGTGACGGAGTAACCAGTCTGCTGAAATCTAAATCAGGCCCCAAGCATCAATGCATTTCTCCTCTAGCACCCTTCTTGCATGCCCGGAGTTGCAAAGATTAAAAGCTGCATATATGTAAATCTACCATTTAGGAATATTTCATTATTTCTGCTCTGAAACAAACGTTCAAGCCAAATCCCTCCGTAAAGGTCGCGGTTGTGTAACTTGGTTACAAACTGTATGATTTGACTGTTAAATGAAAGGGATAAAACCTATAACTTGCAAATAACAGAACAAAGCAACACAAAGCAACGCTATTTTAACTTTAAGCTTAGACCAGGGACATCAGAGAAGAGGCAGTGAGAAGAGTGAAGAATATTTACATGACTAATATGGTCAAGTTTCCACAGTGTTTGAATTCTATCTGGCATCATTTGCAAATCAGGACAGTTGCAAGTGCGTCACCAAGGCCACTACAGTGGAGTGAATGGATTCCTATCTCGTCTGTGGGCCCCCACTTTGTTCAAGACCTTGCATATCTGTGAAGGTGCTGGCCTAATTGAGGTATTATTGGATCCTCATCAAATTTTGCAATAAGGGCATTATTTTATGTCTGGCATTGTTTTTCATCAGAGAGTAATTAAAAATACATAAATATACACATACGTACAATACTTTTAGTCCCTTATCATCCACTGGTCTACTGCAGTGTAATCCAAATTGCGCTTCCGCCCCCAATAGTATACAGCATGGGATAATAGGTGAGTATACTTCAGCCACTGGTTCCCTTTTGTGCGAGTCACTGCATTCTGCCAAAGTCCAATATAAACATCTACTCAAAAATAGTGTACTTCAAAGACCTCTGGGAAAATATTTATTTTTTAAATATTTTCTTCAAATTACAAAATCCAATTGCCCCCGGCAGTTCCCTGTAAACTGCCATTGGGCGCTAGTATGCCATCATAATGTAAAACATGTACATTATTTACTTAATTTTTCAGAAAATAAAAATAAAAATGGCGACCATTGATGGCGCCTAGAAGGAGATTCTTTGAATGGTTCATAGGTCGAGCCTACTAGATTGCACATGCGTGGTCTGCTGCGAGGCATATTGTGGTTTACCGTGAACAGAGAGGGGCTCAGAGCCTGCCCGTTGCTCACGCTAGTTGACTTTGATATTTTTGATATTTATTGGCATTTGTAAAGCGCTAACTTTCGCTCCGGAGGGAGCATCTTGGCGCTGAGCACACAGAAGGTCGTCTAGGGGGGCATGGATCAAATAGCTGCGAGGACTGAGGAGTCAGACTGAGAATAAATCCAGGTTTTCAGAAATTTCCTAAATAGGCTTTCTGAGGGAGCGTGCCTAAGGTTGGGGGGGGAGACGGTTCCATGCCTTAGCCGCCAGAAAAGAGAAGGTCTTTCCACCCTTGGATTTTAGTTTTATACGGGGTTCCGAAATGAAATTGGCGCAAGATGACCTCAAGCAGCGGGTAGGAGTGTAATGCTGGAAGCGCTTGGTCAGGTAGGATGGACCCAAGCCCCTGTTTGCTTTAAATACAGTGACTAAGAGCTTGAATAAGATTCTCTTATGGAGGGGCAGTCAATGAAGGGTGTTAAGGGCTGCAGAGGCTGAGGACCTACGGGGAAGTTTCAAAACAAGCCTGGCTGCTGCATGTTGGACACTCTGCAGCTTTTTCAGAGAGGACTTCTTGATGCCTGCTATGAGGCCGTTACAATAATCCAGCCGGGAGAGGATAAGCGCCACCGCGACTGATTTCCTGGCTGTCATAGGCAGAAAATTAAAAAATTTCTTTAATTGCCTGATCAGACTGAAACAGCGCCCAGCGGTAATGCGCACATGTTCATCGAAGCTGAGGGAAGCGTCAAATTGAACGCCCAAGTTGCGGGCTGAAGCAACCGCGCTTGGTGGTGCTTCGGAGTTATGAGGCCACCAGTCTTTGGGGGAAAAGAATGTGCCTTTACCTAGGGGAATTATTTCTGTTTTGGCGCTGTTGCATTTTAAATGATGCAGGTTAAGCCAAGAAAAGACTTCTGACAGACAGTTTTGGAATCTGATGGCAGCATCCGGAAGTCTTTTATCGATAGTGACGACAAGCTGGGTGTCGTCAGCGTAGGATGTCACGAGAATCCCATGTGACTCAATCAACGTGAGAAGGGGGGCCATATATACATTGAAAAAGAGGGGGCTCAGGATGGAACCCTGAGGTACCCCTGAGATGATGGATCGTTCATCGGAAAGAAAGGGGCCCAAGGAGACCGTTTGAGAGCGATTGGACAGGAATGAGGTTATCCAGGCAAGTGCGGAGCCCGAGACACCAATCTCACGCATCCTATTGATTAGAACAGCATGTGAGATGGTGTCGAAAGCCGCGGTTAGGTCGAGCAGGATGAGGACGGCCTGCCTGCCCTCATCCTGCAAGAACTTGATGGTGTCTGACAACTCAATCAAAGCGGTCTCTGTGGAGTGGCCGGAGCGGAAGCCAGATTGCTGTGGGTGCAGGATACCATGATTTTCCACAAAATTCTTTAATTCCTCATGAACTAGTTGCTCAGTGATTTTGCCTAGCGCAGGGAGGAGTGAGATTGGGCGCATATTAGACAAATCAGTAGGGGATTTATTTTGCTTTTTCATGAGGGGCTTGACTGTGGCCTTCTTCCACTCAGAAGGAACAATGCCGGAGTCGAGGGATTCGTTCACAATTGCATTGATTAGAGGGTTGACTGCCTCAACAAGATGGTGCAAGATGACTGGGGGGCAGGAATCCGTGGGTGCACCTGATTTGCAGGCTAGTATGGCTTTATGCGTTTGCAATAGAGAAACTGCTTTGAATTGGTTTAATGAGGGAATAGTTGTGTCTGGCTCTTGGGTAGGAATAGGTGCAGGGGGGAAGTCCTTGTGGATATTATTAATTTTCTCCTCAAAGAAATCAGCAATTTGATCACAGAGGGCTTGCGAGGGAGGGATTTCAAGTGCCAGTGCTTTGTGTCACTCATTTGCCTGCTTCTTAATTGTGTCCCAGCTTCTCTGACCTTGTATTTGCCCTTACTATGGAGCACTGATTTTTTATCACAGATGTGTGTTTGCTTGGTGTCTCTGCTCGATGTTAGGGAATTACTTTTTTCTTTCTGTGCAGCACTCTCAGAGAGTGCATGTAGACTTCCACGTGTACTTCTCTCCCCCACGTGTTGCTGCCTGACCAGGTGTGCTTCTCAACACCCACGTCCCTTTTGCATTTGCCCATAAACTCAGTATTGAACCCGCCATACACTCCCACATGTTGCTTCTGTGCCTTTTACTATCCTGTGTCCTCTGTGTTGCTATTGTGTCCCCCACCCTCCACCATGTTGCTCTGTTTCAGCCCCCTTCCCTGTGGTGCTCCCGACTACCCATGTTGCTTCCACTGCCATTTGCTTCTGCTCACCCTTGCCAACTAAAAAAAAAAAAGTTATAGAAATGCTGCTGCACGTTTTGTTGTTTGTTACCAATCTGACTCAGTAGTTAAAAAACAAGCAAACAAAAAAAATTGCCATGATTTTTTAGTTGCACCTGTGGTGGGCACCTATAGAATGACACGGGTGGCTACCTAAAAAGGTTTTTGAACAGCATTGAGGAGAGTGGAAAAAAACTATTGAGAAAGCCCATAGGGTACAATTGCGAGACCTATTGAATTTGCAAATGCTTGTTGTGGTACTTTTAACAAAAACCCAGGCCATGTGAGGGTTCAGTGAGTGTGATGCCATACAAGAAAATCTTTGAATGATTTTTCTAAAACGTAATAATAAAGCCCATTACAAGATACTCGCCCATGCACGTGTGGTGGCAAAACGAATACCTCTGCAGTTAACACCAGACAAACTGGTTTTGCCAATGCTTGTTTCGTTGTGACACTGTTCATATGCAAAGAGTTAATTTCTTTAGGATTAACAAGTATCATGGCACCAAAATCCTAATACCTCGGCAAACAAACCCAATCAACCTTACAGTAGTCCACTGTTCCTAGCCGGCAACAGAGTGTACTATACAGTAATGACACGTTCGTCTAAGCAGGAGTGTTCAAGAAGCACCACAATACACTCCAGTACACACAAATCCGGACAAGTAACAATCAGTGATTGAGTACCAACAGGGACATCCAGGAGAAACTTCAAAACCCCCATGCTCTGGGAAACTCAGCACACCCACAAGGAGGCTCAAAATCTGGCACTAGAGATGGAGGATAACCAAAACACGCCACAATGACTCTAAACACATTACTATGTGAAGAAACTCAATTGCACAAGGAGACTAAAAACTACTGAACACTAGCAGATGACCGCCAACCACTAGTGATAGCAGAAAAAGGATCAAACAGAAACCAAAAACAAGTAGGCACCAGGTTGAGCAAAACTACACTGCGCTTGACAAATTATGACATAATACAAATGAAAATATATGAACCGGACCGAACAACGAAACTGCATCCGAGACAAGAGCATACAATAAAAGCATTCGCAAAGCCAAAAGGTATGGCTTGGGCTGCAGCATTTTAGCTATGCCGATGTTTGTTATATTTGCTCAAAGGTTTTCTATCACTTTATTGCCAGAGTGCTGCTGGGCCCTCGTCAATATGGCACTGAAGGGGATTACTTTGTGTGTGAATGTGGTCCTCGTGAAAGAGCAGAATGCAGTCCCTCGTCGTGAAGTTAGCCAATGTTGAAGTGGGCTGATCCACTGCGCTATGCTGTAGTGAGAGAAGATACATGTGAATGACAACAATTCAATGGATGAAGATGGCTGGATGAAAGCTCCTATAAATCAGTTATAGATCAAACTTTTAATAAAAACAGAAGGACTTGGCAATAGCCAGACTTAAAAAAAAACAAGTGTGCAGTAGTTGTATGCAAACTACTTAGGCAGATTGCAGTTGGAACAATTCTGAACCTATGTTGCAAGCACATATACATCCCCACATGAGGAGGTATCGGAAATGGAGACCTCGGGTGGTCTTTTACCACTAGAAGTTTTATTATTTCCTCACAAAAGAAAAACAGAGCGCTCATGTGAATTAGCGGGCTGCTTGGTTTACGATGTATTTTTCTTAAGATAGTAGGGAAGTAAAATCCAATATCTGAGGAAAATGAGATTCACCTACAGGAGGAGGCAAACCTCGCTCAACAGCTGCCAAGCTGACTGTGCAGAAAAACACAGGCAAGATTTAATGCTTCATTAATTTGATACCTTTGGCATCTAAATGGTGCGAATAAAAAGAACTGGAGACGCAGTAGTGATTTACACACCAGAACAGCAAAATACATTGCGCATAAAGGCTTGCGGTTAAGCACTTTTTCCAGGGGGGTGGACCTGCTGCCGCCCAGCGGGGGCGACAGATGAAGACTGAGCCTTTAATCTCAGTGCTGCTCAGTGCCTGTAAAAGAGAAGGCTAGTTCGATGCAACAATACTCTGTTCATCCCCTCTACAACTAAGGGAATCTGGCAAGAGCCACGAGTTACAGAAATGCCCATGCTTCAAAATAAGCCTCGTAAAAACAGACGTAAGTGCGTCAGGTAACGCGGCATTAGCAGCAGAAGGAAGTTTAAGGGTCTCTTTATATTTCCCGACCCACAACATCATTGGCATGGGGCCCTCCTGCTGAAGGGTTGGTAGTAAGAGGGCTTACACCTGCCAACGCAACTGCACCGCCCTAACCAACCGAGCAGTCTATAGTACGCTTCAGCCATGTGTTTGGCACCATACTGCTCTTGCCAGTTCTGGACGTGCACTTCCTCGAGGGCCATGGGCGTCCGCAGACATTTTTCCAGGGGGGGGGGGGGGGGGGGGGTGGGGGGGGGGCAAAATGTTAACGTCATCACCATCCTCCGACATGATGTGTGCCAGGTGGGGCACAAGAAACACAGGGGCGCAGCACTGGGATAGACTCAATTAAATGCCAGGAATCCAGGGCATGCGACTGACCCTGTCACAGGCCAACAAACACCACCTGTAGGAAAAACGCTAAACTTTCTGTCAAGGTGCTTTATCTATGTCTGCTAGGTATCTATGTCTGCTAGGTTTGCAGACTTCCGGGTCCTCGATCCAACACCAATCAAGGCTGTCTTCAGCACGATTCGATTTTTATCAGAATACTTTAAAACAGCCTATGATTAAAGCACCAGATTAAATATACTGTATGCACAGTGTATGTTAGGGATTATTTGTAGCACACATTTATCTATATTGGCTTCTTGGTGCTAGAATTCATGATAACTTTTATCCAAAGTTAAAGCACAACGTCAAAGTTAATAATATGCATCAATCACACACGCTAGTGATTCGCCAATGGGTGCTCCCTTTACTAGAATTCCCCTGGCATTGCTACATTTTACACACATTCAATTAATTTATACAAAATAAAATGTACAGGTCCAAATGTTAGCTATATTTTTGAAAAAAAACTTAGAGTCCCTCTACGTGTAGTCCATGTCAAACTGACAACGTGCCCACGTTTAGGGATACAATAACGGCCAGCTCCTTTATGCAGAAGCCCGGCACCGTAAATGTGTGGTACATGCGGCGCCCGCAGCGGCGGCACATCACAGGTCCAGGGATGCTGAGTCTTACACAGTGGTCAAAGTGGGGGGAAAAATAGGGGAACAGTGGGCGGAGAATCAAAGGGCGGGAATAACCCAAGGATTAGATCTGTGGGTGGAGCCAGAGGTGTGGCCAGAATGCGCAGACATTCCAATTTTTAGTGTTTGTTTGGCATTTCACGGCCCAGTTTAATCAACCAATGGATACACATGATTATTTAAGGTTATAATGAGTTATTTGACACACAAAAGAGTAGACCAGGTCTAGAGGTGGTGTGTGTCTGAACAAGCGACTGTGAAGCAATTGGATGTGGATGTAGGCGAAAAAGGGCAGTTGAGTCACAGAGGTTTGAATGAATCCCATCAGCCCACCCAGTTGGTGGAATTTCATCATATGGGAATTGATAAGTATTCAAAACCTCTCCCGGCCTGTTAGTGCCAGGATAATATCAAAACTTTATGTATATCGTTCCTCAACATAATAGTGTTAATAAAGTGCAGTGCTCAAGTGATTGTGATGAGTAAAATTGACTACTAAGACTCAGGAAACTATCAAATAGAAGTCTAGGTGTCAAAAATTTTAAAACACGCAGAGTAGTTAAAAATTGATACTACACTGTGGCGCTAAGCAAGATGGTCGACATGTTTCAGCCTGTAGGGGAACTACCCCGGCTTTCTTCAGGACCTTTCATATGGAATTGCTACTGCAACTAACAGTGATTTGTGATATGAGGAACAGTAAAAAATGTACTTTCAAAAAGTCACATATCTACCGGGAACTTTGCTCTCCAATGTTCGCTGGAGGAAGAGAGACAAGACTTCTTCCTATCGGGAGACAAAAGATAACACAACAAAACAGGACAAAGTCACCTACATACATTCGCATGAATACACATACACCGCTCACATATACACACATGCGTGAACAGTTTCTATTCCGCATAAATGAAGACATAATAGCTACATCACACAGAGGCATTTCCTCATAGTGATACTCACCCAGCTTTGTGTGGGTGACGACCTCACCTCACCCGGCAACCGCTCGGGAAAATGAGGGCCCGCTCTACAGTGTAGAAAAAGGACATAGTAAGTGTAAATCATCTTCTATGCCCAGCCAAATTGCTCTACACATAAAACCCAACAAACGTGTGATGGAAACCCAAGTATCAGACCACCAGGTTATCTGCACGGGGGTTAGCTAGGAGACAATCAGAGGCTCCAAATACCGAGTGGTTTAGAAGTGTTTAAAACCGCCGTATAGGCACTACTACATACCTCTAGATCGCCACATATCAAGCCCAGTGGGGGCACTCAATAAATGACACAGGATTTTAGGTGTAGAAATGATCTTAGCTTAAGACCCACAGTCTTTAAACAAATTGTGGACACTATTGATAAAGAACCCTACTTGTCTGGATTAGCCCTCCATATGAAGGAGCATGTCAAGTGCCCATTGTTTAGGAAGCACGGTCACTAGAGTGTGAGGACAGTCTATGCTAGTAACAATCATAGTAACTGTCAAGTGAAACCCAGTTGACGCAGCAAAGGCATCCTGCTTCTTACCTTTCCGTCGGTGCCCCTTGTATTAACCGAGCGGAAGTAGAGGTGGTTCTCAATCCGCCCGCCTTCTCTTTATGGAAGGACAGTAATAGGTTAATTGGTCACATGGGACTAATTTCGCGCTAGACTTTTATAATACCAAGCTGTAACTGTCCAGAATTTGTAAGACATTCACTGATATAAAGACGTCTCCTGAGAAGAGTTTTGAAAAAGCGCCGCTGCGCTAGGTCAAGAGACCGAAGTCCGGGTCCCGACGTGTATAGCTAGGCATGCGCACAGCGGTAGCCGCTGTTCCCTAGCGCATGCGCACTAGCAGTGGGGCCACAATCCCGTAAAAACTGTGATTGCTTACAAAGCCCCTATTTTAAAGCACCGTGCTGTGCTGAAAGGGATAGAAAACGAGCGCCACTGAGAGGGAAAAACCGGGACAATGTAAATACGTGCATCTCATACGAGACATGTTTGTTAGTCTCGTTGGCATTAATGCTGTGCACACATGCCTTGGGCATGACACACAGCATGCAATATAGTGAATAGCTCGCTGTTCTAAGTTAGGATGTTAACTTATAAACTGCAAGTAACAAAAGGATCTCTCTGACAAAAGCAGTAGCCCACTGACTTATTTACATTATGTGCACTTTGTTCTTTGCAGCCGGTACATTAACCCTCTGAGCTACCTTTCCATGAGTCAAAACTTCCACTAGACAATCTCTCTCTAGGAAGAACATTAATCACCAGAGTCATCATGACATTTTTATTGTTGCCGAAAATTGCTGGAGGCCAGGAAGGAGGCAGCAAGCATTTTTAAAACCATAATATACTTGCGGACATAATGCCTCCACCCAAAGTCAGCACCTGGTGCAGTCACAATGGTTGCACCTCCCTAGAGCTAGCCCTTCTCAAGGGTCCTTTGACCTCAGTGACAGGGTCACTGTCGTTTTGGGGTGTGCTGCTTCATAGGCCTGCCCGCAAGACTGGAGGTGAACTTCAGTATGGATAGTGGTGTTCAAGCCTTGAAGGTTAACCTACACTTGTCATGCTAGGGTCCACCTGCTGGTGCGCAGACACCAGGACTTCTAAGGTGTTGCAAAGCCTTCTAAAGTCTAGCATGTGATTGTGCTCTTGCAGGAGAGTGGTCTGGTGGACTGGGTTTTAAGGCTAAACCTGGTTCCCAGATCCAAATTCAGCAGCTCTGACCATAGTGCCACATCCTCTCCTCCACTGAACACCATGCTGCCCTACTGAGAAAAACGCACACTGTCTTCAACTACAACCCAATTGTTGCCCGCTATAAACACCTGGATGCGGCTCAATTTAAATTACGCACTAGACAAGAGCAATATGCGGCCTACAAAAAAAAAGTAACAACATCCTGGAAAAAGCAAACACTTATAGGGAATGCAAAATTTAGCAAACCATGGGAAATGTAAGCAGGAACAACATGGTTGCCTTAAACTTTTGCACTCACTATTCAGAAATCCGTGAGTGCTTTTTCCTGAAAAGTTAAGGACACGCCTGCAGGTCCCTGAATGGACCCATTTCAATGGCCATTGCTGACATCCTCACAAAACTCAGGCAGTATGGCAAAAAGACCACATCCCTGGACGCAGAGCCCCAGCACACATTTTGTTTTCGAATCCACACATTGCAGTACCTACAGGATTGGTGCACTAGTTCCAAGTCCACGGAAAACAAAGACAAGAAAACAAAAATAGCGCTTCACTGGCATTACTCTGTAAAAGTGGCGCTAATGTGTTTCAGTGTGACAATAAAATCAGTTTGGCCAGTTTGCTACCACTCTGTCTTTCTTTATTTAGTTATTTATATATTTTTGCCTTTAAGTCCCAATGCTGCACTTTGGAATTAAAATGTCAGAAAAATATGACATTTCCAGAAAAAGCGTCTCTTTTTTGGATCCATTTCACAGGTAAGCAAATAAAACAAGCATTTACAATGCAACGGTTTCGCCTTTGGAAAAGTTAGAGCTATTGGCATTGTAAATGACAACATTTGTATTTATGTGTTGGTTTTGAAAACAGATAAAGAAATGGCATTGTCATTTACATTGGCAATAGCTGAAACCTGCGTAAATGCAATGGCTTGTAAAACTGGAGTTGCATACACACTTACAGCCTCAAAATTGATAAAACAATGCCACATATTTGCACAACATAATTATGCTATAGGGTTTACAATTGAAAAGACTTGGAGCATTGGGCAGACCGTTTTAAGAATGGTTAAAATATCTTCTGAAACAGAATCCTACTTGGTGTCCAGCTCTGTCTTTTGTCTCAGGCTGTAAGGCTGCGCTGGTCGTTTGATTTTGACCACGTCGTTCCCATTAAATAGCTGTACCATCACCTTTCTCCGAAGAAGACCCTTCTGTTCGTCCCGATAAGCCTCTCTCTTAAAGCTGGAGGGCATTACTGACCAGCAGATGCCTGTGTCCCCCGGCACAATTCATACAGGGGAGATGATGTGGCGTAACAGCCAAAGCTGCCTAAACTCCGGGTTCCTGGCCAGTCCGAGCCCGACATTTTCACGTAGTGCCCCCGCACCCCCAAAGCTGCTGCCTTACCCCCCCCCCACTACCTTGAGATTTAAAGCTGTGATTTGCTGCTTGCAGAAAGATTTGTGCAGCACATGCATTGTTCAACTCAGCTTCATAACCCACGATTTTACGTGCACATCTCCAGGTAAGCTGTTTCCTTCCAGCAAGGATTTCCCAGGCTTGGTGAATTTGTATGCTCAACTGAAGCCAGAATCCGAGGCTAGCCCAAGGGCAAGCAGAGTGCCCTGAATTAGTGGCATGCCAGCCAGCACCCAGCAGTGTGCCCTCCGGCTTCTGGCCGAGGCGCCAACAATCTCCCCCGGACCAAAGGACGACAGGAAAAACGGGCCCGACCCCCGAGGCCACCACCCCCACCCCACAGCAATCCCCTGCAGCAGGTAGAAATATTTCACAGGTCACGGGACACTCCGTCGGAAAGGTCAGCTCTAAATTTGAATAATGTATTCATCTCGGAGGGCCTCTTGGCTTTCTATCAATCGGAATGATTTCAAAAAGGCCTTGGGCAGAAACAGAGGGGGGAGTTGAGGGGACAATACAGAGGAGGGAATTCCGAAAGAGAGGGCAAAGCTGAAGACCAAGCACATTAGGGATACAAGTGTAGTGTCTCACGCACAAGAAATAGCACTGATAGAAAAGAGGGGCGACTGGAGACCGCTTAAAGTGCTCGGAGCGGGCAGTGGAAGGGCACGCAAGGGAAGGACAGACTAGACAGGCCTACACAGACACAGCTGCTCGGATGCTGGGGAAACCTTCAACCTGCTAAGAGGAATTCTCACTCACCAGCGCCAACGATTGAAAAAATAGCCTCCTTTTACCTAAAAATAAATTGAAATACCCTTTGCTTCTGCATCACGCTGCATGTAACTCTGGATCATGCAGGGTTGTGCAAGCCAGTTTTTCCAGCAGAGACACATATTTTATTTGCATACTGTAGCCATCCGAGCACGCAGTCTGAATAATTAAACACGTGTAAGCATTTCCAGGATCAGATACCGAGCTTTTGAAACCTACCTAAATGTTCGCACCGTAAATGCTCGCACCGTGTGCCTTTGATCACTTCTTATTGTAATGCAAACGTAAATTTAGAATCTTATTTTAGACAAGGAAAGGCACGGACAGCGGGAGGGGGGGCAAGAAAGGCACGGACAGCGGGAGGGGGGGGCAGGAAAGGCACGGACAGCGGGAGGGGGGGCAGGAAAGGCACGGACAGCGGGAGGGGGGGCTGGAAAGGCACGGACAGCGGGAGGGGGGGCAGGAAAGGCACGGACAGCGGGAGGGGGGCGGGAAAGGCACGGACAGCGGGAGGGGGGCGGGAACGGCACGGACAGCGGGAGGGGGGCGGGAACGGCACGGACAGCGGGAGGGGGGCGGGAACGGCACGGACAGCGGGAGGGGGGGGCGGGAATGGCAAATGGCAAGAAAGGCAAAGCAGAAGGCAAGAAAAAGCACTCACCTGGACTTCTTCCGGCGGCGGTCGGCCTGCAATGACCAAAACAAACCTCCCCCCCCCCCAAAAAAATAGGATCAGCCCACCACCGCAATGACGTTACCAAAGGGGCTGAATGCCTAAAAATCGCCGAACGCCCCCGAATCTGCTCCGGCCTTGACGGACAGATCTGTCTTTCAATGGCTAGCCTCCATTTATGGAGCTAGCCAATGGAAGACAGAGGTGGGACTAAGCCAACATACTCTTCTCAAAAGATTTCGCCTTGCGCGATACGCTGCTGCGCAGCTTTCGGCAAGTCGAAACCTAAAAAAGGAGAGGAAAGAGAGTGAGAACCCCGTCTTGAAGTCACAGTTTTCATGGGCGTCTGCAGGGGAGGCAAGGAGTGTCACTCCAGGGGGGGCAAGCACCCCTCCTTGCCACCCCCCCTGCGGACGCCCATGTCGAGGGCCGCGCTTTGTCGATCACTGGGAGAGGAAACAGTGATATTTGGGAGCAAGTCAGGCGCACAATACTAGCAACCTTGAGCTATGCCGCACATTTTAACATCCCTAAACAACCCACTTAAAAATAACAAATAATGACCATCTCCCCCCACAATCTAAACAATTTCCCACTCATACACATCTTCACCACGCTCATTCTTAGCAATAGAACATTTAACCAACACTGGAGCCGAAGTTATATCTTTGTTCCCCTTCATCCTTCCCTCCATCATGGGTTTCACTTTGCAGTCCATCCTGCCCACCCAGGGACCAGGCTTACTTTGACAGCCCTTTACTTCTCTCGCTCTCCTCTTCTTTCAACAGCTCCCCAATTCTGGTTCTTTGAGCCGTCACTCCACTTGCTCCCAGCAACCAACCTGCAAGTAGCATGAGCATCTGTACCTCACACCGACGTGCTGCGGACTGACCTGCTCTGGTGTTGTGCTATAGCACTGTGCATCCCTGGGAGGTACTCAGAGGAAGGGTGACACAACTGTTACCCAAGGGCCACAGCCGCCTGCTGGCAAGTCTGAGCAGTGGGACAGTGGTGTGGTGCGGTGCACTGGCTGGTAATATGAAGGAATAGTGTAACCCAATCAATAGGTTTAGTTCAAATAAATAAATAAACACACTGGAATGGTTCTGAGCAGTCAGTGGCGGTGTCCTTTCTGCATGGCTTGTCCTCATCTCTTCTCTTCTAAGGTTGAACCGATGCCCGCAGAGACTGGGCACTGTCATCTGAGAGCTAGGAAGCGACAACACAACAAAGACCGCAAGGCCAAGCGCAGAGTGAACGTGATCAAAACGTCTCATGTTACTAGCTTGTGAAGAACCAGCTTAAAGTCTGGGCAAATTGTGGGCCGTACCAGCCCTTCGGAAGTCAGAGATCCGGGCGAGGGGCGGGGAGTGGCTTTGCTTTGCCTGCATGCTTCCACTTGTCTACAGGCTGACCAAATCCCAGAGTAAAGACACCCTGGACACAACCCAGAGGGGCGGGGATGGGTCGACACTACTAAACGACCCGATGGCTCTCCTCATCCGAAGAATGTGAGGAATCTGTCAGCTACTAGAGGGGGGACTGGCCTCATGGGTGGAGCCGAGTTTAAAACGGGTTAAGTGTCTCCTACCAGGATCTCACTATATAATTAAACCTACCTGGCTGGTTGGAGAATGTGTCTGTGGGAGCAGGAGCGCGAAACACAACCAGCAGCCAACACAGTGTTACCAATGCAGGAAACATGTCAAATCTATGAACAGAGACTGCACACATGAATGCAGGTCCCCTGCATGAGATACGGGCGTTCCCCTGACCCGAGAATATGAATGCATGCACATCTGCTAGCCTGGCTTTTATTTTGGCCGTGATGTCACACGAATCTAAGCTGGTGTGTGAGGGAGCGAGCGGGAGTACTGAGGCCAGTGGGATCTAGCCTGGAACAGCACTTGCCAGAGGGTGAAAGACCACTCTACTATTCAATGGAAGTTTATTGCTTGCATTTCTGTGACTCGGGAGCAGATCATGACACTGAAGTGGAGTCAAAAATGCAAAACGTTTTGTTAGCACCAAGCTGCTTAGTCCTTGAAGCATTGTCATTTGGCTGTCTGTATGTGAGGCACTGCAGTTCTGTTGTGTGAGGTGAGAACGCTTCTATGTCAGGTCTGTCCTTTTGGCTATCTCCAGTTGCAACTTCATTTGGGCTGATGACAGCAAGGTTCAGAAACCTCACATCTTACTTGACCTGTGTTGTGGGTGCTTTAGTCTGGAGACAGCCCCAGTGCTCCTTGCTGTGAGAATTATCACTCTACACAAAGGCTCCGTTTTGAAAGCAGCCTAAAGAAATCACTTGAAAAACTACCCCACAAAAGGTTACAACAGTTTGGGACAATGAACCCACATCCCTGTCTGGAAAATGTGTATAAAATCAAGACCCAAAACATTCCAGTTTTTTCAAGTTTCAAGTCCTTCATGACCAGGTTAGCAAATGCGCAACAGAGTATTTGAAGGACCCTTGTGCCACCACAGTTGGTGTCTGCCTGACAACCAGGCTGACCAGACGGGAGGGAACGAGTATTTGCTTGAAATGAGTAGAGGCCTTTCTACCTGCTGAGAATGGGAATAGTATGCCTGGCAGGAGGAAAGGCTGTTCAGGAGAACAGTCCATGCACTGCAGGAAGTATAGGAGCTAGGAGTGACCTGCACATAAGAGGGTTTCCCGTAGTCTCTCACCACCAATTGCTGGCAGGAGCCTCTTCAAGTTACTAAACTTTTGACTTGATCAAGGCTTCAACTGCCTGTGGCTCCATGGTGGCCACACCAGCCGAGATACGTACATTGGCGCAATTGGGGCTGCACCTACATTGGCGCAATCGGGGCTGTACCTCTCAACGTGACCCTGGGTGGGGCCAACACCATACTTTGTCTGAGGAAGCAGCAGCAGCTGGGGCCACACCTGCACTAGGGCCACTGCACCACAAGCCGAAGACTGGTAGGCGTACTGATCGACATGTGGCCTTGGAAAGTCTTCACTCTGTACAGTGCCTACTTACAGAAGAGCAGAGGGATCGCCTGACCTGCGTGAGTCTAATCTCAAAGTGAGATAAGACTAACGCCTTCCAGTAGAACAACCGGGAGTAAGAACTAAGTGAAAATGTGGCCAGAGTGCATTTGTGGGGAAAACTAAAGACTGCACCCAATTGGGATTCATGCTGGTATATAATAACAAGAGGAGGCACCAATCAAAAAGGGGCACCCAGGTGGAATTAGCAAAGGAAGTGTGATTAGTACATAAGAGAATATCGAACTCTGGGTCACTGCCCTGTTTACTGAGTTGGATTGTGTGATTATAGGTACTTTCTTTTTGTTAAAAGACAACCACTTGACTGGACACTACAGTTACTTCTCCCATTGGTTAATTTTTGAGTGTTGAGCCCGAACATCCCATACTACTTCCCAGTGAGGCCTATGACTTGCTCTCCATCACTACCCAGAGATGCAAGTGTGGAAAGGGTTGTACCGGACCCAGTTTGCTGAGCCCTAATTAGAGACGAGCCCCAGGACACCAGTGGCAAACTACCTCAGCCACCAGGGGTCAGTTCCAGAAGCCACGGTCCACCCTGTGCCATAGATGTAGTGCACAAAATACAGTTGAACATTTTTCACAGCCACAGTGAAATAATTTCGGTACTTCATTAAAATTGCATCATAATGACTACTTCAGCATAACAATACCAAGACCCAGTTTAATTAGTAAGGAAACGCTGCGCGCCATTGCTCATTGTTTAATTAGACGTCTTTTTGTCAAAACCAAGCAAAACCATAACATTCTAGATGCACTGTTCTCGCTGTAGTGCTGGCAGTGCCTTCAACAATCTCCGAGCATAATCTCTGCCTATTGTTAATTCAAATCTATTATAAAACGCTGGATATTCTAATTGCAATCACAGTCCAGTGTTGGCTCGGTCGTGAGAGCAAAGCTGTGATTGCTATAGCCAGAATGTGCTCTAAGAGAGCAAAGCGTGCTAAATATGAAACTCTGGATTCTTAAAACTACTAAATGAGATGCTTTTCTCCTTTTGTACTGCAATAAAACAATACATTGCAGTACTTCACTTACTGTCTTCAATAAACCGTTTCCCGCTTGAAAACAACGTGGTTTTGCTAATCGCACATAAAAGAACATAATACAAAAATACTGAACACGTACCTAGAATGTAGAATTTTATAAAAATTAAAAGAGTGTGTTTCTTCTTACAGAAATCTCACTAAGAGGGACTGTTCTCCGAACTTTCAAACTAACCTGTGTGAATGTTGTGTGCAGGGGATTGTCTCTGCGTGGCGGATTGCAGTGTGGGCTGTGTGTTCGAGCTGTATGCATGAAATGTTCCATTCTCATACATTTCTAGAAATGGGTGTTGTGTTATTCTACTGGCGACGAGTGGCTAGAGCAAGTGCACATACAGTGGTGTGTCTGCTAGTTGTTTTGGTCTGGACCATACGGCTCATGGCAACTGGTGTGGGCCTGTTTTTAGAGGTTCTAAATTCTGCTTTGCAGCTATTTCAGCGTTTAGTCTTGATCCGAATTGCCAATTGTTACCTAGTATGGTTAGATTTTACCCATTGGCCCCGGTTCCTGTATTTTCCTGTTCCTCGCCTTTAAATTTCCACAGTGCCTTGCCTCAGAGGGAACCTGCACTTAAACAATTTCCAACCCAGTTCTTATAATTTGGGATCTTGTACTTCTTCAGAATTGCATTGCAGTATTTAGATGCCAATTTCATAGGGCCGCAGTCTAGAATTACATGGAATAATGGTTGACAAAGTTCCACAGTCTTAGCTTGGGGGGATGAGGTGGGAGGTTGTTGATTGATTTCAACGTAGCTTTATGCTATGTATGCCCTTATTTATTTTCGAGTTTTAAATAGCGCTAGCGAGACCCGAAGGTATCAGAGCGCTTTACATGTTATGCAAAGACATTTACTGCTACTACATGTGAGGACTCGTGTGGGTCACAACAGTCTTCCAAAGAATACAGAACAATAGATCATGAAGGTAGTCAATCAGTCAAGAAAAAGTAAACAACAATACAACATTAAAGCATGAACAGTCATTAAATAGAATGGGGTGTCCCTCAGAACCTAGGTATCAATCAATCAGAGATTTACAGAGCGTGCTACTCACCCGTGAGGGTCTCAAAGCGCTAGGACATCGATAAAGAAATAAATCCGTACATGGCCCATGCTCCACAGAATGACCAAACACACAAAGACAAAGGGAAACCGGATGCACCAATGAGGAGCAACAAAATGAGAGTGAAGATGAACCCAACTAAAGGTAAGTAATAGACCGGCTCTAATCCCTTTTTATTTTTTTTTAAACACAATCTCACAACTGACAGCACATGCGCTTTTCTCAGGAGAGACCTAAAACCACGGGTTACAAACTGCAGTCTAGACTCCTCCTCCATTTATGAAACAAGTATTATTTAATAATAGTGATCATCAATGCAGCACTTGCTATCAACTGAGTTATTCTTTTGCTGATCGATTAAATGATTAAGTAACTTTTTGGGCTAATCTTCAAAGAATCATGCCAAAGCACAGCACTAACTCTAATGAGGCGTAACTGGAGCACCCTCCGACCCTCATGGAGAAAACCAACACTTTCCACTCAGGTTTTTCTGTAAACAGCCAATCCTCTAACCATGCAGATTAGGTAGGGTTGCCACAAACCCGAGGAGCCACAACAGTGGTTTGAAAGGTAATAAATAAAAGATATAATAGAATACAATATGATGTACTGCTTATTTATTACCACCCTCTGGGGCGCTATCAGGTCCCTTCAGAACACAGCCACACTATTTTGATTGGGCAGGCTTGTAGCAGCTGCAAAGTTAACAGCACGTCTGAATCCACATAGACCACATGTGCACATCTACAATGGTAAGTAAGTAAGTAAGTATTTTTTTTATTGTTTTAGGTTAATTAAAACCATTACAAAAATACATTGATAGCTCATACCTTCGGATAAAAGATTGTAAGAAAAATATATTACTTTTAAAACAAGAGAACTTTGATAAAAACAGTTTTTGGTGAAATCTTTCAATCTGCCTTTAAAAACAAGCATTGGCAAAGCTAATCGGGAGACAACTGGAAAACACATGCACCCTTGTGGCGTGCTCAAATAAAGAGAAAAAAAAGTAGTGTTTGACAAGCAAGCAGTGGAAGCACAGAAGTCAGCCAATCAAGATATATATATATATATATATTGAAGAGACTATGCTCCATGGGAGGGACAAACTGAATACTGAGATGGTGGGACATGAATAAGAAGCAGCCAAATGAGTGTGGCAGAAAAGCCAACTCATGGCAAGGAATGAGCTGGCTCCAAACCCTTGTATGTTATTGTGAAGCCCACAGTATTTCTTTCACAACCAGACAGCTGTGCTGTCTTGTAGGCTCAACCTAAAAGGAATTTTATGTTAATTTTTATTTATCAAGCGCATCATCACCTACAGGTCTCTTAGCACTGTCAGAAACGAAGATCTAGCCTTCTCAAGAGGGGACGTATGCATAGCAGAGTCATGCATGCAAGGATTTTAAGATCTGTTCATAGAGTATCTGAAAAAGCAATAGAAGCAGTACCCAGCCATTAGTCGTACTCACATGCATTTTAATTAATGAAGCAGGTAGAACAGGTACCTTATTAGATAGGCTGTACTCCCAGGACTTTGGCCCCAACGGATGTACATCTGCACCAATACATAGACCTCTGGACATGTGAGTTCACTTTGACTAATGAATACCGACACTACTGAATATGCATTTAGTACAAGAACACATTTATCACAATAAATGAACACGGACATCAATAAATGTATACTTGTTGACATAGATATCAGCAGACAATCAAGTAGATAGGAGTCAACAAAACCTGTATTAAACGTGCAAAAACTAAGGAAACCTTTTGCAAAGAAACATCTTTTTCATTGGCTTTATGATAACAAAGACTGTTGACTAAACAACAATAAGTCTTAAAAGCAGTGAAATCCATGATTCAAAGTCCTTTGAAAAATCGCATCCTGGCATCATACAGAAATTTTAACTTTCCACATAGTACTACACACATCCTGGCATAATATATTATTCAGAAAGCGACCAAAGAGGCCATCAAACCTCGATATATTGTGTAACACAGCAGCAATTTATTCCAAGAGACTCAAAGTGTGTATGTCAAACAATTAGTTTTTTATATTGACCTACAAAAAATCATTAGCAGATCAACTTCCAATATTTCATATGTAAATATGGCGGTATGCAAAGTAAATCAAAAAGTCTTTCAATACACTGACTTTAATGTATATGCACCTGATCGCTTATGGTTAGAGAACCTAAGCGCAAGATTATAAGAAGATGGGAGGCTTCTGAAACCATGGAAAGCCTTACTGAGTGAAAACAAGGACTTTAAGGATTTTAAAAATTTAGGAAGATTGGGTTTCTTTCTTATGATCAGCTGTAATGATTTCATGATTGTGGACAATGTATGCAGAACGTTCACCAGCTTCACTTTTGGAGCCTGAATTTTGAGTTTACAAAGCACAGGGAGCAGGAGAAACTTCGCTCCTGAAGAGTGACAAGTTGCCTAAGTTTGTTCGATAGAAAGCCTGGGAGGGCTCCATGGTATGCTTTGTGAATTAAACAGCCAGTTTTAAATTGGTCTTGCTTGCCTAAAGGCATTAATTGGAGAGAATGCAGGCAGGATATGATGTTATCAAATCTTTTTAGAAGAAATACTAAGCTTGTGTCTTTTTGTAGAAGACAGAGTTGTTTCAAACTCTTTTTTATGAAGGGTAAGATAGGCAGAGTTGTCAAGCTGGCGTCATGATTGCACAAAAATAAATTACTTACCTATAACTCCAGTTCTCCATCATTGGTATTTTTTTTTATATATTCTCATGCTTGAATCATTCCACGTCATCAGGCTGGATATCCCCAGGACATTAAAATAGCAGTATACATTGTAAAATATGTGTAACAAACAGTATTAATGTAAAATGGCCATAGGCCTGAACAAACAGAGTAGGTTTAGTATCACATTCATCTCTTTTAAAAATGCCCAAACTTCAGCCAATGCGGTGGAAGATTACACACTCCTATACCCTCTAGAGACCACCATAGCTTATATTTCAAATCACAAGTGTGATTATAGCATACAATGTGCCTCTGGTTGGGGAGGAGGGAGGATGGCATGTGAATACATAAAAGATACCAACGTTGGAGAACTGGAGTTACAGGTAAGTAACTAATTTCTTCTTCCACAATGGATCTATTATATGTTCACATACTTGAATCCAAATAGCAAGAAGTACACATTATACAATACAACAAAGTGGGAAGCAGTTCATCTTTAGTGAAAGAGGTTTCTTGAAACTGCCTGTCCCGCTGCTGTGTCAGCTTCTGTGTCCATGTCTAGGCAGTAATGCCTTGTCAATGTATGCCTGCAAATCCAGGTGGCTGCCCGGCAGATGTCTCTCAAAGGCACCCTAGCACACAGTGCTACAGTTGAAGCCATGCCCCTGGTGGAATGAGCCCTCCCTCTTCCCTGGAGAGGATGATTGGCTTTTGCATGACAGAAAGCAATACTGACTGAAAGCCAACATGCTATCCCTTGTTGGGCGCGGTTTCGAAAATGCCAAAAGTGGGCATTTTCTTACTTTACCATCCTGTGTGCCTCTGACTGTTTGTGTATTCAGTGTCTGGTGTTAGAATGATAGGAGCTGGGAATGTGCATTCACTTTAGAAGGATGTATGTTGTTACAACGCATACTTTTACAACGCATACCTTTACACCGCATTTTTTACACGCAACATCCATTACAACGCATTCCATTACAACGCATGCCATTACAACCAATTCTTTTAAACTACCTTTAAAACGCATTCCACTACAACGCATACTACATTTACAACGCATACCATTACAACGCATACCATTACATTGCATGTATGGTAAGTATTGATTAGTGTAGGGGTAAAAATTACTATTCTAACTCCAGGGGGTGCAGCAGTAGGGTAAGTGTTGGATAGTGTAGGGGTAAAAATTACTATTCTAACTCTAGGGGGTGCAACAGTAGGGTAAGTATTGGATAGTGTAGGGGTAAAAATTACTATTCTAACTCCAGGGGGTGCAACAGTAGGGTATGTGTTGGATAGTGTGGTATGCGTTCTAATGGTATGTGTTGTAATGACTGCGTTGTAATGACATGCGTTGTAGTGGAATGCGTTGTAGTGACATGCGTTGTAATGGATGTTGCGTTGTAAAAGTTACGTTGTAAAGGTAGTACGTTGTAAAAGTTGCATTGTAAGTGTTGTTTCCCCTTTAGACAGTCACTGGTGGGGGAGGGGGAGTTTGAGGTGTGCTCCGCCTTGCGGATTCATCGCTGGGCTGAATAGACCTGGTCTGCATTTAGAGCGGTGGGAGGAGTTTTGGTTAACACTTGAATAGGCTGTGTCTCTTTCACAATGCTGTCTCTTCCCCCTGTTTTCATGCGGCACCAGGGAAAACAGGACTGGTTTGGACTGGTTTCAGGGACCCTTGCCAGAAAGAAAACAATGACAAAATGGGGTATAGGTATTGGACCTAAAACCCCGGAACTTTAGAAGAAGAGCAGAGGACTGTGTGAGGAGTGCTGCCTTTTCTGAGTGAGGGGTGGGTTGGCCAGCAGTTGATTCTTCTGTCTCTGGTGGAGGAAAAGGACTGACTCTTTTTGCCCTGCTGTGGTATCCTGCTTGTGGAAAATCTCCAAGGGTTTGTGAGCGCTTGCCTCCTGTTGGAAATCTCAAGGATACAAAAGACTTCAGGATAAAGATATCATGCTATATCTAAAAAGAATAACCTGCCAGGGAGGCGGGCAAGTGAAGCTATGTTAGGGGTGCTGCCCCTAACTTGTGTGGGGTAGGACGGCCTGCAGGGGTTGCTCCTGTCTGAGGCAGAGAAAGGACTGTCCTTGTACCTTTATCTCTGCAAAATAAGTAAGCAGATGTGGAGCGCTTTTTATTTAGAGCGCAGCCCGCAGAGAGCGATGTGTTCTGCCTCTCCAAATTCTGAAGTAAAAGCACGAGTAGCTCTTTGGTTCACATTACAGCACATGCACTCCCGGCGGTCTGTGCATATGCCCGCAGTTAACTATAGCCAGGGCTCTGCACATTGCCCCGGGCTGAAAGGATTGTGGCACCCAAGCAGGAAGGAACCCCAGCTCGTAGTTCTGCGTCACTGGGCAACGTCTACGCTGAAGGCCGCTTCCACTCAGAACCAGCCAGAAACAGGGCGTCATCTGCAGCCGTCGGCAGGCAAGTGAGGCCAGGAGCCCGAGGAGGTGGAGGAGTTCCGCTGACCTCCCGCTGGGAGGGAGAAGGAGGCCCGCCGCAGTGATGTGAAACAGGGAGCCCTGCGAGGTCTCAGGGCGAGAAAACGCCTCAACGGCTGGGCTGCCTGACTTTGTTACAGCTGTTCCGCAGTTTTGCGGGCAGCCATGTGGTGCTATTTGGAAGAAGGGGGACCCACGAGGTCTCCCCAATGAGCATACCCGTTGGGGGCAAGCGACCCCTTTTCATTGTGGTGGGTATGCCCAGCGACGTCTCATCACCGGCTGTTGCCATTTTGCAGGCCCTCAGTGCTGCACTCAAGTTCTACATACAGTCTCCCTGCCGACTTGGGCATATACCATGGGGCCCTTGTTCCATGTGGGGACACCGTAGGGTGGAGCCTCGACAGAGACCCCCACAAAAAAACTTGCCACTTTCCAGGATTACCACCATAATATGGGCAGAGGTCCCTGGGCCCTACGGTATGGTTGCAATAAGGGATATCAGGTGATTTATGTGTGCCCTACCTGATGTGAACACAAACAGCTGCATGTTTATGCCCCGATGCTAGCGCATAGGGGGTCTTGCTTTACAGTAATTCACCTTCAGTGATATGTACAATGATAATGTTGTTTTCATGATGTTCGGTTTTGACATGTACAATTTAGGAGTATTTACTTTAGTGCACTACATGGGATTTTATGACAATTGCAGAGTTGGCAAAGGGATTATTGATTTATGTGATTGTGGTCTATGTGTTTTATGTAGAATACAAAGGATATTTTTATATAGCCTTGTGTTGAGTCTCTTTTGGGGTGTATATTGTGTGTCCTTGGTGTGTGTGTGTGTGTGTGTGTGTGTGTGTGTGTGTGTGTGCTGAGCAAACGCTTTACACATTGCCTCTGGGATAAGCCTGACTGCTCTGCCAAGTTACCAATAGGGAGGAGTATGGATTATCTTGGGTGTGTAACTCCCTTACACTGACTAGAGTGGTGGGTTCTGCCTGGCATAGGTAACCAAATAGAAACTCAATTTTTCACAAACTGTTTAATGATCCTTTGGTAGACGTTGAACCATCAGTTCTTCTGAATCTCGATACTACAGCCAGTTGCTCCCTGACTAAGAAGATTTGAGACCAGTATTGGCCAAGCTTAACAAATATAGCAGGATCTGAGAAGGCTTTATTTGATGCTGATGAAGACCATTGTTGCTACACCAGAAACACAAAAGTTTCCATTTAGCACTATAAGTCTTGTTGGTTGCTGGATCACAAGCATATGCTTGAATCGTTTTATACTCTTGTGATAGATCTAAATGGTCAAATTCTAGGTGGTCAGGAGAAACCATGCAGTCAAGTTAATCGACATGGGATCATGGTGGAGAATCTCTTCATGATGTCTGACAATATCTTGGGATGCACCTTCAAACTAATGGCTGGACGTACTGCCAACTGGAGCAGCTCACTGTACCAGTACTGGGGAGGGCACGCCGGTGCAATGAGTTTCAGAATGCAATGCTTTACTTTTGCCTTCTTCAAAACCTTGGGGATTAGGGGAAAAGGTGGAAACGTATAGACACATATCTTGGACCAACTGATCAAAAGAGAATACCCCACTGTCCCTGGATACCAAATCCTGATTGTGCACAGTCATTTCAACGAAGGACTAGCATACATCAACAAATGCATGACCTTTCACCAACCAACCAGATACCTACGTTCCCCCTCCCTCTTCCTCGCAGACACCCCCCGGATCTGCCAGGGCAACAGCGGAGGATTCTTCTTTTCACACATAGCGGCTAAAGCTTGGAATGACCACTCCCTGCACCTCAGGACCGCCCCATCACTCCTGGAATTCAGGAACGGACTCGATACCTGGCTGTTCGAATGAACAATCACCACAAAGCATTTCACTACTCTAGCACTTTGAGAACCTCACGGCTCACCTCAGGAAGAGGTGTGGCGCAGCGGCCAGGGCGATTGACGCTGGGGATCACGGTTCGATCCCTGGCATCGGCAGCAGGGGTCTGCCCAGCACCATGTGACTCTGGGCATTAGCTTGCTTAATCTTCCCGACGGCCCCCAGCGCCGGGAAACCTATGGGTAGCTGTGCGCTTTGCAAATACAGGATTATTATGATTATTATTATTATTTTCCCCAGCTCTAAAAATACCTGATTGATTGTTTGGAGTGGCAAACAGTTTGATTGAGGTGTGACCCCCCACTGATTGAAAATGTAACCCAACTGTTTTTGTTCTAGATCCCACTTGTGACAATCTGTCATTTTCAGGCTGAGCACATCCGCCTGATCTTTCTGGCAGCCATGCAGATGTTCCAAAGCAATGTCTATTCTATGAGAAATGGCCCAGTTCCACAGCAGCCGAGCGAATTCTGAAAGGATCCTGGACTGCGCTCCTCCTTGCTTGGCTATATAGAACGTGGATGTTGTGTTGTTTATTCCGACTAAGACCGGCAGACCAGTCAATCTGGGAAGAAATGCTTGTAAACCCAGTCTTATGGTGCACAGTTCTAATATATAGACGTGGAGCTTCTTCTCTGCATCTGACCAAATGCATCTTGTTGAAAGCTATTGCAGGTTGTCTCCCCATCCGTTCATGGATTCATCTGTAGTGAGTGTTATGGATAGGATAGAGAGACCTGCAGTTAGGTTTTCTGGAATTCTCCACCAGATCAGAGCTCGTTTGTAGCGCCTTGTGACACAGACCGGATCTTTGATGAGCCTACTACCTGTTTCCAGGGGGAATCCAGCTGTTGTACAACAGGTCTCTTACATAGTCTGCAAAATGGAATGAGACCTATACATGATGCCATCATACCTACTAGGTACTTGTATTGCCTCACTTTGATTGATTGCTTTCCAGCAATAGTCTGTGACATTGTCTGTGACTTTCTTATTCTTTCTGCGGATGGAAAGGCTGTCCCCAACTGAGTGTCGAGTATTGTTCGCACAAATTGGATCTTTGTTTGGGGCACCAACGAAGATTTCTTCATGTTCAAAGTGAGGCCTAGTCTCCAGGAGAGATTTATGCAAGCCTTTGTGGAAGCTTTTTCCCTGGATGGCACTTTGACTAACCAGTCGTCCAGGTATGGGAACATCTAGTGAACTTCTCTCCTGAGAAAAGCAGCAACAGGAGCAAGACATTTTGTAATTATTCTCAGCGCCGATTTGAGCCCAAAAGAGAGCACCAAGAACTAGTAGAACCGACCGCTATTGAGAAACAAATGTACTTCCTGTGTTTTTTCCGGTGAATAGGTATGTGGAATTAAGCATTCCGAAGGTCCAAGAAGGCGAAAAGAAAATCCCCTACCTGCATCATCAGGATGACTTCTTTCAGAGTAAGCATCTGAAATGACGGTTTCTTTAGAAACTTGGTCAGGTCTCAGAGGCCCAGTATCAGCCTCCATTGAGCGGTTTTCTTCTTTATTAGGAAGACCCTGGAATAGAAGCCTTGACTCCTTTGCGACTAGGGGACAATATGTATGGCTCCCTTGGAAAGAAGCATGAGAATGTCCATTTGCAGCTCCTTCAAATGAAGATGATTATCCTTTCTCAGTGGACAAACTGGGGATCTCTGCATGAACTCCAACATATGGCCTGACTGGACAATTCATAAATCCCATTTGTCAGATGTTGTATTCCTCAATGCGGGAGCTAAAATTACCCCCCTCTCACCCCACTTCTAAGACCAGACAGAAGAAAGGGTGGGTGAGGGGTAGTTCTCCTTCCGTTAGAATAGCTCTCAACGTTTCACTCTTATACTCAGGGATAAGATCAAGTAATGGAGCTACTTCATGCTACATTTAGCAATCGTAACGTTATAGAATCGCCAGAGCATTGGCGTCTTAATTGTGGTTGCTACCACAGAAAAAAAAACCCTGACCCACAATGTCAATAGGTTTGTAATCCTTGTCTGGCAGACTAGATGATTGCATTATTGGGGTCTTGGATCTTCTCTCAGCTGCTGAAGCAATTACTGAATACGGTATACTATGACCAGTGACACAAGCCGGAGCTGAATCCTGGGCTCTGTATTTCTTTCCCAGATGAGGTATCACAGCGGTCTTCATTAACCTCAGACCTTCTGAGCAGACATAATCAATAATAGGTATAGATTTAACGTACGTCCGATGTTGCTCTTTAAAGTCATATAGAAAACATGATTTATCTACAGAGGTCATTGGTAGGCTGAATTTCTTGCCAGCTCTTTCAATCAACAAATGAAATTTAGAGATATCATCTTTAACATCTCGGTCATCATCATCCCTTCCATTACTGTTTGGTGGTAGTTCACTTTCCTCTCCTTCTACATCAGAATAGGTAGAACCATTAGAGTGAAGATCATGCATGTCCTCTCCATGGACAATTCCCGTTGGAGGAGGAGGTAGCGGTGATGGGTGCCTAGGGGATGAAACTGGTAAAAGAGCATGTTGAGGAGGCAGGAGGATGTAAGCAGCAGGTAACTCAATGTTAGGATAATTAGACAGTTGCTACTGGAGGCACATCCGTCACCCTTAAAGGTAAAAAATATTTTCTCCCATGTTTTTTACTGACTTTGTGGTTCCCAATGGTGATGCCATCGACAGTTTGTTAATCGCTACAACAGTATGGTTGTCGTCATTGATGGTATGGTCATCCTCGTCAATGGTATGGTCGCAGTCTGTGACGACATGCTCAACATGGACAGTGTGTTGGCGGTCGATGATCTAGGACGTAGACTGCTGTGTCGTCAATGAGGTTTCCTTTGAAGATTTCATTTTTATCAAAAGTGAGTTTCTGTAGCACTTAGACTCTGGATTGTCAGCGGGGGAGGTGGCTGCAAGTGCTGTACCAAATAGATCCTGCTTAGAAAACTGTAGAAGTCTCATCTTGTGCTCTTCTTTTATGGAAAAACTTGAGGGGGACAATGCTGGTATCTTCCAGTAAGGAGGGGGCATCTCCTTTAGAAGGAGGAAAATTCTCTTTATTCATAATAATGCCAACCTCCTTTTTCTATCCTTAAGGGCCTTAGTGGAGAAAGACTTACAGATCTTACAATCTATTGACTTATGCTTCAGGAAAAAGACAATAAATTCAGAGTGTGGGTCATCAGAGTAAATTGTCTTGCTGAATCAAGATCAACACGTTAAAAAAAATCTTTTCTCTTTAACAGCCATGGTGATAGTTGGCAAAAGTTACTTGTCAGACCAAAAAGATCTCCCTGTTTCCAGAAATTGTAGCAATCTTCCCTAAAAAGAACTCACAGTACAGTAGTGCTGAAGACAGGACTAGTTCAATCCAGGGCAGACCAAAAGGGAAACAGTTTAAGGTTTGCTGAAAGATTAGAGCAGAGCTATGACGGGGCCTCCATCACATACAACATGCAGTAGAAATATGAGCTATGGTGGCCTCTAGGGGGATTAGGAGTGCTTAAGACTCCATCGCATTGGCTGAAGTTTGAGTTCTTTCAAATGAGGTGGATGTGCAACTAAAAATACGGTGTTGTTTCAGGCCTATGGCCATTTTAAATTATAAATGGTTTGTTATATATATATTTTACACTGTATACTGCTATTTTAATGTAACAAAGATTCCCAGCCTGCAATGGGAAATGATTCAAGCGAGCTTCCTCTTGGGCTTTTTTTTTATTTTTTAAAACTAGTTTTATTATACGGTACACATACGCTGCATAGCTCCGCAATCCAGAGAGTGCTGCACACATCAATTGTACAATAAAAATGAAGTTGACTTTTATATACTTGAAAAAACCATAATAGAACAAATCCCTCCCTCCTCCCCCCAATTGCGCCCACGCCCCACCAGTATATTTAGTAAATCTCTGGAACCATACACAGAGCCCATCAGCCATTCTGCAAAGCCTGGCTTCTACACACACATCAATCCGTAGAGTGGACATCCCATTCCGGCGGAGAATCTAAATCTAATCTCCGATAGTCTGCCCATCTTTTCCAAATCTTATAATGCTTGTGCGGACACCCCCTGGCAATGAAGACAGGCTGTTCAAGATGCAAAAATCTATCCCATTCCTCCACGCAGCCAGCGATGGAGCCTGGGGCGCCTTCCAAGCCCTGGCAATGTCCCTCTTTGCTAATGTGAGACCTAACAACAGGAGGTGTTGCTTATAACTATTGCCCTCAACTCCCTCCATGACATGTAACAGGGCCAAGCGCGGCATGCAGGGAAGGCCCCATCCCAATACTTCAGACAGGCAGGAGAACACCCAATCAATCAATCAATCATCGTATTTATATAGCGCACTACTTACCCAGAGGGTTTCAAGGCGCTGGGGGGGGGGGGGGTGAGGGGGGGGGGATCTGCTACTGCTCGAACAGCCAGGTCTTGAGTTGCTTCCTGAAGGCGAGGTGGTCCTGGGTCAGGCGGAGGTGGGTGGGGAGGGAGTTCCATGTCTTGGCGGCGAGGTAGGAGAAGGACCGTCCCCCTGTGGTGGCTCTGCGGATGCGGGGGACGGCGGCGAGGGCGTGGCTGGACGAACGAAGCTGGCGTTTGGGAGCGTAGAAGTTGAGGCGGCTGTTGAGGTATCCTGGGCCTTGGCTGTGTAGGGCTTTGTGTGCGTGGGTGAGGAGACGGAAGGTGATTCTCTTGTTGACCGGGAGCCAATGCAGATCTCTCAGGTGTCCGGAGATGTGGCTGCGACGGGGGATGTCCAGGATGAGTCGTGCTGAGGCGTTCTGGATCCGCTGGAGTCTCTTCTGGAGTTTGGCGGTGGTTCCGGCGTAGAGGGTGTTGCCGTAGTCCAGACGGACCCCCCTCCAAAATCTATGTAGCGAGAGACAACTCCAGACTGTGTGTTAATAGGCACCCTCCTCTGAACCACATCGAAGACACTCAGGGGGATACAATCATTCCTGCCCTCCACAAGCGCACTCTGGTAAAATACACTCAATGTAAATATTTGAATTGTATCAGACGCAGGCGCGTAGCTATTGTAGCCCCCTGTGGATTTGCCAGTGCCTCCGCCCAGTCTTCTTCCTCCAGTTCACCTACATCCTCCTCCCTTGTCGTCTTAAGCCGCTGCAAATTTGCGGAACAATGAATGATCAACGTCTGGTATATATGAGAAATCTTGCGGTCCGGTAGTTCCCCCATAAAGACCTTAGCTTTAATGGGGCTGAAATCAGGGAGAGACTCCAGGCCCTCCAGACTAGGCGCCAGCGCGTGTCAGAACTGCAAGTATCTGAAAAACTGGGATCGTGGCATCCCATATTCGTTCAGCAAATCTTGAAATGATTTAAGCGTCAGGACAGTCATCACGTCTCCCAGGACCGAGATGCCTATGGAGTCCCATCCCTGAAAGCCCTGCAAGGCTACCAGCTGAGGCAAATGCCCGTTACCCCAAAGAGGAATCTCCCGGGTCAGGACATACCACCACCCCATCCTACTCTGGTCCTGCCTCCAAACATGAAACACCACCCGCTACGCCGGGGCAAGATCTCTTTCGAAGCGGCGCGGAATATAGTAGTGTGTGTAAAGATTCGTAACCCATTAGCTGCCGCTCCACCGCATAGGCTGGATCCCCCCTATCCCCGTACCACCATTCATTGAGGACCAGCAAGTGTGCGGCCTGGTAGTAGGAGAGGACATCTGAGGTAGCGAGACCTCCGGTATATGTGGATAGGAAACAGGTGCGTAAGGCTACTCTAACCGCGCCCCCTTCCCACAAGAACCCCCCGAACACCGAATTAACCTGTCGGAACCATATGGGTGAACTCTGGTAGGGATGATTTTGCAATTGGTAAAGGAGATGGGGAAGCGCGACCATCTTAAAGATGGCCGACCTACCGTATATTGTTAGGGGCATGCGGGACCACACCTTGAGATCTTCCATAGTACGATCCCACACTGGGATCAAATTGCGGTCTCTGGATACAGCCGGGACATCGGACAAAAAGACCCACAAATACTTCATCCCCCCCGTCGCCAATTGTAGGGCTGAAGCCCATTCTCCCACCCTCAGCCCGCCTCCCAGAACCCACAACGTGGATTTCCTAGGAATCATATATAGCCCAGAGGTCTCACCGAAGATCTGAAGGATGCGCATCAACCGCGGCCTGACCTGTCCAAGTCAGTAAGAAGGAACAGAACATCGTCCGCGTATAATGCTATTTTATCTGTAAGACCCGGCGCCCATAGAAACCCCAGAAGCTGAGCATCCATGCCGCCAGCGGCTCCATGGCGAGCGCAAAAAGGTATGGGGAGAGGGGGCAGCCCTGGTGCGTGCCACGCTGGATAGAGAAGGAACGAGAAATCGCCCCCCCACCCGCACTGATGCCGTTAGGTTAGTATACAACAGCTGCAGATACGTCAGGAAGCGACGGCCCAGGTTACGTTTCCGCAACAGGGCAAACAAGTACACCCAACTCAAAGAATCAGATGCCCTATCCATGTCGGCCAGCAGTAGCGCTGCCGGCTCCCCAAACTGCCCACAGGCCGATACAGCAACGTGCGCTCGCCTAATATTATGGTGGGTCGCCCTCTGAGGCATAAACCTGGCCTGGTCCGGGTGTACCAGCATTGTGATGTGCCTTTGCTTCTATATTAAGAAGGGAGATGGAGCGATAGGATGCATGCTTCTCCGGAGGTCTACCCGGTTTATGGAACACCACCACTTCCGCATGTCTCCAGTCTGGGGGAAGCAAGCAGCGCTCCCGTGCCTCCTCCACCACCGGCCGAAAATGTGGGGCCAACTGTACACAAAATACTGCTTAAAAAAACTCGCTGGGGAAACCATTCGGACCCGGAGCCTTCCCGGAATTCAATTCCCCCAGGGCTGTATTCAATTCATCATCCGACAAGAGTCTATCCAGTTACTCTCGTACTTCGTCCGAGATAGTATTGGGTGGAAGATCATCAATGAACTTTGCGACGACCTCTACCTCGAGACACTCCATGGGCAAATACAGATCTTCAAAGTACGCCGCAAAACTCTCTGTAATAGCTGGGGGCTCCAGAATTGGCTCCCCCGCAGGGTCTAGGACTCACCGCAGGGGCTGGGCGTGCATGGTACCCTGGCATAAGCAGTGGAGCATCTTGATTGACTTATCCCCCATTGCTAGACCCTACTGCGCGTTGCCAGCCAGGCCTGACGAGCCTCGTCCATCAGAACTGCTGCTGATCCAACACCAATTGTCTTCTAGCCGGGCCCCCATCCGCCTCCCGCCCCTATGCTCCAGCGCTTCAATGTCTGCCTCCTGACGCACCAGGTCCTTCCGCCACTCCCTCCGCGCTGCCATACACCAGGAGATGCACGCCGGAGACCCAACCGTTCCTACTTAAGAAACCAAATAGTTATTTCCTTGGCCAAATGTTCCCTGTATTCCTCCTTCTGCAGGTGCCACCCCGACATACGCCATTTAAGTGGCTGCCTTCCCGGGCCAATCCGGACCGTGAGAGCAACGGGCGAGTGATAAGACAAGGCTCTGGGCATAATGCTCGCTGACACCACCCTGTGCACCAGCCCCCTGGGGACAAATATGTAATCTAGCCTCGAGAAGGAGTCATGTGTTGTGGAAAAGTAAGTATATTCCGTGTGAGGGCCATGTTGGTGTCTCCATACATCCGTCCAGTCTAATCCCACCCCAACCGCATTCCCGCTCTTCCATCTATCCTGACCCCGTTCCATCCCATCATTCCAATCTCCACCAAAGACAGAGAATGTATCTGGCATGTCCCCCCACAGTGTTAGAAGTCGTTCCACTAAGGACCACTGCAATGGTGGTGGGGCATATACGCTCCCCAGAGTCAAGACCTCTCCCCCAATTCTGCCCTGTATAAAGACATACCTTCCCTGCGTGCCTGACCAGAGTCTCTCGTGTTCATATGGGACCCTGCGGTGGATCAATATCGCTACACCTGCGAGCCTCGTGTGAAACCTGAATGAAACACCTGAAGATATCCATACCGCTGTAGGCATAGGGCTTTAGAACCATGTAGGTGCGTTTCCTGAAGCAGGAGCACGTCGGCCCCAGCTCTATTGGCATACTGAAGAATGGCCCCTCGCTTCACCTTGTCCATTGCCCCACGAACATTCCAACTAACTACACACAGGGAACCAGGGGTTACCCGCCTCGCCGCCTCCGTACCAGACATAATAAAAAGGCTTACACTCTTGTGGCCTATGCATGTGTTCCCCAGAGTGTACATTGAGTTCCAAGCAACCAGAATGAATGTGCAATCAAACAGATAAAACAAGCCCCCCAACATCCCCTCTACCCCCCCCCACCCCATACATCACGAACATGGAAGTATCTGTCGCGGTCGGATAAGCATCAAGTCCCCAATCGGGGGACATGAACCATACCTTCCAATGGATCCCCAACTGACCACCCATAACCCCTGAACCTCACCCCTTCCCGAACACCAATGCGTGACCGGGTACCCATTCGGACTTCAAAACACAGTCACCAGAATTCCAGTCCCTGTTGTACCTATTAATCAGTTCGCCGAAGCCCGTCTCTCCGATGATAAGTCCTTCTGCCGCAGGGCGGAGCCGGACAGGGAACGACGCCTGGACCTCGACCTCCTGTTGCCTCGCTGTTGGCCTCGGGGGGCCCTTTGAGGCACCTCACTTGATGAAGAGTCCGAATCCCGGCCAGGTGGAGTATGGACTCGCACTCTCACAGTTTCATCAGTCCATTTAAAGACTTCTTCGGGCGAGTCAAAGAACAAAGTGCGAGATCGGTAGACTACTCTAAGGCGGGCTGGATAAAGCAGCGCATATTGAAGCTTAAGATCTCGGAGGCGTGCTTTGGCCGCCAATAAGGATTGTCGCTGCTGCTGCACCAGACGCGTGTAGTCCGGGAATATAAGGATCTTTGCATTGTCACAAGTGAGGGATTCCTTAGCACTGGCCTGCTTCAGAATAGTATGGCGGTCCATATAGTTCAAGAATTTGGCGATGATCGGCCGCGTGCGAGCCCCTTGAGGGGGCTTCTGCATAAGGGCTCTATGAGCACGCTCCACCACAAAGCAGCGAGAGAGGGCATCCGGGGGGAGCCACCCTTCCAGCCACCGCGTCAGGAAAAGCTCCACGCTATCTCCCTCTCATTCCTCCAGAAATCCCACAAATCACAGGTTGTTGCGCCAAGGCCTCCCTTCGGCATCCTCAGCCCGCAGTGCCAGACCTTTCTGAATCTACTCCATCGCTGCTACTTTCTTCTGTAGGGTCATGACGTCATCCTCCACCTCCGATATGCAGGTCTCAATCCCAGTGATGCGTTCAACCGCATTGCGCAAGTCCTGCCTCAGCAGCATAACGTCAGAGCCCACAGCCCTGATTTTGGCCTCCAGCATGTCTCTGGACTGAATTATGGCCACCATAAGCGCAGCGCTGTTCGGCACCTGACCCTGCCATCCCGCAGCCCCTGTCGCAGCACCCGCTCCAGTAAACTTGTCCATGGTACCCTGCTTGGTGTGGCCTCCTCCGCCTTTGTCTCATGTCATCGTCCCAACGTATGTGCTGCCAAGTACTCAGGGGCGACAGCTTAGGGGGCTGAACGCGGAGATGGTCCGGTATCTATGACACTTTAAGCCCAGGTTTCTCTCTCCAGGCCTCTCAACAGGCGGCAACCACCACGAGGGCACACAAGATGACCGCCAATTCACCTTCACCTTCACTCCGAAGGCTTCACTTCACTGCTCCACGGCCCGACCCGACCACCGGTGAGTGCCACTGACCCTGGCCCTGTCCGGTGCACCTCTAATGTCTCGATATCAGGAATGCCCAAGCGTACCTGCGCCTGGAGGGGGCCGAGCCGTGTCGCCATCTGCTGCTTTTAGGACTCCACTGGGCGGCACGTTGACGAATATCCAGTGCCCGGCACGTGCCACCAGCGCCAGGCAGCTTCAGCTCTTCTGGCCGCCCAGAGTGGATGGCCGGGTTGTCAATGGCCCCGGGGGCACAGCCCCTCCTCTGCAACCGCCGTCACTGCGGCCCAACTCGGCCGCCAAACACCTGAAGGCCACCGGGGCAGTCAAGGACACTATGATGGGGTAGGGGGCCCCCCCCGGTACCTTCAGCCAACCGCCGAACCTCTGGGCTTGTCTGACTTTTCACCGCCGCCCGGGGACACCGCAAAATGGCCACTATCACTCCCTGGCCTCCTCTCTCCGGGTCTCAGTCCCAGCAGCCCGAGACTGCCATCTGTATGTGCCTCCTCTCTTTGTCCGCCGCTCTGCCCCATCTCCCGGCAGCAGCTCAGCCACAAGGGGGGAGGGGAAAAGTAACTGGACATCGGCGCAGAGCCCCGAGCGCCAATCACAGGCGGCACCACCAACAGCCGATCACAGGCAGCACCACCAACAGCCGCACTGTCCTCCGAGCCTCTGCACCCGGCTCGGCTGGTCAATTGAGGCCCCTCCTCCCAGGCCGTCCCCCGCTAGGCCTCTGCAAGTCGCGGGTCTACGATCCCTGGCTCGCGTCGGATAACTCCCTTGATGTTGTACGATTCTCCAACGCTGGGACACTCCGTAAGTAAAGTCCGAAGGCTGGATATTTATGAAGGATATTGGATGGCCAGTCGGAGCGCGATTAAGCCGCGACCGCCATCTTCGCCTGTCAAGCCACGCCCCCTCCTCTTGGGCTTTTAATTGATAGATGCAGTATTTAGTAACTATTGAAATCTGAGGATCTAAGAAGTGCTTGCACCGAAACAAAAGTTTCTAGCAGCATTTACTTAATTAGGGGGAGGGCCCAATTCTTTGCATAATAAAGAATAGACCCATTTATTGATTTTGTAAACCGGTAGATTTTCTGTTTTTCTTGGGTTCTGCTTTAGCGGCTAAAGTAGTAACCGAAACTCTGGAAATGCTATTTTTGTTGGATATAAAAAAAATGAAGTTGTAGAACGCTGACCGAAACTGTGCCTATGGGTTTTGGAGTACTTGACAAGTCTATCACTTTAACAAGCAAACTACTCTTGATAGTAATCATTGTAATAAGACAATTTCCACAGAATCAAGAGACAGTATCACCTCTTAGTCACTATTTAACTAAATGGATTGAAACAGAAATGTATTTAAGAAACGCAAAGGTATTCTGGATTTGCAAAACCTAAGATTTGGGTAATATGTAGGGTTTTAGAAATAATTTGTACTTGCACAAAATTACAGGACAAACAATCAATCTGTGGGGTGGGCTTGCAGTGGGTTAGTGAACAACTAATGTTCTCACTATCTGAGGGGGGAAGTACTTTACATTTATAGTCAATCTTTGTGAGTTCTAACCAGAGCACACTGAAAAAGTCCACTTTAAAGTGATATTGTCCCCTTTTATGGTAGGCCATGAGGACAGATATAGAATAAAAATGTTCTGTTTCTACTGCTAGTTAGAGAAGTGGTCAAGATAGCAACAACCCAAGACTTATACATTTCTTTCTACCCTCTTCTTAAAAGCATTAGCACAGACAGTTGCATTACATAGTGAATATGCATCCATGCTGCTTTTTGAACTTCATGCAAGTTTTGATTTTAAAAGTTTAAAATAAGCAGGTATCCGCTTATATAGTCTAGGATAGTATTGAAGCGACTGTTTTCTGTGCCTTTTACTAGGTTGCCTGAGATTTAAAGAATATTGAGAATTACAAGCATAGCCAATGATGAGAAAGAGAAAAAGCTCCAAGCTCTGTGTAAATTTGGTTTGAGTGGGCCAGAGTTCAGGCTGTGTCTTGCCCAGTCTTTGATGATGGTATCCTGAGCTCCAGTGATGGGGCCCTTCATTATTTGGATTTTTAATTTTGATGGGATGGAGTTCAAGCAGTCAGTGGTTAAAGTTTATTTTCGGTCATGGAATCATGCTAGGAAGTTACTTTGGATCTAATAGTTTGGCTTTGTGGGCAATTCATCCGTAGCCAGATTCAGTTTGTCACCACCTGGCATGCTAGGAGTACATGGAGGTCTGCCAAAGCCATTGTCAGCCCCCGGGGGAAGTAGGGTCGCAGACCAGTCTTCCCCAGGTGTTCTTTGCGTAATAGGCAGAAGGACATGCTGGGGAGGGGGTCAAGGGGCTGGGCAATGGGAGGGATTATGGTGGGTATATAGGCGCAGAAGGGGAGGTCTCTGCCTTTTCCTGCACCTGGCATCACCGTGGTAAGACAAAGTAGTGCGTAATTCGAGCAGTGTAGCCGGTAGGCTGTCCATTACCAGCTGGTCAGTTGGCGGGGGAGTTTCTTTCAGGACCGTATTGTAGAGCAGAATCCCTTATCTGCTTTTCGGAGCAGGCATGTCCGAGCCCGATTTTGTGGCAGGCCGCACTGCATGTGTTGGGGCAGGTGTGCCGCGAGGACCTGCGTGGTATTGCTTCAACCAATGTGCCGAATAGGACGGTGTTGTTGCATGTGGATAACTTGACGGTTGTGGAACTAGTAAACAGGTAGAAAGCGAGGGATTTGAGAGTCTTGCGAAGGTTCATGTTAAAGTGCTGGAGTCTGAATGTGGTATTTTGTGCAAAACACGTTCCAGGGGCAAGTAACAACATTGCGGATGCTTTGTCTTGTTCGCAGTAGTGGCGATTCCGACGACTGGTACATGGTGCAGACGTATGCAAGGCAGAGCTGCCGGACGGCATCTGGGCCAGGGGGGAGTGAGAGATATAGGCCTGGTCGAGAAATCTCTGGCGGAATCAACCAGGCGGAGTTATAGACTGGCACGGGCTGAATTTGGGGTTTCATGGGACAGACCGTAGAGGCATGGAAAATGGCAAGACAGGACACTGAGCAGGGAGTTATGCGTTTTGTTTAAAGTTGTATCAATGAGAGTTTGTCGCAAACGACAATAGCGGGGACATTGGCAGGGGTCTCAATCTATAGCAAACTGAACAAAGGTTTCGACCCTACGAAGGATGAGATTCTGAGTAGAATGTTGAAAGGATGGGGAAATGAACGGAGGGGTGTGGGGGAGGGAGCTGTGAGGGAGGCAATAACGTTTGAATTGTGGCAGAGTTTACTGGGGGTGTTGCCTAGTTGTTGTTATGACTATTGCGAGGTGTCAGTATTTCATTTGTGCATGGTCTGGATGTTTTTGGGGGCTTTCCTGGTTTCGGAAATGTTGGGTACGGGTCAACAGGCAGTAAGAACTTACAATGAGGTGAGATTGGATCAAAGTCGACTGGGGGTTTGGCTGGGTCATTCCAAGACAGATCAGGCTGGGAGGGGTAGATGGGTTTGGCTGAATGAGAGCGGATGCAGTGGTGTGTGCCCGGTGCAGGAATGGAGAAATGTCTTAGCAAGAGCAGGAAGGACGTCAAGAGGAATTTTCTGTCATGCATCGGGGGGGGGGGGGGGGGGGCAAGTAGAAGCCGTTTCAGCTGCTAGCGGTGTTGTGCATGGCATTAAGGCGCGTGGGAAGGGATCTGGCCCGATGTGGCACACATTCTTTCTGTATCGGCGGAGTTACAGCCGCAGCACGTTTAGGTTGGTCCGGGGACAGAATATGACAGATTGGGAGATGGAGGTTTAGATGCTGGGAGAGATATGTGCCCAAGTAAAAGGGGGGTCTTTTTAGGGGGGCAGAAGTAGGAGAAGAAGGATGATTTTTTTGTGCAGTAATATAATCTATTTTATCACTGGTTGTGTGGGCGGCCCAGGAACCAAGACAGTTACCTGAATTGTGGGACATTCTTTCATACATTGGGCGGCCAGTTATGCAGATCGGCAGGTCGTAACCTGGGTCTGAAGAGCAGCCATCATGAAGTGCATTGATTGGGAAAAGGAGAGATGCGTGGGGGGTGGGGGGGCTCTATTGCCGTGGCTGATGAAGATGGCATCACAAAGAGGCTGTCCCGATATGTTGGTCCTACACTTGGGCGAAAATGACTTGATACTGTTGTCTGGATTGGCAATTTTGGGCCCCATGCAGAGGGATCTGGAAGTGATAAAATGCAATTTTGGGGAACATGCCTAGTATGGACTGAATTTGTGCCGTGCAAAGTGTGGAAAGGGGCAGTTAAGCACGCAGCCGTGGAAAAAGCCCACAGAAAATTGAATAGGGTAATGAGGGTTTTCTGCCAAACCAAAGATATTAAGGTGATTGCTCACGTGGGGCTTAAATTAGAAGAGCGGTTGTTGTTCAAGGACGATGGTGTGCACCTTTCATAGCTAGGGAATGCCTACTACATGCTGGATGTGATCAGTAGGTTGTGGAACTAATCCCTCTGGTGCTGCAGAGAAGAGAGGGAGTGAAGCGAAAGGTGCACAGGAGAAGGGAGGGGGCAGGTAACCGCCCTACGGGGGTTCACTTGTTGGCAATACTTTGGAGGTGTTTTGAGTCGCAGACGGGCGCATCTACCCCTTGGAAGGGTGAGGGGGGGGACAGGGGAATGATGTACGGTGCGGTATGCAAGAGAGCGACGGCAGGATAGAGAAGAGGTTGAAAGAAATGTGAAGAAGAGAATGGAGAGATGGAGGAAGTTGCAGAGTGAAACCGGATGAGTGCAATAGGTGTGATGGTTGAGGATGGATAGCATGAAAGAGGGGTTTAATGATGGGAAATGTTAAAGTTATTGATGTTTTTGGGTAATGTGATTTGTTACAACTGTGTCCTAATAAAATGGCCTTTCACGCTTCAAGTAACAGCGTGGGGTGTAATTATTGCGCGAGGTTAGCTCCTGGGGGAAGTAGTTTGGCAGACCAGTCTTCCCCCAGGGTTCTTCGCGCAATAGGCGGAAGGACATGCTGGGGAGGGGGTCAAGGGATTGGGCAATGGGAGGGATTATGGTGGGTATATAGGTGCAGGAGGGGAGGCCTCTGCCTTTTCCTGCACCTGGCATCACCGGGCAAGGTTAAGAAAAATTAGTCCACCCACCCACCCTACAAGTTTTAGGGCGAGGGGATATGGGTCAGTTGAGCGAGCCAGTTAAGGACAGACTGTGGGTGTTTTGGGTATGCAGTACTTTGGAGGGGTGGCGAGTCACAGACGGGCGCATCCACTCCCTGGGAGGGTGGGGGTAAGAACAGGTGAATGATGAGGTCTGCGGGATACAGGAGAGCGACAGCAGGAAATCGAAGAGAAGCTGTTGAAAGAAAAGTAAAGACGAGAATGGAGAGATGGAGGAAGTTGCAGAGTGAAACGGGATGAGCGCAACAGGCGTGATGGTTGAGGATGGATAGAGTGAATGAGGGGGTTGATGAAGGGAAATGTTATAGTTATTGATGTTTTTGGTTAAAGTTATTTGTTACAACCTTGTCCTAATAAAATGGCCTTTTACACTTCAAGTTATAGCGTGGAGTGTAATTATAGTGCGATAACCTTAACAAAATGGATCTCTATCGTAATTTCCAGACTGCACTTACTATCACCTAATAAAGCAATGTCAGCACAAACGTAGCTCCTATCAAATTTGAAAAAGTAAACGTGTTTGCTAAGAAACGAAAGCCGGAAGCATAGCAAGTGAAGACATCCTCCTCTGTTGCATATAGTGAATCTGCGGTGTGGAGCGCCCCCCTCGGGCCTGGCGTCTCGGAGGGGGGCCTTGATTTCCATGCTCAAACATACACTTCATTGAACACACATCATTCATGCCCCAGGCTTAGAACCATGCATTATTCATGCGCCAAAGATGATACAAGGGAGACATATCTCTCTTTCTCTTGGTTACATTTCAGCGTGGGGGAGGGAGGGTTGGATTACATGATGTGGACCTCGTGGAGTCCTTTAAGAGCCCCCGCTTCTGTCGCCTTCTTTCATGCCCCCGTGTGGGCTCCAGGATATCTGCCCTCGCTTTTGGACTGTGGATTCAATGGCGTCAGGCTTCATTCCTCCCTCCTGCACCGTGTGCGTGCCTGCTGCCTCCCTCCCTCTTGTCACGCCGAGGTCGGCTTGATATCCCAAAGCGGCCATACTTCACTCTCTTCTAAGCGCCCTGACAGTAGGTTCAGCGCGCGCGGAAACGTGCGCGCTCTATGGAGGAATTATGAAGAGCTCGGATGGTTCATTCCCGTTTAGAATGGCATTTTCAGAGCGAAGAGAAGAGTTTGATGAATACACTACACAGTGCATTGCTTCTCTCACGGGGCAGCAAACTACCCAAGGCTTCCGACTCCTTCTAGCGCTTTAATGTATTGCAATGAAGTGGCTATATAGGACAGACTTAAGCCTAGAAATAGAACGGAGCACCATTTTTAGGGCTGGCGTGAACCAAGGCCTTTTCATTTTACTAACACTGTATGTATGATATACATAATATTTCAGCCATCCCTCTTCACCAAGTTGTCTACTATTCAATCATTCACGTTTTCTTCTGGCCAGGCCACTACAACACATAGCCTGGTGCTATTGGTCAACCCACTTCAGCCACTGATTAACTGCACTGCGACGGATGGCAGTCTGACCTGTCACCAGGAGCACAACGTAGTTCCCTTCAGTGCCAGGCAGAACAATGGCCTTGCATGGATGGTGTTAGAGACCCATCAAAAAGTGTTTATCGCTTTTAGTAGTTTTGTGTGTTTTTTTTTTTTTTAGACTAACGATGGCCAGAAAACTCCAAATATAAATACAGTTTTGCAAAGACCACGCCACGACGAAACAAAACAGGGACTGGCAAAAGGCTGGCATCTAATGGCGGAGCTATTGGCTTTGCCAATACTTGTTTGTAGTGGTCTTGATACAAGAATGCGTGAACGTCGGCAATTGGATGACTGTGACAAGATGTAAGGCAATTTAAGCCTATGGAGAAATATTGCATAGATGAGCTATAAAAACATCTAAAAAATTAACACCTCCCACACCCCTCCAAACTATCTAACGTCCCAAGCACACTTCCCATCGCTGGGCAACATTTAGCTTGTCCATCTAACATGCTCACTGTTGTAAATGACTTCTCAAGACAAAGTAATAATAGAGGAACATTTATTTTTCCTGAGTTTCTAAATCAAATGAGCAATTAATACTTAATCAAGAATTTCAGCTTTCCTACCGGATCTCCGGGAATGGGAGGAAGATTTAGATGCTCAGGGGCAGGTAACATACGAGGCCAGAGGTTTCCCGTGATAGTGAGAAAAGATATGGAGACGATGAAAAAAGAAGCAGAATACTTGATAACCAAAGAACCAAAAACGCCGTTCTTTTACTCTCTTCCCAAGACTCATAAAAACAGAGTCCCCCCTCCTGGACGCCCCATAGTTTCGGGGATTGGTTCTCTATTAGAACCATTATCTAAATTCGCTGATGAGTACCTAAAACCCATGGTGCAAAAGACACCCACCTACCTTAAAGACACCCGGGATCTACTCATCCAACTATCCAATAAAACATTTGACCCAGACACTATGGTACTGGTAGGACTGGATGTGGAACAACTATACACCAGCCTCCCACAGAAGGAAACTCTCCAAATGTTAGAAGACCAACTATATATGGAGGAGTGGACCTACAGGACACCCAGACACTTTGTCTTGGAGTGCTGTCGTCTAGCACTCACTGAGAATTTTTTCGAATATAATGGTGACCTATATCTCCAATCCCATGGAACATCTATGGGCAGTTCCTTTGCCCCCTCGGTGGCGGGTCTTTATGTGAGCCAGTTTGAGAACAACTTTGTCCTCAATGAAACTAACCCATACGTTTCCAGTATTTTATACTGGAAACGCTATATAGATGACATTCTATTGATCTGGCACACTAACCAAGACCTAAAACTCTTTATGAATTGGCTAAATGAGAGGGACAAGTGGTTGAATTTCACCTACACCGTGAGTAAAACCCAGTTGGATTTCCTAGATCTCACGATCTTTGTAGAAAACGGAAAGCTGGAAACAAAAACATACACGAAACCCACAGCAAAGAACAGCCTTTTATCTTATAAAAGCTATCACCCAAAAGCCCTCAGGGACAATCTACCTTACAGCCAATTTTTAAGACTCAAAAGAAATTGTAGTAAAAAAACGGATTATGAAATACAATCAAAGGAACTGTGCAAAAAACTGAAATCAAGAGACTACACGTCAGCAACCATCACAAAGTGTTGTAAAAGAGCTAAAAACCAGCCAAGGGATTGCCTCCTACAAATCAATAACAAAGAACCCAACCAAGATCTAGTAACATGCGTAACAACCTTCTGTCCTGCGACATATGATGTGCAAAAACTCATCAATAAAAACTGATCTATTCTGTGTACTGGAAAACAAACCTGGCCGAAGCCCCGTTTTGCCAACAAACGGACAAAGAACTTAAAAGACCTACTTGTCCACACTCGCCCAATCGTACCCAAAACCAAACCCACTGATCTGAGAAGTCTAGAAATGTCACCAGTCACAGGACACTATCCCTGTGGCTCTTGCCAAGTGTGCAAATTAACAACCTTCACACAGTCACTACAACTTACCGACTCCCTCACCTGGACACAAAAACAACATACGAATTGTAATTCGACCCATGTGGTCTATATGATCCAGTGCCCATGTGAGAAGAAATATATCGGTATGACTTGTAGAAAAGTCAAGACCCGCATAGGGGAACACAAAAGTAATATTCGATTAAAAAAAGAACAACACGAAACTTTGTTCCCACTTCGTTGACCAAAATCATGATTGTGAAGAAATGAGATGGACAATCCTTGAAAAGCTAACAGACAGACCGTGGAATGCCACACGAATTTTATTCGAAAAAGAGCAACGATGGGTAGACCGATTGAAAACCCATCTATTTGGGCTCAATGATAATATTCCCTGGTGCCAGTTCTCGTAAAATTCAGAATACCTGTGCCTGATAATGCACCAATTGGTGTTGCTGTTAAACCTCCCCCCACAAAATAGATATGCCCTATTTTCCTATTTTCCCATTTTTTGGCAGAAGATCATTAACAGTTAATAATAACATTATAACTTGCAGCATTTTCGTACATTTACGAATATGGTTTTCCACCACAATGATTTTTAGTTCCAATACCCGACCGGGGTTTTCTAATGTGAACCTGCCGATAGCATTAACAGTTGTAGAGTCTTTCCTCTAGCTCTATTACAGCCCCAACCTACAATTGTAACAGGAAACCGGCATCTAGTATCCGGGGGCAGAGACAGCACAAGCGCCGGGAACTTCCCACACGCTGGTAAGAATGGCGGCCGCTTCCAGGAAAACACTTAATGATTAAGAGGTAAGAACCCTACCTGAAGGCCCCCTCTATCTTTCCGTTTCAGTCTGGGACCAGAGAGTCCCGTTGCCACCTGACTGAAGCTTCTTTCAGAAAATACATTAGGTAAGATTACCGCGTTTTCAAATATGTGCACACCTCGCTTTGTTAGACTCACATCTTCCGTTTTAAAACTGAACGCTGCACTTAATCCTTCTGCCCTGCATGTGTTGACCGACATAGCCTTAAACTCCACACTGAGCTAACCACCTCGTCAGTCCTTCTCATACATGCGAGGCTCCTTGCAGCAATTACCTAAAAATCCTCCTTAAGAAGCCATAAGTACCACGTTTTGCCTCAAAGCACTATACCAGTTCTTCTTTCCTTCCTTTTTATAAATTTAGCTTTCACTTAATTAAAGCTATTCTCCACAAAATGGTGAGAGATTCCTTGTATGCTAGAGTTGCACCCACAAGACTTAATTCCTAAATGCAGAATTATTTCTTTTTTCAGACAAATTCCTGAAAAGACGAGAATTCGACATATATCGTTACTACACAAATGGTGCTAGTATTTTTCATTTAATTGTTGTTTGTATTGTGTACCTGTCCTGACGAATGCTCCGTAGACCCGGCTGGGCGATATGGAGCAGAAACATGTTGACGCTATTAAAAAGGTATAAAGAGATCCATTAACCCGATCTCCTATTATACCGCAATTTATTTTACTAGCAATACTTCACCCCCCCTTTTTTAATAAAACTTTCACCGGTGTAGTATTAGCTTCTTAACCTCCTTTTTTGGGTGCCCTACCTTCCCTTATCTCTGGACACTGCCACTAACGCCAGAGGTTGCCTCGGGTTGAGGCTTGGCATACAGCACGTTATTGGTACACTCGATGATAAATGCCATAACGCGTGTGAGGGGCGGAAGAAAAACATACACCGCACGAGTAACACCGCGTTTATGAGAGTGTCCAATTTTAACCAATGGTTAAAGTGGTAACAAGTGTCCATTCTTCTTTTTTGATTACCAAATGACGATGGAATTCGTACAGAGGAATTTAAAAGAAGAGAAAATTGTATGGAGGAAGCACAGTGGCTGTTGAATGTATAAATAAAGGGAAGAACGTTATTCTCTAGGTGTGTAGTAGCATCATAAGATATTGAGGGTGCGTATACGAACACCATGATGTGTTTACATTCTTTTTCCTTCTATTTTCCCAAAAATGTATTTTGATAAGGAAATGATGTACTGAGCAGATTTAATAAAATAAAAAAAGATGTTTAAAAGAAAAGAAGAATCTCAGTTTTCGAATGTCAAGAAGGTCTATTGTTTATTTCAAGAATGTCCACTTTTTCAATCAATTTTTTTGTGGGTTTTCAGGTAGCATTCAGCCATTGATCTTACATTTCTAGTATTCACAGAAATTTCGAGGTATGGACTTCTTTACTTTTCGAAAATTTACTTTATTCGTATACTGACAGAAAAAAACCTTAATTGTGTTTATTGTTACACAGGCTGTACAGGTAAATCGGAGAAACCTTCCAGTTTTATTAATTCAATTATGCCATCTTCTGTAACAATATAAAAGCGCAGTCTTAAAAAATACTTTTTTTGTGAGGAGATCATGTATTGTTCTATCTTCATACCAGTCTTTTAAGAAGCGTGTATAGCTACACACTTCAGATTAAAAAAAATCTTTGTTTGCCCAAGACAATGACAATCACTTGCTAAAACTATTTTGTATGCATTTATCAGATGAAAATTTTGTTTTAGGCATATAACTACGCAACAGAGTTAATGTTTACTTTAAAAAAGAAATTAAGGCGCTAAATTGTAAAACTTTAAGCGCCACCTGTCTTTTATAGAAAGTGCACAGAATCTCATCAGAACAAGATACACCCTATATAGAAAGGGGCATAAAATCACGAAGAACAATAGTTACTTACCTGTAATCTGTGGTTCTCCAGTATTGGTGTCTTTCATAGATTCACATGCCTGAATCATTCCCCGTCGTCGGAGTGGGAGCCCACGGTACATAAAAAAGTAGTGAAATATACCCTTAGTACATAAGAGATAACAATATACCCAACCAGGAAGTAAAGTAGCCCTAGCTACAGTAAAAGAAACTTCCACATTAGAACCTGTCCATGTCATTATGTATGGACCAAACTGCAGCCAATCAGGCCACAGCTCCCACCAGCAAGCTCTCCCCAGAGACCCAGGCTCTCAGATTTTTGTAGCACCGGAGTGTACCGGAATAAGTATAGAAGAAAAAAGCCAAGTGAGCCTCTGAGGGGAGGTGGGTGGGTGCATGTGAATCTATGAAAGACACCAATACTGGAGAACCACAGATTACAGGTAAGTAACTATTGTTCTTCTCCAGTATTAGGGGTGTCTTTCATAGATTCACATGCCTGAATCAGAGTAGTGAGCAGTAATAGTCATAGCATTATATACAGCTCTTGGACGCCAAGGCACATAGCAGTAATGCAGAAACCACAAAGGAATAATAAAATAGGCGTAAAAGAGCAAGAGGAGGTGGGAGAGAAATAGCAGAGGCTCACCTTATTGGAAAAGATTACGCAGGACTGCTCTCCCCACCGAGGCATCGGTGTCGCTCGAAGCTTCCAGACAGTAATGCCTCGTGAATGTGTGCCTGCTGGACCAGGTAGCAGCTCTGCAGATATGCAGGAGAGGCACACCAGCAAACAAAGCAGTTGAGGAAGCAACTGCTCTCGTAGAATGTGCTCTGGGCAAGGTTGGCAAGGGTTTACCCGCCTGTAGATGGCAGAGTCCAATCGCTGAAGAGACCCATCTAGCGATAGTTTGTTTAGTGACTGCACTGCCTTGACGTGGTTTGCCATGCGCAACAAATAACTGATCAGTTTTCCTGATGGCAGCTGTCCTGGAGAGATAGAACTTGAGACACCGCTTGATGTCCAGCGTGTGTAGAGTTCGTTCCGCTGGAGATTGCGGACTTGGAAAAAACGTTTTAAGGATGACTGGCTCATTCAGGTGGAAATCCGATGGCACCTTGGGTATGTACCTCGGGTTGGTGCGCAGTATCACTGAATCATTTGTGAATTGCAAGAAAGGTGGTTTAGAGGAAAATGCCTGTATGTCACTGACCCTTCTGGCAGATGTCAAGGCCAGTAGCAAAGCCACCTTCCAGGTGACGAATTTTAGATCAGCTTTATGAATTGGCTCAAAAGGATGGCGCATGAGTTGAGCTAATACAATATTCAAGTGCCAGGATGGAGGCGGTCTACGGACTGGTGGAAACATGCGGAATAAACCCTTAAAGAATTGCTGGACAATCCTTGCAGAGTACAGCGAAGTTTGACCGTCCTGTCGGTATCTCGATATTGCCGCTAAGAACACCTTGAGTGTAGAGTGTGCCAAGCCCGATTTAGCAAGATGTAAAAAGAAGGGCAAAATCTTGTCTGGTTCAGCATGGATAGGATGTAAACCCACAGTCCTGCACCAAGCACAAAACCGCTTCCACTTGAGCCTGTAAGTTTTATTCGTGGAAGGCGCCCTAGCATTGTCCAGGACCTCCTGACAGTCTTGAGGAATGTTCAAATGCGCGAACTCATGGTGTTGAGGAGCCAAGCTGACAATTTTAGAGAATGAGGGTCTGGATGATATATTTTTCCGCCTTGTAGAGTCAGAAGATCCGGAATTTGAGGCAGCTGAACTGGATCGCACTCTGAGAGGAGAAGAAGCTGCGTGAACCAGTATTGTCTGGGCCACCGTGGGGCAATTAGAATCAGACGACACGGTTGTCTCCTCATTTTGTTGATGACCTTGGGGATCAGAGGGATCGGAGGGAAGGCGTAGGCAAAGATTTGTTTCCAGTTCAGAGAGAGAGCGTCCCCACACGACTCCTTGTGAGGAGTCCAGCTCGCGAAATGGGTGCATTTCTTGTTGTGGTAGGTCGCGAATAGGTCTATCTCGGGGCGACCCCATCTCAGGAAAATGTGGTCCAGAGCTGGCTGATGCAGTTCCCACTCGTGAGTGCTGCTTTTGGATCTGCTTAGGGAGTCTGCCAGGACATTGGCTACTCCCGGGACATGAACTGCCGTCAGGTTGATATTGTGTTCCAGGGCCCAATTCCAGATTTCCTGAGCTTGCTGAGACAAACGGGCCGATCTTGTGCCCCCCTGCTTGTTCAGGTAGTGCATGCTCGTCGTGTTGTCTGTTCGGATCAACACGGACGAGTTTGACAGAGTCACTTGAAATGATTTCAGGGCGAGGAAAATGGCCCTCAACTCCAACAAATTGATGTGCCATGTCCTTTGTTGTGCGTTCCATTTGCCACTGATTGTCATCCCTTGAAGGTGAGCGCCCCAACCTTCCAGCGAGGCATCCGTGGTGACGACGAAACTGGGGACTTCTTCTAGAAAGGCGCGGCCGACTTGCAGGTTGCGTGCCAGAGCCCACCACCGAATTGCGTGTTTCATTCGAGGTGTTAAGACGATGACATCTTCGAAGGAACCGGATACTTGCACCCACTGGTGGCCGAGTTCCTCTTGCAGTGGTCTCATTCTCAGACGACAGTTCGGAGACAGGAGAATGCATGATGACAACATCCCCAGGAAAGATTTTAATCGTCGAACTGAAACGCACTCTCTTCTGAGGAGTGCTCTCGCCAGGTCCTGGATCTTGGCTTGCCTTTCGTTTGAAATGAAAACCTGAGCTTTCCTGGAATCCAGAGTCGCTCCCAGGAAAGACGTCTTCTGAGACGGTGTCAGGTATGATTTCTCGAAATTTATTGAAAAACCCAAGTCTTGAAATAGAGACAGGCATGTTTGGACGTGACTGCTTGCGGTGGCATAGGAATTGGCCTTGATAAGGCAGTCGTCCAAATAAGGATAAATCTGGATACCTTGCAACCGTAAGTGGGCCGCCACCGGTGCCAACATCTTGGTGAATACTCTCGGGGCTGAACGTAGCCCGAAGGGAAGGACCTTGAACTGAAAGTCCCTGCCGGCCACTCTGAATCTTAGGAACTTCCTGTGCCTGGGGAAGATGGGTACGTGGAAGTAAGCATCCTGTAGGTCCAGGGTTGCCATATGTTCGCCTTCCGTCAGAAACTGGAGGATCTCCTGCAGTGACAACATTCTGAATGTCAATTGCTTGATAAATTTGTTGAGGGCACGCAAGTCGAGGATGGGGCGCCACTCCCCCGACTTTTTGCGTATCAAGAAGAAACGAGAGTAAAACCCTTGACCCCTCTGATGTTGAGGTACCTTCTCGATTGCCCCTTTCCGAATCATTGCATTGATTTGGAGGAACAGCTCCTTGAGATGTGCTGGGGGTGGTCCTTTTGGGGGCGAATTTGGAGGGGCTTTTACAAATTCCAATACGTGACCCTTTGAGATTACATCCAAGACCCATCTGTCTGTTGTAATTTTGGACCATTGAGAGTAATGCAGGGATATTCTTCCTCCAATTCGTGGCTGGCATAGGCAGAGTGGCGGCAGGATGTTTTCCTCACTTTTTGTTGGCGTTGTCTCTACCTCGATAAGTGGATTTTCCTCTGGATTGTGTAAAGGTGCTCCGCCTTTGGCCATAAGGCTGTTGTTTGTAAGGTTGGTACCTTTGGTTGTTTTGATTGGTCTGATATGGGCGTTGCTGGTAATAGCCCCCTCTGTTGGAGAAGTTACCCCTTCCTTTTGCCCCACGAAAGGAAGACTTACGGTACTGCAGAGTACCCAACGAACGTGCCGTTTCTGTATCCTTCTTAATGGACTGTAAGGCTTCGTCCACATGCGAGCCAAACAGGAATTCGCCGTCATAAGCCATATTTAAAACTTTGGCCTGTACCTCCTGGCGAAAAGACGTAGATTTTAACCATCCTTCTCGTCTGAGCACTGCAGCTCCTGCCAACTGTCTAAAACCTGTGGCCGCTACGTCCACTGCAGCGTCGATAATTTCCGACGACGCACATTCGCCGTCTTGTAGGATTTTGATGGCCTCAGAGCGGTCTGGCTCAGGTAATTTTTGGATGTATGGGGATATGTCAGACCACATTTGTCTGTCATACCTACCAAGAATTGCTAAAGAATTAGCAGCTCTAACCGTGGTGGCCGCGATAGTGGAGACCTTTTTACCAATGGAATCGAGGCGTCTGCCATCTCTGTCCGTTGGAATGGAGACCTGAGTTGAGGGGTTCCTAGCTCTTTTTTGCGCTGCCTGCGCAATGACTGAGTCCGTTTTAGCTTGGCCGATGAGACAGGCAGGTGAAGAGGCTGGCGCCCTATATTTTTTGTCGACTCTCGGCAATACTGCGGGAGCAGAATTTGGCGTGGCCATTATCTTAAGCCCTTCCTTCCAGATAAAGTCTATAATGGGAATAGACCAACTCTGCTTCTGAGACAAAGTCTTGAAATCATAAAGAAAGCAGTCATCTTGTTTCGCTTCCATGGAAACCAGAAATCTTTTAGTGGCTTTGTCCATAAGTCTATGGAAGTTCGCTATATCCACCGGCGGTGAGTCAGCCTTCGGTTGTTCCTCTGGGGATGGCGATTCAGCCTGGTAGTCCTCATACTCCGACGAGTCCGATCTAATCAACTCCCCCTCCTCATGGGTGTCCTCATCAGAATCGCCAACCTCCTGTTGATGGGGAGATACTGGCGTGGCAGGTCGGGTAGCCTGTGCCTCTTCCGGCCTATTAGGCCTTGGACCTCTACTCACGCGAGGCTGAGGGGAGGTAATATGCGAATCGCCCGATTCCGAAGGCGGGAATCGGCGATAATAATCGCTCAGCATATACTGCAGATTCTCGTAAAGTTCCATCGGCATCTGCATTCCTGTCGCAGAAGTGGGTACCGATGTAGGTACCTGGATTTGCTGTTCGTCTTCCTCCTGATCCTTTACATGTATTAATAAGTCAGAGGGACTTTCCGCCGCTTGAAACAGTTCATCTCCAGATTCTACTTCAGAATCTAACAGCCTATCTGGCATCTGGAGCGGCGATAATGGCGTTGTTTGAGAGGACCTCTTTTGCAGCAAAGCCGTAGTAGTGGCTGGAGAAGGAAGAGGTATGGCAGTGGTCTTTGCCGACCATACCTGTAGGTCAGTACAAGACGACAATTTTGGCGTAGATGGATTGCCTGGCAAAATCAAGCTCTGTGTCGTCGCTTTTGATGAAGAAGCTGATGGTTCTCTCGTTGTTAGAGATGGCGTCACCTTCGTCGACGTGTTGGATTTCGTCGTCGACGAGGGAACCGTCGACGGAGCAGTCTTCATCGTCGACGAGGTCGTCGACGGGGCCGTCGACGGGACAATCCTCACCTTCGTCGACGACGTCTTCGTCGACGTGTCCGTCGACGGGGTCTTCTTCGTCGCCGATGGGTCCGTCGACGACATCTTCATCGACGATGGTGTCGACGACAGTGAGGTCTTCTTTGTCGACGGAGCAATCGTCGACGACGACGAGGATTTCTTCGTCGACTGCTTCAGTGCCGTCGATGTCTGATCGTCGACGAGAGGTGTGAAAACCTTCGTCGACGAGATGGGTCGAACCTGCACATGAACAAAAGTTGGAGAGGAAGCTGAGGACATCACCATGGTCGATTTAGGTGAGGAGAAAGTCAATGTAGAAGTCATGGCAGAGGCAGCCTGACTGGAATTTGGCAACGTTGTTGGTGCCTTAGTCATAGGTCTCACGGGGGACACCAAAGACTCCGTTCTTTTAGAGCTCGGGACCTTCACAGATTTCTCAGAGGATTTCTGTGCCTTTGAAGTAGAAGGCTCCTGTGAGGCGAGCTGGTGTTTAGACACCTTAGCTTTCGGAGTAGGCACAGTACTCTCAGCTCTCCGTTTTTTCGACCCCTTGGTAGATTCTGAGGCAAAACTTCCTACCTCAGAAAGTGGCTCATCTTTATTTTTCATTTTCTGCAGCCACAGCAACAGGCGACCCTCTCTGTCCCTGAGGGTTTTAGGAGAGAATTTTCGACAGATGCTGCAGTCCTTAACCTGATGGTCAGGGTATAAACAGTAGATGCAGCGAGTGTGTGGATCTTCCTTAAACAGTCTCGCCTTTCCACACGAGTCGCAGGCCCTAAAAAGGGATTTTGAAGAAGACATTTCCTTGAAGAAGAAACTTTATCCAAGAGAAGAATTGAGCAGAGCTCAGAAGGACTCCCTATCACACGACGTGCGGTAAAAAATCTGAGAGCCTGGGTCTCTGGGGAGAGCTTGCTGGTGGGAGCTGTGGCCTGATTGGCTGCAGTTTGGTCCATACATAATGACATGGACAGGTTCTAATGTGGAAGTTTCTTTTACTGTAGCTAGGGCTACTTTACTTCCTGGTTGGGTATATTGTTATCTCTTATGTACTAAGGGTATATTTCACTACTTTTTTATGTACCGTGGGCTCCCACTCCGACGACGGGGAATGATTCAGGCATGTGAATCTATGAAAGACACCCCTAATACTGGAGAAGGGCAATAACTCCCATATATTTATATTCTTCAGCCTTATGGACAAAAAATGTTTTATAGAAAAATTATTACCTGGCAATTTCCGTACGAAGGGTATTGGCTGAACTTTGCACGAGTCAATTCATTTTGGTTACTACAACACAATACTTCTGACAATATTCACCATTGGCTTTCCTATATCCCATTCAAGTAACATCTTCCATATTAACTTAAACTTAAGCTTAATTTATCTCGGAAGTGCTATCGGAAAGTACTATCGTTCTTATCTGCTACTTATCAAAGCAAGTGATTTAATAAAACTCCAGATCATGAACAGAGCCCTATTTATAGAGTGAACATATGCAACTTCACCCCTCTACTAGATAGATGTGTCTGAAAATAAACTCCTACAGTAGTTACAGGTGCAATACCATCGTTAAACATTGGATAGTGCCCAAGCGTGAGTATGGAGCATGAGACAGGGGAGGCAGGTCTTATAACCAGACCATACCCATGCACAAAATCACAATGTGGTTAATGGGGGCCTAGGTCAATGCAACGCCGACTGTGATACAGGGAATGTAAGCAAAAATCACGCTGTCTGCAGCGGTCTCTCTTCCAATGCTGCTGGTCCTTTGAAAGGAGAATAGTCTGTTTTGCTTGCCGACAAAGTAGTTAAATCAGGGCTTTGCGAGATTCGGAAACTCCAACCCAGTAATTTCTTGGGGTAAAAATGACAGAAGGCTCTTTTTACTCGATCTGGACAAAAGCGATACTCTGACACCCTAAACAGAGTTTGGGATTGAAGGTGGAAATCGGTAGAACAGTAGGGATTACAGAATCATAACACAGGAGACTTTAGTATAGATATGTCCTGCAACGCCCCAGTTCAGCTCATTTACGTTCCTGACTTGAAGAGAAAGATAAACATGAAGTGTCAGGGTGATGTGCGAGCAGGGAGTAGTTCCAGACTTCAGGCTTAAAAGGAGCATCCTCTCCAGATGTGTCATACAAGAGTTGTTTTGAATTAACGTATTGCCCCTTTAAAGTTTCGGCTGTGAAATATGCTGACAAACTTCAGCAGAATGAGATTGCCTGGATCCCATTTAAAGGCCAGGCCTTGAATCGGCTTGGAAGGAAGACTGCCAGACGTAGGGTAGAACCAGTCACGTATCATGTCTGGAGCTGGAAGGCCATTGGTAGAGAAGATAGCAGGTCAGGGACAGCTTAAAGAACGACTCGGAAAGGGTAGTCCATTTGCTTCTCGGGTTGTTAGATTTGCCAGACATGCATTAGACTAGCCCCAATGGCTTTTCAGAATCCTCTGTCCGTCACACAATACATCATTTGTCTAGAGCCTACATTAAATGCTAAAGGAACAACAATTTTTTGAAAACATACAAACATTAAAGAAAGATCAACTAGTCAGTCCTGCCATGAGCAAGAAGTGAGGAGCAGTGGTAAAACTCATTGCGTTGTCGCGAAGTGTCAATGTTGAAGTGTAGTATGCTATCCTCCCCATCCTGAGCCACAATGTGAGGGTGAAGTTCATTTCTATACACAACACAACACAACCATCTCATCAATAACATTGCCTTTCAAGGTAGTGGCTACATGTGAACTGGCCTTGCAGGCATATGGGGGCTAAGGATGGATGGTTGGTTGCGGGTTTCATGAACTGCCTCGACCAGTGAATCACTGGTGTTGGATGGCGAAAAGGAGTCCGTTGGTTAAACTATGGGCGAAGACCACAGTATTCGCATTGGGAATGTGCTGCCAAACAGTCACCAGCGTCCTTTAAAATGCCATAAGCGCACTCTCAAATGAGAAGTGTTGTGACGGGACATAATTTATGTTTTCTTGTGTGTAGGCGGTAGGAGGTCTATACTGGTGTGTTAGCAGAGCGCACGATAAAGACTTGCCTTGGGAAGCTCCACAGGGTGTCTTAGTTTGATCAGGTCGATGGTGCTGCTTTTGGGAGCAGAAGCCCTAGAGGTGTGGAGGACAGTATTTGAATATGTTTATGTTATGAACATTTCTGCTTCTACCATTAGTATGGCACCGAAGTGCTGCCTTAACTTGCATGTAATTTTCATACAATTCTAGGATTTCCGAGGGGCGCTAGAGGGCGCACTTGTCGAATGGCCGCTCTTGTGTGAGGCTCCGGCAGCCTGGCATGACTATCCTTAATTGATCCTTTTTTCCCTGCACGCACCCGCCCGAAAATCCCCACGGAGGTGCACCAAGGGACGCTGCATGCTCAGTGAAAGTTTGGAGACGATCGCCCCTGTGACACCGGAGTTGTGCCCTGCGGAACTCTCCGGCCGGCGAGAGGCTTGCCGTGCCGGTGACTGCTGTCGGCTGCGGACACTGCGCGAGCCCGGGGATCACCACGAGGCGAGTGGGCCTCGGACTCTGAGGAAGCGGCGCTGCTGGTGTTGGCGGTGAGACTGGCGTGGAGAGGGGGCCAGAGAGGTACGCGCGGCTCGCACTGCTGGCGCGGCGGGGGCAGAGGAAGTGTGGAGCCCCCCCCCGCTGGTTTCGTATGTATGAAAGCCCCAGCGCTGCTGTACTGGGCGCGAAAATATAGGCGCCGGGGAGGACTGAATGGCACACCTCCAGTAGACCCGGAACGTCCTGAGGCCTGACCCCTCACAAATACGTACGGCCTGCACACCTGCCTGCCATCACCGTCACGACGTGCTAACAGATCCAGCAATCTAGCGCTATTGCATGAATCATCACGGCGCTACGTCTCCTCCTTGCTGCAGTGCGAGGCGCGCAATATAGGCGCCATAGAGAACTGCCTGAACACTCCTGCAGTAGGCCCGGGACGGCGCTATTTGATAGGCGCTGCATCTTTGGCCGAAGCTCCCACACTCGCCCCCAAGGGACCGTCGCAGCCCCCTGATCTGGTATCCGTGCACTCCCTCCTCAGACGCTTGCTGTGCTCCCCCCACGGCCAGGAGCCCATTTAGGACTGTGTCGTGGGAACACCGCCTTCTCCACGTGCTCCTACCTAGCGGTGGCGGATAGTGCATTGACGCAGAGACTTCTCACATAGGGGTGCTGACATGGGGAAGCCGGACAGCCGCCAACCCAAGATACAATTCGAACCCACGACGCAGAAGAAGACAACGCGACACACGGGAGACGCGGTTCCGCCCCGGAGCCCGAGCACGGAGGCCTCTACGTCGGCCCCACTCGCCCTAGATATGGCCACCATGCTACAAGAGATGCGCCAAGGCTTTGCAACAGTGGTTGATAAAGTGGATAGACTTTCATCTAGGATGGATGGCATCGCCCAAAAGATGGATGTTCATGAAGAGCGTATAACTGAGGTAGAGCGCAGAATATCCGAAAATGACGACACAACCGCGACACATGATACCCGGCTGGCCAGAATGGACAATGTGTTGAGGGTGATAGCCGCCAAAAACGAGGAGTTGGAAGCTAGGAGCCGGCGGAACAACATTCGCGTCACGGGCATTCCAGAGTCAACCAACACAGGGAAGATGGAGTTGTACATCGAAAAACTGCTTACAGCGACAGTGGGGGCGGACGTCCTCTCGAATCAATTTATAGTGGAACGCGCCCACCGCTCCCTCGGCCCTCAACCTAAACCGGGAGCCGCACCGCGACCCATAATTGCGCGCCTGCTTAATTATCGAGACCGCGATGCAGCGCTCCGCACAGCTAGAGCGAACCAAAATCTGACCTATGACGGCGTGCCCTTCTCGATATACCCTGACTTTACCCCGGTAGTGCAAGAGCAACGGCGAAAATTTTTGGCAGTTAAAAGGAAACTTCGTGACCTGAACATTGACTATGCTCTCCTGTACCCGGCCAAACTGCGAGTCACCCACCAGGGTACACAGCACTTCTTTGTCAACCCACAGCAGGTCGAAGACTACCTTAAGACTCTACCCAAGCGACACAGAAGGCCTGCAAACGCCGAGGACTTAAATGATTCTGGTCCCGAATAGTCAACGGCTAACTCTTTTTGGCTCCTATACCCGCACTCGGTGGGACCAGTCACACTCCTGTTCATGCGCAGGGTGCCCGATCCTTCTCTGCGGTGGCTGCTGCTACCCCGGGGGAGCCATGGACGGGTGCAGGACTGCAGGTGGTAATGTATGCCAGGCCCCCACCCCCTTACTTCCTCTCTACTCCTCAGGGAGACCCCTGGGATGGACTTGCACGGAGTGGGAGGACTGGGGGTGGTGGTACGTGCACCTCTGATGACCCTAACTGGGAATTCCCCAATGACATTGACTTTGACTCTTATGTTGGTTGTTTTCTTGCAATGTTTCAGTTTGTGGGTGGGGGGAGGGACTGGGATGCTGGCAAGTTGGGGTGGCTTCAGTGGGTGTGGGGTGGTGGGTTGTTTTCTGGGCGATACGAATGTGCGATAGGCTAGATATGTCCTCTTTCAACAGGGCTAGGAAATGTCGCACTCTGCAGTTATGTACTGTGAATTGTTTTGCTTTCTTCCGTTTAGGTCCTTTAGTTGGGAATGTGGAACGAGGGGGGGCAGGGGACTGTGTTGGGTGGTATGTTGGAGTTTCGGTTTTAACATGTGCATGATGTGTTTTGAACTTGGGTATTTGCCCTATGGAGAGGTCCTTAGTCATGAACACGGGGTGGGGGAAAGGGGCAGATATGCTTTGCACGAGATGTGGCAGGGAGGTGATTGTGGAGGCGGTCCTTCAGTGTTCTACTCCCTGCTCCCTCGAGAGGCCGCTGGGCCGGTCCGGTTGGGCGACGGCCTGGGTACTGCTGTAGAGCGCTGGGCCATCTTACTCGCTTTAATCCTGCAATTACTGGTTCATGTCTCGACATGGGTGACACACGCTTGAATGTGATTACTTGGAATGTGAGAGGGTTGGGGGACCATAGGAAGAGAAGACAGATATTGAGCTACCTTGATCGCCATAATGTTCACATCGCTTTCCTGCAGGAAACACATTTCGCACCGCATAAATCACACGCCTTTGGCACTAGGTGGGCTTCTCATACGGCTTTCGCTAATTACTCCTCCTATGCTTGAGGCACTGCTATTTTGGTTAAACGGTCCACGCCTTTTCGCTATGCTGGCTCCAGGGCTGATCCCCAGGGGAGATATTGCCTACTATGGGGTAGATTGGGGCAAATGACAGTGACACTAGCATGTTGTTACGGGCCAAACACGGACGACCCACAATTTTTTTAACTCCTTATGGGCTGCGATAGTGGAGACCGGACCACAACACCTCATTTGGGGTGGAGACTTCAACACGACACTGCAACCCCCTCTAGATAGGTCACACCCCGCCCCCCATCACTATACCAATGGGCGAGAAGTCCTTAGAGCAACAATTGACAGTAACAATCTTATAGACGCCTGGCGTTCACACTGAGGGACTAGAAGGGAGGGTACACACTTTACAGCGCAGGCGCAATCGTGGGCACGGCTCGACTATTTTCTCCTCACCTCCCAGTTATATACAGCGCTGATCCACGCGTCGCACCATCCCCGGACATACTCCGACCACTCCCCCGTCCTTGTTACGTTGACCGGCTCGGAGCTTGGCCCCCCGGTAACGGCGTGGCGCATGCAACCCTCGATGTTATTAGACTCGGTGTTCCAAGAGGAACTCCGGGATGAATGCCTAGAGTTCTTTAAACGTAATAAGGATTCTGTCCAAGACGTCGAGACCATATGGGACGCCTTTAAGGCCACACTACGGGGCTTATGTATTTCAAAAGGCTCAGGTGTCCTCAAGAACATACTGACGAGACTGCGCAAGCTGGAGACTGACCTGTTTGAAGCTGAGACCCGCCTTAGGACTAACCCAGACAATGAAACACTTGCTACCATTCGTGGGAAGCTGTCGGAGTTCTCTGAGGAGGCTGCCCGCGAGGTAAAGTTTCGGAACAAATATTGGGTGGCCAGGAGATATGGAGAAGGTGAAAGACCTGGGAAGGCCCTGGCGGCGACAGTTAAACTAATGCGCTCGCCGACGGTCATACTTGAACTCGAGACTGCTGAGGGGTTGGTACTTAGGGACACCACCCAAATCCTTAATGAGTTTGTGCGGCACTATGGTACGCTATACTCCTCCGGCAGAGCTGGCAGCCTCACCCTAGACGATTATCTAGCGGATGTCTCTTTGGGTTGGTTAAGCGATGGACAAAGGGCCTTCTTAAGCGCTCCTTTTGAATTGGATGAGGTCAGGGAGGCTATTATGAGCATGAAGTCTGGTAAGGCCACTGGGTTGGATGGCATCCCTATAGAATTCTACAAAACATTTATTGACTTTATGGCACCGGTATTGCGGGAGGTTTATGAGGACGCGCTAGAGGTAGGCCACCTCCCAGCCTCCATGAGAACTGCCCTTATTACATCACTGCTCAAGCCGGGCAAGCCCGCCTCCAGCTGTGACTCCTACAGACCACTGTCCTTATTGAACTGCGATGTGAAAATACTAGCGAAACTGATTGCAGCACGCATCAGCCTCCTTCTGCCGGATCTGATACTACCGGACCAGGCCGGATTTGTCCCGGGGAGGGCGACTTCGCACAATCTCCGTACCTTCTTCTCTGTCTATGACTCAGTCCACGAAGACCTCCCAATGGCGGCCGTTTTTTTAGACGCCACTAAGGCGTTTGACTCGCTAGAATGGGACTATGTGTTTAAAGTATTGGAGCGCATGGGTTTCCCGCTTATCTTTATTTCTTGGATTCGATTATTGTATACACGTCCGGTGGCCAGAGTCCTCATTAATGGGAGATTGTCTTCGGACTTCCCAATCTCGAGAGGGACGCGGCAGGGTTGTCCTCTGTGTCCCCCCATCTCTTCGCCATAGCCACTGAACCCCTGGCTGCTAAATTGCGACAGCATCATATGGACAAGGCACTACGTTGCTTTCAGAGGCAGATACTGGTCTCTATGTATGCCGATGATATCACCCTTTATGTTCGACACCCTAACGACAATCTGCACCCCATACTCCGGGAGTTTGTACGGTTTGGTGCCCTTTCGGGAGTTCAAATTAATTGGAATAAGTCATGTATCTTTCCCCTGACTGCCTCGACGGGCCAATTTCCGCTGGAATTCCCGCTTGCCTGGTGTACGGGAGATTTTAAGTACTTGGGCATACGGGTTGAAAAAAACCGGGAGGAGCTCATGCGTGCTAATTATGGCACTGTGATGGACAAGATGAGGGACAATATATCCCGATGGATTACACTTCCCCTTTCCATGGCTGGGCGGGCCTCATTAGTCAAAATGGTCATACTCCCTCAGTTTTTGTACCTTTTTTTGAATATTCCATATCACCCCGGGTCCCATTTCTTTCGATTGCTGCGCTCGGAATTGCTCCGACTGGTGTGGGGTGGGAAAGCACCCAGGCTCAAATGGGAAATCCTAATCCGACCATTCTCGCAGGGGGGCTTCGGTATTCCTGACTTTGAGCTTTACTATCGGACTGCTCAAGCCCACTATGCGTACTTCTGGGTACGGCAGCAGAGATACATGCCTCAATTGGCGGCCGAACATTGGTTGGCCCACCCGACCCCCATCGAAGGTGCACTTTACTCCCAGGTTGAAGGGAGAGACAAGACCCCTTCCACGGTGTCTAGCACAGTAACGGCGTGGAACTCCATTGTATCAAAGCTCGACTTACACTTCCTATATGCTCCACTGCTACCACTGACCTATCACCCGCAGCTCCCTCTCCTACAAGAGGCTGGCTTCCAAAAATTATTGAAAAAAATACATGTCAAAACATGGGGGGACCTGTATCGAGATGGCACCTTCCGTACTAAGGACCAACTATATGAGGGCATACAACCGACACCTCTAGACCTATTTTATTATATCAGACTCCGGCACGGACTAAAAACCCTTACACCTGACTTCCCCTGTGAGCCCCCAGTGCTTCTCCCCCTACAGGCCATGCTGCTTCATGACGCCCCAAATAAACTAGTATCCACACTCTACAAGTCTGTCCGAGCCAACATGACCTACACTGCTCTGCCAGCTAGGCACAAATGGGAACTAGATCTAGCCTTGACTCTCACAGATACCCAATGGGAATTTTGCCTACAACAGACCGAGCGCATATCCTCCAATAGCAGGTATAGGATAATTCATTATAAATTCCTGCACAGACTGTACCACACCCCGGCGCGCCTACACAGGTTCCAGCTCAGACCCACAGATACGTGCGACAGGTGTGGGGCTCCTGGGGCTGACTTCCTACACCTCGCATGGGAGTGTGCTGGAGTGAGCCGTTACTGGATTCAGGTGTTTCAAGCATTGTCGAAAATGATACACATGACAGTTGAGCCGTCCCCATTGGTGGCCCTTCTGGGATACGTTGCACCTCTCCAGGCAGCTCACCGCAAATATGTGGCATTGGCCATGCTACTGGCTAAGCGCAGTGTGGCCTGTAGATGGGGGAGGGGAAGGGCACCCAAGTTTAAGGAGTGGATGAGTGACTTGGTGTACTGCCAGGAACAATTACATACTTATTCCGAACTGTTACCACCTACCTCTAGACCTACTGATATCTGGGCTCCGTTACACTGTTATTTGATAACCGACCCACTTGAAGATGACTGCACTGGTAATTGAAATGTGGAGATCTGGCTGAGGCGCTCCTTAGGTCCGAACTGAAGCTTCTAGTCCAACCTGTCTGGCTTGATGGCTTGCTGATGTCCCCCCCACCCCCCCCCCTTTTTTGCCCCCTCCCATTCCCCCCTCCTCTATTATCCCTGACCTCCCAAGCTCAGGGCCTTATGCTCCGACCTCCACGACTTCACCTATGCGTCCAACTGCATGCTACCCCCGATGCCTAAGCCGGCCTCTCCTTCTCTAGCGGCCACATAGCTCTGTCGGACACAGGGCCTCCACGTTCTACTATGCCCGCATGGGTGCTTGATGTATTCGCTCACCCCTCCCCCCCCCCCTCCCTCTCTCCTTGGGTTCACCTAGACACAGCACATGTTACTGTTCATATAAAAATGCAAAACTCATTGATTGCTGTGAAGCCGCTGCATTTGTCACATGATTATTCTTGTTTGACGCGGTTGTAATCGCACCCATGTATTGCTCATTGTTACTTGTGGTACTTTATACATCGATAGCGGCCGGCCTCCGGGTTGTTGGCGAGACGCTGTGTACTCCTGACAATGCTCAATAAATGTTTTGCACCAAAAAAAAATAAAAAAAAAATAAAAAAAATTCTAGGATTTCCATCACTTGGTTGAGGATGGTTGGTACAGCTCTGTTAAATGAACAGTTTAGTCATAGCTTGGGGTGGCTATGTTTCAGCCTGCCAAAATTCATTGTAGTTAATGCTGAGGAACTTTTCGGTATTTTGGTGATGCATTTGCTCAGGTCTTCTGCGACGTCTACTGACAATTAACTTACCTGCATGATGGGTACCAAAAAAGAACAAGCATTTGCAATGCAATCGGTCTCGCATTTGCGAGAGTTTAAGCTATTAGCTTTGTAAATGACAATGCTTTGTATTTATCTGTTTTGATAATTAACACATAAATGAAAGGCTTTGTCATTTACAATGTCAGTAGCTCCAACTCTTGTTAATGTGGGACCTATTACATTTCAAAGAAACAGCTGCCATTGTCCCGCACTGCTTGGAAAGTGAAAGTGCGCATGGTGCCCTGAATGTTGCAGGAAAGCATGTTGTGCATGCAGTAGGAGAGACTCATTAAAGAAAATTGTGCTTGCAGTGCCGGGATACGCTGGTCACTTATGAAGAAGAATTGCCAGTCAGATCACGTCCCAGAGACTATTGGATGTATTTACGTAACTATTTATTAGAACATGAAACGACATGCAATGATGATAACTCATAGCAAGGACTGCAACAGGGTTAATGGAATGTAGTGATAAAATGTCAAATTGTGATGGGGGGAGGATGCTGTGACACAGTGGTCTTTATTCTCAAAGTTCTTTGTTCTATAACTGTTTAAAGAGTATAAAAAACAGAAAAGTAAGACAACAAACATGATTAACTGTATGCATAAGCACTGCTCTATGTTTCCAATACTATTTCCTACAACGCCGCCGGTCCCAAGGATGTCGGCTGATGGGCCGTGTACACGAGAGAATAATTTGCGAATGATACAACTGCATAGCCGGCCTGATGAGGTTGTAGGCGCCAACATGTCTATTGTTACTATGAAAGGTGCAATAAACTTCTTACACCAAAAAAAAAATTAAAAATTGTGCTTGCAGACTAAATAAGACATTCTGTGTAACAATAGAAGTAAAAGGGCCAATCCCAATGAGAGGTTACAAATGAAGAAAAGGCGGTACTAAGGAGGAACTAACAAGCCTATTAACGAATCAGAAAGCAGCATTAATGAAGAACAATGACACAAGCCAAAGAAAAAAATGGGCGAAGTGGGCGCGGCTTCGAGTACATACTCGAATACAGTATGCTTCGCAGAGCAGCGCATGCACTGCCCAGGCTCAACCTAAAAACTGAAGCTCTAAAGCCCAACTATACTTCAACCAATCCAAAGTAGTAAAGTATCTCCACTAAAGTTTGATGAAGAATTAAAGATGATCATCTACACAAACTAAGCCACCAGGCTTCTCGAATTTGTGCCCAGGAATAGGCTTTAATTTCAATGACTTTTTTTTCTTCTTTTTTTGTCAAAAACAATAGTCCTTAAAAAACAATACAGGTATGATAAATATAGTCTAGAATCAGTGCTATATTTAAGATGTCCAACCGGACAAATATTTTAATAAATCAAAAAGTTGCAAGTCAAATGAGAGCACAGTAATTGAGTGGGACACAGTCCTGCGTCCTACACAAACATAAAAAATTACATTTAGACACAAACATTTCATGCAAGACAAGATTAGCTTGTATCCAATACAAATAACTAGGGCAAGCTTATGGAACAAACTGTTAGTGCACTTCTTTTTAACACATTGGTTTAATGTGCATACTTTTGTTTAAAGAAGTCGACAACGTTTCGATCATTTTATAAAATACTAGGATCATCATCAGGACGGGTATAATACAAGCCTGAACTTATACACTGCCTTGATTCTATGGTGAAGGATATTCCACGAGGATGTTCCGGTGGCGCTGGAGAAGCGCTAGGGGGTGGCGGCATTGTGCGGTTCTTCAGTGACTACATGGGGGTTATTCCATGGAGTCTCTAATTATTAGATTGTTCCAGGACGCTAGCCAACGATCACTAGGTTCGGGGCTGCGTGAAATTAACACTGTAAGCCCGATGGCAGAAGATATCCGATCCGAAGCATGATGGCATTTATGAAGGACAATGGCACAAGCCAATGAAAAATATGGGCAGAGAGTGGGCGCGGCTTCGAGTACATACTTTAATACAGCATGCCTCGCAGAGCAGCTCATGCACTGCCCAGGCTCGACCTAAAAACTGAAGCTCTAAAGCCCAACTATACTTCAACCAATGCAAAGTAGTAAAGTATCTCCACTAACGCTTGATGAAGAATTAAAGATGTACACCTACTCAAAGTAAGCCATCAGGCTTCTCGAATTTGTGCCCAGGGATAGATGCTTTAATTTCAATTACTGACACAGGCTACCAGCTATTAGTAAGTATTCAAGCAAGCGTACAATGATACCCAGATTAGAAGCAAAAATATTTGTATGAAGTATTTCTTTCGAATTTCATCTGTATATTTTAGACCAGATTTAACGCGCTCTACAGATAATGATCCGTGCATCAATTTTCACTGCTAAGCACACTTTGGAAATACATTCTCTTCAGAAGCAGGACTCTGATCACTATTTTTACAGCAAGGTTTTCATGAGTTCTTTGAAAGGTGCGACAATGATACAAATACTGTGCACAGCCATATATTTGACTAGGGAAGTGGAGCCCTAACAGACATCTGTTAGGAAGAGCTATCCCTGTGTTCTAGGCGCTAATGTTGCCACTTCTGAGGTGAGGGGTAGCAAAGGGGCAAGACAGGGGTCACAGCGGCGACCCCTGAATGATGTCCATGTTTTTGATTTATGTTTCTGCTTTAATTTTATATTTTTGGCCTTCTACCTTGTTAATCAGGTTGGTACTGTGTGGTTTCCATTGCTTATGCTAATCTAGTAAATGATTGTATTTTTCTCACATTCAATTGTTGAGGTTTCAAGTCTAACACTAATGTAACTCTATATGTATATGTACTTAAGAGGACTGAAAACCATAGTGATTTCAATGAGACTCTGTCCCCTTTTTCCCGCCCCCTTCCCTCTGTTTTGCAGCTCATCTCTCGCTCCTGTGGCAATCTTCAGACAGTTGTGCTACAGAACTCCCTGGGGAAGGGATCATTCCTCTTCTAGTATTGGCGCCATCACTGAGGCCGTCCTCATAACTGCACAACATGTAGGCGTGCATCCTCATGTGACCGTGTGGCGCTCCCTGATGTCCTTACACACCAGCTTCTCTAATTCTCGGCCACACTCCCCAAATTGGCCTCTCTGTGGGGCAGTGCAGCACCCGGCCTTCTATTTCTGGTGATTCATTCCCTACTCTTGGAAGTAAAAAATTCTACATTTTTTCTTCCATTTTCAAGAGGCTTTGGACTCCTTGAGCAGGTCCAGCGCGCTGTTTCCATGACAGTTCTATTCCTATTCTTGTAGGTTCAATTCTCTAAGCTGCCCCGTATTCGTATGAAGCTTTCGCCTTCTAGCCTTTATGGATACAGCATGTTGGCCCATTCTTCGGTTTGGGCCACATCTGGACATTATTTCTCTCAGTACCTTCCGGCAGACATCCTATTCACTTTTTATAGGTAAGGCATGTAGGAAGGTGGAATCGGACTGCATGGTTGCCCCACTTTTCTTCTGGTGTTTTGATGGTTTTTGACATAGTTTGGTTGCGATCCTGCCATTCACGGCCCCTGCCTATCTGCTTTCCTCTATAAATTGATTGCATGTACATTAGGTACACTCCAGATTGGTTACTGGGTTACCCTTGTGAGTCCCTAGTATATGGTACCTTAGGTACTAAGGGCATAGGTACCCAGAGGCCTACCAGGGACTGAAGCATGTATTATGCCACCCCTGGGAAGCCTTCTAAAATGGCACTACAGGTCTGCTACTACAGCCTCGGTAAGGTGGTGCATACAGCCCGTACTAAGATATAGGTTACCTATATCTTAGTAAGGTAGATACCTTATATCACTGACACATATAAACATATACGTCCCTCCTAAGGCAGGCCTTATCAATCCTAAAGGCAGAGTGTTGGTTTTGTGTGAGAGGGGGCCCCTGCATGAGCAGGACCCCTCTGCAGCTTTCGGAATCACTTCTCTGTAGCTGTTCTGTGATGCAGCCAGACCAGATACTCTTAAGTGCATTATAACCTCGCGGTTAATGCTAACTTTGGAATGGTTTCATGGAAACAGGTCATGTTTGGTGTCAAACACTTTGGAATCCTACCCCCGCCAGTCCTGGCGGCAGGGGTAGAATTCCACCATTCTAGAGGGAGAGACATGAACACACGGACCTAACCAGTAATAGTTTAAAAGAGCCCCAGCACCACAAAATGGATGCTGCAGTCACAGACAGTCTGACCTCCTTCTACTGGTCGACACTCCGGCAGGGGAGGCCTGGACAATAGGTTTCCTGTCGCAGGAAGGTGTAACCAACTCCCAGAAAGGCTTTAGTGTATTGGGGCTGGGTGGGTGCATTCAGAGAATGTTATTCAGACAGTGCTGGGAGCACACTTGGTGTCCCTGTGCATATCCCAGTTCAAACCGGTTGCAGGGGCACTCAGCTCCTGCTCTGGTGCGAAACTGGACAAAGGGAAAGGGGTGTAGCCATCCCCTCCCTGGATCCTCCCATAGGTGGATCCCCAGAGTATGTCCAATCCCCTAACTTAGAATAGGTATGGGAACCCAGTCCTTAGGACTTCAGATTACACCTGGACGAAACTCTGCAACATATATCCTGGAACTTTGACATTCTACCTCAACTAGAAGATGGAAGAATCTCCCTTGGGGTCAAGGAGTGACTCTCCTGTTCATACAGGCATCAAAAAAGCATCTTGCCGGTCTGCATTTCCAAGGCTCCCGCCGGATTCCGACGGATTTGCGACTCAGGACAGGTACTTCCAGACTTCTCAGAGGTCGACACAAGAGCCCAGCAAAGCTGAGACCCGCAGCCCTCACGAGTGACGTGGGACCGGAACTCCTGGACACTGTGCACATTTGCTAGTGCATCCAGTTCCCGAGCTTTCCCGAAGTTGTGATTCGGGCTACTTGTAGTCCAAGCCCTGAGCACCATCTGCACCGAAGATTGTGGGCCTACACTCCACGAGTGTTCCGTGAGCCCGCTTCTAGCATTTCTGCTCAAAGCCCCTTCGCGATCCCTGGTCCGTTGACTGGTGGGTCCCAGCGAATGTAACTTCTGTTTCTTGGGCTTTCCTGGTTGCTCCAGACGTGCCACGACTCCCCTCCAAAGGGTGAGTCCCTCAGACCTTGCTGGTCTGCACCAAAGCCAATCTCTGCTCTCTGCGTGGATTGATGTTGCCAAGGCTTGTTGGGTCCAACCCGGAAACCGACACCACAGCACTCGACATCCTTCGTGGGACAGCTCAAATCCAGCTCCTGGTCGTCCTCAACGCCTCCTGGTCCTCGTGGCTGAAGAGTCAAGCTTCACCTTGTTCACCTGAAATCACCCAACATCGGTTGGCATCTTCTCCACGCCTTCCTGGTCACTGGCAAGTGACCCAGACTCTGTCCCCTCGGCTTTCAGGTTCTTCAGATCTCCGATCCACCATTGGATCCACCCGGACACTTTCCACTTGGTCGCCTGCAGCACTTTTCAGCAGCTCGCCATTGAAATAGACGACGAAACCCGACACAAAAAGACACCTAGGCACCAGGCTTCCCGGGGTGAGATAACTGGAGAACTCCGGTGCTCCCGTGGGTGTTGAGACTCTAGAGCCTCCTAGTTCTAAAGGGGTTTGCTCCAAGTCCTCTTCTAAGTGTCCTTAATTTTTCAACCACGACTTTCCCCATAGAAGTTAACAGTGATTCATTAGACACTGCACGTGTCCCCAGTAGGTCCCCTGTGTCACTACCTTGAGTGGTTCCTGGTGGCCCCAGCGGTTCTAAAGGCTCTAGGCCTTGTATCTAGGTCAGTCATGGTTCTTATACCCCTTTCTTAATATATGGTTTGGTACGCCCCTAGGGCTCAACGTGTATTGTGCTAATTTACTGTGTGCTAAATAAGTTTAATGAATGGACTTTTGCCTCTAGCCTCATAAAGAGACTAGAGGGATGTGTTTAGAATAAATACATATATTTTATATATATATATATATATATATATATATACCTGGTGTGGTTCCCCTTTCATTTGGTCATTCATGAGATTATAGACTGGTAAAACAAGCTGCTTTACATTCATTCCAGACTTAGCCTGAAGGCTGCTCTCCACAGCTACCACTAGGATAGCTTTATATATAGGTTGTCTTTGAACCTACCATCAATAAGGGTAGTTTGGACTGGTGCAATGTGCCCACTAGAATAGTGGACAGCATATGCCAGGCCAACTTCTCACAAGTCACCTCCCTTTTCCTCCTGTTGTCTTATTTCTGTGTTAAAACTGCCAATTCTGTTCTCCACATATCCCATCCCAGTACCCTTAAAACGAATGCTCTACTCACAAGTACAGCATGATTGATTACCATTGACATTCTCCTGGTTTTTCCTTCTATGCCCAATGTATAATTCTTTCAAATTCCACATAGAGAGCTGCGCTGATTTACATGTATGAGTCTTTCTCCCTGTGGTGAGTCCTTGCAATCCTAGAATATATATACACATATATATGAATATATATATATATATATATATATATATATATATATATATATATATATATATATGAATATATATATATACATATATATACATATATATACATACATACACATACACACACACACACACACACACACACACACACACACACACACACACCTTTCTCCCACTTGCGTCCTTTTCACTACTTCATCCCCCAGTCCCCCATCCCAGAAATCCATTGCCTCTTTTTTCACACCAGAGTGCACTGCCTCGTCCCCAGTCCTGATGACCTCCCATTCATCATAGAGGTCGGAACTATGTTGACTTGAATACACATACTCACTGCCCGCCCCCCCCCCATCTCGTGTATATATCTCCCAGAGTCCCGGGTCATTTGTTTCTTCACTGTACACTTTACTTCTTCATGTTTGTTCACACTGTGTAATCACCCTTTAGATCACCTAAATGTTATTATATGAGATATATGCTAATACATGCATCTTTAACTATTTGTTTTTGTATGGACATTATGTTCTAACCATTGGTTCTTTTTTCTGGGTGAATATTTCATCCGTGCATTGTTGTAACTAATGTCTAAATAAGTCCTCAGACAACCACTATATAGAATATGTGCAAATGCATTTCTCCCTTAAATCAGAGAATGGTCTGTCTGAACACTATCTGCAGAGTACGGTTAGAGGAAACTAGCATATTCCTTGAAATCTACAATATTAGTACATTTCCATGGGAACTTGAGGGTTATGTGGATCGCAAAACAAGAGTAAATCTGCAAAAGTCGCAGGAATAAATCTACAAATCGGATTTACTGTTTATTGTGACTCAGGCCCTGGATAACAAACTATACTAATGCTGTGATCAGATTCAGCCGCACGAAGTGCCCTCTTATAGAAGGTATCTATATCAGATACATCTAAAGTGACATCAAACTTTACAAGTCCTCCTACAAAGAAAACACGCAGCAATAACTCAGAGTCGTGGCATGTCAGTCAGGAACTTTTGTGAAACTGTGTTGTTAATGTAGTTGCACGTTTTAATGGAGCACTGTTGGAAAAGAAAAACGAAGTACAATTGAGCACATTTCACATTTCAACACTAAATCGAGATTTACCTGGCTGAACCGAACCTCTGTACGTGCTAAATGGCCGTGTATATTTGTGTAAACTCGACTCGAGAGATTAAGGGACTTTTACTAAACAAGGCTATCTAATGAAAAAAAAACTTCTATGTGAGGAGAACAAGGAGCAATAGATGGCTGCCTGCTGTAGGTGGAATAAAGAAGTACACAATATTCTGAGTTAAGGGAAAAAAAGCACAAAAGACATGCAAAGGTGTTTTAGGTCAGGCAGTAACATCGCTAGACTAAAATCCAGGAAGAGCATGAAGAATGAGACCAAATACCAGGTGTTCTCCTGCGACACTTCAGGAACGCAAAGGTCTATCCCAGACTAAACCAGGCAGGCACCATTACTACACCTCTTCAGACAAGAGCACAAGGGTCCATCTTCAAGCAGCAACGCCTACCTCAGAGCTCCCCAAATGCCCAGTTTCAATAATTCCATCCTCCAAGCCAGTCACTAGGCCTGCTGAGGTCTGCAGAGGAGTGCTTCTTCACAATCAGCATCAATCTCCTGTATTCTGGCTGACAGAATCTGTATGAATCCGCTTCCACTCCCAATAAAAGCCTCAGATGCCCAGTATTTATTTTGCAGTCTCAAAGAAGCCATTTTTGGTACCCCAACAGGAAATTAGCAGTGAAATCTGCAAGAAGAAGTGGCCATGCGTTAAAGTGAAATACCGTACAGAATTGAACTCCACCTTTTAAAGTCTACAAGATGGAAGACTTTCGAAATCATGGACGTTAACATGCAGTTTGACTTCTGCCTGAACAAGGAATCATGTGTTTGATTCTCAATTATTGCTCCCATTTAGGTTAACTGACCCAATTGAGCCTGGTCGAAAAGTCCTCAGGAACATCCATGACTTTAGAGCGTGCTGACTTTAGAGCGTGCATCTGAGAGAAGGGACTGTAAGGCAGACCATGTCAGTGAACAAGCGGTCAGCATTCCTGATAAAGCAGTACACCAGCGCGTGCCAGGAAGTTCAGTCGATGACCGGAAGAACTCATTGTGAAGTTTGGACCAATCCACACCCAGCAATCTGATAGAGAGAAGAAAAGCACCGACAGATAATGCAGTACGAGGCCTTCGGCCTTCCTCCAAACCTTGGTGCTCAAGCCTGAGTGGACTGGCAGTGTTTACCCCTGCACCTGAAGTACATTTCTATCACTGGAGCCTCCTTTCTATGCAGTAGTGCGGGCATTCTTATGCTGCTTCCTACAGACAGACCCAAGGTCATTTGATCGTTTGTAACGTGCTCCCAAGCCAGGCGGACACAAATAGGAAAACAATATAAAATGGACCCTATATCCTGTTAGTCGTCTCCAAAATTCCTTCAATACCCAGCGCACAACCAGCAGAGTGCAATGCCCAGCTGCAGGACGCGGGAGTATTCAAGCTCCAAGAGAAGAAAGCATCAGGTCAGAGAAGCAAGAAGTTGCCAGGGTGCCTGCTGGAATGCAGGGATTCACCGCCCCGCCTCCACGTAGCAGACACTGGAGCCAGAGGTTGAAAACACCCTGCACATGGACAGCATCCAAGAAAATGAACAGCCTGGAATCAAGACTGAATGTTTTCCAACAGGGCAGCGTCATTCCCTTCCACGAGCTAGGCCCTGCAGCAAACGGAAGTGCTTTTCCAGGAATTTTTGACACTGGTTATGAGGCAATGTTGAGTCACGCTTATAAAGCTGGCATTAGCCGATTTAACCCAAGAGCAACACTGATGAGGTAGGAGGCATTGATTACCCGCCCGCGGCAGCATTAGCCCCCTGATTGGGTAAACAGAATAACAAGCTTCTTGACACAGCCTGAATAGGCGACTTGGAGAATCCGACTCCATAGCTGCCGAGGTTTCAGATTGCTCATGTGTGACATTTTCTTAAAATCGGTGTAATTATGAGTGACATTTCAACGACTATGAGTGACACTTTATCGCAAGCGAAATCAAGCAATGAAGACTATTGAAACATATACATATCAGAAATTACACCCATTTGAGCAACAAGAAACTCTAGGAAGAGCTTAAAACTGCTGCATAGCACCAGAAATGGAAGGACACTAACTGGGAGACAGGCTGTGTGACTGCTGTTCGCAGTAACAGAGTGCAGGAAGGCACGACAGTGCTCACAAGATGAGCTTATTGATCTGATCATTCAGGACCACACGCTAGCATAAAAAGCTGATTTTATAGCATACCAAATTTTCGGATTGCTTATGTGTGAGATGTCCATGGTTTTAGTGTACTTGTGAGTGACATTCTACTGCCGAATGTGTGGCAAAATGAGTGGAACTTTCTTACCAGTAGAAATAAGCAATGAAGTCCATATTGAGAGTTAAATATCACAAATTACCACCTTTTGAGCAATGAGGAGCACTCACCAGACAATATTGTCCATTTTAACACCATTAACAGCCAAACAGAAGGAGCCTGATCCACTCAGCAACAGCCAGGTCAGCCCAGTGTGTTGGAACCCTGCACACTTCAAGCAAATCTACCTTGGCTCAATACAGTCCAACCCCCCTTACTTCCATCCGAGCCATCCCAGCCAGCTGAATTTCATTCTAGTTCCATTCGTATCCACCAGAAACCGTGTAATCCTGCCCAGTCCATTCTAAATCGTTTAACCCTCAAAGAAACAGCCTGTCCCTGCCCTGTTGGTGCATGCTAACACCATATCTATGCAACCCAGTCAATCTGGCCCCAGATACAGCAACCAGAACCAGCCTATAGAGTTGGCACCCGGCTGCTTTTTAATCTGCTTGACTACTATTTTAATGTCTCAGCACAAAAATCACCCACAGTTGGAATTTTTTACCTCTTATCAGTGCACATTTAAAACAGCAAACATAAGAGTAAATGCACTTTAACAAGTGTGGAGTGGCTGACTCGATGGTCCATGACTGATAACGTTATAAAAAGCAGAAAGTCGGCGTTAAAAAGAAATAAGGACTATTTGTATAAAGTCCTGTTGATCATGTCTCGGCTTTTGGAGAATCTTCAAACATGAGAGATTGCCTGTATTATTCCCTGGGTAAGGTGACAGCAGTACTGGCCTATCCCTCACCACCTTATCTCATTCACAGCACACCTCACCTGTGAGAGTGCTGCCAGAATGAGCGCCAGCATGTCTTCATTGGGCTGGGCTGAGGGCGAGTGGGAGGGGCTCCTCTGTGCTGAATATTGCACAGAGTCCGGTGAGTCCAGGCTTCGTGTGACCTGCCTTGCTTTCGAGCCTACAGGGATCGGTCCGTTTCTGCTGAGACAAGGCTGCCACCCACCACCTCAGAACTCACACTGTGTGTGAGACCTGGGACCAATCACCAACCTCCTCGTCCCGGAATGTGACTGCCAGAATATAACAAAGGCAATGAGTGCATATTGTTACAGCCAGACAATTCGTCAAGTACTCAGTCTTAGACTATTATTTTATCTCGGTTGTAATTTTAATGGCATAAACACGTCTAGAGTTTTGAGTAACTATTAGAACGATGCAATAAAAGGGAGTTGGGATAGCGATCCAATTAGTAAAATTAATATTTGAATAAAGATATCAATGATGAGGCAATCAACACGGGTGAATTGTTGCATTGTTGACATTTGTTGTGTAGCAATGAGCAATTAGTTGAATATAAAATTAGGAAAAACAACATATAAAAATTAATGAAAACGTATATGTCCACTTTCAACATTATTTAAAATGCACTGCTTATGTTAATTGTAAAAGATATATGAACGGAGAGTGTAATGGAGTCAATTTTCCTTGTTCAAAGGCACGTTTTGAAAATACTGCAGCAGTAAGCACTAGCAATGACGTTTTTGTCAACTCTCTTCCAACAAAGGAAGTGCCACTCAAATGCATATATAACTCAGCCTAACCTGGACATGTGCGGGGGAGGGGGGTTGGAGGAGGCCGAAGGTCTCAGCTGTTGTGAAGACCGGTAGAGATCGCGTGCACGCTGCTGTCCAGACCGTGAATTAAAGGCACTTTTTAAAAAATGTATATGATGCCTGCTGGGCAATCTGTGGTATCGGTCTAGTGTTTCAGATGACCGGAAGAGGGAAACGGAAGTGGTAGGCGGCCATTTTGTGCTGGCGCCAACCGCGTAGTGTTCAGACGTGGTCCCGGCGCTCCGTAGAATAAACCTAAAGTTAACCTACTAAGGCCTCCTGTCTTTCTTAGTGCAAGAGTATCTTTACACAATTGTGAAGAAAATCTGTGGCATAGTAAAATAATAGTCAATGAGAGAGTTAAGGCCAGCTGCAGTGCAGTCACAAATGTTACCTCGTCTATTCAGTTCTCAACCAGAGTAAGACAGAGGTATGTTGGTGTCTGAAGTGAAGTGTGTGGCTGCGACTCGAGTGCAGGTGTGTCATGCATGCGTGGAAGGAGGAAAGGAGCTGATGCACAACATTTGGAGCTGTATTACCCGCAATTTTAACTGAATGTTTTTAATTTATACCCTAACTCCAGTAGGCTTCAGGCACATACTTGCTTACTTGAATGAAGATTAATTGCCAGCGACGGCCACCGAGTCCTCTTCTGACAGCTGCTGCAAACGAACAAGACGTGTGACGGTCGGTCGGTCATAGGTCATCACTCCGACCACACCCTACGAGGAGTGTGGCAGTGCGGAGTATAGTGCTAGCACAGGCCGGACCACCGCAGACAGCTCTGTATTGCTGAGGCCGATCGGGAGAGTGCTGTGCACAGGCGCCGTCTGTGGCGCAAGCTGGTGAGTCAGCAAAATGCGTGGCAATGCATTTCCGTGCGGTGATGCGGAACACCGCACTGAAATGCGCGAGTGTCACACCTGATGCGTGATACTTGGCAGGACTGCGACTCCCACCTTGGAGAGATGTTGAGAGCACTGCGCTGGCCCGCACATTCGAGGGAGGTAATCGAGGGGTGTTTGTGCGCACAGGCTCAAAGTCCCGTTGTCTTATGCTGTGCACAGAGTCCACTGAGTGAGCATAGCTATACAGGGACTGGGACAGCGCCCAGATATTCCTGGGGTCACCGCTACGCTCTAAAAAGGATGATAGATACATGTATTGATCTAGAAGAAGATAGATTGGTTACATCTCTGCAAAAAAAGTTTCTCGCACGAAGAACTGAGGTTTTGAATCCAGCTAACATACCTCGGAAACCTGTTTAATTCTCCCTGTGCTACGTCACAACTGAAATTTAAAAAGAAGATAAATATTTGATATCCTTCACTGATTGGAGGTTAGAACCAGGGTTGAATTAGGGCCACAATTCGGCCCGGGCTTTAACAAAAATAAAAAAAAGTGGCCAATATTCGCTGATTGCAACCTTTCTCAATCCACTGCTTAGTTAGGATACTGGAGCTAAATGATGACAAACATTTGCTGTAATAAAAGTATTTTAAAGCTTATAGGGCCAGTACTTAAATAGGAAGTTAACATTCCAATGAAAAAAATATACTTTAGAAGCACAGAATAATAAAAATACTAGGAACTGACTTTTAACCCTGACTTTTAACGTTCAGCGCCCAGTGCTGAACGTTCAAATAACGGGTGGGGCCACGTCGGCCAACAGACGTGCGCAGCACTACCAAGGTAGTGCACGCGACGACCGTTGGCCGACGGCAGCGCTTAAGGGGTCAATTGTGTTTTTTATCCATACATTTGCCGTGGATGTTGTGATTAATGTTCATTGGGGGAACATGATATGGCACAAATCTAAACTGCCTTTTACACTCACTTTTTTTAAAAATGATATTCATTTTATTTTTGTGCCGTAGTTAAGAGAGGCCCTCCAATGTTCAGAGACTGTTGAAAGGTGCATCTGTGTTTTTTGTTTTACTTGCGGCTAGCATCATGTGTAGCTGCTGAGAAAGAGAATGATGCTAGAGTGTAAATGCAAAAAAAAAAAAATAGTGTCACATTCCTAACAAGCAGTTTTATATAGCATGAACTAGGCCCAGAGGCAAATGAGGGGGTCTACGTGCACACCAGATAACATTACAGAGGGTCATATAATTTTGTATGTTCATGTAGATTAAATTATTTGCCCAGAATCACAGGTTGTCGAAATGACACTGGGACTTAAACCTGATTTCCCAGTGTCAAAGTTAACTAAGGCCACTACTTGTCCCTGTTGACTGCAGTAATTTTTATTTGGCAGACAACAGAGAAGAGCTAAGACTGATTTATCTCCACCTGTTACATGGAGGAGGCCAAAAAAAAACTGAGAAGCTCCCTCACCCAACCAGAGGCCCTCATCACCCACCCAGTGCTCTCCCCTGTTGCAGTCTCCTGAAAAGTAAGTGCTAATCGCTTCCAATCAGCAGCTCCTTGCGGACTCTGTCACACCTGAAGGGAGCAAGGGGACAGGCACATCTCATGCTGTGACAGTCTGAGCAGCCTATTGTCATTCTGACTCTGACATTAGCCAGCTGGCCTGAATTCACGTGCATGGGATCATGTTTGGAAGGCAGGGCCGGCATCGGCTACGCCAAAGGTATGGCGGTCGTGCCGGCCCCTGATGACCACACAGGGGCAGGCTTGTCGCGCATAATGGTGATGTGACAGGCACGCCTCGACCACAATTGGTTGGGGTCTCAGGTGCACGCGTCTGACCAACGTTAGGTCAGTTAGAACCAGCCTGGCGTAGTGTCTGGGGGACAATAAAAGGCTGGGGAGCGGCAGAATCTGCCTCTTTGCTCGCCGCTCCCACAGCCTGCCATATGCGACACCAGATAGTCGGTCAACTATGCAGGCCTGTGGCGGTAAGGTCATGATTGGTGAGCAGTAAATTTAAGGTCCTTAGAGGGCGGCACCATTCTTGAATGGGCTCGCCCAAGGGGGAGGGACAAGTGGTCTCTCATAGAACTCCAGGGGCATTTACAGCTGGTTGGCTGCGGGGAAGCGAGAGTTACGCTTTGTAGTAGGCTGTTTGGCCAACCCGCACATGCACAGTTTTTTTTTTTTTTTAATTTTGTTAATAAATACGGCCGGGCGTTTTATGACTCCCTAATCCAAAAAAATCATACTAGTAGTAAACGTGTTACTATCTGTGTAAGGAGAAGAGAGGAGGGTTTCTAGGCCATACCTGACCATATTGTTAGGGTTGTAACAACAGCCTTTCACGCTGTGCACCAGGGAGGAGTCCTTAGTAGACCAAAAAAAAGGCCCACCAACTAGCCTCAGCCAGAGGCCCAATCTGCTGATGCCCGATTGCCCGTCTTGCCAATCTGAGGCAGCTTAGAACCCATTCTCACAAGCATTAGCACAGATGGTGTCCATTTGAAATGACCCTTTGGTACAATCCCTGTTGGAACTTTATTGGAAACATAAGCCGACTTCACTCCAACATTAACACTAACCTGCCAAGTCCTCTCCAGTCTCAACCCAGCGTTAAACTGTGACTTCACTTCAGAAACTACAACCTGTTGTCTGGCTTTCTCAGTGTTTGCATTAGACACACCTCAATGAAGTAAAGTTCTTCACTTTGACACCAGACTGAATGTGTTCTGCCTATCCCAGAAAAAGCATTTAAAACAAGCCATCCTTCCCAAGTAGCCCCGGTGAATGAATATTGTTTTTTCATCCTTAATATTGGGAATTACGCCCACTGGATTGTAAACACCTTAGTGGGTGAGAGCCAGTATTACTTTCCAGTCGCCCCGGATCCAGGGCAGACAAAATCTGGCCAATGTGAGCACCTTGAATTTATAATTCCACCGGATGGCATTTAGAGGGTGAAGATCCAAAGTAGGACAAAGGCCTCCGTCCTTCAGCACCAAAAAATAGCAGCAATAATATTGAGTCCCTGTTTCTATGACGGACAACGTCTCTTACACCCCTTTAAAAAAGGGATCTATGCTTCCAGCATTCCAGCAGTATGACAAACTGGGGCCACTTAAGAGCAGCTCTGATGTAGGTGGAAGATGCAGGATTCGTGAGCCTCTAAAGGCAAGTTAAAGTGGCTTGAGGGCTATTGCAGCATGGCTGTGGGACTGAGAAGATCAGTGTCCCTGTTGACAGGCTTGTCTGATCCCCATCCCATATCCCCAATGGGTGGCAGGTTATGGTGGCTGGTGCAATTTTTGGCTTAGTCTCTATGCCAAACCTCTGTAAAAGCTGCAAAAGGAGCAGGTTTGCAGTGGGAAGTGAACTTTCCTTAATACGTTCTAAAGAAAAATCTTCCTTTTCACCAAGCAGGCGAAATCTGTCAAATGGTATGTCCATAAGGGAGACCTGGACATCCTGAGAAAAAAAAACCTGTTGAAGATAAGCAATCGGTGGTGTCCAAGCCACACGGAATGACATTTAGCTGCATCCTAGCCACCTCCCTGAATGTTTTGTGCTAGAGAGCCAGAGGGTCTTCAGGAACTGTCAGAAAGATCCCTTTGACCAAATCCCAAACAGCGCACATATCTCCTCCAAGTAAACAACTGGTTTTGGCCAACCTCAAGGTTAAACTGGCGGAGGAGAATGTACGGGTCACAAATGCTTTAATCCCTTTTAACGCTCTGTCTGGGGAGAGTCATAGGAAAAGAGTTGTGATTTACTTTGCTTGTACAGTTTTGAATCACAAGACTCTTAGGATTGGATTGCTGAGTAAGGAAATCATATGGCCTGTTGCAGAGGCCTGTGGTGTCTGGCAAGCTGCCTGTTCACCGGTGGGAGGTAGACTTCGCCCATGTGCCCATCAAAGTAGGAGTTCAGGCCTCATTAAAGGGCAATAAGGGCTAAGAGAAAGCCTGCCCAGGTTGCAGGACCTCTATAAAGACTTTCATTTTGACCTCCTCAAATGGGGAGTTGTATGACCAACACATCCACTGCACGACCAATGACCACATCAGATGAAGCACTTTTTTTTGTTGGAGGTCTGGGGGAGAAATCATCCAAGTATCAGGGGATGTATCCAGGCACCCTGGCAAGTCCATGTACAAATTGTACGCATCTTAGTATGGAAATAACTCATCCCCTTCATCAGCATTATCAGATCTAAATGGCAGCAGACTCTATAGTCCAAACTAAGAGGTTGGAGGCGAACCAGAGGGTGGCTCTGCAGCAGGGGTACCATTTTGTCAAAATCAGATTGAAGGGGACACAGCAATGTGAATCCCAACCTCAGGGTCACACGTTCAAATCTCAGCGGGTTTCATCCTTCTGAGGTCGATAAAATGAGTACCATTGAGTTGAGAAACAAACATCTGTTATTCAGCGCCAAGATACCCTTGGGTGAACATGCGATTTAAAATAGGTCCAAGGAGAACATGTTTGGATGTATAACAAGGCGCTTTAACGGTCTCAAGCCCAGCTCCATGCAAATGGTGGTCTTGGGTCGGTCAGTCCATGTGTCTTGCCGGTCACAGCACTGAAGATGGTCCCAGCATTCTTTTAAGGGATTGAAACGCCATTGACACCTTGTACACCATATACACTTTTAAAATGCTCTAATTTGTGTGTAATAGTCTCATGCATATTTTGCTTGTTCTACAAGACATGTGTGTGAAACAAACAATTTCCCTTGCCTGAACCGCTCACTATGTTGTACGACTTTCTTGCCAAGTTGGATGCAGGCTTGTGTCCCACGGAAACTGTTGATTGCTTGTAAATATTGTTTTGATTGTATAAAATCTGTCCGGCTGGATACATGTGTATAATATAGTACTGATTCGGTCTATATTTACTGATCATAACTTATTTTCTGTCTGGGGACCACGGTCTTTAGAAAAAGTCTATGTTTTTAGGCACAATTCCTGGGTCCGCTCACAGGTGTGCAAATCAGATGTGCCCACGTCAGCTTCACAGCTTCGCCTTTCCTTAAAACATACCTGCTTTAACCCCTTAAGTGCTGATGACGGGTCCGCTCCGTCATCAGCTACGGGTGAGCTGTGCTGATGACAGAGCGGTTCCGTCATGGCCCGCTCGGCACGCATGCGCGGCGCGAATTTCGCGCCTGCGCTGACGTTCCATTGAGCGGGGCGGGCCATGACAGAACCGCTCCGTCACAAGCACAGGTCAACCGACGCTGGTGACGGAGTGGTTCCGTCACCAGCATGCGGGCGCCGCGCGGCCGCCACGCCCCCTTAGCACTGCGGCGGAGTAGCCGCCGCAGTGAAGGGGTTAAAGATAATCAGGTAATTGGCTGGAAAATGCCACCACATACTGATGAAGCCTTCTGGGCATTTTGGCTAAGATCAAGTTTTGTGGCTGGCTGGCTGGCTTGCTGGCTGGCTGGGCTGGCTGGCTGGGCTGGCTGGGCTGGGCTGGCTGGGCTGGGCTGGCTGTGGATGTACGGAAAAAAAACCCAATCCAAAGCCTAGATATAGGTATTATTCAGACAACGAGACAGAAACAACCAGTTAGGCCTAAAACAGAATGCCAACATCAGGACCTTTACACAGAGGATTTGAACGATTTAGCAGATCTCTAGCCATGCATAATTTTTAGAGAAACAGAATACCTCTGCTACTTTCACGAGATTCTTCGGGACCTAACTTGCACCTAGGAAAGGACAACCGACAAAACATTAGGCGCAGCAGTGTCTCAGGACGAGAGCATCCAGCTGCTAGACAATGCACTATTTAGCGCTACATTCACGCGGGTTTGGTTGGAAGGTTACAAGAACAAACTCCCCAGGTAACACCTCCGAACCACCCACGCCTACCGTGCTATAGGAATGGAATCTACGAGGGGAGAATCCCAGCTAGCAGCTTTACAGAAAGGACCAAAATCAACCCAAAGCCTAGGAGGTCAGTTAAAAGGCTAGTGATATACAAATATCCAGTAGCAAAATGTTAGTTTAATTTAATTAAGGGGCTTCACGTCTGATGTTACTACCTTTTATTAGGTTTCGCCTGCCGAAGGCTGCGCTCTGCGCAGCTTTTCGGCGCAGGCGAAATCTATTGTTTACAATATGGGCTTCAGGAACATCCTCCCATTGGCTAGCTCCATAAATGGAGGCTAGCCATTGGGAGCCGGATCTGTCCTTCAAGGCCGGACCAGATTCGGGGGCGTTCCTGCGATTTTTTCGCTCTCCGCCTCTGCGATGTCGTCATCGCGGCGGTGGGCGGAGTTTCGTTTTTTTAAAAAATTCGTTTGTATTCGTCATTTCATGCCGACCACGGCCGGCGGAAGAAGTCCAGGTGAGTGTTTTTTTTAAATTATTTTCTTCACGCCCCCCCCCCCCTCCCGCTGTCCGTGTGTCCGTTCGGCCCCCCTCCCCGTGTGCCCGTTCCCGCCCCCCCTCCAAAACTCGATATTCGTTCACGGAGAGCAGTCTAGCACTGGTTTAAAAAGAGATCGCTTTCGGTTTTGCGATGGCTGTACAGGCTCATTGTATTCCACACGCATGCACATACCACAGCCTCGGACGACAGCTGTGCTCCCCAAAATGCAGCCCGTACACCTTCCTTTGACTGCCGCTCGTCCTGCGCCAGACGCTGCACTGGGCGACAAAAGGCACGTTTTTGGCAGCACAGCTTGAAAGCCGGCCGGCCCGCACCTCTATGCCACACCCGCGCCTTTTGAATAAGTCAGAGCAGAGCATGAAATTGAGGTGAAGGCACTCCCGGGTGTGTTTCCTACTCCCCGGATCTTTTCGTTCCTTCTCAGCCCGTTCCCTTTGTAGTCGGGATTCCTCTCCCTTCCCTCTGCCTTCCCGGCACTCTCTGCTGTTCCTTTGCCCCCGTGCCCACACTTACCATCTGCGAGAAGAGCGCCAGCTTGGTAGTGTAAGGCAGGAAGGCGCTGTAGTTGGGGGCGGCCCTGTAGAGCACGTGAGCGTTGTACATGCCCAGCGCAGAGGCGGTGAGGGCAGCCGGGCTGCTGGCTCCCAGCTCGCTGCCTCCACCCGCCCGGGCTCCCGTTGCTGTGGTGGCGGCTGCAGCCAGGAGTCCCTGGCACTCCCCTGTCGCGTAGACTGCTCCTGGGCCGGCGCTCAGGTACTGCGGGTAGCCCAACTGCGGGAAGGATATGCTGCCCTCATTCCCTGGTGAGGCGGCAGGCAGGCTGCACCCCTCTCCTCCTAAGTCCTCTAGCCCGAGAGCGTGATCTGTGGGAGTGGTGCGCAGAGCACAAGGTGCGCAACTGACACTGCTGGAGCGTGTGTGTCTGAAGGAACAGAGGCTGGCCATGTGCGTGAGAAATAGATTGTGAGAGAGACCGAAAAAGAGACAGCAAGAATGTGAGAGTGACCAGCAGTCTATTCTTGATAGAGAGAGTGGAAGAAGCAATGTGTCTGTCTGACAGAAAAACAAAGTTATAACTGTGTGTGTAAGGGAGGGATTTACTGTGTGGAATAGTTTGTAAAATGGGAAGTGTGTGTGAAACCGATAGTTTCTTTGAGAGAGAAATGGTGGCTTGGGGTTGGGAGAGCATGTGTGTGTTAAACAGAGAGGGTGTCTGCTTGTGATAGTGTCTATATGCCAGAATGGAAGTGTGTGGTGAAGAGAGGTAATGAGAGTGGGTGAGAGACAGCTGTGGATTGTCTGTGGAAAGAGACTGAGAGCGAGTTGCCTAGTAAGTGCTCACTCTACACATGAATAATCTACCTAACACGACCATGTCCTGTGTAGACGTCCAAATCTTCCCTACGTTCTGTCTGTTTACCTCACCCCCAACCCTGTGTGAGTGTAGCCCTGTCCCCTCCACGCACCACTACCGCCTCTGAGTGGTCGCCTTCGCTGCTCTGTGTATTTAATACGGACGCCTCAACCCCTCCCCCTCCTCTCCCAGAAGTTCTATGACGACTTGTCAACACGATTTTACAGCTGTCCAACATGGAGGTTTCGCTGTTCTGCAAGCCTTCTAGTGTCCTTTTTAATAGGGACTAAAATCTGCTTCCCTCCTTCGTCCCTCTCGTCCAGCAGCGGCAGGGACTCAACCCTGGCCAAGTAGAGGCGCCAGCGCCTCGCCACCTCCACAGGCCCCTCAAGGAGCTAAAGGCACCAGTGAAGGATGGGCACGCTTCTCTGTTGGGTTTGGATGGAGATCCCAGGAGGTGCTGGTTCCTCAGCCTGTAATTAGCGATCATCTCTTCATTAACGTCGCCATCAGTAGCACTAATGCATGGGTCAAGGAGCACGGCGACCCCCGCCTGAGAGAGCGTGTTTGAATGGCCACATTTGCATATGAGCGGGTTAACAGGGTCTGTCTCCAACCGCACAAACCACATGAGTGGGGTTTGCATGATTTTGCACAAACCTGCTTGGGCGCCGGGACTCGGGCGGAAGGAGAGGCAGAGACTGCAGAATGCTAGGGAGTGCAGAGGGACTGCAGAGTGCTAGGGAATGCAGTGTGACTAGGGAGTGCAGAGTGACTGCAGAGTGACTAGGGAGTGCAGAGTGACTAGGGAGTGCAGAGTGACTAGGGAGTGCAGAGTGACTGCAGAGATTAAGCTAATGGCAATGTAAATGACAATGCCATTTATTTATCTGTTTTCAAAACCAACACATAAATACAAATTTTGTCATTTACAATGCCAATAGCTCTAACTTTTCCAAAGGCGAAACCATTGCATTGTAAATTCTTGTTTTTATTTTACTGTCCTTTGGATCGGTCATCAGCACGCTCAACAAGCCTCTTTCCATTATGAATTTTCATAGTGGTAGGATTTAGCGCAGAACACAATATAAATGAATCCAAAATACAATTTTAAACACCTTTGTTTACCACCATACTCAAGGGAAACCACTGGCACTTTTAATCTGCAGGTTTAAGACTAGACTATGTTATGTTATGTTATGTTATGTTATTTATTTATTTATATAGCGCTCGGCTACTCAAAAAGAGTGTCCCGGCGCTTTATTGGAGAAAGGAAAAAACTGCGACAGAATAACATAACACCAGACAAAAGAAAAACCAGAGTGCCAGACAAAACTCACAATAAACAGACTACTGAGTAAACAGCCAAGTTTTAAGGCTTTTTCTAAAAGCCATCAGGCTAGTGGCTCCCCGCAGAGCAAGCGGCAAAGAGTTCCACAGCTGTGGCGCCAGCAATCCAAAAGAGCGGCCTCCGAGGCGCGCTTTCTTTACACGTGGAACAACTGCCAAGTACAGGGATTCCGACCTCAGAGACCTGGTCGGTTGATAAAAGACCAGTCTCTTTTGGAGGTACGTAGCTCCCCCCTTGTGAAGAGCTTTATAGGCCAGAGTCAGAGCCTTAAAGGCGATCCGCTTGCGGATGGGAAGCCAGTGCAAAGTTTTCAACAGGCCCGAGGCACTGGAACGCCTATTCAGACCATAAATTGCCCTAGCAGCGGCATTCTGCACCACTTGAAGCCGCTGCAGCAAATACTCTGGGAGGCCCAGGTAAAGAATGTTGGAATAATCCAACCTGGACCCAATCAGAGCCTGGACTGTCAATCTCCTATGTTCCTCGGAAAGCAGGGGAAGAAACCTCCGCAGCATCCTAAGGATGCCGAAGCAAGTGCCCGACACCCCCAAGATCTGGGATTTCAAGGTTAGCCTATTATCCATCTTGACCCCCAGATTCTTGGCAACTTGGGAGGAACAAGACGGAGGGAACATATTCATTGGCCACCAGGCCTGCCAGTCTGGCTCCGTGTCACACCCAAAGAAAAGCACCTCGGACTTGTCGGAATTGCACTTGAGGCTGTTCAGATGGAACCATTGAAAAACAGCCCCAAGGCAATCCCGAATACTCTCCCCATCAAAGTCACCTCCTCTCTTACAAGAGAAGAGGAGCTGGGTGTCATCCGCGTAGGATACGATCTGGGCGCCTCGCGACTCCACCAACGCCGCCAACGGGTCATAATGATATTAAAGAGGGTCGGGCTCAAGATAGAGCCCTGTGGGACCCCGACTCCCAGAGGCGGCATCACGGCGGAGTCCGGCGGAACCCAGATCGTTTGCCGGCGGCCGGCTAGAAAGGAAGAAAACCAGTCGAACACCGTCCCCCGTAGGCCTATCTCAGAGAGTCTGGCGAGAAGACCATCATGGGGAACGGTGTCCAACGCCACCGACAAATCTAACATCACCAGCATGACTTTGCCCCCCGAGTCCAGAACCCCTTTAATGGTTTCTGAGACCTCAAGGAGCGCAGTCTCTGTGCTATGATGGGGACGAAAGCCCGATTGGGTGGCATGCAGGATCTCGTTGGTTTCAAGAAAATTGGAAAGCACACCTTGAACGTGTTTTTCCAAAATCTTCGTGAGAGCCGGCAACAGAGAGATGGGCCTATAATTAACTGGGGCCTTCGGATCTAGGCCTGGCTTTTTGAGCAAGGGAATCACCATCGCCTGTTTCCAAGCTTGTGGGACCACTCCATGCGTCAGCGAAAGATTTAACAGCGGGTTGCCAGTGGGTTAATCACCTCCGCAACTTTCGCTAGAAATTTAGCAGGGCATGGGTCAAGGGGTGAGCCCGACTTTAAATTGCCCATTAGAGCTAAGGAGTCAGTAGCAGAGATCGGTGGAAACACACTCAGCGTCACACCTGGCCCGGCCTGTGGCGATATGGTGATGTCAGGTTCAATCTGGACCGTGGACACTGGTGTCAGGAGTGCCTCCTGAATGCGTTGGATCTTGCCCGTAAAGAAATCAGCAAGGTCCGTAGCCCAGGTACCTGATGGCTTCTCGTCCGAGGTGTTGGACCATGGAGAAGTGAATTCTCTCACAATGGAGAAAATCTCCTTGCAGGAGTTAGAAGCAGCTTCTATTCTTCTGGCTAGATATGCTTATTTTTCCAGGCGAATGTCCCGGTGATAAGCCTTAACCACCGTTTTGTAGGTCTGCTTGGCAACAGTGTCATATTGTGCCCGCCAGGCTCTTTCGGCTACCTTGCACTGCTGCCGCATAGCCGACAGTGCAGCGGTGAACCAAGGCGCAGAGACCCGTTTCGGTGTCGGGCGAGATGTCAGTTCCGGGGCAAGATCATTTAGCCTGTCAAAAAGCCAGTCCTGCAGGGTCTGCAGATCCCTGTCCAGATCGCCGGAGAGGGGGCAAGGGTGGACCACTGCTGCCTGAGCCAGCATCTCTGGAGTTACTCGGTGATATGCCCTATGGACACGACCCTGTTGATGTGCCAGGATAGGCAATGGTTTGACTATGCCCTGGTATGTTGGTTAATTGAAAAGTCAGGTCATCAGCTTCTTGCGGAATTCAAGAAGAGAGGTAGAGGTTCTAACGCAGAGTGGAAGCCGGTCCATGCTTCAGGAGCGCTGTAAGAGAACGCCCATCTTCTTGATCTGATTCTGTGTATGCATAGGATGTGTGCGAGTAGGAGGTGGTGAAGCAGAGGTTGCTGGGTGGTCAAGCTGAATTTCCACCTCCCCATTATCGAAAGTTACCTGTACTTTTTCATCCATTGTCCTCACTATGTATGGTTTCCCCACCCTTTCTTTTACTTCCATATGTAGGATTCAACTCTGTCAAGGCCTATTCTAGCACGTAAGTTCTCCATGTTGGCGCCTGGTGTCTTCCAAGTCATTAATCCTTGTTACACCATGGTGAGATCTATAAACTTAATGATATTTTTTTTGTTTTTGGGAAGTCCACAAAGGCTGAATATGGAGATCTTAGCTGCATCAAAACGAATCATCCAGTGGCGACTGTACTATACCTCTCCAAGATCCAGTGGAAATTGGGAAATCCCATACAAGGTGCTGAAAACACAGTTTTGCTTGCTTTCCAGGCAACAAGAGGACAACCTCAGAAAATCAAAATGCTATAGCAGGAGAAAGCCTCGAGAAATCTACATGCCCACTCGCTTTGGCAAGCTAGATTTCATCAAGGCGAGCTATTTTCAGAGCCTCCTGGACCATTCTATAGCTGACAAGTAATAGGTGTTCTGCTCACTCACAAAGTGAATGAGCAATTAAGATAATTTTATCTTGTCACATTTGCTCTGCATTCAGAGAGGTCAAAAATCAGTTGGTCTACATTTGCTTTCATTTCTTGGACTGCTAAGTTAGAGGATTTTGTAAAGTGAACCGTCTGACAATCATGCTGTGCAAAACATGTGAAAAGAAAGGCTATAAGATTTCAGGCGTTTTTTTCCAACAACATTTAAATAGCCAATACCTCAACTGCACAAACATTTTACAATATATTTCAGTAGTTATGAAAGCACGTTTGTAACTCTGTAGTGAAAAAAAGATTTTTATAGGATGAAAATAAAATCAGAACACTTCACTTGGTGATGTGGATATGATAAATATATTTGCAGAAAATGCATGGTTAGTGGGAAAGTCTATGGTCATTTCAATGAAAAATGTGTTGTCAGTCAAAGACTGTGCACTAGCTCATGATTTAGCAATATATTTATTAAAAGTGAGTTTTTAACTATGAACTGAGAAACATTCCTGCCCCGCCCGGATGACAATGCTATTAGCGAACTAAAAGGTAAGTCAGGAGTAATGTGTACCCTATATGTGCACCAGATTTGTACTATACATGGAGGAAATATTTAAGTGTATTAAATAAAAAAGAAGAGGGTTTTTTTTACCAGCAGAAATGCTGAACTCGCATATTTGAACGTGCTCTCATGTGACAATGAAGAAAAAGCCAGCTCCATTAAAAAAAATATTTGTCTAGGATCACACAATTTGAGACCGGTTTATGGGCAAGTAAACTATAGTTAGTTCGAGTAGATTATTCAACGTGGTGGACCTGCAGGTCTAGTAACATTTTAATGATTTTTCGAGGACTGCCGGAGCTTTCACACTCAAACACTGGTGCAAATTCTTAGTGTCAGCAGGCGCAGAAAGAAATACTCGTCCCATACTCTGCCTGTTCTCTCATCACGCTACTGAAGCAAATAAAAACATTCAATCAACTGGTTTTATAGCAAGCCACTGCATAATAGCCTTTATATTTTCAATCTTGGATTCTCTGCGTGATTAAAAACAGCTACAGATAAAAAATAACATATAAATAACTCCTCAGGCAGCCAGAAAGCTGCTGCGGCCACTCCAGGCATTCCAAGGTTTGCCAGCTCAGCGTTAAAATATGAATTCTTAAAAGCAGTCATTCCGGCTCCTTTTCTCAAGAGGAGGAGAGGGAGGGGAGCCCGGGGCTAGCCTGCTAATTCGACTCTACAGTATTTCCCTACAAGCATGCACAGGTCAGACTTCATGGGAACCGGTTCTGGCACTGTACTCCTGTCGTGGGCTGGAAGCAGACATCTGCCCGCAGCTCAGTTCCCAAGACACCATGGTCACCAAAACATTGGTAAACACATATTTAGTATTTCTAGAATCTCAGTATTTCCTCTTTAGCTTACTCTTACAGCTAAAGACTGCGACTAATGCCTTTGGTCTCCAGGCAGCTGAGAACCTACAACAGATCCACGCCATCAATAACAGTACTAGGCGCCAGTGGAATGCATGCCATAACTCCATAGTCCCCATTTGTGAAAGCCATGCCTTCTTGCTGTATAAAGACTCCCTAAGTGATCCTGTAATGGTTCAATGCATAGTATGAGGGCAAGCACAAATAGCAACAACTGTTCCCAAGATCTGTGACTTGGCCACAAAATGGCACCGGCAGTCACACGCTCCACAACCAGCACCTCACCGGGCTCCAGGCAGCCACATTTTGACTACAGTTTACAAGAGCTACTGCACCTATTACCCTTACAGCCAGGATAAACACCTTTCAATGTGACGCACCCATAGAGAAAGACTTGGAGACCCCGCAGAATGCAAGAGGAGGCACCAACAGAAGATGATTCTCCACATGTCCTCGATAGTAAACGCGGCTAAGAAACAGGCATTTAGCAGACTATCAAAATAGAAACTTAGTAGACTTTCAAAATACACCCCATTGGCACTTTCTCCAAATCAGTGCTTCAGTTTAAAAATGTAAATACTGAACTGAAAAGAGCATGGGCGAAATGGGCCTATATACTTTAAAAAGCAGGATAGCAATGTAAACAAAGTTTAACAGGGGCCTTAGTAGGAAAGAAACAAATAAATGATAATGGGCGCCTTGCTAGAAAGGTTTGTGCCCACTGTACCACTGTACATTAATCTGAATTACTTACTTCCGAGCCAAAAATATTTCTCTCCAGATTTGTACTAGTCAGCTGAAAAAGCAAGACCTACAATTGCGAAAACGTCCTTATTTTGTATAACTCACCCATTTCCAGTGGCGAGTCTGGGCAGTCTACACCTGTATACAGAATGGTCTTCTTTGTTGAGTAGCAATAAGAGCCAGACCCATAGAGTAGGTTCTAAATACAATATATTATATACCATTGAACTGAAGCTACATAAATACCACCCCCCTACTTGCATAACGTTTTAGGCTCTCAGCAAAGGATTATGGGAATTCTGCTATTTTTTTCAATGTGCAGGCTGAGCAGAACGTAACTTCCACCATATGCAGTTTAAAACATCACATTAACAAGCAGATGTTCTTGAATGACACCAATATCACATCCGCATGATGGAACATTCAGAAGTCCTTCTGCACTGTGTAGTGATCTTAAGGTGTCGCAAAGTGCTGCAAAAATGGCCTATAAAATACTCTCTTTTTAAGAAATTTTGAAGTTTAGGTACAATTGTAACAACTGTCTAACTCGACATTCCATACCCATAGCTACACAATCAATGAAAATGTGCTAAATCCTTAGGAGACCTATTTTTTAAAGACCAGTAATCATCAATGTTCAACTTGTAAGCGGCCAAAAACAAGAGACTCTCAGATCGTTACGGTGCTGAAGGCAGTAATAAAGGACCGAAAAAGATTGACAATCTAAAACAATGGATCAGAATTACCAAGAGCACAAAACCCCTGTGAAATAGATAATGTCAGTGGAGAACAAAGAATGCAGGAGAAAAACATAACGAACTGATACGTACCATAGGGGACAATGTTAAAAGATACTGGACTGAAGCTTAAGATTGCACGTTTTGCCACATTTGGTTAGAATTGTGAATTATAAGCATCAACAGAATATCTGTTGACACTTTGTGCCATACATATTACTATTTTTAGCTTAATTTATCTCAGGTAGGTTGAAACCCCTAATTATGTGTAATGATGCTTTTGATGAGCCTCACACAGTTTGTGGACATTGTCCTGTGCTACAGGGTGATTCGTAAATAGATCCCCCCGCACCGGAGGATTACTGACATTGTTCAAAGCAGGAGTTCCTCTTGCCGCCTGGAGCCAGAGGATGCGGCAAAATGACACAATGAGGAAAAGACCGCCTCTGTGAGCTAAAAGAAGAGATGGAATCATCTACTCAACAGCAGCTCACCAGGCACAAACCTGTTCTATAGCCAGCATCAAGAACTGCTTATAAATCAGGCTTAAAGCATGGTCTTATGTACTGAAATCGAAATCAGATCCACAACCAGGGAATGAAGTTGGAACTGTGCAAGCTGGTAGTTTCCAAGGACTGACAAACTGGGACTGGCAGTGTACTGGCATTGTGTAAACTAGCAGCTTGCTAGGATTGTCAAACTGGGAGGATATTGGAATTGTGAAAAAATGGCTGGTAGTGGAAGTGAGAGAACTAAGAGGGCATTGGGATGGAAGAGTTTGCGGGAAGTGTACGGGGGTGGAGTTAAACGGGGATGCTGCAAACTGGGAATGCACTTAAAACATGCATTAATGGAGGAGGAGCCAAGATGGCGACCGGAGCGGACCTGTAGGCTCCCGGCTCCGCCAGCCTGCTACCGCCGCGCCGTGATCCTGGCATGAATCCTGATGCACTTTGATCACAGCTGAAAGACGGCGCGGCGCTGATCCCGGCGGTGTGCTCCTGGATTCTAGACTTGCCCGGTGGCCGGAGATATCCGCGGTGATGCCCGCAGCCCTGGGAGCCCGTCTGCGCAGCAACCCTTTGTCGTCCCCCGGAGACCTGAGCGGCGCTGACGACTTGATACCGGTGGGGACTTCAAGAGGCACCGTTTATACAGCGACGACCACGGCGATTTCAGGGGGAGGCCAGGTGCGAGCGCTCGTTGAGTGGGGGCACCCTATTGCAGCTGATCCTTTGTCTGGGGCAGGCGCGGGCGGAGAACGCAGCCCGGCCATGTTGGATGACCTGTGCTTGCCTGTCCCCGCGCCTCGCTATCCCCTTGGTACGGGGCACCTCTCCGAGCTGGGTGCTTCACTAGTGCCGAACCTTGCAATATCTTAGCCCCGCAAGGACGCCCGCCTGAGCCACGATTATCCTGTGATTTCCCCCGTACTTTCGCCGTGGTGGCTTGATTGAGGCTCCGAGGAGTGGGGGGGGGCTTCTGTCCCTATCACTGCCCTGTGGGGCCCTGCCTGCTATGGGGTCCGACTCCCGAATGCCTTCCTTGGGAATTGAGAGCCGGGGGCTTCAGCCTGCAATATCCTTTAAATCCCTCCTGACTGCTTTGCACGATCTCCGCGCTGAAATGCGCCAAGGCTGCCAAGTGCTGTGGGTCAAGATGGACGACATGGCGTCGTCGCTACGGCGAGACTACGATATACTGACCCCGCCGACTCTACCCCCACCTCTGCTTGCACCTCAGGACAATACAGTGTCTCCTTCAGCCGACTTGGCGGATGTGCCCGCTCCCAAATTTACTATCGCCCGAGATTGCCTGCCTGCTGCCTCTACCAGAGATACTTTGTTTCTTCTTTCACCGGAGAGTGCAACTTTGTTGAAATGCCCGTCGCGAGGGCCTTGGGACATATTTAACTCATCATCGACCTCATTACCGGCCCCTGGGTGGTGTCTCCTGACTCTGACCTCGGAGACCTTGAACGCTCTGCAGTTTCCCAGGGTACCCACTACTATGGACGAAGGAGGTATTGTTGGATCCCGACGGCCATTTTGTGGTTCTGCGACACTCTCGCTCTCTCTGCTGCCATATTGGTTCCCTGCTTTGCTGTGGCTTTGCCTGGTGGGCTTCCGACGTTCGGGACAGGGCTGATGACTTTTTTCTTACTGGCACTGACTGTCCGCCTGTTTTTGACCTCGGACTGGACTATTTGTTGAGGTGCTGATTGTGGATTCAGTGAGGCATCTATCTATTTTGTATTGTATTCCTCTTCGGTGCACTGAACTCTCCCTGCACCTCGTGTCGCAAGTATTGTATTGTATCATTTTTGGTCTTCCACCGGGGGGCGGCTGTTGTTTTGCGGGCGGGTTGCTCGGGTGCGAAAGTTACGGTTGGTGGCTGCTGGGCCCGTACTGGACTAGCCGGGGGGGATCCGGACCGAAAACACTAGCAGGATGTAGGGGTTGTGGATGACTGGGAGTCCCGGGGTTCTGGTATTGTAGTGGCTCCTCCCCGCTTCTTTCTTTTTGGGAGTGGTGGATCAGCTCGTTCTTTTCTTCCTCCCTATATTCAAGTGTTATAGTATTTCACTTTTCGTTTTCTTCCTTTACTTTTACTATATTTCGGGTTCTTTATGGGGCGACAGGCACATTGTCGGGGGGGGTAGGCCGTAGCCTCCGCATTGGTGTAGGGTGGGGGGGTAGATTTATTTTTCTTATTTAGTTCTATGGGCCTTTTTCTCCCTTTTCTGCGCTTTCTTGTACTGTTTTCCTTTCTGGGTCTGTGATAGAGGATGGTTGGGAGTGGGTGGCGCTGAGAGTGGCACGAGCTTAGTTCCTGTCGTCTGCTGGTTTTTTATTGTGTCGCTACTCTGATGGGATACTTCACGCAATTGTTGCTATTATTTTTGCTGCCTACTCATTTGGGTTCTAATGTACGGGCTCGGATCTCCTTTGTACCTATCCTTTATCGTCTTCTGTTTAATTTGGAAAAATCTAAAAATTAACCTTCACTTCTCCTTCCCCCTGGCGACATAATTTTCAGTGTAAATGTTTTTAATTGTTGCTCTATCTCCTGATGCCATTGGGGGGACCGTAATGTTGACACCTGCGCTCGCGTGGTTTGTGGCCGGCCGGATGGTTGTAGGCCCGTATTTGTCTTTCTGCAAGATGCGCAATAAAGGTTTTCAAAAAATTTAAAAAAAAAAAAAAAACATGCATTAATGTTGCGGGACAACCCATAAACCATCTACAACGTTTAAAGTAGGGTGACAATGTAGGGGACAATTCCTAAACCATCAGCAGCATCTTAAGGAGAGTGACAACATCTTAGGAACAGCATCAATGTTAGGGACGGTTGAAAAACAAAGTGAAACATTTTAGGAGTGTTGGGGACTGTGTAAATAATATTTGCAGAATGTTTTTGTGTTCACTATTGTACAATATATTTCTTATACATTTGGTAGGAATGCCTTTGTCGTTCAGTTTGTGCTGGCAGTTTACTATATGTATTAATTTGAACAATTCATAAAAATTGCCAGCATACATTTTTCTTGTATATTAAATGGGATGATGATGGACTATCACGCTCCGGGCAGAGTCTGGGGCAGGAATCTTTGGAGGCCAAATAATATCAATTTATGAAGCATTCTAGCTATTTACTGTGAGTATTTGCTAACCTTTTCCGCTATTATTTTTGGATGTTGTCATTTTGGGGATATCATATCATCTTGCACTTGCTAGTGCTACCTGAAGATAACTTCAAGAGCTCAGAAACTTCAAAATTGAGCAGCCCAGTTGATTCAGGATAAACAAAGAGGAAACGTGTATCCTCTGTGGTCTGGAAGGTTGCCTGGCGATCACTATAGGCAAGAGTATATTTGAAGGCCAAAGATTTGTCTGTGGGTGAGCAAATCGGTCTTCATTGGCAACTTGGTTTTACTTCAGGTTATGGGCTATCTGGGTCCAATGTATTCAAACCTATTCTCTCCAGTCTAGAAGGCTGGTTGAACCTGCTGATCAGTTTGCACTCAAATCATCTCATCGTATGTCCTAAAATGTAATGCTGTACAACTTTTCTTTGGCACTGTAACCAATCACCTTCATTTCTGTAGTACTATGAAGACTGGTCTCTTAAACTGACCCCAGCTGTTCCTTTCTACTTCGGTGCCAGGTGGAACACCAGTGAATGAACGCACAAACGAGACCAAGCTATTAGCCATCAAAATGTCCAGCACAAACAAGAGGGAAAAAATACAGAATAAAGGCAAAGTAACAGAACCGCATATGACAGTTTGATCACAGTGAAAGCATGAAATGCAGAATAAGGCACAGCAGACTTGGGAAATATACAATACCCGTACTGGAGCCCATGACATTACTGCACCAAGAACCGATTCTGAAACACTGTCAATGTACAGGAGTTGATCCTAGGGGGGTAATCTCCACAGTCATTCAAAGATACTACACCTTCCATAGTTGAATGCAACATAACAACAAGATTTACACCACGGCAACAAGAAAGAGCGCAGCCAAGAAACAAGCAAACGCCTTCAGGGTGACCTTTCACAAAGTGAAGGCAACAGGACAGTGACGGCACACAAGAGTGATAGCAGCACAGAGGCAGTGCATTGCTGAAAAACTGTTCTCCAAACTCAAGGGGGAAAGTACCTCTTTGCTATCTTTATTGGCTTAACAGATCAAAAAAGGGAAAACAATAATGCCATTCTTTTTTAAAACATCCTTATTTAACAGTTATTGTGATCAGTACTGTCGAAAATTGTCTGGCATGGTCGAGTGAAGAGATGTTGAGCCAATGACAACGGGACGGGTTTACTAACCCTGCGAGCTACTAAGGCAAGAATGAAGCCAAGAACACTTTCCAAAGTTTAGAACGCTGCCATTTTGAGGTTTTACCCTTTACAGACAGAGAAAAATTAATATTATAGTGCTTTACAGAGACTGATCTGTTCTTATGCACAAACTTAGTAAGGCACATATAATGTACAGCTGATCACGAGAACCTATTGCTGCTACTCAAGGGCATTAACCAGTGGACCACGTGGCCGAAGATAGAAGTACATTGCATGACAATAACATTCAGAAGCAAAGACAAAGGAACAGGGAAGTATGCCCGGCCAAATGAAGTATGCCCGGCCAAATGATCGGCTTTAAAGGGACACTCAAAAGCCACAAACAGTTATGATGTAGAGGAAAGCGGAATTCCGATCCCCTCTGCACTGAACAGCCCTCCTGGGAGATTGAATATGAAATTTGGCTTCCGCTCACAAAGGATGTGTGGTCGGAAAGAACCCTGGCAGCAAAAAACACTTACAGAGAAATACTAACCACTTTGGGGAGAAAATAATTTGTTCTCAGGAATACTCGGTCCTCCTGAGGGATTCTGAGCAAATTAGGCAAAAGAAAGGGCAGAGGTTAGCAACACCTTGGCAAGGTACCACATCCAGACATTCCAAAACTCCAACTACTTGAAGCCTCAAAATAAGCATTGGCAAACATAAGAATGCGCCTGGAAAACTGTGCAATGTAGTCTAGAGCTGAGATCTGCCTGCTCCCCCACACATGTTGGAACATGGTTCCCTTTCCCTTTGAAGAGAGCCATGCCTTTCCTCTCTAACCGAATACCAACCATTTCCTGCACCTCCAGTCACAACGTAAGTCACAGCCTACAACGAGCAGGCACAATGCCATGAGAACCCGGATAAAGTACCAGCTCTACCACACTTTGGCAGGTGTCCGTTTTTAAAACATACACAAACCCTTATCCTTGTCATCTACATATATAGAAAGAGTCAATAGAAGCTCATCTCGTCCATAAAGTCGCCACTTTCCCTACCTTTTTATTTTATCTGGTAAAGGCAATACACAGTTCCAAGTTTTCCGTTGACCGCCCTTTGTGAATACTTTTTTCAACATTGCATGCTTTCCTGCCCCTAGATGATACAGAGGGCCACTTACATCATGTGGTATGCAGTGATAAATTGTGCAGTAGGAATGACTTGACCAGGAACGAAAATCTAATTATGAATGCAATGTGATTAAATGAAAAATATTCACTACCTGCTGTAGCATTATCTAGCAATGACATTTAACACAAAGTCTGGCTATATAGTCAATCCCACCCTAAGAGTAAATGCATACAGATGTTTAAGAAAGAGCACAATACTAATCATAACGTTACTGACCAACCATTATTCTGTTTCTCTTCAATTGGAGTACAGAACACCGTTTTAATATGAGAATCCCTACCTACCGCCCACAGTGGGGCAAGTTCTCCAACATAAGACTGCACTCTCTTGACCTCTAGTCTGCGTGAACACACATCTTGTAATGGAAGGTTCCTTTCCTATTTTACACATTCCAGTAGGGTCTAAAAACACCTATCTCCTACGGTTCAGTGTCAAGTTTCTTCTCTGTACACACTGAGGTCTAAAACCACCCCTTCCCAACAGTCCTACTGAGAAGTATTTAACTTATTTTTTAACTTTTTGACTAGAAGATGCGCTCATACTCAAGATATCAGATATTTAAAGAAATGTAAATTGTTAGAAATTCTACAGAACCTCAAATGCACTCCTGAAACAGTTAAGAGAAAAAGTACACACGAATTGCCAGCAAGATTTAAGCAAAACCATTTTGTAATAAAGCATGAATGATTATTTAAAATACGTACGGGCTTTGCTTCCTGCTTTAGACAAAAAAACAAGTTAATGCCATCAAGTCTGGAAATTCCTAAATGCCGTAATGGCCGGGTTCGAGGTTGGCAATGCACCTTTGCAAGCAGCAGGCATTGCATCCCATATGAAGCATCCAACTGCTCCCAATTTGTTTGCTCTGGAAAGCTTTTGTTGAAAGGTACAGGTTATACAGTAGATGATAATTTAAGTGGCAAATACATCCCACCCATAGCTCTACTACTCTCGAAACCTGTCTTCAAAAAGACTCATCAAGCATCAATCCTTGCTTATGTGGAGGACTGAAGAGCACAGAGTGTAGTCCACCGTGACATCTTTCCTCCAACACCTGAAACCCCATCTCTCCAATATATATATCTATCCATACTAATATAATAAAGAGAGAGCCCAAACCTTTGAGGCGGGTAATCTCAGGAACCACAGCACCAATCACAACACCCAATACAGCGTTGGAAAGGGCAGTTGCAGCAGAAGGACATAGGCTATGCAGACGCCCACCATATACATTTAAAGCCCACCATATACATTTAAAAGGTAAAAGAACCGCACCAGCAAAGTAGTCCCTTGTGGGCGTGTCTGCGTTGTGCTGTGGGCGTGTACTGGGGGCGTGTGGTATGTTCCGCCCTTCATGCCATGTTTCATATCGTGTGCTAATCCCACCCTGGTCCCTATAAATACCCCTGCACCCCATAATCATAACCCACCCTTACTCCTTAAAATACCCTAACACCCTTAAACAATAACCCATCTTAACCCTATAAATATACCCTGTACCCCAAAACCCAAACCTATCCCTAAACCCTAAAAATACCCCTGTACCCCAAAACCCAAACCTAGGCCTGAACCCTATAAATACCCCTGTACCTCAAAACCCAAACCTACCCCTGAACCCTAAAAATACCCATGTAACCAAAACCTAGCGCTGAACCCTAAAAATACCACTGTACCCCAAAACCCAAACCTACCCCTGAACCCTAAAATACCCCTGTACCCCAAAACCCAAACCTAGCCCTGAACCCTCAAAATACCCCTGTACCCCAAAACCCAAACCTACCCCTGAACCCTAAAAATACCCCTGTACCCCAAAACCCAAACCTAGTCCTGAACCCTAAAAATAACCCTGTACCCCAAAACCCAAACATACCCCTGCACCCAAAAAAATACCCCTGTACCCCAAAACCCAAACCTAGCCTGAACCCTAAAAATACCCCTGTACCCAATACTCAAACCTAGCCCTGAACCCTAAAAACCCCTGTACCCCAAAAACCAAACCTACCCCTGAACCCTAAAATAACCTGTACCCCAAAACCCAAACCTATCCCTGAACCCTAAAATACCCCTGTACCCCAAAACCCAAGCGTAGCCCTGAACCCTAAAAATACCCCTTTACCCCAAAACACAAACCTAGCCCTGAACCCTATAAATACCCCTGTACCCCAAAACCCAAACCTAGCCCATAACCCTTAAAATACCCCTGTACCCCAAAACCCAAACCTACCCCTGAACCCTAAAAATACCCCTATACCCCAAAACCCTAACCTAGCCCTGAACCCTAAAAATGCCCCGTACCCCAAAACCCATACCTATCCCTAAACCCTAAAACTACCCCTGTACCCCATAACCAAAAACGATATCTGAACCCTTAAAATAACCAAACACCCCAAAACATATACCTCAGTACCCCAAAACATAGACCCCTATACCCATATTTACCTTATCCAAACAATAAAAAAAACATGCTTTTACCATTCATACATTTACAACGAATTTCGTTGTAAATGTATGCGTGGTAAAAGCATATAAAATGTAATGCCATGAGTTATAATGGCATTGCGGAGTCATGGTACTTTTGTAATGAAAATATGCGGAGTGATGGTATGCGGAAAGAAAGTTGCGGAATAATGGGTGTTTACCGCGGGAAACAATCATTCAAGACTCACACAATTCTAATTGTTAAACGGTTGCCGATGGCCCTCAAGCGGGGGCACACACGAATCAGCGTGTCACTTTACACAGATTCTATTTCATACCCGGACAACGTCGGGACGGGCTGCTAGTGTATATATATATATCGGCCAATTGACTTTTATGAGCATAACAAAGTGATTCTGGGCCTAATTGAGTGGTGTTTATATAACAACTATTTTTTATTTGGTAAAGAGATTTGGAGGCAACTGAGGGGCGTGGCTATGGGGGCCTGCTTCTCCCCCAGCTATGCGTGCTTGCACGTTGGCTGGTGAGAGGAGCGGGTCCTCAACGTCACGCATCAAGTGTGGGTACGAGAAAAAATTGTCCGATACCTTCGCTATATTGATGATATTTTTATAGTTTGGCAATGTGATGAAACAGAAGCTTGTGCTTTTATCAATGCAATCAATGACAATCCATATAACCTTAGATTTACTTCTAAAATGAGCACCAAACAAGCAGAATTTTTGGATGTCACTGTGTATATTGATGATCACAGCAGGGTGCAGACTACTCTCCATCGTAAAAGCACTGCAGGTAACACTACCCTCCATGCCTCTAGTTTACACCCTAGGCACACGATCCAAAGTATTCCCTATGGTGAAATTCTCAGGCTGAAAAGAATATGTAGTACTGCTACTGACTTTGAGGTGTGTGTTAATGACCTGCGTAGCCGTATGAAAGCCCAAGGATATACAGAAAAAATGTTTAACCAAGCGTTAGCAAAATCCCAGGGCAGAACACGGGCTAGTCTGCTAAGTCAAGCTTCTGAGAATACTGAATTACCTGATGGGACAGTAGATATCATCAAACAGGAATGTCCCAGATTTATCACCAATTACAGTAGCCAACAAAACAGGATAAGGCAAATTATCAACCATCATTGGCCCACTATACTAACTGATAATGTATTGGGCAATATGCTTCCTGACAAACCCATGGTTACCTTTCGTCGTGCACTGAGTATGGGTGCTGTGCTCGATCAAAGTAGTCCGCAGCTCAAATGCAAACCGAATTGGCTAATTAAGGAGGGATTCCGGAAATGCTCTACTTGTAGAGCATGTAAGTTCGGAATTAATAAGACACACTACAAAACCCCCTTCAGCGACACTGAGATTCCCATCAAAGGCCAGCATACATGCAAAACGGAATATGCAGTATATGTACTGACATGTACGGGTGGCCTCAATTATGTAGGCAGTACCAAACAGCCCGTACATGTCAGAATTTTGCAGCATATTCGAGCCATTTTGCACTCAGATCCTGCATATCCGGTGGCACGCCACTTTTTGAGCTCACATAATAAGGATATCAATTGCTTAACCCCTTCGATGCTGATGACGAGCTCAGCTCGTCAACAGCCACGGGTGACGTGTGCGGATGACGAGCTGAGCTCGTCATGTAACGCGGTTATTCGAAAACAGCCGCACAGCGCAAAAATAACCGCAGCAGCGATGCGGTTAACTTACTACGAATTAGCTTCAATCCCCAAACTGAGGCGAGGTGGCAATCGTGAGCTCAAACTCAGACAATTAGAATCACGAATGATCCTCGAATTTGACAGTAAATGGCCAAATGGGCATAACATTACAGAGGTTCTTCGTCATTTTTTGTGATATGCCTACTGTTTATAATACTGAGTCTTGGATACATTTATTGAATCCTGTTGTCCTTCCCTCTAGATAGTCAGGTTCCCTGTTATCTAGTGGGCCAAATACTCTTTTCCAGGTGACTAGTAATGGTGCTTGTGTAATCAGCCATTTGTTTGGCCAGTCAAGTTCCTTGTTGGCCATTTTACCATCGATAGAAGTAACTCCTTACCTTCTCAAATTTTGTAAATATTGTTATTTAATATTTTGTATACACTTTTTATCAAATTTTGTATGATCTTTACTAGCACTGTTTTTTACACTGGGTGTTTTTAGCTATAATGAATTTTACATATTGTAGTTTTATCTAGTATCAAATGTTTTTACAGTATTCTATGAGATATACAAAAGGACAGTGTCCTATCTCTTACTGTTTGCATTTATGCACTGAATACACAGGATACTTTGCAATATGTGAGTTTAGCACTTTTTCCCCATTCCCCTTATTTCCCTATGCACTTTATTACACTCCACTTGACGCAGGCTTGGAACCAGTCTAATTTGTATATATTTGCACTTATAAATCAGCCTCAATTCCTCCAGTCACTGTAAATACATTGTGTGGGTATTTTATGTTTTTTTCTAAATGGATTTATCCTGGAATTAATTATATGAAACCATCTCAAATAATACTTGTGGAACTATATTGCACTTTTTGCATAGAGTGACTTTTCATTGTATTTATAATGTTTGTCTAAATTTGATTTACACATTATTTGCGTAATATAAAAATGAAATGCTAAGTGTAAATGCGAAATGTAGCACCACACTCCTACAGACAGGAGCAGTATGTCTTTCATTTCTGTGAAATTCTGACATCACGTTACTGGGCGGGCTGATTGGGTGTGCACTGCATTATAAAATTAAAAAACTCTAACTGGTTCCCTTGCATGTGAACAAGGGCTTTTCAAGCCCGAAACGCGTAGTGCCCTCTTGCCTACCGGCTTTCCTGCAATAAAGATCCTGTGAAGCGCATCTGGTGGTCCGTCTCCTATGTTTCCTCGCCGGTCTGACTCCCGTCTGACTCGGAAGTGGTGTTTGGAGTATATATATATATATATATATATATATACACACACATACACAGGTGACCTTTGCAGTGCGACTCCAATTCTTCAGGGTATGAAGGGATGGTCATGATATATATATTACCTACTGGCGGTCGCCAGTAGGTAGTTATAGTTAGGATTTTTTTCAATGTTAAATCTCAACACTCTATTTGGAATAACTTTGGCGCCGGTTGACAAATCTGCCTGAAAATTTCCTCAAAATGGCCTTGCGGCGTCCCGGTCCTTCCCTGAAAGTTTGGGAGGGATTTGTCAAGCGGGGGCTGAGATAAAAGGGGGGTCCCAAAACGTGTTTTCCCCATGTTAATTTCCTTAGGGCGGTCAACCTCACTTTTAGCCCGAACGGCTGAATGGATTTCCACCAAACTTGGCAAAATTGTAGGGACTGGTAGCCCGATGTGCCTTTGCTATGTCTCAAGATATGTGCTTCAGTGGATTTTGAGTAATTTAGGTTCAAAAAAATATATATATCTATGGCAGCACCCCGGTACGCGCACCGGGGAGCTCACCGGGCGCGCCACGCGACTTGCGCACGGAAAGCTGATTGGCTCTCGGGTGTCTGTAAACATTCGAAACAGTCCGGAGTGGCCGCCATCTTGTGTCTCGGTAGGATCGAGACACAAGAGGTGGTCAAAACAAAGGGGGAAATGACCATAAGGGGGCAGGGTAGACACCCCTGACCCCCTAGGTTTGATGTGGGGGCTATAAAAGGGTCCCGCTGGGCAAAAAAAAAAAAGTGTTTTTTAAAAATGTAGCCTTTTTTATAAATTAGAGGTAGTTCTAAAATGAACTGTTTTTTCTTCTTTTTGTTGTTTTATATTTTTTTATTGTTTTTTTGAACTTTTTTTACTTTTTTGGGGTTTTCTGAACAGTTTTATATTTTTTTGGGATTTTTCATGGGGAGAAACGAAAAAACAGGGAATTGAAAATGGCTCAACTGGAGCAAAAAAAAAAAAGAAAAGAAGTAATTAGGGTTTATTGGGGCATTTATGGTTGTCCCAAGCAAGGACAATGAGCTTTACGCTTTGTTCTCCGTAGGAGATGGTCTTCCCACAATATTTACAGATAATTCGGAAATCTGCAAATCATGGATGAATGCACGGCATCGTCTCACTTTCCTCTGGTGCAGATGGAGTGGGTTGCTTCCTTTCTGAGGTGGTGCTTGTGGATTGGGTAGGGTTACTGGCCAGTTCCCTCATCTCTGCAGCAGAATAATTTATTGGATGCTTGCGCTGCATGTGGCGTATCATCGTGTTGTTTCCAAATGAATATTTCTTGTTCGGGTTTCCCCAGGAAAGTTCCACGCCACAGATTTTGCAAGTCACCTTGGCTGCATTTACTTTTTTCTTCCCCTGTGGGATGGAAAAAAACTCCCATATAATGTGTTGTCTTGGCTGGTATGGGGTATTTTGTTCATCAAGCCATCTTCTCCCTTCTTCCTCCTACTCCTCCTCCTCTTCCTCCTCTTGTAGACCACCAATGATATCTTGTAGTGGTCCTCTTGGTGGTTGTGGTGGTGGTGGTGGTGCAGATGCACCAGCTGCTGCTGCTACTGAAGCCATTATAAAGATCAAAAAGGTACAGAGAGGTACAAACAGGTCTTCCTAAGTCAAAGGACAAAGTCAGAATAAGGAAAAAAGGTGGGGTCTTTCATCATTTTGAAAAAAAAATTTATTGAACCAAGGAAAAGTGTTCTTTTCAGGTCACATGACCTGGGGCTTCATCATAATGAAACCAAAACTGTTATGAACCAATAAAAATTGTTATTTTCAGGTCACATGACCAGACGCGCTTACGCTACGCGCCCCGGGGCGTGCCCAGGGGCGCGTCGCGTAAGCGCGTCGGACGCCTACGTTGCGCGATCGTATTCGCTCAAGTGCTTCCGGGTGCGTTTACGCCGTGCGTATCACGCGGTCGCGGCTACGCGATACGTCACGATCATGTTTTCGTTTACGATATTGGCGCTTACGGGACGCTCCCTGGTGCGCGCCCCGGGGCGCTTCATAAAACTACACTTTCCGGGGCGCTCACCGGGGCGCGCACCGGGAGCGCTCCAAGGCAAAAAAAAAAAAAATAATAAATAAATATATATACACAAAAAAATTTGGCAAAATTGTAGGGACTGGCAGCCCGATGTGCCTTTGCTATGTCTCAAGATATATGCTCAAGTGGTTTTTGCGAAAATTAACTTTGAAAAAAATATATATTGTGCTACATTGGGCTATATATATGTTGTAGCCCAAATGTAGCCCAATGTAGCCCAAAGATGGCCACCAGAGACAAAAAAACAAAACAAATGTAGCCCAAATATCAGCCAGATGTAGCCCAAATATAGCCCAATGACAGAATGTCACAGAGTGTTCTAAAGAACAACTAGAGCGCTAACAGTCTTACTTATAAACTGAGACTTATAGTTAGGGATTAACATTTAAAAAACCTTTGAAATTCACTGAAAAAAACATAGGTTTCACACCAGTTATAGTTAGGAAATAGCATTTAAAAAACCTATTAAATTCACTGAAAAAACCATAGGTTTCACACCAGTTATAGTTATCTGAAAATTTTACTGACATAAAACCATTGAAATTCCACGTTATCGTTAGTTGGACTCACTATAACTTGGGCGTGTAATGCACTGCTGATGACGTCACATATTACATCACTCATGACATGGTCAGTGACATCACTCATGACATCTGCATTCGGTCTGGTGCCTCGCAAGAAGTTATGGAGAGTTATGCCAGGCATCTAAGTCCCGGCTAATTTGGTAAATCTGATAGCAAAGCAAGAATGCACAAGGACGACTACGCCCAGGTACGATGGGGAAAACAAGGTGAACTAACTAGCAGGATCCCAATTCATTGTGGAGTACACCAAGAGCGTGTACACTCTTTTCTGTTACTAACGAAGCGGCCATATGCTCATGGATTATAGAAAGCACTCCCTCTTTCTTGAATGGAAAGAAAATACAGATCCTACACTTTGCAGATGACTGTTTACTTACTTCTACAACTCCAATGGGCCTCCAAAACCTATGAGATACAATTCCGGTCTTGTGCAAGCAAAGGGGCCGAACCTAATGTAGAAAAAAAATAATTTAAGGTTTTTAGGAAAGGTAAAAAACAATCACTAGTCGTTGGGATCGCAGACAAACCCCTTGAAAGGGTGAAGAGTTTTGACTATCTGGGGATCAAGCCAACAGTCTAGCTAAGATGGGAGCCGCAACTTGACAAAAGATTTAATAGACAGACGGAGGCAAGGCCACCGACCCCTGCACTGGAGGTTTACAGAGCCAAAGCCCAGAGCGCCGCAATCTACGGTGATGAGGTCTTGGGCTACATCGATACCCACAAATTAACGGTGTGTGAAAATATTTACGCTAGATATCTTGTTTCTATATTGGCACTCCTATAACCCCATTGTTTTTGGATCTAGGGATCAAGAGAATTATGGATGTGGCTTCATTAAAACCTCTAATGCACTGGCTGCAGCTGTGAACTGTGCCTGAGCTAAATGAATTATTGGGAGTCATTAAGGGAGCTCTTAATAGATCTGTAACGCCAAAAAATAACCATGGCTTAAACATGTTAGCAATTGGGGTAAGTTAGCGGGGACAGGCAAGAGAGTGTTAGTAAAGATGAATTGGCCAGTGTAAAGTATTGGGTGTACGTGGCAGAACAGTACGCTCCGAGTACGACCAATGGTCGTCTAACTACCCAGTTGTCATGTTTCAAGCCCTGTCCCAAGGTCAAGCCCTTTCTGGATTTGATCTTAAAACCATTAGCAAAAGGTTGGTTTGTGAGGTTTTGCTTGGGATGTTTGCTTTTAAAGACTTCTAGTTAGCAGGCCATTGACTCAGCATCTGTAATAGGTCCTGCATGTGGCTCAGTACAATAATCGGAGGAACATATTTTTTTTGCACCAAATATCATCTAATTTGCAGGAGGTGGATATGACCAATATGCTTGAATCTAGCAATCAGACAATATTGGGTCGCCAATAGTAGTTTGAAGACTGATACTTCTGTTCCTATAGTTTTCGTTGTAAGCCGTTTTTAATTAAAATTCTGGATTAGGCGCCAGGCGTTTGTTACTCAGGCCGATTAGGATGTCTACCTGTTGGTATGTCAGTAAGTAATGGTTGATATGACCTTAGAGATCAAAGCATACCAGGGAGGAAGCTTGTGTTTAGTAAAACATGGTCCATTTTTTTTAACTCTACATTTTACGAATTTTTAAGGATATACATTTAATTTAGTGTCTGTGAAGTTAGCCTATGGAATGTATGCATTTTTATGGTTTTATTCTCTTTTTAAAAAAGTATTACTTTTATGATGTTATTTATATGGAATTTTATTGCTATGAATATTTTTATTAAAAGTGAGATTGTCTAAACGTATGGATTTTGTACACTTTATTGGTTGAGAGAACACTTTTTTTTGGAATAAATTCATTGATTGGATTGATTTTTTTTTTTTAAATGATCATTTCTTGATTGCCCGATTAGTTGTGGCCTTGGTCTCTTTGTTACAATTTGTTCTTCTCAATAGAAAAGTACAGTTTTGCTCATTAACATTTCTTTGTCCCGATGATGACCGTCTTACTCTTTGGGGTCGAATTGCAGCAGACACTTCAGTCATTTGGAAGGAATTAATATGTTGTTTTTCACATAGGATTTGGATTGATGAATTTATTTAGAAAGTTTATTATTCAATTGTGAACACCCCAGAACTCAGCACGCTCAAACACCTAAAAAAAGAAGACGGCGCATCAGCAAAAGCGACACCGATCAACCCACCATCAAGTCGGCCCTCAACACCTACCACACCATCAACTCAGATGCGAAAAAGAAGGACCTGAAACCGCATCGAGGCTAGCATTAACTAGACTAAACAAGCATTTGCAATGCAATAGGTTTCGCAGTTACACAAGTTTGAGCTATTGGCATTGTAAATGGCTATGCCTTTTATTTTGGTATTGGTTTTTAAAACATAAATAAAAGACATTGTCGACTAACACTTTGATTACACCGGGAGAAGTCTAACTACTTGGCTGTTCCCTTTCGCTCGCGCACCGTCACAAAGCGAACCGGCGCAGCTGCTACACTCAGCAATGGCTCAGTATGACAGCCCATGCTGCACTCCGCTCCTCCATGCCCTTTGGTAAGTTTGGGCAGAGTCTGCCCGAGTAGCTGCTATACTCAGCAGTGGCGGGGAGGGGGTGTGGCGCCAATTGTCCGGAGCCCTTTCAACTGTGTTCCTCTAACTATTGAGAAGATAGATGGGGCAGAAAGCCTGGGCTTCCTGATTACAATCTCTGCCCAACAGTCCATTGCAGGGGTAGTTGTTTATCGGCCTGCCGGGTAGTTCCTGGAATCACTCAGTGGTACTATTGCCCCTATTGCAGGGAAATACAGCCATTGTCTATTACTCGGGGTTAATATCCACATGGATGACATGACAGACCCCGAGTCCAAAGGGTTCTTTAAAGCCTTGGACTTTCTAAACATGCCGCCCATATGTCCATCTCCCATACCATGAAAAAGGCCATACCCTGGATCAGGTTTTTTCCTCTCAACAAATTGCCATGGTCACCTCTTTACCGCTAACCTGGTATGATCATTTTTGATCAAATTTCAAAACAATAGGGATTGTCACAGCCTCCCATCCCACTATAGGCCCTTTCATCTGATCACTCCAGAGGCGCAAAGGACTCTCCGTCTTCACCCTATTCCCTCAGTGGGAATGTGGAAAAGGATATACTGACGTTGGAGAGTTGGCTACAACTCCGCGCTTTAGATCTAGCCCCTGCCTATACACGAAAGTCAATAATAAATAGAGCCTCAGCCCCTTGGTTTACAGAGGCTCTTAAGAAAAGTAAGACCGCCTTGAAACGCCTGGAAAGGGTATGGCGTACCAACTATAAGCTGCCAGACAAAACTGTCTACAAACAGGCCCTTAAGGTGCACTATAAGAATGTGCGTGAAGGAAAAAAACGTGTTTTAGCCGCTAAAATTGAACATGCAGGGAACAGAAGTAAAGAGCTTTTTAATAAAGTCAGAGACTTCTCTTCCCCAAAAGCTATTAGCAGCCAGTTTGCCCCCAGTGAGGGATGGGCCTTCCAGATGGCCCGTTTCTTTTACGACAAGATTAAGGCCATACAAGATTCCTTTGCAGATCAATCTTCTGCAGTTGTAGGGGATAGTGCCTCTTCTTGTCATACCCGCTGTGTGACAGGCCCTGCTCTTACACAGTTCCCCCCCTATCTTTAAATAAGCCTTTGGCACTGATGAAAATCCTCAAATCCGGGTCACATTCTGACCCATGTACGGCCAAAACTCTGGCAGCTATTGCCGAGGTAATTAACCCAGCCGTTAATACAGTTTTGAATACTGCCCTTCAGGTGGGAGTAATGCCTGAGAGTTGGAAGAAGGCCAAAATCTTCACCCTTTTAAAAAAACCTACAGCCGATCCATCGGTGGTCAGTAACTACAGACCTATTTCTTTATTACCATACTTTTCTACGGTCCTGGAGAGTTATGTCAATTCACTAACTCCCTCCTCCATCCAAGCCAATCGGGCTTCAGAGCCAATTTTAGCACGGAGACTGCCCTCCTGGAAGTCGTGGAAACTATTAAAATCACTTTGGATAAGGGGGGCAGGGCGGCCCTGGTGCTACTTGATCTTTCTGCGGCCTTTGATACAGTGCCCCACAATAGACTTCTACGAAGGGTCCAAGAGAGTGGGATCGGAGGCACGGTGTTAAAATGGTTCGGGTCCTTTTTGAAAAACCGCCAACAAACTATTTGGTGCCTGCCTTTCTCGGCCCCTATTCCCCCGATGAATGTGGGGGTCCCTCAGTGCTCAATTCTTAGCCCAACCATTTTTAATCTTTATATTTTGGCACAGCTGGCTGAGAATTGTGGGGCTAAGACAGAGTTGTACGCTGACGACACACAACTGTTGTTCACCTGCAGAAGGGCTCAGAATTCAATAGCAATGAAATAAATACTTGCTTATCTGAGGGGGTTCTCTGGCTCAGGTTAAACGAATTGAAGTGCAATCCCGAGAAGTCAGAAATAATGTTCTTTGGCTCTCGCGACCTCTGGCATCATTGGTGGCCGCAGGACATGTCTCCTCCCACCTCGGCTGTCCAGATGGTAAAAAATCTGGGAGTCAAATTTGATGACTCTCTCTCTCTATGAAGGCCCAAATTCAATCAGTGGCAGGGACCTGTTTTGGGATGTTGAGGAACTTTTTGCCCCTTCTCCCGGTCCCCCATCGGAAGACGATAGTCCAAGCCATGGTGGTGTCGAGATTGGATTATGCTAACGTTCTATATCCTGGCATGTCTGAATTCTTGCTTGGGCTGCTTCAAGTGGTCCAAAATGTGGCGGTCCGAGCAATCTTCTTGTCTGGGCCAAAAACTCACACCACCCCTCTTTTAGCCTCCTTGCACTGGATACTGATTAAAAAACAGATCGCTTTCAAATCACTGGAGCTGGTTTTTAAGGCCTTCCATAAAATCGGCGCCCCATACCTCAGGGCCAGATTGCAACCCTACATTCCGTGTCAAACTTTGCGGTCATCATCTCAGTCTTTGATCATCACCCCTCTTATTCAGCTTTCTCGGAGGGGTGGTAGATCATTCCAAGTGCTGGCTTCTCGCCTATGGAATAGCTTGCCCCTCGTTTTGAGGAAATCCCAGGATCTCATCACCTTCAAACGGAAACTTAAAACCTGGCTATTCCAACAACAGCCTTTTGGGTTTCATGCAGGTCTGGTTTGCTTCAGCGCCGGGACACTCTCTGGAGTAGCTGTGCGCTTAATACCCGCTAACATAACATAACATGCTGCACTCAGTTCTGCTCCTCTACGCTCTATAGTGAGATTGGACACAGTATGCCTGAGCAGCTGATATACTTAGCAGTGGCTCCATTTAACAACTGATGCTGCACTCCGCTCCTCCATGCCCTTTGGTAAGTTTGGGCACAGTGTGACTGAGTAGCTGCTACACTCAGCAGTGGCTCAGTACGACAGGCCATGCTGCACTCTGCTCTGCTCCTCCCTGCTTTTTGGTAAGGTTGGGCACAGTCTAAGCAGCGACTATATGCGGGAGCAGCTCAGTAGGTCAGTCACTGCTACAATCAGCTCCGCTACTCCATGCTTTGGTCAGTGTGGTCTGATTGGGCTGCTGCCGAAATAAGCCACTGCTTCCTCCTCTTCTTGGGTTTGGGGTGAACAGGACGGAACAGAAGGGCAATCTGACAGGGCAGCTGCTGCACTTTGGAGTGTCATGGCCTAAAAGAGTTGATGCTGCATTCGGAAGTTCTTTGTGACGAGTTTGGCCAGAACAGAACACACACTAGCAGTGGACTAACCTGCGTAGGTTTTCTGCACTTAGACTTACTTCTACACGCCCACTTGTAAGATCAGGCATCACATATCTTAGTATCTCAGTCTGTCAGACAATCCATTAACCGACTCTGGTCTCCATTTGTGTTCCCTTGTCATGGTTTAGAGTCTGTCAGAGGCGACTCAAACTTTGCTCTAAATAAGCATGACACACTATGTGTGGGAATGTTTTCCGGAATCCCAGGGCAATCAGGTGTTCCTGGGCTGAGACTGTCAACCTGAGCAGTTCACCACTGGTGTCCTTAGGCTTAACTGTTCTACTGGACACAAAAGTGAACCCTCACCCTCGAAGGTACTTCACCCTCAGAAAAGTGAATGCAGGCAGTCCAAGGCTGACTCAAGGGGATGTGGGGTTACAGACTCCGCATTTGATAAACATCTGAAAATTAATAAATCACTGCCCGGCCACTAATTCAGTTTAGAAAAGAAAGGCAATTCAGTAAGAGCACATAAAGCAATCACTGTACATAATCATTGGTGGGCATTGAAATTAAGCCATCACTGGTAATGTAGTACTACTAATCTGTGGAGTCGTCCTAACCACTCCCAGTGGACAAGTCTCAAGTAGTAATGTTTAATGGTCCGCTGACTTGAAGGGGAACGTCAGGAGTTTAATTGTCTTCTCAAGCAAGAATGCACATTTCCAGTCTACCCATATAGGTGAACTTTCCTTTCCGTACCCGTTTTTGGGCTCACAATGTCAGGGTACCTTTGTCCTCTAGTGCTGGTGCCCACTTGAATGGCCTGCGATTCGTTGCTGGTCGCTCCTGACCGTGTGTTCTGTGCATGGACCAGTGAGGAGGAGGATTCACATGTTGTACACCTTGACCCAACGGACGCTGGTTGCAGACTGTGGTGGATAAATCAGTGGACACTCATTTTAGGGTCCATAGCTAGCACCTCTACTGCCTTAGCCACATCGCTGCTTGAGAGATTCCTCTGCTGTGCTGGACAGCAATAAAAACGGGTGTGGTCATGACGAGCTCAGCTCGTCATGGGCACAGGAGCACTGTACTGCATGACGAGGGGAGCTCGTCATGAGCATGGAAGGGGTCCCCTTGGACAGAGGAGACCTTTGCTTGGACCACCAAAGGCAATGAACAATTGTGAAGTCTTTCTAAATTCCTTAGTACGGTCCAAGTAGAATTTTAGACATTGTTGTAAATCCAGAGTGTGCAATGTCTTCTCCGCTGGAGTGACTGGGTTTGGAAAAAATGTCTTTAGAATTACTGGTTCATTTAAGTAAAAGTCTGTAGGAAATTTAGGAATGAATCTTGGGTTCATCCGCAAGATGACCGTGTTCCTTTTGAACTGTAAAAACGGCTCTTGGATAGTAAGGGCCTGCAACTCCCCCACTCGCCTAGCCGAGGTCAGGGCTAAGAGTAGAGCCAATTTCCATGACAAGTATTTCAAGTCTGAGCGGTGAATCAGCTCAAATGGTTCCTTCATCAGTTGAGCCAGGATCAAGTTTAAATGCCAAGTTGGAGGAGGAGGTCTCACTGGTGGATAGACCCTGAACAGGCCTTTGAGGAATTGCTTAACAATTCTTGAAGACCATAATGAAGGACCAGAGCCAGATCTCCTGAATCTTGAAATTGCCGCCAAATGGACCTTGATCGTAGAATGGGTCAGAGGGACATTCATGAGTTCTCGCTGGTCAGGAGCCATGCAGTCAGGTGTAATGATTTTGGGTCTGGATGCCAAACCTGTCCTCCGGACATTGTCAGAAGATCCGGAACCTCCTCCAGCAGCAATGGAGGAACTAGCGACAGCAGATGTAGTTCTGTGTACCAAAATTGTCTTGGCCATGCTGGGGCTACTAGGATTATTTTGCATGGTTCCATTTTCATCTTCCTGATGAGGCGTGGAATCAGGGGAATTGGTGGAAACGCATAAAGAAACCTCCCCGTCCAGGCTATCGACAGGGCATTGCCCAATGAGCCCTGATGGTGGAACCTGCTGGCGTATGACCGGCATTTCCTGTTGGTTGGCGTTGCAAATAAGTCCACCTCCGGTGTGCCCCATGTCTGAAATAGTAGATCCAGAACCTGCTGTTTTAGTTCCCACTCGTGACTGACTGAGGATAACCTGCTCAGTCTGTCGGCGCCTTCGTTCAGCACTCCTGGTAAGTGCTCCGCCTTTAGTGAAATTCTCTGAAGAATTGACCATTCCCATATCTGTTGAGCTTCTCGCGACAAGAGGAGTGATCTTGTTCCTCCTTCTTTGTTCACATAATGCATAGCTGTGGTGTTGTCCGTCCTGATGAGCACTTGTGAACACTGGAGTCGCGGAAGAAAGGCTTGAAGAGCTAGCCTGATCGCTCTGAGCTCCAACAGATTGATATGCCGGAGATATCCTCGTCGACGATATTGGAATTACAGAGGTCGTCGTCGACACCACCGTCGACGAGCCTGTCGACGTAGATATTGTCGTCGTCGACGATGCACTCGTCGACGACACCACCGTCGTCGATACCGTCGCCGACGCCATCGTAGTCGACGATGATTGTTTCCTCGTCGACGATGTTAATGAAGCCGTAGACGATGTCATCGGCACACTCCCCGTCGACTCTGCCGTCAACTATACCTTCTTCGATGGCGAAGGTTTCGTCGACGATTCTCCCGCCGACGGGACCAATTGGATTTTGGGCTTCATTTTCTTCGTCGACGGAACCACCGTCGACGATGTCTTCGTCGTAGAGGACTTAGAACTCCTCTCTGAAGAATGTGAGGAGGGTTTTTTGAAGGCTGGGTCTGTCTTCTCACCCTTAGGAGGCGAAACCAGTTCTGCCTTATCCTTCCCACTGCAGTGGGGGGGAACTTCCTGAACCCCGGCTATCAGACTCTCTGGGGGTCTTTTTAGAAGCCTTTGAGGGGCGCCCAACAGAGGAAGATGGGGAACCTCTACCCCTTTTTACTGACCTTTTTGAGGAAGCAAATGAAGACGATTCCTCCTCATCACTAGAAACTCCATGTTTTCTTTCTTTCTGCCTCTGTAGCCATGTAAGCAGTCTTCCAGCATGATCTCTCAAGGGCTTGGTGGAGAGAGTGCGGCAAATTTTTCAGTCCTCTGCCTTGTGATCCGGATAAAGGCAGTAAATGCAATCCTTGTGTTTGTCCTCCACAAACAGCCTTTTCTTTCCACAGGTGGGACAGGGCTTGAAAAGGGCTTTCTTTTTCTCAACTTCAGACATCCTGATGAAAAGGAGAGATTTCTGAAGTAAACTGAAGAAATCCCGAAGAAAAAACTGTAGAAATCTACTTGAAAGAGTTGAAAATAGAGCAGAGCTCAATGGAGACTCCCTAGCACAACGTGCGGTAGAAAATCTGAGGCTCTGAGGTTCCTTCAGGAAGGTTCCAGGGGTGAGGCTCTTCTGATTGGCTGATGCCTAAAATTTGGTCTCTTTTACAAAAAGAGGCTGATATGCTACAAAAGGGAATGAGGCCTAGGCCTTTCCCTTCTCTTTTGTACCTACTACTATGGTATTTTTTATTACCGAGACTCCCATTCCGGAGACGGGGAATGATACAAAAGCATAGGAAAAAAGCATGGGAATCTATGAAAGTTCCAATACTGGGGCAACACACCCTCTTACCTTTCTGACAAACTACAAAAAACAGGGTGCTCCAGGTCTTTGAGGAGCACTAACACCCTTGTCCTAATCCCCCCTAGACTCAAATGTAAAAAGACCCAATCATGTGCATTCTCTGGCAATGCCCCTACGATTTGGAACTCTCTCCCCAAAGATCTTCGTTGCAACCCCTCCTACCCGCTCTACGAAAAAAGCCTCAAGGTGCTTCTTCTTAACAAATATTGGGGTACCTAACGTCACTGAATTGACTCTGTCCTTTCTTTTTTGTAATTTCCTCGACCCACCCCCTCTTTCTTCATTTTCCTATTTTCTCTCTCCCTCTCTACCTTCCCATCTCTCTCTTATTTTTCAACCTTCCTCGTCTCCTATATAGATCTCTAAGTAACTTTTTCTTTCTTCTCTCGTCTCAATGAAATGCCCTATCCTATGTAAGTAATCTAAACAATGTTAATTTTGTCTTGATGTGTTTTCATTTGAGGCTCACCTCTGAGGCGGAAAGCCGGAGGTCAGCGTATTGTAACGGTGTGCATTATTTCATTCTTTTGTGGCATTTCTTTTAGTTTTGGCAGACTTTTAAATTCAGCAATCTTACCTCTGCTCACACCGCATCTCCCAGCGCAGCAGACTACGTGCTGACGCTGGGGAGAGAGTGGTCACAGCCGCCATACTGGGTGGGGAAAAGGGTTGCGGTCCGGTTGCTGGCCGCATCCCACCCTCCTCCAAACTGGATATTAGGACGACATCATCTCGTCCGGCAGCGGGCGCGCCGGTGGCGCGCCGAAGGCGCACCAAAGGCAAGCCCGTCTGCACCCGTCCGCGCCCAGACCGGGCCGAGGGCCATAACCCCTGGTCCGGTTGAGACAGCTGAGCACATCTGCTATTCGGCTGCGGATCTCCTACAGTTAAGGTTAGCTCAAGGCAACATCTGTCCCCATTATGATCCTGAGCTCATTTCCCAAATGGTAATCTCCACTTGTCCTAGCGGCATGTCCCTGTTAGCTGCATATCCCTGTTACCGTTCATTAACAGCAAAACCCGCGTTAAGCCGGGCTCCAACAATAAAGGCAGGAAACTGATTATTGCACTTATTAATGCCAGCTCTTTGGGTAGGCATAGACAGGAAATCCAAGATCTGATTCTAGATAGGAACTTGGATTTGTTGTTTATAACCGAGACCCGGACGGACACCGAATCAGATCCAGATCTGGTGGTCGCTGTGCCGCAGGGTTATATGGTATAACGACTAGATAGACAAGGTAAGAAAGGAGGAGGATTAGCGGTTATCACTCGAAATAGCTTCTCAGTCAGAATATTCCCGATTCTATCGACCTGCTGTGAAGCTTTTCAATTTGCCATCAAGGTGACTCCCTCATACAATCTGAAGGGAGTACTCATGTATAGACCACCTGGTCCTCGTGCTGCTTTCTTGGCAAATTTTAACTCCCAGATCGAATCGTTGGTGACCGAGGACTCTTTTCTAGTACTGGGGGACCTGAACTTTTACTAAGAGAAGAGGGAGGATGTTGACTCTCAAGCACTAAGGGGAGACCTGGAAAGCCTGGGGCTGGCTCAACTGGTTAACGCTCCCACTCATGAGGCCGGCCACACCTTGGATGGCATTTTTTTCAAAGATAGATGGGATAACAGTTCAGGACATTTTGCCCCTCACTTGGTCTGATCATCACGCCATTCTTTGTGTCCTTTCCATCGCTGACTTTCCCTTATCTAGACAGGCTCAGTTAAATCCAGAGCCTTTTAAAGTATGGAAAGACATAGATAATGCAGCCCTCACAGAACTGCTGACTAAGACCTGCCCCACTATATCCTCGGATCCTAACCTAGCCGCCAAACAATTTTCAGACTGGATAGGGAATGCGATGGATGTATTGGTTCCATCCAAGACCATCTCAAGAAATAGAAAGGTGCCTTCGGCTCCTTGGTTCACAGAAGAACTCCGGAGACAAAAGCAAGCATGTAAGATATTGGCGTAAGTCTTACGATCAAGCCAGTAAACTACGTTATAAGGAGACACAGCTCAGCTATAAAAAAATTATCATAGAGGCCAAGAAGAAGTTTTTGGGAGATCAAATTGACAATGCTAAAAATTCCAGCAAACAGCCGTTTGAGGTAGTGAAACAACTGGCTGGGAAGTTTGCAGACACAGCGCCTGTTCCTTCACAGGCCCTCTGTGATTCTCTGGCGAATTTCTTCTTTGCCAAAGTGAATGACATTTACTCAGAGTTCTCTGTCAACGACACACCAGTCCCCCTCATTACACACATTAATCCTCCCATCTGCTCACTAGCTCAATTTGAAGGACTAGAGGAGGAACAAACTAGGGACATCATGCGGTCGATAAAAACAGGATCGGCCTTGGATCCATGCCCACCCACAGTCTATCTGCCGGTAATTGATCTCATCAGCACAGTTATCATGCAAATCTGCAATGTGATACTTAGATCAGGGATATCTCCGAACATGCTAAAACACACCCTTTTAAAACCGCTCCTTAAAAAAACGGGTCTAGACAAGGAGCTGTTGAAGAACTATAGACCTATAGCCAGTCTGCCGTTTCTAGCAAAGGTGCTCGAAAAGGCAATGAATGTACAGTTGGCCGATTACATCGAGTAAAATAATCTACTGGATGATACGCAGTTCGGGTTTCGCAAACTCCATGGCACCGAGACGGCCCTCATTAAAGCGGCTGACGATATCAGAACCATTAGAGACCATAGAGGGACAGCAGTCCTTATAATGTTGGACTTATCGGCGGCATTCAACGCGGTCAATCCTTCCATCTTGATTGACCGTGTCGGAAATTTGGGCATTCGATCTAGCGCTAAAGATCTGCTTGCTTCGTTTCTTGCCAGCAGAACACAAGCAGTAACGCTGGGATCATTTAAATCGCCAGAACTTGCCCTACCCTGTGGAGTTCCCCAAGGCTCATCTCTAAGTCCGACACGGTTTAATATCTATGTTTCGGACTTAGCAAGAGTTATTAAAACCTACCAGATGAGCCTTACCTCCTATGCTGATGATACCCAGCTGGTGCTTGCTATTAACAATGACGGAGAACAGGTAGCAGCACGTTTTCAAGAAGGTATGTCAGCAATTAACTCCATGCGCGCTAGCGGAATTCCGCTCCTGCGCTGAGTTTTTCTAAATCGCACTTTGCGTGACGAGCTGGGCTCGTCATCAGCATGCGAGCGGGCTACGCCATGACGAGCCCAGCTCGTCATCAGCGTCGAAGGGGTTAAAGACTGGATGAAGGCTAACAGCCTACGGTTGAACTCCGAGAAGACGGAGGTAGTCATTTTTGGTAAGATCTCCCCACAATGGTCATCAGTGTGGTGGCCCTCATCCTTAGGAGCCTTACCAACGCCATCTGCAAGGGTCAGAAACTTGGGAATAGTCTTCGATGAGAAGCTCAACTTTGTGGCACACGCCAATCAAACTGTGGCAAACGCTCATCACAAACTGAGACTTATAAGGAAGATTATCCCATTCCTTTCGGAAAGCGCTGGCAAAACAGTGGTGAGCACATTGGTGCTTTCTTCTTTAGATTACTGCAATGGCTTATTTGCCAATGCACAAGCTAGGGTAATGTCTAAACTTCAAATGATTCAAAATGCGGCAGCAAGATTACTCTCCAGGACCCCCAAATTCAAATCGATTAGCCAAACCATCAAAAGTTACCACTGGCTGACAATCAAAAACCGGATAAAATTTAAATCACTCTGTCTGACCTTCAAAGCCATTCATAACCAAGGGCCGAAGTTTCTCCAAGAGCAGCTCTCTACCTACTGTCCACCTAGACAACTCAGATCGATGTTGCTGCATCAACTAGCAGTACCTCGAATTAGGACGGTCACCTGGGGAGACAGACGTTTTACTGTGACCGCAGCCAGACTCTGGAACACGCTCCCATTAACGATCAGATCAAGTCAATCCCTCCTCCAGTTTAGGAAACTGTTAAAGACCTGGCTGTTTAACCAGTAAGGAGTCATGCAGCAACATGCTATCACCTCAGAGACCCGAAGTGAAATCTTATCGCCAAGACGTCCACAGGCACACGTATGCGCTTTATAAATTGTAATAATAAATAAATACCTACCTTGTAAAGCGCTCTTATACTCTTGGGTCCTGCAGCGCTATATAAAACCTTTTAAATAAAAATATCCAACAGGATATGCTGCTTATAGACAGTGCGTATCCTTTCCTGAGGGAGCAAAGACATTAAGTAACGGATTTGATTTTCGAAATGTTTTTGTACTTCAATGTAAAATCTCAAGCAGCGTCTGGCATCTTGCGTCTGGAGAGACCTTTCTGCTGGAGATGTTTGCTTCCTGAAGTACGTTGGCAATATAATAGGCTCATATAGATGGAACGAACTAGGGACCTTCTGTATGAATTTTGGATTTGTCTTCAGTACCACCTTGTCCTTTTTTTAATTGGATAAAGGGTTCCAAGATTGAGAAAGCATGGATTTCGCATATTCTCCTGGCTGAGGTCAATGCCAGCAACAGTACAGTCTTCCAGGATACAAATTTAATGTCTGCTTTAAGGACAGGTTTGAACAGTGACCTCATCAGTTGAGCAACGACCGTATTTAATTGCCAGGAAATCGCTGGACGCTTTATTGGCGAAAATACCATGGAGAGCCCCTTTAGGAATTCCTTAATCACTCTGGAAGACCAAAGTAATATATGTTTTGGCTTCCTCTGGTATATTGAGATTGTCGTTAATTGCACTTTTATTGAGAAATTGGCCAGATCCACTTTTGCTAGTTGTAGCAAATAAGGTAGCATTTGATCAGGTGTTGAATGTAATATATATATTGAGTGTTCTATGCACCAATGGTAGAATCTTTTCCAATTTGCAGCGTAGGTTTTATTAGTGTTAGTTTTCTTGAAAGTCCAGACAATCTTGTGGAATGCTTAGGGATTCAAGTGCCTAGGTTTGGGGTTCCAGGCAGACAAATTCAGAGAGTCTATCTGCGGGTGTACTAACTGCCTCCTGTTCATGGATAGAAGGTGTGAACAGGTGGGAACCGGATGTGAGGGGATACTGACATCCCAGTAGGTCTGAGAACCAAAACAGTCTTTGGCATGCTGGCCCTATTAGGATCAGGTGACACGGCTCTGACTTCATCCAACGTAGAACCCTCGGTATGAGAGGGAAAGGCTGGAATGCTCATTTTTTTAAAGATTTGAACGATCCGATGATTCAACTCCCATTCGCGGCATTGAATTGAGGACCTGCTAAGGGAGCTTGCCCACCTGTTTTGGGATCCGGGGAACATGCTCCACATGAAGAGCTATGTTGTGTTTTATAAGTCATTACCAGATTTCATGAGCTTGCAAGGATAGTATTTGCTATCTCATTCCTTCCTGCCTGAGCAGATAAAACATTGTGGTAGTTTTGTCCGTTCTCACTAGAGCAGGAGAATAACAGATTCTGGGCAGAAAGGCCTACAACCCTAAGAAGCTCTAAAGAATCGAATCAGTGTCTCTTGAGCACCGAATCTCCAGTCCTTGCAGATGTGCCCCCAACACTAGTAGGGATGCGTCTGTAGTCCTTATGAAACTGGGAGTTTGCGGTTCGAAGGTTAGTCCTGTAGATATATTTTCTCTTATCTTCCACTATGACTGGGCTTTTTGAATTTATAGAGTGATAGTAATGAGATCCCCGAATGAGCCCTGAGCTTGGATCTCTTGTTTACGTGGTTGTTCGTGAAGCGGCCTGAAGAGTAGCTGGCATTTGGGATCAGTGGAATGCAAGAGGCGAGCATCCCTATCATGGATTTGTATATCCTCACTGAAACCGACTTTTTACCCTGTATTAGCGATGTCATCTTTAATATTTTTTTTATGTATTCCTCCAAAGGGTATACCTTTGTGATATTTATTTGTGTCCAGTACTGCCCCTAGAAACATCAGGGTTTGCGATGCTATGAGGGAGGATTTTCCCACATTTACTCTTAGACCTAGCGTCTTGAAGAGCTGCTGACAAACTTTTGAGGAGTTTTGAGCAGAGTGGCACGTAGGTCTTTTTACTAGCCAGTCATCGAGATATGGATAGACTTGGTGTCATTGCTGTCTCAAGAACGCTGCTATTTTCGCTATAAACTTTGCAAACACCCTTGGTGCTGACTGAAGACCAAAAAGGCAACTCCTTGAATTATTAGTGGCACTCCACGACCTTGAAACTTAGAAATCGATGTTTGACATGGATAGGGAATGTGAAAATAAGCATCCAGAGATCTAGAGATGTTAAAGTCTCCTTTGTTGATAATTAATAAGAATCTCCTGCAACAATAGCATCCTGAAGGGTTGTTTTTTGCTATATTTGTTCAAACCTCTGAGATCTATTACCTGTCTCCATTTGGCACTCTGCTTCTTTTTTTATTAGAAAGACGTTTGAGTAGAATCCCTTTCTGCGATGTTGCTGTGGAACTTCTTCTATCACCACTTTAGAAAAAGGTCCGAAATCTCTTGCTTTAACAAGGTTACATGTTGGTGTTTTCTCAAGACGGGAGGGAGACCAGGAGGCTTTTGAACAAACTCCAGGATGTGTCCCTGATTAATAATGTCCAACACCCATTTGTCCGAAGTTATCTTTAGCCATTGATGGTAATACACAGACGGTAGTGATTATGATGAGGTTTGTGTCGGTATGAGGTGGGTAGTAAAATTAGACTGTCACTGATGTCTAGAGTTGTCCTGTGACTTTCCTATTGTAGGATCACAACTTCAGGCTGTCTGCTGGTGGTAGGGGTCATTAGATGGGCAAAACTATTGCTGGCCTGCATACTGGCGATAACCCTGTTGTTGGTAAGATTGGTATCTGTAGGACAGAAAGGAAGGCTTTTGCTGGTATTGGCCCCTTCCTCTACCTCCTCGAAAGGACTGAAAACATTGTTTGTTAGAGGGTTTCTAGGGAATGTGCCATTTATGAATCTGCTTCAATACCCTGTAGACCATCGTCAATATGCTTCCCAAGGAGATTCTCAGTAGAATGGCAAGTCTACAATTTTGGACTGAATCTCTGGGCAGAAGGAGGTAGCCTTCAGCCAACCCTGCCTGCGTACAACAATTGCTCCCTTCATTTGTCTGAATGCCACAAATAAGATATCCTTCGCTGTATCAATCATCTCGGAGGCTGCTCTAGCACCCTCCTGCAGGATCTGTGTAGCCTCTTTTTTATCTTTAGGGAGATGGTCCAGAAAAGGTGCCAAGTTGGACCACATCTGGCGGTCATAATATCCTAAGATGGCTAATGCGTTTGACACCTTGATGGAAGTGGCTTCCATCACTGCAAATCATTTCCCTGTACCATCCATCCTTCTACCATCCCGACTGGGAGGAGTGAAGCAAGGAGCCCCAAGGTTTCTGGAGCGTCTCTGGGCTGCTTGCATGACTACCGACTCCGGTCCAGAGTGCCCAATAAGACATGCCAGAGAAGACTCTGGGGCTTTATATTTTTTGTCCAGCATCTTCTCCTGGCAGGCAGTGGAATTTCCCCATGATTTGGTCCCAAATCTGCTAAAACCCCAGCCTTGGAATACACAGAAATTCCTTGATCACTAATGGTGTGGGACCCTGGGTTCTGCTGGAGAAATCTTGGAACACTGGCTTGAAGTTTCTATCTCACCTTTATACTAAAGTTGTAGACAGTAATTGTGTATTCCAACAATCAGATAGGAGACCTTTTGCTCATTCTGGACTTTACCATAAAGTGTGAGTGGGATGATGGGGTGGAGCTGGGAGGCTCGTTTCAGCAGAAATTCAAAACAAGGGCATACAGGCAACATGGCTACCCCATTTAATTACCCGTTAACAGTGGGGTTAGCCCTTCGAGAGAATCAAGGATAGGACATGGAATACGCTTTAGCTTCAAAAGGGCTTTGTGTCTCCATCCCTAAACGCTTCATGATCAGACCTACAACTAAAGACCCCTGAAATGTCGTGGGGGTACCCTGCAATTCACATCTGCTGTCTTGGCTCCTTCTCCGACCCTTCATCTTAGGTACCTTTAAACATAGCAAATACAAAATGGATCCCATTGTGGCTATGGCCACCTGTGTAATATTCACCATCATGCATGTACATGCACACACAATATGTGACCAGGATAGGCAAAGGACCTGGTTGCGAGGGACTGGCAGTATACTTTTAGAACACACAGAGTGGCCAATCTCCCTAGCAGGTGGCAGGTAAAAACTCCTCTTCCACTACTAAAGTCATTTTGGTGTCACCAATGACAGTCTGGTGGAATGAAAGTAGTCACGCTCGTCAAAGAAAGATGTACAATGTTGTGTCCATATGACCACAAGGCCCGGCTCTACGTCTTAATATGTGTAATAAAAATACTTCCAGCACACACCATTGTTGTATGCGTTGAGGCAGTGGTAAAAAAGCTACAGCTTGCTGTGACGAATTTGAGGCACATTCTGCCAAGTAAACAAGCTATCCACAAACTCATACGTCATCATACACATGATATTACATGCAGTTCTTGATCTGGGTGCGGAGTCCTGTGCCTCTTCTCAACTGCTAAGGGAAATAAGATTGTAAGCGAAATGGTCTGCACTCTTGCCTTTTCCGGACTTGCTACGGTTATGGTGGAGTTGCGACACACTGCAGATGATGATCACCAAGTAACAATGGTCCTTTAGGTTCTCCTGGGGAATGAACAACTTGCCATAATTACAAACACACCTTCTCAACAGCTTACTGGAAACAAGTATACCACTTGAACAATGAAAGTCGGTGGCTACATTTGAACGTTCAAGTGGCCACATCTTACTCATCATTTTTTGTGTACTTTTACATTTCGGATACAAACCCCTAAAAGAACACTACACTTCTCTGACAAATTTCTGATAGAGAGACCAAGAAGCAATACAATCTCCTTTGGTGGCAGGGCCTTTTCACTTGCAGCAGCTAGAGACTGGAATAAACCTACTCTTGATTTATATAAAAGCCACTCTTTTCTCACTTTCCACAAAAAGCTTTCTTTTTTAAACCTTTAATCTTTCTTGTTCCTAGACTTTACTTTTACCAATGAGGTCTTCACATGTAGCGCCAAATACATTTCAACATAAGATGACATGACATCTACCAGAATGCATTCGGGAGGACTGGCACAATCAGGCCAGTCAGAGTACGAAACCTCCCCGGCTCATTAGAGGAGGTGGTGGCTAGCTCCAGGCCAGTGGCCTGAGCTGGGAAGCTGGCTAGCAATTAAAGACACTGCTGCATCGAAAAACGCACCCCCAACAGATGTTTTGTATTTCTGATGAGAATGGAAATAGAAAACACTTCAAAACGACCGTACTTTATTTGGAGTGAACACTACAAGTTATGTTATGTGTATAGCGCTCAACTCACCCGGTAGGGTATCCTGACGCTGAAGCAGGAGCTGTGTGGGCCGAACTAGGGTCAGTTCTAGGGGAAGAACCAGGTCTTCAGCTTCTTGCAGAATTCAAAGACTGAGGAGGAGAGTCAGGCTCAGTTGTTATTCCATCAACTAGATTGTTTTGGGGAGGACAGGGACAGTCTTACTATCCAGTGGGTACACACCTATGGCACAGCACAAGACGTTGGCTTGCGAAATCAGCCATTTAAATCTCTGTGTAAAGTAGGCTGGGCAGACGGAAACATGGTCATGCCTTTAACTCACAAGAGAGATGCAGTGGCCAGCCTTCCCGTGGGCACTAGCGCACATAGAAGGCACTGGGCATCAACAAGAGGAAAGAGCTGTCTCTTCTTCAAACTGGGGCAGCTCATGGAAAAAAGAACAATATATGGACGGAATGCCGAAGGATGTCAAACACTCACCCCCAAGAACAGAGATCTGGGACTTAATCCATCGTTTTTTTCTCACCACGCCATCCCAGTTTGGACCTAGCCATATGCAAATCAGTCTTGACCCTGCTCCCCATGGGTACAGTCCAGCCTGAAAGGCCTAGTCAGGTCCTCTTCCTGGACCGTAAAACAAGCATCCTATAACCGGTTTTGGGGTATCATCTCTCATCAGTCATGACTGCTCACAGCTCGACATTAGAAAGGCAAGCATTACCACAGGAACGAACATAATCTGCCTTTGTAGGTCTCCAACAGCTTTAAAAACAAACAATGACATTTCCAATTGATTTTCTGGAGGCCCGTAGCTTCACAGCACTGAAGCAACACAGCACAGGGACTTAACCCAGAGAAAGCTCAGCCTGGACTTTAGACACAATGGCTCACGGTGCCCTCGAGTTTAGGATAGGGAGGGTTTGTATAAGCCCCAACACCTCAGTGCAGTTTACAATGGACACTAGATAGATAGACACATCCAGTTCTTTTAGATCAGTGACATTGGCCGTCCTGATACTTTGGGTTCTAAGAAGACTCAAAGTCAGTACATTTATTTGCTATGTAAAACGTCACTGCTTTCTCTTAAACTACAACTTTTTGCTTTTGATTCATTGCAAGGTTTGTAGAATAGCTAACTTTGGTAATCAATTTAACCAAATTAACGGAAGGTTTTGAAGCAAGATTGAGAGTCACAAAGTCTAGAAGTGTCAGAGCCTCTAAACACACCCATTTAAGGACTCTGTACAAGAAACAAACTGATTAACACAGGCTCACACAATTTGCTCAAGTGGGGAAGAGGGATGATGAGCCTGGTGTTACGATCAAGGATGGATACTCGTCGGTTATAAATGATGTAGGTTATGATCAGGCTACAATTAAAGCCCCACCAGGAGCAGCAGCCTGCTGCTTAGCCCTTCTCACTCCAAGTGTCAACTCATCGAAGTAACCTCAACATTCCAACCATCCAATGACCTCACTCACTGGCTGAGCAGCAGGAAACATCAAGATTGTGGGGCGAATGCATAAGATAGCAAGATGTCATCCAATGACCTGGCCTCTTGGTTCCCAAGTTAATGGTTTCATTTTAAAATGGAAAAAGCTGCACATTTTTAAAGGGAGATCGAAACTGACCCGCTAAATATCAACAAATGGGAGGGAATATGGGGAGCATGGAACAAATATAGAGGATATATTTGTACTCCGCCTATGACAGCATCTGCTGAAGGTTCTGAATGAGGGAGGTGATGGGAAATCAGGGGATTTATATCGTTCAATCTCATATTTACTGTTAACTGTATTATTGACGTGTATGTGCTATCAGAATGTGTACCAAACAAACCGCAACCATTTTTCAATTTGCAATGAGTCTTCAATCTGCCCATTTCTTAATAAACAGAATAAAAAAAATTAAAAATCAAAGAGCAGACGTTCACTGGTCATGGCTCAGTTTTCTGCATGTTCATTATAATCAAAATATCCATATCAGAATGAAGAAAAGCAAACTGTGGATGAATCCAACACTAAACTGTAAATAAACGGTGGTAATCACAGACCAGGACAAAGCCTCCACCTTGTAAAAGAGAACACGTATGTTGAGGCATCCATGGTACTAAGCCCGGATGGCAGATTACTCAAGGGTACACAATGCTACAGAATGTATAAAATGTTCTACGAGTAAGACATCACCCGTCTTTCCTCATTCGAGTCGTAAGATCCCTTTCAGACGGATGTACCCGCCCGCCTGTTTGTGCATACACAGGAGGTAGCTGCACTGGTATTCTACCCTTCACCGATTTCGCCGGGTCGGAATTATCATCGGTATTTCGACACACTACCCTATGACTTTATTAAAGCCCTGAAGAGTCACGGGTTAACCACCCGCTTGACGAAACATGTGTCGGCTGGTTATTTTTCTTTGATGTCACTCTTCCAAGAAGGAAGGTTCAAATACATTTCTGAGTTTGAAAATCATTCAAATGTGTCTACCTTGTCTCATTGATTACGAACTGTTCTCTGCCTTTTGACAACATTTGTATGTACCTACCTTAACGTGTGCACAGGACTTTTGTTGTATCTACCGGTGAGCCCTTACCACCACTTGCAGAGGTTTTGGGGTCTCCTCTGACCGTGTAGCACCATTCTTTGCTGTTGCTTATATTTCTTACCGCTAGCAGCTGGGCGCCAATCTTCCTGTACACATGGAAACGCTTCACAGAACAGCCTAGAATGTATAAACGTACTTCTGGCAAAAAAAGTCACAACCGATTCCCTCATGAACAAAAAAATGCATTGACCCTATTTCATATTGGCACTCTGTTAAAATTTGCCCAGGTATAGCTACGCCTCAAGCACGTCTGTTTTGGGTGTTTTTTGCTCCAGCTCAGCATTTGGAAACCATTGGCCTCTGAAGGGATGCTTATGATATGAAAGTGACAATGTAGATCTAGACGAGAAACACTCCTTTAATTAATGTGCAATATTTAGCACCCAGACAATGCATCCAAAACCCAAATCTACAAAGAAGAGTGACACAATATAACACAAGAGAAGCAGGACAAGTACTGTGTAAAGCCAAGACCTTCAAGGCAATCAAGCATTAAAGACGAAAGCTGTGCAGTAAAACATCGAACAGCAGCATAACCAGAAAGGAGAAGAATACAGAGCAGCACAGCGGGAAACAGAATTGTGATGAGAACTACTAAGAGTAGCACAGCATACTGAGTCACTAATGTAAGTCACACCCACTCTCCTAGAACACAGCCCTCTGGAGGATAAGGTTACACCAGCAGCTCTTGAGAGGAAGGTATATCCCAGCTGTGCAGCACATTAGGGAACAACGCTATAGACACTACGGTCCCTCTGCGGTATAGAACAGGCTCAAGATGTAGGCCCGTTAGACGAGGCGGGCTAGGGAAAGGCAAGGATGGCACAAAGACCAAGCAGTCTATATGACAACGAGGCTCCTTCAACTGAAATATCTACACCTCACATACTACAACACAGCCACACTGAATAGAATGAAGAGCAACTTAGACCCACTGTGCTGTAGGACTGAACTGGGGACCTTCTACCACACAACACTGATCATACATCCAGGACACAGTCCTAAGACGTGGGCAGACCAGTGATACTGAACTCCAAAGCGGCCCTCCTGGAACTAATGGGAGTCTGGGGAGGGCACTAGCCACTAGGTGCAAAGGAGACTGCAGCGTGGCATGGACTAGAGTGCCATGGTGGATGAGCGTGTGTATAAACCATGGGAGCATCCACAGAAATGTAAAAAAGTGTGGGGTCCATGCTGGAATTATCTTCAGGACTAAGAATTAAATTAACTGTACAAATGTATTCATCCTTTGATACATTTAAAATATATTCTTTAGCTATGAAACTTAATAAAAAGTATATATATATATATATATATATATATATATATATATATATATATATATATATATAATTTTTTAAAGAGTAGCTCAACCATACAGTAAAACAATGGGGAGCTGAACAACCATATGGGATACAATCCCACACCAGAGTGCATCACATTGGTAACGTAAACACAGACTAGGGTCTATTTTCCGCAGTAATTTTCAATAACTTATGAGGCAGAGAAAGGAAACACCCACACTGAAGAAAGAATTGATAAGGCAATGATCCTCACTGAGAGCGATCTACGGACGGTGTCTGCATGTAAATGAAGACATCTAAATAAAAGAAATCTGTGTGTGTTTTCAATGAACATTTCATACAGGGAAATGAAATCGATATACATCAGCAAATAAAATGGATCATTAATGAAGAGGTGAGCCTTCTAAGAGGCAAGAGCGCTGTGAAATAATGGGAGTCAATGTTTGAAAATCTTTAAAACGTCACATCCTATTGAGATCATCTCCCTAATGCATCAATTAGCCAACACTTAAAATACATGCACTAGACAATACAAACATTCAGTAGTCCACACTACTGCTTCCACTAGCCCAGTAGGCCGTTGAAATTATTTTGTTTTTGCTTTCAGGTTTTCTTTTCACAGTTCTTTTCGCGGAACATTTAATGCAAACAGGCTTCTAAGGCCTGGGTTTGAACTGATCATTCAACTTCATTTTGAACTTTCCGTTACAGAGAAGGAGGAAGAGGATGGGCACATCCAGAACGGCTCCGTCCTCCTATACACTGTTGACCTTTTACTAGATATGTATTGATTTTCCCATCACCTTTGTTGCAAAGCGCTCGATACCCTCGGGTCTGGCTAACGCTATATAAAACTCCTAAATAAATAAAAGTAAATTAGAGAATGCCTCGTTTTAAAATTTGAATGTGGTGCGCCATGAAGGCCAATATTCAGGTTTCGGTCATACCCGAGCTCCTCCCTCCTTGACATCAATTCCAGGGCCAACATTTGTTTTGCTCATGAAAGTTAGAACTTTGATTTAAAAAAAGTCAAAAAATATGAGGGTGGTTACCGGCCATCATGCTGTACCAAGGTGCAACAGCCCACACAAGAAACCAGTGTATAAAAGCAGTCAAAGAAAAGATAATGCAGTCGGCTTGAGGCCCCACACAGGATATGGAAGGAATCTTTAAGGAAGACAGGGGCAGCTAGATTGTTGCAAAATAAAAAAAAATGATGGGGCTAAAAAGACTTTCAAATAAAATCAGGTAGGAAGTTTACTGATCTTTTAAGCATTGTGCATGTTCCTCATGATTAAAAAAAAAACAGGAAAACTACAGTGAAACTAAAATCCAGACACAAGCACGAGTCTGATGAAGGACGGTGGATCTAGTACTGCTGGACTGATTCAAATGGCAAACCAATGCTCACATCCGTTAGGACTATGGTGTATCGAAACTTGTGCCTATAACTGCACTTATATATATATAACAATTATACATTATATATTGGAGCTTATATTGGATATAGGAGATTGGGCCAATACATCTTCTGTATAAGAAAATAAAGTCCTTCAGGTAACCACTTTTTTTGCCAAAGAAATGCATCTTTAACTTAGCAAAGAAGACAAAGACATTCTTTGATGGCTTGGTGGCAGTAAAGACAGATAAGTATCACGCTTGACAAGGGGTAAGACATTTTTTTAAAAGGGCTTTCCCCAAAACTCTTTAAAAGGAAGTCTTCTCCTGCAGCTTTGAAGTAACGCTGGCTCCATCTCAGTACACCAAAGAAACGGGTCTTTCACCACAAATCTCCGATTAGCTTTAGTTTCCTCTACAAGGCAATCCCAAGAGCCCTTAAATTTCCAAGCCACTAGAGAAGTTAAGCTGAAGAAATGAAGGAGGCATCATGGATGAAGAAGGAAAAGAAACAACTTTCCAAAGACATTCATCTATGATGTACACAAGCTCTCCACAACCATTTCATATGCTGCTTCTTGAATGGCAAAAAACACAGTTGTGATTTAGGCCCAGATCTTTGTACTGGGGTGAATGTAAGACATTGTTCTGCATTCTGTCCATCAACTGTGTTTTTTACAATTTTCACCCCGAGTGGGCTGGGTATGCTCAGACGTTAGTCCCAGGCTCTCCACATCACTGGAGTCAAGCTATCCAGGCTGAAGAAGGCTGATAGCCAGAAACCGGTCCTTGGATGCTTGATTCCGGTCTAGGAAAGACATGGCTTGGTAGTTCAGGCTCGACTGTTCCCCATGAGGCACAGGGTCAAGGCTGATTTGCATATAGCCAGTGTCTGACCTAGGGTGGTGTGGAGTGCAAAAAAACGATGGATTTAGGCCCAGATCTTTGTACTGGGGTGAATGTAAGACATTGTTCTGCATTCTGCCCATCAACTGTGTTTTTTGCATGCTTCTTTGAATGGAGCATACAAGAACCACATATAAGAGGGACACTTTAGGAAGAAGGAAATTGTCACAATTGTGCATTAATTTGTGAACATATATACAATAACACCAATGGAAATATTCAACAGCAAGCTGGTAGAGAACAAAATAAAATACAGATACACCAGAAGGAGCTAGATAGGCATGTTAAATGAAAGGTAAATAACTGCTGGTCATACAGGTTAATGTAACTAAACGTCAGCACTCAAACCCTGCAGACTAACTAATTAATTGCCAAAGGAAGCATCATCAAAACCAGAATTTAAAGAAGGATCCCCAAGCACCAAACAGGATTACTGATAAAAGAAAGAACTGAATAATCAAACTATGAGAAGAGCAGAAAAACAACAAGCATTTATAATGCAATCGATCTTGCCTTTGGGAGCTTATATGTATTTAGCCATGCAGCACATTAGCCTGTATGCTGAAACATCACCTGCTCTTTAATATGGAAGAAAAGTAAGCACAAAGCTGCGTGACACGCCAGGTATGGTAACACATGGAGAGAAATATTGACTTTCAGCGGGGAATGGTATAGTCCAAAGCTCTGTTTTTAATATAAAATCAGAGCCTTCAGTGGTCATATCACTGAAAATACAAGATTTGAAAAAAATATTATTGTCTACGGGTGCTCGTGGAAGACAATTTCTATGGACTGGAATCTTAAGAATGCTAAAGTGATTCTGGTATTTTACTGAACTCTGCTGGTAGTTTTCTATCAAGAATGTTAAACAGAAGCAGTTGCCAGAATTTTTTTAAAAAGAAAGTCCCTCAGCAGAAGGCAATTTTGGTATTTTACTGACCTCTACTGGTCGTTTTCTATCAAGACAGTTAAATAGAGGCAGTTGAACATAGAAAAAAGTGCCTAAGCAGAAGCAGGCAAGTCCTAGGGCTGATCTCCAGAGCTCACAAAGTACATACACATATAAGTATATACTAAAGTATATACATGAGGTCTCAAATGCTCGACCTGAAAATGTGAGTTATTTCCCAGTGTAGGGAAACTGGGAAAACCAACGAGCATCGCAGAGCAGATAGACTGGGAGAAGACAAATGGTGGCGAAATGTAAAGATTTGTGTCCCTGTCCGGAAGGTTTAAAAACTCTTTTGCCTCCAAAATGACGTAATTAGCGATGCAGCCCTAGTAAAATGCATAAACGGAAGGAAGCTACCAAGGAAATCACCCAAATAGTGAGAACAGCTACAGGAGGATATAGGCAAAATAATCTCCAGTAAAAGGCGGTTCATTGCAATCCTGGAAGAACTACAGAGATAGCTGGATTCCAAATTTACACAGAGAGCCATCAACTGTTAATTTCTGCTACTTTCTTTCCACATTTTTCGAGCCTCCCCTCCTAAGGTCTACAGCTTCAACTAAGATGTATTTGTTCTAATGACGGTGCTGTGAAGGCACAGCGTGATTACGGCTTGCGGAATTCCGTCACAAATTCGGGTGCAGACTTCAGAAAAGGCTGATGTAAACAGCTATGTCTTTGAACAGCGCATAGACCATTAGGAGAATCCTCGATATATGTGAGAGACCATTCAACAGTTTAAGAGGTCTGCCCCATGGTCTAGGTAGGCAAACTGGAAGATTGCTGAAGCAGACGGAAGAAGCCGATTCAGCAGATATCTGGGAAGACTGGTTCGGAGCAAGAGGAGGGACAGTAGCATGAAAGGTACAATGGCAAAAACACTGAATTTTCAAGTTGATTCTGTAAAACATTTAAATCAACTGAAGATTGGGCAGAATATTTGAAATGCGTTCTCTAGGCAAAAGTCAGGCATAGAGCTGAATTCTGAAACAACCACATTTTAGATGTTATGTTCGCGGGAGACACCAGGTAAAGACAATTGCCTTAGTCCTGGGGTAGATAACCTTTTGACTTCTGGGGACAGCTACGTACCTAAGAAATATTTGTTTTATTTCTAAAACTAGCAGCCCGCGCCGGCGTTGCCCCGGGCAGAAGGTGGCTGGGGGCAGCATCGCAGCAGGAGATGCGCAGCAGAGTGGCCGGGAGCAGCAGAGCGTACTTAGTGTTTCCTTGCTCCGGTTTTGTTGGTCCTGGCCGCTTCTGTCCACGCTCGTGTCCGCTGTTCCCCCCCGACGTCCCGACTTTGAGGAAAAGGCTTCCGAGCACTCATGGCCCCCGCCCGTTCCTCCGCCCGGCCCTCGGTGCGCACCCGCTGCTCTTGTCGGCTGTTTCCCCCGACATCCCGACTGAGTAAAAGGCTTGCGAGCACTCATGGCCCACGCCCGTCCCTCAGTGCGCACCCGCGGCTGCTTCACTTACCTCAGCCGCCGCTCCTCCCCGCGCTGCTGAGTTTACCGCTCCACTGCTCCTCACCGCTTGTCCGCAGCTCGCCGCTCCTCCCGCCCGTCCGCAGCTCCTCTTGCCCCTGAACGCCGCTCCTCCCCGCGCTCCCGATGTCATCACGCATGTCGCGGCCGGCGCTACTTACAAGGGACTACTTTTTTTATTCCTACATTTTTTAACGAACGTATATTTTTTATTTTTATATAGCCTATGTCCTTCTGCTTGCCCTGAGGTTTCCAAAGATGTCTTGGGTGTTTGGATTGGTGGTGTACTTTTCGAGTTTACCTGGCTCAAAGGACACAGTTCTCTCTTTATAATAGTAGTATAGATATAAAGAGATATGCAGGAGTCTAGCAAACCACGTTATTCTTTTTTGCTCCTAATGGCGCGCTCTTTGGATATCTTGCTCCCATTGATTATGATAAGGATACCAACCTAATGAATTTGAAAATGGATAATAAAAAATTTACATTTACTGGCCGTTTTAATACTTTCAAATTTAAATGTTTTATGTACATGTAAATTATTGATCTGCTAATAATGTTTAATTTTGTTAACACGCGTGGAGCCCCCCACCCCGGCCAAAAGTAAGCTTTGCCGCTTCCTGGTCTCCGTGGAGCACAGGTTAAGATCCACTGCCATAGTCCATATAAGGCTATATAGCAGCAATACCTCAGGGTGCTAATGCTGATCCCACAGTCAAAACCTAGTGAGAATCTTTTTTTGTTTGTGATGATCGATTGCAAGTCCAATAAGGAAGAGTTGTTTTTCGTTCCGAAAGAACTTCAAAGGGTATGCCTCAAAACAAGTTGTAGTACACTGCAGCAAGTTAAGTGCATTCTGAAAGATCCAGGTAGCTCAATGGGGAAAACAACCTCTTATTCTTTTTGGGTGGGGGAATTTAGGAATGTTTACAGGTTGCAATATCAAGCTGTACTTGAAGCCTACATAAGAAGATTACGGTCAAAAGAATATACTCTGCAACAAATTCAATAGAAATTTAGGAAGTACCTTCACCAGAAGATCCCAGATCAAAAGGTGAGAGGAATTAGGACAATGTGTACTGAGAAAGTCATGTGTATCCTCTAAACCCCCCTTAAATACTGTATCAAAGCTGGGCTTTAAATTCAAAGAGTTGAGCAACAATAACCGGATAATCCTACACAACGCACACGCATCAAAAGCCCTGGCTCTCCTATCACCCTCCAGCATGTATCCATAGTACGCTGCACAGCCCAGGGGTATGCACACGCAGCTGAAGGACTTCAAAGGCAAGCTATGAGCATAAAAGGGTTATGGTGTGCATATCGAGAACCTAATGCGTAGTATGCTTGTGGATAGAGACGACTAGAAGGGGGCGTTAGTTAGTGTTGAACAGCCATCTCCATCATCATCAGTATGGACACCAATTACCTCCATGAACCCACAATGAATGTAAACATTTTCCAAAAATCTACTCAACGAATGAGCATCAATCCACAGTTACAACAGAGGATTGTAGAATGGCTTTTGACCCATCAAGCCAGACTTCTTTTCCCGACTTCCTGTGGAGCTAAACTGTTATGTTATGCAGACTTGTAGAGCGCACTGTGACCCGGGAGGGAGCCTCACGCTCAGCAGATGTGAGTGTAGACATACCTAGGCCCTAGTGGGACTACTCAAAGCCAGGTCTCCAGCCTCAAGTCAAGCGACTTCATCTTCCAATGCCTTCGTTTGCAGATGCACAACAGCACGTAGAACTCACCTTCCATTTATTAAATACAAGAAAAATCCTGGAGCTAAATCTGGACTTGTCAAACATGTCCCATGGAATCGAGATATAATCCATTCATACAAAATGTCTTCCATATAGAAGGCTACCACTGAAAGGTAGTCTTGTGTACTGCTCCGCCTAATATCAGAAGGTACACACGTCTACAAAAATCTGTATTGCTGAACAGTAGCAATACCTGTAGACCCCTAAACAAGGCTCTACAGAACCCACAACCATCTTCCCTCTCTTACAGATAGGCCCAGGCTCGGTGCTGTGGGCAATTTCTCAGTTATTGATGAAAGGTGCTGCAAAGCCTCTTTTTATCAATAAATTAAAAGAATTGTGCATCTGAAAGGGAGTAGTGGGGAAGAAATGGGTCGATGATATCACATTCCGATTGGCTCTGCAACCCTACATGGTATCAATTCAGAAGATGATCACTAAGCCTGTAAGCAAGGTCTCAAATTTCATAACTTATTTCATTAAAAAGTATATATACATTTTTATGTTTTTAGCTGAATTTCATTTACTTGTTTTCCAGACCAATGTTTACACATCGATACTAACCTGGGCATGCTTGGGCCTTGTGCCAAATCAACTAAGGGGATATCTAGTTTGCTCAAATAGCTTATTATTGCATATTTAGCTGGTGACAAAATAATAGTGCATTATTTAAATGATCGGACATCTCCAGCTCGGATGCCAGGGAACAATCCGTCGAGAAGAGATGCACATTACTAATGTGATCTGGTGGTGGGACGAAAATGCAGGGGTGATCAAATAGTCTTGGGTATCCGAATATAAACAAGGGAATATGTGAAGCATGCTGTAGAGCACCCTGCGCCATGAGTGTGCCTGTTTGAAAGAAGGCGATAGTTTAAGATGCTTCGTGAACAGAAGTACAGATAGATTCAGTAATTAGCTGAGTGGGATGCATTCTAGTCTAGTGCAAAACCCAAGATAAGGACTCTGGTCTCCCAGTAACGCCATCAATAATTTAGCTGCTAAACCACATCAACTACCACTGAAATCCTTCTGTCATTGCTCTATGAGCTGGCTGCTGGGGTAAATGGCGCAGTCCCCTAGCAGGAAGAACCACATTTGCACATGTTCCATGCAAATGTGGCCTTTCAGTGCATTCAACAACAGTGACTGCTTAATGTTATGGAAACAGAAATATCAAAAACGTTTGTATCATGAGGTTTCCTCAAGTTTTGAGGAGGAAGATGGATTTCCCAGAGGCTCAACAAGGACCACGCCCACCACCAAGGAGGCTGTCCAAAAGGGGGCTAGGAAGCAAGATAGCCTCACACACACCATCAAGCAGACGCATTCCCGCTCAGAACGCCACCTGAGTGCTAGACGGAAACTACACAGAACGGCATTTGTTTTCGGAGGGGGCGGGGAGTGATCCAGGGGTGCAACTGGACCTTAACTTCTGGGGGGTGGAGGGGGAGGAGGATAACACTCTCGGCCAGGGCTAACCCTAGCACTGGTCGCACATGGTGAAAGCCTTTTTTGGCACCCCCTCCCCCATTTCCTCCTTCTCCATCAATTCCCTCACTATCACTCACCAACAATGCACCTCATCTCTCTATAGCACCTTCCTGACAAACATTTTTTTTTTATAGCGCTACTCATAGTTTACTTACACTCAGTTCTGTGATCTGCATGGTACACGTTCTTTGTAGCAGGCACATTAACCCTCTGCACAGTGAGCTATGCGAATGTGTGAGAGTAGGGTAAGAGGAGTGACTGCAGGGTGAGTGAGGTGACCGTATGAATTTGGTGCAGATGTAAGTGCAGATTGGGACAAATTAATGCATGGTTAGTGATCGGCTTGTTTGAGTGAGATTGCAGATTGAGCGGTGAGGAGGACAGGTGAATGAAGTATCACATGAGTGCAGGGTGAGTAGTGTGCTCATGTGACTGCAGGGTGAGGTACAGGGTGAAAAGCGCAAGTGCATTGTGAGTGCAGAGTGATCACTCTGAGTGCAGGGTGAGCGGGTGAATGGTGTGAGTGTGGTTATCACTGTGAGTGCAGGGTGAGTGTGAAAGTGAAGGGTGAGAATGAGGACCGAGGTGTCTGAATGCAGGGTGCATTCCCAGACACTTGAAGTAACTCAGCTTGTATAGATGGGGCGTTGGGTTTTAGATACAAGTTAAACTATTGCTATTATGGCATTAATTAGGGATCGAGGGTGAGTAAATAAATACCGTAATGTGCCGATTCTGCAACAAACTTACAGTCTTATGATTAGGGTTGCCAGCTCATTATTTTGATGTCCCAGACCGTACAAAAATAGTCACCTAATGCCGTATTTTCAAAACATATCTGTACATACTTCGCACAGCAAATATAAATAGAAAGCACTTTTAATTGTGTTGTAGGACTGCCTGAATGATCACTGACTGATAATTAAAGGGAACAAAGGCAGAAAAGTCACATTACAAACGAATATATACTTTTTTATTTATACCCCTATTTAATGTCAGGACGAGGTCTTTGCTGGCTCTTTTAAAAACACATGGCTGTGAATTTTCTGTTGGCAACCCTACTTTATATTCCTTTTCATGAAATGCATTCTCACACTACAGCAGTAAATGTAAAATACAAATGTAAGGAATAGGCAGAGTGGGGGCCCAGGTGGTACTGGAACCAGACAAAAAAACTAAGCCTCAGTAACCAGTTTACAAAAGGTATGTAAATATGCAAATGGTCTTTAAAGACCTGTGAAAAACTCGAACGTGCCGGATAGAAGACTCCAGTCACTGCCCAGCCGAGCCCACAGCAGCTTGAGCTGCAGCAGCCTGAACTGACACACACGACCGGGGAGGGGGAACTAAAGTTCTTTCAGCCCTATGAATATCAAGCTCACATCAAGTGAACACTGGCTGCATTTACCATCAACTCCGGGAACTCTTGAAAAAAGAACTGGTTCTATGCAGCATTCAAGTGGAATCATCTTTACCCATGGAGTGAGAGAGTGAAGAATACTGATTTAACGACTGTCCACTTATTCCAATGTAACTCTTATCCCCATTTAAGGTCGAACCTACCAGACATCTCAAGCGGTCTATTTGTGTAAGACCCATTGGCTGACTAAAGTGGGCTTAGAGCCTGCGCACTGAATTCCATTTGTTGGTTTTGTCGTCACTCCTTTGCTTGCGTCTTATTTGATGGCTTGCCTATCTTGTTGCTGTCGCTGGAGACCACTCTCATTACTTATGTCCTTCCATGGCTCACTTGTTACGAACTACTTTTTTTTGTTTTAGCACTTCACCAGAGTGAATGTGTTTTCCAGCTGTTTTCCATGTATGCTTCTCTCCTCACTTGCTGCTCTCTCGCCTGTGTCTTTTTCTCCCCTCCCACGTTGCCCTTTCTTGCCTCTGTGCTTCTTTCCCCCAGACTCCACATTGTTCTCTCACTAGCATGCTTCTTTTCCCTCCAACCATACTCCACATTGCTCTCTCTCGTGTCCTTTGCCTACCCCCCTTAACCTCTGTGATGCTTCCCCTATCCGTGCCCTCCATGTTGATCACCTCCAGATTGGATCTGTAACAAAACAAAGAAGAGGAAAAAAAAAGCAAGTGCCATTTTCTAGGTGCATGAATGAGTGGCTCCCCAACGGCCACAAAATAGCACCTTTTTTCCTCTTTACCCACGCTGCACAGCATAAGGATTGCTAAAAAGCATCACTAGAAACCCTAGACTAAGTCAATGGAGTGCAAAGGCAAGACCTATTGGCTTTGCCAGTGCTTTTTAAAGTGTGTCAGTATACTCAGAAGAGGCTGAGAAGGCATACCAGTGGTTTATAAAAACGTAGTACAAATAGTCACATAGGTACTCTGTAGTAGATGTGAGAATCAAAACTCTAGGTCCTTGTGGTAGAATAACTCTTCAAGAACTCAGTTGAATTCTATTATATTTTGTTAATTTATTGAAAGTTGCAATACATATAACTAGGCCCACAGGGGAAACGCATATAAGCAGATAATGACTTCTCGGGTGCAGGTTCCCATCTGACACTAACATTCTAACACACCATACAAATACCCCAACAATAGTCTAACTATTCCACTAGGACTTCCTTACCTTCCACTACGTGATACATTCTAATAAAACAGTCCTCCAGCAGGATCAAGTTATTGCCAGTGTGGGTATACCAAGATCTTACAGGGGCTTACATCCGGCTCATTGCTCACCATTGGCTGGCTATATTGTGACGCTCATTCACTTATTTGAATTCAAACAAGGGAACCCGCAAGGTAGATAAGGACTTTGGGTATCAATTTGTTAAAAAAACAAAAAGGTCCTGAACCCGTTTACTGCAGCGGCAATTCCGCTGCAGTGTGGGTGTTCCATTGCACGGGCAGGGCCGCGTCAGCCAACAGACGTGTGCAGCATTACCGAGGTAATGCTTGCGACGGCCGTTGACCGACGAACGCACGCAAAGGGTTAAAGAACAAAATAAAATTGCAATAATTATAGACTAGAATCAGTACTAGATTAAAGATATCCAGCCGGACAACAGATTTAATGAATCAAAACAATTTCTGAACAAATAAGAGCACCCAAATATAGAGTGGGACACAGTTCTGCGTCCTACAAAAACATTAAAAAATTACAATTGGACAAAAAACATTTCAGGCAAAATAAACATAGCTTATGGCCAATACGGATAATAACGGCAAGCTTTCAAATAAACAGCTAATGCACTTGTTTTAACACATTGGTTTAACTTGCATACTGTTTAAAAAAAGTTGACGATGTTTCGATCCCTTTTACAATACTGGGATCATCATCAGGACGGGTATTATACAAGCCTGAAATAACACACTGCCTGTGGAGCAAGGAAAAAATGGGAAGGAAGAAAAAAAAACATAAAGGACATTAAAGGGCACGTTTAAAGAATGACTAAAGATGACCTCCTAATAGAAACTGCATTCACTTGCTTATTATACGATAGCTTTCCTCGTCTGTAATGTGTTTGCCCCTCCCCTGTAGCATTTCCTCTCTACCGTTCTTTTGAATGGTTGACTTGAATCCTTCCACCACTCAATTTTAGGGAAGTACTTTTTATTTAAGCTCTCCATCAGTGTGCATGTGTTTTCCTGCTCCCTCTCTTGTGTTTCTCTCCCTTTCTGCCCCACCAAATATCTGGCCCCGTGCTCTGTGTTTGCTCTCTCCCTGGTGGCTGCTTTCTCTCCCTCCAGTATACTTTTCATCCTGTTTTGCTGTCTCCCTCATGTGCTTCTCCCCCGGCATCAGTGTTGCTATTTCCCTTCCCTTGTGTGCTACAGCCCCACCCCCTGTTTTGCTGTCTTACTCATGCCACCCATCCACTGCCCATTGCTTCCCCCTACTGTTTATCGGCTAGGAAAAGGAAGCAAGAAATAGTACAAATATGGCTCAGTGACATGAACCTTGACGGCTTCAAACCTCAGCTTTTACTGAATGTCAAATCACTTGCATTCACCTTGGACACCAACCTCACCCTGCAAGAAAACATAACTATATAAAACTTTATAAATAGATAAATAACAAAAGAAAACGGAAGACACCCTATTACCAACCATCCGCGGTCGGTAGTAGTAGTTCCTGCAAGGCGGTGACGTGGGGAGGGGGAGGGGCAGGGTGTGGGGTAGTAATGTATGGATTACGGAGTATAACAGGTAAGTAAACCTAAATAAAACGAATTTTGTTACGTGCACTGCATCACCAAATGCGATGCAGTGCGTGCAACGAAATTCTTTTTTTTATTTATATGTTTACTTACCTGTTATACTCCGTGATCCATACATTACTACCCCCCACCCTGCACCCTCCTCCTCCCCACGTCACCGCCCTGGAGGAACTCCTACTACCGACCGCGGCTGTTACCAACGCTATCTTCTAACAAAAGCAAATCTTTTTCTTTCGGAAAGCTACGGGGAGCTTGTTGTTCAAGCCCTCATACTCTGGCATCTGGATAGTGGTAATGCCATATTCCAAGGCTTCCACACTCTACAGCACGTCTCATCCGTGGGCGGAAGAAAAATGATTGCACGACCCCCATCCTGATGGAACTCCATTACCTTACATTAACAGGCTGCACCATTTTGAAAACCAGTTGTATTAATTGCAAAACCATTTATCTTGTACAAGCTCTTCATATATGGTGGCTCTTGGCCCACCCACAGCCAGGCCACCATCAGGCTGGAGGCTAAGAAGTATAAAAAGAAAAAGAAAATAACCAGTCAGCAGGTCTTTTCCATATACACACTCAGGGATCTGGAATAACACCCCTTTAGCTATAAGGACTGCCCCTAAGCTGCTCAGAAATAAACAGTTGAAGATACACCTCTTAAGACTACATCACAAGGCAGTAATAGTCCAATAACCAGCTACGTCTCCTGTTACTAGTTGACTGCGTAGTAGCCTCTGAACCTGTACAGTATTCTGCTGCTCTTTGGCTAGGCCTGCACTACACAAATAATACACACAAAGGGGGTCATTAGGATGGCGGGCGGACTTAGTCCGCCCGCCATCCTATCGGTCTTTGGGACCGCCCGCCATAAGGGCGGGGGTCACGTGGGGGGGACTTAGAATGCGCCCGCCACTGTGGCGGGCGCATCCTGCATGTTTAGCATTGTGGCGGGCGGGGCTCTCAGCACCGCCCGCCACAATGCTAAACATGAACGAATGCATTTGCATTAACAAAGCGTTAATGCAAATGCAGGGGGGTACCACAGGTACCCCCCCCCCTGTGCATCCCCCACCTCTCCTTCACTCCGGGGGCCATCAGGGGGCCCCCGAAGTGAAGACTGCATGCCTTTCCGTGGCAGCATCGCCACCACGGAAAGGCATCTATCTTGGGCCATCCTAATATGGCTGACGGTGTCAAATAGACACCACCACCATGTTAGATCTTTTTTGCCCCGCGGAAAAGCGGCAGACGGTCTTTCCGTCCGCCGCAGTGACCCCGCCATACTAATATGGTGGGGGGAATTTAGCTGAAGATGGTGGGCGGAGTGCCCCCGCCAGGCCGGCGGTGGCTACCGCCAGCCTGGCGGGGGCAAGCCGCCCGCCATCCTAATGGGCCGCAAAGTGTTCAGTAACAGTTGTGATCTGGTGTAATGTGAGTCTGCAAACTAGATGTGTGAGTTCACAGATCGCAAATGACACCAAACAAGTTTGTTAAAAAATGTGATATTTAGTTTCCGTAGATTATAGCAGTATCCCAAAAATTAATAAACAAATTTCCACCAGAATCCCCTCAAAAAAAGGACTGTTCTCTATGCACAAGTCAAGTTTTGTATGAAGTTGCTCAACAGTTGGGGAAGCAGTGAAGAGCACATATCCAAAATGTTCTTCCCTCATTTGAATCAAAGCGAAGCTCATCTACAAAAAAATGTACTTGTTTTAATGATACTAAATTATGGCCAATACACATTGTGGTTCAAAACTGCCATCTGGGGTCTGAGTAACATTTACAAACCACTTGGCCTTAGGCCTTTAAGTCTTATTATTAACTTACCACAATTCCACCCTCCATATGCAAACATCTTGTGTTAACTTTTGTGCACATTCGCCAAAACGGCAATTGAAGAAATGTTCTATACCCTAATCAACTTGTTCTGTCATAGCTTTTGCAAAACGTTATTGTTTGGGAAGCTGTCCGCCTCAGTATATTTGGAGAGAAAACAAAAATAAAACAAATGGCTAAAAGCAAAATTGGTTTTAAAAAGCACACATTGTAGTAATAGTCCATGGCACTGAAGGAACTACTTTGCGGATGTGCTCCTTGTGAAAGGTAAATACCTTCACTCGCCGCTGCATCTTTGCCCCATGCTGTATGTTGCTGTGGGCAGAAGTAAAACGTGAATGACCCAATAAGAGTCCAATGGAGGGATGGATATATATCATTTTTTGGGGGGTAAAATTAAAAGGTTTCAGCTACGGCTAGACAAACAAAAACACCCACACCTACCATGCATGCCTATGCATGAAGAACTTTTAAGAGCAAGGTGGAAGGCTTAGGAGACACATAAATAAAAGGGGGCAATAATTAGCAATACGACTTCTTTCTGCACGCGAAACTTTAGGTGCATGTCCTGTTTACAACAATATTGCAAACAAGCTGCTTTCCCCTGAAAAGACAATCATGGTTCACAGAGGAGGTTGGACATGAAGGTATTCAGTTTACAAATGTTTTGGATACATTCTGGTTATAGCTTTTGTTAGGATAATCCGGCTTTTAAGGACAGAACGAGAACAACACAGCTCATCTCTGGTTCGTGATCTTTCCCTGGGAAGGGAGGTAATACATTCACCATCACCCACAAACCAGAGTGGCTTTGATGCAGAAACGAGGGTAGGCAAACGCTTGCAAGCCATATTTAAATGCTGAAATGGACAAGAATATACAAAAAAACAAGCAAACCGGGGACGGTGATAAACAGTAAAATACCCTTAAATGGTTTGCAGGAAAAGCACTGCTTCTAGTAACGCTGTGCAGTAAAATTCGCAACAAAAGAGGTTTAATTGGGGTCCACTGTGCAGCTAAAATGATGCGTCAGTGGCAGGTGGCAGGCTCTTCTGGTAAAAGAGATGGTAGCCAGATTTGACCTCGCAGGGTCAGCCATCAAGAGTTAAACTGATTTCAATAATTAGGCCCAGAACTGTCAGGCACCGCTGCAAATAATGGCCTGCAATAATGCTTTTAGGGTTAGAGCGCTAATGAAGAAGGCCACTTGCAGCCATGGAAGAAAGTCACATCTCGCGTGTTTTCGCCACAGATCTGGGTGTAATCTGCATGATATGCCATTTCAAGGGCTCTGCAGCATCAAATAACACCCAAGGCCTCAAGAGTCGGTGGCGCGCACCGGATGAACAGGGCGAGTGACAGGCCGGATGCACCAGCCCGTCACACAAGGGCCATTGATTGAAATGAAGAGGTTTAGTTGAACCAGTGATACCCGGGTTAAACATTTCATGGTCGTGAATTTAAAGGATAGAGGTGCAGAGGGGTTTAGAAGCCTTCTCTTTCGCACTCGACTGAAACCTGGAGCAAATATTTGTGTTGTAATAAAAATATGCAAACACTCAGGCAAAACAGTTCGAACCCCCCCATTATTCCTGAAGAAAATAAATAAACGAGTGACAGCATGCAAATGAAGCTTTCCGTGGTGTCAGTTTGCCTAGAGGCAAAATGCACATTTTGCAGAAAACCGGATCCACTGCCCCACCTCGACGTTTAAACGGCCTTACCAGGACGTGGGCTGCGGAGGAATAAACGTGTGCCCCTCTCGGCAAGATCCCCGCCCCCCAATACGGCATCAGCAGAGCAGTGTTGCCAGGACTGTACTCGGGAAACGTTTCAATCCACGCACTGTGTTGCTTATAAGGTTGCCAACCCGCTCGATAGGGTGTTCCATGTGCCTTGCTTGAAGGCGGACGCCGAACCCAAAAACACAGCGCCCAGAGACTAACAATGGCACAGTGCGCTAGCAAAGTGTTACTGACGAGTGGAACACAGTCGCATATCATATAGCATTGAAGTATGCCCCTGCTGTAAATGCCTTCTTACCTCGTTTACTGCGCTCAGCCATTCAGGAATTTAAATACTCCCCGTATCTCCCCGGCGCTCCAGTGCTGACACGCTCCGAACAGCAGCTCCTCTAAACCCCCGCGAGACAATTTAGATAGGTGCGCCCTAGCCACCAAGTCAGTATTATTAGCTGCGCTGCTCGCTGCAAGCCTAGAAAGCATTGGCCAGGAGGTTTTTCTTGGGCCCGCGGCACATGCACAATACCACCCAGCTGCTTCCACTTCCCTGGAAGGATTGCTCCCAAAGCCAGCTAATTGGGCACCGGGTACACATGATCTCAAAAGGGCAGGGCAGCAAAGGAGCCCGGTGATGTCCGCACACAAAAGAGAGGCAGGTATGGGAGCCCCACAACCATTGCCCCGTTCACCTGAAGGAGTTCAAACAAAAGTCAATTATTGACTTCTTCACCTGGAGCGGGGTTCCTGTAAACAACCCGATGCCACCTAAACGCCCTGCATCAAAACCGTGCTACATGAAAACGTGCTTTTAACAGACTTTCTGCATTATTCAGGGATCTTTATGCGGCAAGAATGCATTAAACATGTGACTGCTCGGTAGACGCTGAAGGCGGATGGAAATCGCGTGGATTTTTGCAATAATGAGTCAAATGTACAACAAAATATAGGACTGCGAGGAAGTAAAATATGAAGCTTTTCCATGTGCCCGAATACGCATGGTATAACCAAAACCTGACCGTACGGACAGCGGTGATATGAGCATTGCAGAAGGCAATGGCGTATTCATGTACCAGTACACCCCCAACCCATCAGAAGCAGTCAATGCAGACCCCCCATGAGAACTTATAGCAATACAAAGGGGGTGGGGGATGTTGTTTAAACAACACAAGAGGCAGCCCGCGTCCTCCCAGGGAGCAGGCTGGGGACTGAAGGAGAGGAGTAGTAAAGTTGAGGTAGAGGACAGATACCTGCACGGCTTTGTGCGTCCCGAGCCGGGGGGGGGGAGAATGGCGCCCAGCAGACCCTCGCTGCAGAGTAGCAGTACCAACGCGGTGCCAGCAGCCCCCTGCCAGAAGCGTCGCACACCGTGCAGGCACACGCCGGAGGCAGTAAAGCGCCCCTACCTCTCACGGGGAACCCTCTTGCCTCACACCACCCTGACAGAGGGGCAACAACCCTCATTTACCAATACGCCGCCCCAACGCCACTGACCCTTGCCACTCCGTAACTCCCCTCCCCAACATACACACACGCAGGCACCGCATGCACAGGGTGCCTTTCGGTAAAATGCACGGCTCAACCCGTCCTCCTCACCCCCGACGAGAGCATAGAGGTGGGGGAGGGGGTGGCAGCGCTGCCAGCCTGCTCGCCTCCTGTGGGTGCAGACCCCTTTTGTTGGCACCCCGGGCTGGCGGGTGCGCAGAGAGCCCTCTTCTCCCCAAAGGTCGGGGGCACCCTCCCACGCCCGCCCACTGCCTCCCTGGGACCCCGGGGCTCACCTCACTGCATGGTCCGGAGGGGCTCTCCCTGCCACCCTCTCACTCCGCTCGCTGCTGCCTCCCCAGCGCCATCTTGTGAGCTGTGACGTGGGCGCTGCTCACCCCTGACCCACATTTGAATAGGATCCAAATGAGAAGGCGAGGGAAGCCGGGCTGTGCCAGGGCACGGGGGGAGCGCGCTGCCCGCACTGCACGCGCTGCCCGCCGCCTGCAGTGAACTGCGGGCACTGCAGGGGGAGGGCTGGGCAGAGGCGCTGCAGGCACTGCCCGCCTCCTGCTGGCAATGAATGAGTGGTACTACCGGGGAGGGCACTGGGGGGCATAAGGTGAAAGAGTGCAACTGCAGTCTCTATCCGGCCACTGACGTGTGCTCCAGTCTCTAGTGCAGCCCCGGCACTTGCAGCCCCCTGCGGTGTGTTGTAAGGTCTGCAAGGTGAGTGCTCTGTAGGCACTGCATGGGTGTCAGCGGAGAAGCAGTGCACTAACCACCTCTTACAGCGCTCGGTAAGCCCTGACATGCGAGGGCTGGAGTGTGCACGGCTCCTGCCCCGATCAGCAGTTGCAAGGCGAGTGCTGGGGTGGGTGCTGCTCTCCTCTACATGCCCAGCTTGGTTTGCGATTAGAAACATGGCACTGCCAGCCTCCTCTGTGCTGTGGGCATTGGCCGACTCCTGCAGACATCCAAGGGACGCACCAGGGATCAGCACACTGCCCGCCTCCGGCAGTGTGTCCTGCTCACTGCACAGGCATTAGGGGAACTTCTTACACTCACTGCCCAGCTCATGCAAACGGTGCCAGACTGGTACTGGGGGGCAGCCTGCTGCCCGCCTCCTACAATCTGATGCAGGCACTGCAGCTGAGAATATAGCTGTCAAGAAGCCTCAAGTTGTTTGTTACACTTACAGCCAGCCAACAACACTTTCCATGATGCAGTTTTAAGCTGATTATTATAATGTCGAAAGAAAAACCCCAAGTCCCATAATGCAACATGCCGTAAGTGTAAAAAACAAAAGGTATGAAGTCCAATGGCATCAATGAATTTGAAACGTAACTGACACAACCTATAGTTGAGAATCTCTTTGACGATCTCCGCTCGGGATTCAGACATTAAAACTGTTTTGCTCCAGGTAATTTATTTTAACGTTTTTATTTTGCATTTTCAAAAGAAAACAAGAAAACAGAACACATCCTACAAATGTGACAGGAATAATAAGGCGTGCTCAAAATAAAGAATAAAGAAAACTGGACGGAAAAGCAGAACATCCACATCAAGGCATATTTAAATAATCGATATAGCGGCCGCCCACCCCACCACCACGATCACAGCCACAGAAATTACATTTCAACAGATCCATTCCCAGCGTCAGAAGAGGGCATAATGTGGATATCGGAATCCGGTACTACCTTGGTCCAGGTACTCATAAAATTGAGCTAGGGGTGTGGCTAGTAGGCGGGGATGGAGGCGGGACGAAACATGGTGCTAGACATGTCTATCGTGTATTCATTTTGCCCTTTCATTTCCGTTGATGGTAATTTCAAACTTCCCATATCGACAGATTAACATCTGGATATACTGATAGAGGGTGGGGTGAAGATATGCTGAGAACAGGCCCTAAATCATAATAGAAGGAGCGTTTAAATGAATGCAAATCATCAACAGCGCTGTTCAGGCTAAAATTCAGTGTGCCTCAGAACAAGAGAGACTTTCGAATAACAGCATTATTAATGAGTAGCTGCTGAATGGTTCAGCAGTGACTCGGGTAAGAGCTAGGGAGGCGCTTTAGCCGTCAGAATGCCCTACAGATCTGCTCCGCTCTGATACCCTCGAACTCAGCAGCACTAGCATCAGTGTCCTTATCTTACACGAGTACCAGTATTGTCCTTGGCAATGGAGAGGTGCCGGTACTCAGAGCTGTAAAAATAAGAAGTGCCGGAAATCAGTACCTGTGAGTACCGGCCCATTTAAAGCACCGCCTTGGACATTGTCATATGAAGCTCTCCCGCCAGCTGTTGGCGCGTAATATGGGTAGTAAAGGGGCGCCACACAGCATTGAATTTGGTCACCCAGTCCCGGATAATAGCAGTCAAATTCTCCATTGAGAAGATGGACAACATCTTTCCCCACCACATATTTAAAGAAGGAGGAAAAGGTTGTTTCTACATCTGCGTCACATACAACAGTGCAGCCAGGAGGAAGTGAGAGAGCAGGAGGCCCATTGAAATCGATGTGAGAAAAATTCTATTGTCCCCCGGGTCACCTAAGAGAAGCATCGGTGGTTCTAGTGGAAGTTGAACGTTGGTTATGGACTTCACTGTCCCCTGAATCTCAACCCAGAATGTCCAGATCACAGGGGAGGACCACCATGTGTGTAGAAAAGCACCCCTCTCTTCACACCCCTTCCAGCACAAATCCGTACTCCAAAACATCTTAGCCAGTCTAACATATGTAAGATATCAGCGAGTCAATATCATGTAGGTGTTTGTAGGAGAGTAGGATCTGTTTCTTATGATAACCCCCACTTTTTGCTGATGTATCATTGTTTTCGACTTAGACTGACTGGGATCCTGCTATCCAGGACCCCAGTCTCTATCTGCTTTCTCCTATAAATTGATTGCATGTACTTTAGGTACACTCCAGATTGGTTACTGGGGTACTGTTATCAGTCCCTAGTATATGGTACACCATTTACGCAGGGCATAGGTACCCCAGAGGCCTCCCAGGGGCTGCAGCATGAATTATGCCACCCCTGAGAGACCATTCAAAATGGCACCACAGGTCTGCTACCACAGCCTGTGTAAGGTGGTGCATGCACCCCTTATTTACATATAGGTTATCTATATCTATTCTAAACCACTGCACATATAAACCTATCAGTCACCCCTATGGCAGGCCTCATCAGTCCTGAAGGCAGGGTGCTGGGTTTTGTGTGAGAGGGTGGCCCTGAATGAGCAGAGCCCCTCTGCAGCCTTCGGAATCTATTCACCGGGGTTGTCGTTGATGCAGCCAAACCATATATACTTAAGTGCATTTTAACCTTGTGATAAATGCTAACTTTAAAACGGCTGCTTAGAAACATGTCGTGTTTGGTGTCAAACACCTAGGAATCATACCTCCACACCAGTAACTGGTGTGAGAGGTATTTATTTATTTTTTAAACAGATCAGGGAGAGTTGGGAGTCCAAAGGAAGGAGACAGCAGTGGAGGAGAAGACGAGACAAATGTCTGAAGACTGGCTGGGTAGGTGACGGCCAAAGCGGTGTGCCAGAGCCAGTCTCCTCTATAGCTGCCGGAGCAGCTCCACCGAGAATCGGCAATGAGGTTCGGACTCCGCTGGCAAAGGGTGAGGATCAGGGGTAGGTCGAGGTTGTTGATCACTGTGGCTCTGAGGCTGGGGGTTTTCAGCCACGAGACTTGTCCATGTGAGATCCGTGGCAGCCGTTTTAGGGTCAGGCACTGAGTGTTGTACAAGTCCTTTGTTGTTAAAAAAACAGGCCAATTCCCTGGATAGACTTTATGGTCAAACCGGGCGACAACATGATGATCCAGGGAAGAGGTCACCAGTTGGAGAAAGCCGAAAGGTCCTGCCCTAAGCAAAAGCAGCCTGGGCGCCATGTTGGGATCAGGCGCGGCCGAGAATCAATAATTGTTTCGAGAAAGGAGAGAGGAGAAAGCCCTATGGTAACAGGGGCAAGTCCAGTCCACCTCCAGAGATAGTTATGGGCCGATTGGGTAATTACACGGAATACCCCTCACCGCCGCTCGAAGGAGGTCATCGGAGTCCCGAGTATGATTCCTCCCTTCTAGAACCACTACTGTGGGTCACCAGTCAACCCCGTACAGCTTTCTCAACATGGGCAGCACAAAATTGATGCTGCCAGCCACAGACATGAGTCTGCCCTCCTGCTGCTGAGCTGAAGCAGGGGAAGGCTTGACAATTAGTTTCCTGTCACAGGGATGTGTGACCACCTCCCAGACAGGCTTTAGTGCATTAGGGCTGGGTGGGTGCACTCTGAGAGTGCCTGAAATTTTGCATTGGGGGCACATTTGGTGTCCCTGTGCATAGTCCAGCTCAAACCAGTTGCAGGAGTCATTCGCTCCTACTCTGGTACGAAATTGGACAGAGCACATGGTTCCTGTCCCTGCCCTAGGAGGGTCCCCAGAGTTTGTCCAACCCCTTCCTTGGGTATAAAGTAGGAAACCTGACTACAGGACTTTATATTGTACCTGGACTAAACTCTGCAAGCAGAAACCAAGTACTTTGACGGTCTACACTTCGCTGGACGACAGAAGAATCCCCCTTGGAGTAAAGGAGTTACTCTCCTGCTGAAGCGGGCACCTTCACGCTTCTGACCGGTTTGCATCTCCTGAGGACTCCGAATATTTCTTCAACACAAGAGGTGGGTTCCCGAGCGTCTCTGAGATCGATCTGCTCTCTCAGCAATCTTGAGACCAGTATCCCTCGTGGGGACTGTGCAACCCGAACCCCTGTACACCGTGTACTATTGCAGCTGCATATGCTTTTTGGCGATCCCTGAGGCTGTGCATTAGACTACGTGTAGTCCTGACCTCGATCAGTATTTCCACCGAAGATTTCCGGCCTCCACTCCAGAAGTGCTCCGAGGGCCTGTACTTCGAGATTCAGCTCGAGGTCCCTTCACGATCCCTGGTCCGTTGGCCTATGGGTCCCTGCGAGGGTAACTTTGATTTCTCGTGGGCTTTCCTGGTTTCTCCAGACGTGCACTGACTTCCCATTGCTTGGAGAGTATCCAGGACCTTTCTGGTCCTCACTGTAACTTGTTTCCTCTGTCCGAGTGGGTTGCATTTACCAAGGCTTGTTGGTGTTCAATCCGGACACTGACCCCTGAGCACTCCACATCCTTCATGGGACAGCTCACATCCGGACTTTGGTCATCATTGACATCGCCTGATCCCTGTGTCTGCAGAGTCAAGCATCCAATTTTCACATCTGAATCACCCGACATCGGTGGGTATTCGTCTGCCGAGCCCCTGGTCACCCTGAACTCTGTTCTCTCTGCTTTCAGGTTCTTCTCACCTCGGATCCAGACTTGGATTCCACCGGACACTTTTCATCTTCCCGGCAGCAGCACTTCTTTGCATCACACCATTGAAAACAACGAGGGTTTCTGACACCACTTGACCCCTATGCACTCGGCTCCCCTGGCATAGGTAACACGGGTACCAGGGTACTCACAGGGGTGCTGGCCTTAGAACCTTCTATGTTCCAAAGGGTTTGCTTGAAGTCCTCTCCGAAGTGTCCTTAAACTGTAAATTTCCAACCACGACTTTCCCATAGAGTTGTGCAGGAACACTGCACCCGTCCTCCGTGGGCTCCCTGTGTCACTCCTTTGGGTGGTTTCTTGGGGTCCCAGCAAATCTACGTGCACTAGGCACTATGTCTAGTGAAGTTGTTGTTGTTATATCATTTTTAAAGTATATGGTTCGATCTCCCCATGGAGCCCGCTGGGTATTGTGCAATTTACTGTTGTTCTATTGATTAAGTATTGTGTGCCTTGTATGTATGTATGTATGTATGTATTTAATGCTTGTTAAGCGCGGCTGTCACCCAGAAGGGTATCCTGGCGCTGAGACCATATCCAATCATCAGATGAAGTAGGCTACATTGCTCTAGGTAACAGGTGGGTTATAAGATCCCTCTTAAACGAAGACAGATCATGGCTACTCCTCAAAGCCAGGGGTAAAGTATTCCATAATGTGGCGGCCGTAAAGCTGAAGGCGCAGCCGCCCATCCTCACTCTGTTTATCCTGGGGATCCTCACCAGGAACGCAGAGGAGGATCTCAAAGGTCTGGCGGCTTGATACCAGGAAAAAAGGTTTTGAAATGGTATCGGTCCTAGTCCGTGCAGAGCCCTAAACACAAGACAAAGAGCTTTAAAAGCGATCCTCTGCTGGACCGGTAGCCAATGAAGGTTGGCTAGAGCTGCAGATGAGGAAGCAGACCGTGGTCGGGACAGAGCCAGTTTAGCGGCCATATTTTGAATCCTTTGCAACTTTAGGATCAGAGTCTTGGGAGCTCCCAGAAGTAGTGCGTTGCAGTAGTCTAACCTACTGAGGATAGAACTACGCACTACCTCAGCTCTGGCTCCTCGAGGAAAAATTGGCAGAATTTTACGTAGGGCACGAAGCAGGCCCATACATGTCGCTGTCGTCCTGTTTACAGAAGCATCGAGCTGTAAATTGGGTTCAAACAGAACTCCTAAATTACGAGCCGATTCTGCAGCTTCCACCGAGCCCGGGATGGAGGTTGGCCAAAAATCATCCGGTAATGCAAGTGGAAGACGGTCTAAAGAGCAATGGAGCACCTCAGTTTTTGATCCATTAAATTGGAGTGAGTTGGCTCGCAACCAAGCTGCTGTAGCTGACATACAACGATGAAAAGTGTCCCTTGAAATTATCTCCGATCCTTCAAATGAAAAGATCAACTGAGTGTCATCGGCATAATTGATGACTGATATGCGGAATGACTTTATCAGTTCAACCAAGGGTCGGAGATATAAATTAAAAAGGATCGGGCTGATCGCCGACCCTTGAGGGACTCCTTGATTCACCAGTCGTGTGGCTGATCGAAATGGTGGTAAAGCCACAGCTTGTTGTCTGTTGTCAAGATAAGATGTGAGCCAGTTTAGAGCCAGACCGCTCACTCCCACGCTCCGAAGACGGCCAAGTAGAACTTCATGGTCTACTGTGTCGAACGCGGCCGACATGTCAAGCAGCACCAAAAATGCTGACTTGCCCATGTCGACACGCATCCGTAGATCATCCAACACGGTGACCAATGCGGTCTCGGTGCCATGGGCCGGTCTGAAGCCAAATTAATCCGCATCCAGACAGAAGTTTGTTTCTAGGAAGTTAGACAAGGCTCTCGTGACCCACCTCTCAAGAATTTTTATCGCGAATGGTAAAAGCGAGGTAGGTCGATAATTGGCCGCACAGAGAGGGTCCAGAGAAGCCTTTTTTAGCAAAGGTGTTACAATTGCCAACTTCCAGCTGTCTGGGACTGTTGCTGTGGTCAGTGATTGGCAGCAGATGGAATGAAGAGGTGGAAACAACTCATCTTGAAATGCCTTCCAGATCTTAAGGGGCATAGGATCAAGTGGTGACCCTGAAGATACCACTGTAGTGGGGCTTCATCTCGCCCCAAACAATCGCACAGCTGAGTGTGCCAATTGCAAAATTATTTTCTTATTTGTTCAATGTTAATCCAATTTATTCCATAGTCTTCCAACCTTGTCAAACTTATTCTCCAACTTTAATTACGGGTCCACAAGCTGAGTGTATATGCAGTTTCCGAGTTTTTACTGTTCAAACCATGTCAATCCAGACTTTATGAATGAACAGGACTGAAGCATTAATTCAAATCAGGCAGCGTTTATTCAAAAAATACCCAATGCATTTCGGGCTCAACGCCCTTCTTCGGGGGTCACTGTAAATAAATAACAAATAGCCACAATCACAAATTGTATTCTCCACTTCAGTGTCACATTTCTTAATGCAAACCTACTATTTTAAAAATATTGCACAATATCAAAAACATTTATGTCAATAAAAGCGCTTTACACAACAAATCGATGTATTACGAAGAATCCTGTATGCCAGACAGCCTAGCTAATATTCTCCTCCCTGGATTGTGTCTTAATCTTTATCACATTCCCATCATTCAAAAAGGTGAAACCCCCCGTCGTCCTGTTCCTTGCGTGCAAATTTCTCACTGCACCTTCCTTTTGTACCTGCACCCTGACTCTAAATCACTCGTATTCGCCTTCAAAAGCCTTTCCTATTGCCCATCCCTCTATAAATCACCCTTTATCGAATCGTGAGGCGTGTGTGAACTACGGTCACTCATCTCTCGCGTTTACTTCCGTTCTCGAGAACCGTCATTATTTGACAATGTTACTTCTCGCTATTACCACCCCTCCAAGTTCGGTAACTTTCCACCAAACTCTGCCCTTACAGTGCGCCCTATTTAGCGCGTATCTGCCATGTGTAGTTTAAAAACCGTCCGTCCTTGCTCCGTATCAGGTCACATCAATGTCCCTCCCATCAGCCCTCTCTTATTTAACCCCTGGTTTCACCTTTCCAATTAAGCTCCTGATTCAAATTCCCCGCCCTCTCTACGTATTGAACCAAGACCCTGAAGATACGCCATTGGCCAAGACGCGAAATTCCTCTAACGAGGGAGTAGGAAAACAGGACAACCGAGGGGAAACTTCCTTGATGTTATCCAAGTGGACGGAAGAATCCAAAGGGGAAGACATAGACGGCACAGACTGTCCAGATGCTATAAGACCAGTCAAGATGGTCCTGATTTTCTCCTCAAATGCGAGGGCCAGCGAGTCACTTAATTCCTGTGAAGCCAGAATAGCTGGCACTGTACGGGTTGGATAAGTTGTTAACCAACCTAAACAGGGTCTGTGATTTATTGGAGGCCTTCGCCAAGGTGTCTTCAAAGAACTTAGCTTTTGCACTTCTTATCTGGGCCTTATATTCCTGCTGGGTCGCTTTATACGCTGCCCTATCCTGCTCCTTGTACCCTCTCCTCCAGGTACGCTCCGCCTGTTTGCAACGGAGCTTATGCTGTCCAAAATCTTCGGTGAACCAGGCGTTAGCTCCTCTAGGCCTGTCCCTCGCCCTTCACAGAGGGGCCAACTCATCCAAAGCTGTCAGGATATGCTGGCAAAGGGTTGCATAACTCTTGTCCACATTACCCTCCACTGAGAAAGTTTCAGGCAATAATGTAGGTCAAGTCAGCTCCCTAAGAAGGCGATTCCATTGTCGATTGAACTTCATACCACCCGAATTAGGTTTCAATGGAGCAGGCATCACAAAAGACATAGTAATCAGTGAATGATCGGTCCAACACTGATCCACAACCTCTTCCACTATAACGAAATCCTTATCGGCAAATACCAGGTCCAAAATGTGCCCTTTAACATGAGTAGGTGATAAAACCAGCTGTGCAAGATGAATATTGCTACATGCTTGGCAAAGTTCTCTAATGGCCAGATCATGAGGACCGGAAGGCCAGAGGTTAAAATCACCCAATACTAAAAATTTAGAATGGGAGTTAGAAAGGTCGTAGATCAAGTTGACTAGCGTTTGAAGGGCCGTTGTGGTTGAAGAGGGAGGTCTATAGCATAGTAGACCTGCTACCAAGGTACCGCCCTGGGCCACAATGGAAAAGCCCATGAGCTCAAATCCTAACACCTCTTTTACCACCAGTTCCGAAAGGGAGATAGATTCTCTAAAGATGTATCCTATTCCACCTCCCCTACCAGAAACTCGGGGCGTGTGTCTTATGAGATAGCCTGGTGGGCAAGCCCAGCCCAGTTCCTTCCCACAGTCCACCGTAGCCCAAGTTTCGGTCACAAATAGTATGTCCAAATGGGAGGTTTCTATCAGGAGAGCAATCTCGGCATGGTGCTGCTCCCTAAGAAGGCGATTCCATTGTCGATTGAACTTCATACCACCCGAATTAGGTTTCAATGGAGCAGGCATCACAAAAGACATAGTAATCAGTGAATGATCGGTCCAACACTGATCCACAACCTCTTCCACTATAACGAAATCCTTATCGGCAAATACCAGGTCCAAAATGTGCCCTTTAACATGAGTAGGTGATAAAACCAGCTGTGCAAGATGAATATTGCTACATGCTTGGCAAAGTTCTCTAATGGCCAGATCATGAGGACCGGAAGGCCAGAGGTTAAAATCACCCAATACTAAAAATTTAGAATGGGAGTTAGAAAGGTCGTAGATCAAGTTGACTAGCGTTTGAAGGGCCGTTGTGGTTGAAGAGGGAGGTCTATAGCATAGTAGACCTGCTACCAAGGTACCGCCCTGGGCCACAATGGAAAAGCCCATGAGCTCAAATCCTAACACCTCTTTTACCACCAGTTCCGAAAGGGAGATAGATTCTCTAAAGATGTATCCTATTCCACCTCCCCTACCAGAAACTCGGGGCGTGTGTCTTATGAGATAGCCTGGTGGGCAAGCCCAGCCCAGTTCCGTCCCACAGTCCACCGTAGCCCAAGTTTCGGTCACAAATAGTATGTCCAAATGGGAGGTTTCTATCAGGAGAGCAATCTCGGCATGGTGCTTTACGAGAGAGCGGACATTCAGCAGACCACAGGATAAAGTCCTGTGCGGGGACGAGATGGACAGACAATGCTTACCACCAGCAGAGCTCACAGAGTCGTGGGAGGTCGCACGAGGCTCTGCCAGATGAAGAGTGGCCGGTGCGCAGGAGGCGCCCGGGACGCGAACGGGCGCAAACGGGCTTACCTCTGGCGCACCTCCGGCGCGTCCGCTGCCCGCCTGCCTGCACATATCTATTTATACTATAATGCCACGCGGCCTTCCGGCTGCTAGAGCCTCTAGAGCCGACCAGTATGGCGCCTGAGAGTGGCCCAAGCGTCAATGCCCACCCAAGATGGCGGACGGAGCACCAGAACCAGGGACCCTACTACCTAAGTCCCGCCAAGTGCGGGTGAGGACACAATTTAAATGCAGGTAAGCCTGACTCTGACCCAAGTTGTTACAGTAACAAGCGCCCAATGAATAAACAAAAGGAACAGCAGCGCGATTGCAAGCGGCGCAATTTAAAACCAAAATACACGAACTGTGCAAGTACAATTTTAAAAAACTATCCAGCAATGCGCGCGATGACAAGAGAGGTCTGTAGAGCAAATTGAGAGAGCAGCTTAAGTAAGCTCTCCAATACGCGGGCTTCCGGCTGCTGGAGCCTCTAGACCCGACCAATATGGCGCCTGAGAGTGGCCCAAGCGTCAATACCCACCCAAGATGGCGGACGGAGCACCAGGACCAGGGACCCTACTACCTAAGTCCCGCCAAGTGCGGGTGAGGACACGATTTAAATGCAGGTAAGCCTGACTCTGCCCCAAGTTGTTACAGTAGCAAGCGCCCAATGAATAAAAAAAGGAACAGCAGCGCGATTGCAAGCGGCGCAATTTAAAACCAAAATACACGAACTGTGCAAGTACAATTTTTAAAAACCATCCAGCAATGCGCGCGATGACAAGAGAGGTCTTGTGCTCTAATCTCATAAAGGGGTTAGTAGAGTGTTTTGTAATAAATACATTTATTTTATATAACACTTGTGTGGTTCTCCTTTCATTTGACTATTCAGGAGGTTCTGATCTGGTAAAACAAGCTGCTTTACATTACTTCAAGACTTAGCCTGAAGGCTGCTCTCCATAGCTACCACTAAAATAGCTTTCATAAAAGTTATCTTTAACCTAATCACCAGAAGGGTTGTTTGGAGTGGTACAGGGTGCCCACTTTAAATAGTGGACAACATATACCAGGCCAACTTCTCACAATGTTCTCCTTATAGCGAAGATTTAGCCGCTTTTTGCCAGATGGCTACCCCTAGGTGTTCGTCTGATATCTCTGTAACCAACTCCCTCTCCCATGGCTATGCATATGCATGCTTGCGAGGAGGGGTCATCTGTAAGAGGTAACTGTAGAGCCAAGATATGCCTTTGTGACATACGTTAGTGAGATAGGATGACTCTATGGTGTGATCGTCGCCCTGGATGGTCAGACTCCCGAGGGGCCTGCCATCCCAATGGAGTGCCTGAGTAAGTCTAAAGCCGTTGAGTCGAGTTAAGTCAAATTTGGTGATCAAGTCACTCCTTGGCTGTAAATCACTGTCATCGTGGACATTGGCCATGATGGGGGAATGCCCCTGCACCTAATGAAATGAGGTTGGTTGGGCCACACCTGGGGGAAAATCAGGATAGTGTGTCATAGGGTAAACAGAAAAGGGTACGTCAGAAATATCCTACGTTGGCATACCTCTCGCCAATAAGCAAGGAGCAAAGACGTTAAAGGTAGCAACAGGGGAGCGTTTGTCTCAGAAAGCATTGGAAGCCACAGCAACCCCGACAGTGGTAAGGGAGAAAAGGCCTGCTCCACCTGAACCCAGGGTTTACCATCAGACTCATGGTTCCAATCTAGGGAAAGGCAGAGTTGCGCCTCCAAGATATAAGTGGAGACATCCGGGAACCCCAAGCCACCCTCCAAAACCGGTCTACTCAGCATTGCTCACGTCTCACATGGAGACTTACCTCCCAAATTAAAATACACAAGTTTCAAGCAGATATGTTTACGGATCGAAAAAGGAAGGGCCAGTGGAAGATCTGGAGGACCTACAACAGTAAAGCAGAAAGTTCAGTTTCACACTGTTTAGTCTGCCTAACCACGAGAGGTCAAGTTTCCCCCAACAATGAGTAGAGGGGAGTTATTGCAAGCATATAAGTCATTCGTCAGAGGCAGCATATGAATCCCTAGATAAGTGATGGATGACGTCTCTAATTGGAAACCACCCTACTGAATAAGGCCCTCAAGATTGTTGTGGGGTTCAGAAATCCCCATACCCCTTGACTTAGTAAAATTAATTTTGAAGCCGGACACCTGAGAGAAGGCGTCGAGCTCCTCCATCAGCACCGGAACAGTGATGTTGAAATTCATTAAAAAACAAAACATGTCATTGGCGAGTAAAGCAAGCTTATGTTCTACACCTTTAACTAACACGCCACTAATGCGGGGTTTAGCCTGAATTTTAGTCTGAATGGTTCCATCATAAGGGCAAATACTGAAGGGGACAATGGGTATCTCTGCTGGGTGCCCCAGTGTGAGCCAACCTGACTGGGAAAAAGAGACATTCATTTTAAGTTTAGCAGTAGGGTTTCTGAAAGTTGTCTAGAATAAGCGTTTTTGTTTTACGTCCTAAGGAGATTTTATCCAGGACCTTAGTATGAAACTCCAATTCACTCTATCGAACACCTTCTAAGCATCTAGGCTCCTCGTACTTTATGATGCACTTCATATTCTCAGTTTCAGAAGTTTCTGTATTTATGTCCTTCTCGACTTATATGCTGCATTTTGACACTCCGTCAGGGGTAGTAAGGGCTATATAAATGCAATTTCAATTCGATAGTGACCCATTATATGCTCATTAATACCCCAACGAAAGCATTGGTATTGATTAAGTTGTCTCTCATTGGTTTGCCTCTTACTTGACTAACAGGTTCCAGAGGAAACTGGACATCTGCTTTTCAAGTTTGTTGGCCTTATCTGGAGAGTGGACGGGACCCGCATACTTACGTTCTTGCCCTTTCTATTTTTACTCTGTGTATCAAATATTTTGGAGTCATACTTGAAAGCTGTAGAAGTCGACTTCATGAATATGTGGATGATACACAGGTCTATCTCAAGATTTACTCTTGCAACAAATTCTCAAATCTTGGCAAAACTCTAAAATCTCATCTTGACTGGATGCCCACCTACCATTCAAAACTCAATAACGTGAAAACAGTGTTTCTTGTTATCTCATCTTCTCAGTTGCCCTCAGTGGCTTGCATCAATTTAATCCAGGATTGATTCACTTGGTGTCCTCGTCTGCAAACCTTCTACTAGTGACTGCCCTAAATCCATTGAGAAAAGACACAACTTCAGACATATGTTGTCTAAATGGCCAGCAGTGTGCATTTTCAACTGTGACTGCCCTGGGAGATTCACCAATTTATCCCTGAACAAGAGCTCAAGAATCTAGCCCAATCTCCCGCTTTTCCTCTCTGAACCCACTAGGATCAACTGTGGAGTACCCCAAGGATCATCGCTCAGCCCCACACTCTTCAACATCTACATGGCCCCCCTAGCCACCATCGTCTGACAGCATGGACTCAGCATAGTATCATACACCGATGGCACCCAGATGATCCTCTCTCTCACAAAGCAACCCGACCTCACCAGACTCAGCTTTCTGGAAGGAATGAATGGCATTGCATCTTGGATGGACAGCAGCTGTCTGAAGCTCAACTCTGTGGGTCCTCGTCCTTGGACCCATGCCTCAGCAGGGTGGCCCACTGCCCTCGGCAAACCCCCACTCCCACGGACCACGCATGGCACTTCAGCATCATACTCGACTCCTCCCTCACCATGACCCGACAGATCAACGTCGCCTCCTCCACATGCTTCAACACCCTCTGCATCCTTTGCAAGACCTTTAAGTGGATACCCCCCGAATCCAGAAAGACCGTAACCCACTAGGACTAGACCATCTATGCCTGTGTATAGATACTACTCTTCCTCTTTCACAGGCCTTCGAGACTCTATTAACAAGGGAGTTCATTCTATGGATAGCAGCACATCAATTCCTGCTACTACTTTCCCTTATAGGTAATAAAATCGTTAACTAGTAAAATTGACAATTACTGCCAGTTCATATTAATTTGGCGATATATTAATCGTATTTACATTCTTCATTTTTCTAGTCCCTCTTACATCGCCATAAATCTACACCCACGTTGCCTGTAGTGGACCCACTTCTCAACCTGTTGAACAAGTAGTCGCTTAGAATTAAGGTATTAGGATCTTTAGTACCTTATCTTGTTCTCGATGGTCTTTTGGAATAATATCTTTTGTGACCTATTTTCTTATCTTTGCATTATTCATTTTAAATATCCCTCCTCCCCCCACCCCTATCTTTTCTCAGCATACATCCTTGACCTGTATCTCTAAGGTTGACCATCTAGCGTTCAACATCTTCTATCAAGCGTATGGCATCATTGTGACCTCAAATTCATTTTTATCAGGTAAACACTAGCTACATGTCCTATGGATGCTTTGTTTTGACTCTATCTTTTAAATAACCATAGCTATCGTAAATATATATCGAAGAGTCGCCATTCCATACCGTTTGGAATTATACTACATGCAAATTACTAGATTTAGGATATTGCTTGGGCCATTTAGGACTTTATGCCCATCTTTGATCCTTCATAATGACCTGTTTTGCACATCCACCTGCTTATTGAGATATGAATCCATATAGCTAGGTTATTCTATCTGTGTGGCCCATTGTGCTGAAAGAACAAACAATAGGTACAGTGTGTTTTTTATCACCTCTCTATATGTGGCTCTGTTTCTACTGAATAGGTATTATATTCGGATTGAGAGGTGACTTTTTGACCTACAATTGAAGACATCATCTTCCCTGATGTACGACTACGAAGTATAGTCTTATTTGTAAGTTTCTATCATCACTTGCATTCACTTTTGAGCTATACCTTATATCTTTTGCCTTTGTGTATCATGCCATTTTCAAAGATTATTCAATACAGTGATCAGGAATTACCTTTATCAGATATGTTTATTACTGTGTACTCTTTTAGGCAAATACTGTACAATCGTCTAATATACTTTGTCAATCCTTTGACACAGAGTGAATAAATATGTAGACCAAGTCAGTTAGTTTTAAGGAGGGTCCATTATGTTCAATGCATTGTTATTTATGAATTGTATTTTTCTCCCCGAATGAATTTGTATGATATTTGGTCAACTAAGAATGTAAGAACTCTTATGTCTGACATCTGTTATCTTTTTTGTAAATATAATTCCAGAAATGCCATCGGTGACTCCTGAAGAAGGCGTTTTCTGCCAAAACGCGCGTCGAGTTCTCTAGTGTTTTTCAGCAAGTCTGATATTGATTTTATGTACTTTTAATTAGATTATGTAACATTTGTGTACATGCTGCTATTTATTTTTGTATAGGTTTATTTGTGCATATATGTGTTACTTCATCATATAGTCTGATTTTTGTTCAGTTTCTATATGATTTTTAATATGTCAATTAAAAACATGTTTTTTATATAAATTTGTATTCCCTTGATTGCTCCTTAAACGACTGGTGTAGGTTTATTGTTCACTTCACTGTTTTACTGTCTAGGTTTTATTCACATATGTAGCACGTATTGTGCCACCCTTAAGGGCCCGGGGAGATTGATCCTGTGGATTTGACCATAGTACGTCTTGGAAAGAATCCCTCTATCAGGAAACTGTTTCAGTTGGAACGTCTGTGAGAACGGCGCTTTATTGTCTCCAGTCGCGATTGAATGGTCCTTTATGGGTCGCATCAACAGTCTCACGTACTCTCTACCGTTCCGAAGAAATTTGACGACCTTGGCAGCGTCTGTATGGCAACGAAGCTACTTGAGTGATTGAACTGGCTTACTATCATGTGGAAATTAATTACTCCAACCACCATGAATTCCTAGTGTACCCTTGGGTTTCACGTGTTTTTTGTCCTGATGAAGACCCCGTTGTAAGGTTTCAACTACACCTACAGTTGTAGTTTTGGGGTCGAAACGTCGACGGCTACTCTCTTATACATCAGTTGACGCCGCCCCTATTTCGGATATTGAATACCAGCGTCATACACATGATTATTGATGAACTGTTGGAAATCAGTGATTCCATTTTGTGGCTCAGGGATCTGAAGCCAATTTAGTTTTGCATTTCAATTTTGAAATCATCTGTGGTCACATTAACTATCTTTTCTAACACATCCTCTCCCATTCTTCACAAGCATCACGCTCCCCCCGCCTTTTTTCTCCTCTTGGAACACTCTGATGAATGTATTATTATTATTTTTGTCTAATGTATTGTAGTTTTAGCCCATTGTGATTAATTGGCAATGTGCTCTGATGAGTGTATGTATTCATTGTTATTGTGAATACATGTGATTAGTGTTTCATGGTTCACTGGGACCCCCTTTTTGTATACCCTTAAGGGCCCTGCACCCGGACACCCACACCCTGCCGTTGCAGACTGAGTGTCCTGGTGCAGACCTAAACAAAGAGTCGACATGGCACATACCCCTGTGTGCCATGCCCACAAACTCACTGTCCTAGCATACATCAGCCACTCCTATATCTGGGTGCCCTATGCCAGTGGTGTGGGCACAGGTGTATTAGCCCTGTGCCCCTACAGTACCCAGGAACATTCCTGGCCACTGTAAGTGCAGTGATGCCATTAAGCATAAATGGTGCTGGGAGGTTGTCATTACGAACTCCACAGCACCATAATGGCTACACTGAAGACTGACAAGTTTGATATCAAACTTCTCAGCACATTAAACCCACACTGATGCCAGTGTGAGATAAAATGTAAAATGCACTACAGAGGGCATCTTAGAGATGCCCCCTGAAACCTAACCTACAATCCACTTCTGGTCTGAGAGGCTGCCACACAGCAGACATGTTGCTGAACCCCTGGGTGGAGAGCCCCCGCTCTCCTGGGCCTGCAACAATGCACATCCTGGGCGAGGTGCTAGGTCTCCTCCCTCAGGATGGGTAGGGGGAAGCTTTAAAGGCATGCCGCCTTTGTGAGCTTCTCCAGACCTCTCGCTGTACTCAGCAACTGGCCCCCACCAGTTCTGACCCCCACTCTGGCGGGATATCCTACGTCAGGAAGGGGGGGGGGTGCCTGCCTGTGCCAACCCCATCCCACAGGTGGGAGAGGCGAGGTGAAGCACAACTCCGGGCCCCGGCCATCTTGAAGATGGGGAGCCCTGCCCAATCAGGGATAGGCTCCTGCTCCCCTCCCACAGGAAAGGTGCAGGATAGGGGGTGTACTCACCCCAGGACAGGGACCTATTTGTCCCTGACCTTCCCCTACCCGTAACACCCCTAAAATTAGTATTTAGGGGCACCCTGAACCTTCCTTCCTCAGATCCCGATTTCGAAACAAGAAAGAAGACCAAGAAGAAGAAGAAGACCTTCCGTGCAGCTGCTAACAAGAGGACGACACCTACTGACTTGGCCCCAGCCCTACAGGCCTGTTGATCCTTGAACCTGCTCCTGCTAAATCCCGGCGTCTCCTGCGGACAGCAACCTCAAGAACCCCGGAGGACCTGCCTTCTTTGACCTTCTTAGAGACTGGACTCCCACCAGCAGTGGCTCTGCTCAAACAACAATACCCCTGGTGCTCGCCAGGAACCGCAAATCCAGCCCACTCTGCACCCGCCGAACCTGGTCTGTGCCCAAGTGGACAAAGACCCTAGGAACGTCCGCCTGGCGATTCTGACCTGGAATCCAGTGCCCAAGGACTCACCTCTACGACCCAGACGATGCCTGCAGACTCAGAACCAGAGACCCCTCCAACTGCAACCAGGAGAGGGTAAGATTTCCCGACGTCCAAAGACCCGCAGCATCCGGCACCCCCCGGCCTCCTGTGCCCAACTCTGGGGTGCCTACCTATCCTCCAAGATCCCAACTTACCCCTCAAAGTGTTGGTCGCTCCAGAAGATCCTCCGTCTCCGAGCCTGCAGCCTTTGTTACCTTTTAAAGATCTCCAATGAATAATATTGAGCGCTGACACAAAAAGCCTTTCTGCAATAGCTAATATTGAGCGCCCGACGGCTCAAATGCACCCTGCACCCAGCCGCCCGAGTGCCCCTGGCAGTGCAATTTTTGTCCTATCCTATTTCCACATTTGCCCTGAGCAAGTGACCAGGAGCCCAGCTCCCACAGCCGCGTGGTCTGCTAGCCACCAGCCACCAACCGAAGGCCCCCTGCCTCTCATTGGATAACATTGGGCCTAACTACCTCTGCACCCGGCTGCCCCTGTGCCGCTGAGGGTGTACCAAATGTACCTACCTGACCCTGGGAGACCCTGAGTCTATGCCCAGAACCTTTACTCTGCCAGTCGAGTACTTACCTAAAAGCTGATAACTCACTTTTCTTCCATAGCCTAACATTGACTGGTTTCACTTGGAAATTCTTCTAAGTGTGGAGTTTTGGAACTTATAAAATATTCACCTAAAATTAGCCGAACAACGAATTACGATTTACTCACCTGTTATCAGGAGAGACATCAGTGCTGCACCTTTTAGCCCAGCACAAACCCTGAAAAGTAATTTTAACCGTACTTACCAGTAACCTGAAGTGTCGATTTTTGCAAACTACAAATATTCTTTAAAAATCGTACCATGTACCAAAACGTAATTACTTACCTGTTTTAGATAGAGGTTCCAGTGCTGAGCCTAGGAGTCCAGTACTGGATTACAAAAGTAACGTGAGCATACTTTACCTGCAAATTGAATTTCCATTCATAGGATAACCTTGGTAATTTCAACTGAAAAAGTTTCTAAGTGTCAACTTTCAAAATGCAATTTTATTCTTTAAAAATCACTACTGTAACCAAAACGCTTTTACTCAACTGTTTACAGCTCATGTCCCGGGACTGAATTTAGGGTCCAGTCCTGTGGTTATAAAAGTAATCTACAAAGTAACTAATTGCATTCTACTAGAAATTCCAATTGAGCTCAATCTTGCATTGAGTTTGAAATTGTGTTGCCTATTGCAACAAATTGTAACTATTGCATTCAAAAAGTCTATTGCCTATTTGAAAAGTATTTAACTAAAGTAACTCATCCTGAGAAAGTATATTTAGATACCTTTTTGGTTCTAAAATAAAACAACTATATCTTTTGGTACAAAACAATTGGCCCAGAGTTCAGTTCTTGAGTGTGTGAGACTATTTGCTGACTGAGTGTGTACAACAAATGCTTTACACTGTCTTCTGATACTGCCTTACTGCTCGACCAAGCTACCACTTTAGAGAGTAATGTTATATCTAACTTTAGCCTCTGCCAAACCTCTGGGGACTGGGGACTCTATACACACTGTACCTTACTTTGGTCCAGTATATATAGAACCACTTTCCTACATAGCTACAGGCAGGTCCAGTTGCAGCAGGTCAGCTGGGTAGTTGCAGGGAGGCCTCTAGAGCTTGTTAAATCCCTGTAGCTCAGAAATAGAGGTCAGCTAGCTGACCCTTGTTGTCATTCTGCCTGGGATGAAGGTAGAAGGTGCAGTCATCCTTCGCAGAGATCAGGTCAGGCCTCAAGCAGTAAGACTTAGCAGCAGGTCAATCCTATTGTAGTATCCACAGGTCCAGGAGTGTACTGAAGAGTGGGCATGAAGGTCTAATATTTATACCTGGTGCCAGCTTTGAAGTGGAAGAAGTAGTCCTCTACCCCACCCAAAAAGATGATTCCTAAATATCCCTCCTCCCTGCCCTAGTCCAGGGATGTCTGGGGTGACAACAGACAAGTGTGAAGTCCTTTGGGAATGTGCTGAGGAAGCTCCTTTGAAAATTAAGTAGGGCTGTGCATTGCTCCGCCCCTTCCATCCTGGAAGGATAGCCCATCTGCCAAAACCTAGTCCCCCTTTGTGTCACTATCTGAGAGGAACACGCAAAGGCTAACTGCCAACTACATCTAGTCATGCGACCCAGAAAATAGTCTGTAGGCACCAGATGGTTAGACCAAGAAAATGTCAACTTTCCAAAAGTGTTATTTTCAAGATTACTACTTAAAATCTAATTTTACAGTTAAAGAGGGTTTTAAATTACAATTAATATGATGTTAACATGACATTTCAAACTGTTTCCACACAGAAGTAATCACTTATTAAATGTAGTGAGGTAATCCAGTGTTATCCTATGGGAGATGTAACTTATAGTGGTGAAAAAATGAAATAAAGAGTTTTTCACTACCAGGAAGTGTTCAAGGTGCTTTAAAAAAATTATGGGAACCATGATGCGGCATGGAAATGGGGTCGGTGTGAGTGAGCATGGGGGTGGGATATTAGGAATGGCTAAAAAAATGTATTCTATAACTTTTTTTGGCCTTACTACATATAAAATAATGCACAGCTTAAATGAAAAATAAATGGAAGTTAAGATAATCAGCAGGAAATTCAGTAGCTTATATCAGGATACCTCTATTCGGTAATGCACTACATAGGGCTGTATCTGTAACCAGAGAGCTACATAATTGAACCCTGGTTGGGTTAGTGGAGAATAATAACTTGTGAATTGTTAGTTTTAGGAGGTCTCAATCTGTAACATAAAGAATTGTGAATATGTTAGTCATTATCTCAATCTTGCATTACACACAGTTGAGGATAGACTGCCATAAAATGGGCAAAAAGGTTTAAGATAAAAAAGAGCTTTCAAAATAAAGATTTAAGTAATTCCCAAACTGTTCACTGTGCATTTATTTAAAGCTGTTCTTTAAAAGCACCCATTTCACAGCTCAGCTGGTAACTTTCTTGCAATACTAAAAAAGAATAAATCTGTGTTATCAGGAAGCTACAAGTGATTCAATCAATTAAAGCCAATAGCGGCTTCTGAGCAGCCTTTACAATTGCAAATTAACCAGTTGCGAACATCTATATTTCTTTCAGGCAAGCACGCATCCTGGGAGAAGGCTTGTTTAGCCTCCTGCCCCACCCTGTTTCATATCAAAGGATACTCCTGGCCTTATACTCCAGTTGAAGCACTTCAGCTGTCAGAATTAACCGTCCCGGGATGGCTGCCTTTTCATAAACAAGCATTGGCATAGCCAATAGGTCTTGCCTTTGGGACCTTATAAGTGTTTAGCCATGCAACAATTAATGTTGCACCAAGGATATTGTGCTGCATAACTAAATACTTATAAGGTCCCAAAAGCGAGACCTATTGGCTATGCCAATGCGTGTTGAATTTCAAAATATTGCGACCCTGTAATGTTGATTTGTGTTCCCTTGTGCACAGTGGCCAAAATATCACTAGCCTAGCAGCAAAAACATCTAAGTTTCTAACACTGCCATGGAATGTAAGAGATGGCAATGTTTTTGTAGACCTGGGTCAAAGGAGCAGGCTTCACACTGGACTTCTTAGTTCTGTCTAGACCCAGTACTGGTTTCAGACGTTGAACAATAGGGCATATTGGAATTTTAGAAACCTCGATCTAAAGCATCCTAAAACAGAAGCCAGGCTCAACAAGGTCAACAGATTATTGAGCAGGCTAGCTGGTAAATATAGGGCCGATGCTTCATTTGTGGTGGTTGAAGGTTGTGGGCAGCAGCACTCATCTCTGAGGACCGGGACTTATCTTCCATCATCAGACTTTGTCTAAGAACAGAAGAAAGGGAAAATATATAGGAAAACAGTGACATAGCAAGAAAGCAGGGAAGAAAAAGAACCTGCACGAGAAAGATAAAGAAACAGGAAGTGAGGGGTGGTGGAAGGAGTAGACAAGAGGTGTAATAAGGAGTAGGCAGCCTTGGGTGTATCACATTAATAACTTGCGATTGACAGGTGTCACAAATAACTAGTTTACTTAACCCTTTCGATGCTGATGACGAGCTCAGCTCGTCATCACCCACGGGTGTCGTGTGCTGATGACGAGCTGAGCTCGTCATGACAGCAGCAAAATGGCAATTTGCAGCACAGCGCAAAAATCACCGCAGCAGCGATGCGGTTAAAATAGCAAATGGTAAGGAACACTTCCTTTGATACAAAACAACAATAATCAGATTGGTTAAACTACAGGGGTTGAAAAGCAGTCAAACGGGGTTAAACGCAGCAACGTGGTACCCCCAGCCCTCCATAAATGAAGCACCTGGTCGCAGTCTTTAGCATTGGCATACTTGTTAAAGAACTAACTGTTTACAAACTCCAAATTGTGAGACCTTTTACTGGACTAACCAAATGCGTATGTCCCAGAAACCTAGAAAAGTCAGCTGTTATTATATTATTCATCACACATTTTTTTCCGGACTCAGTGGGTGTGATTAGTTTACAGAAGAAAACAAACTTCCGAAAGGGGAAAAAAGAAAACACAAGCATCTTACATGTTTACATTTTTATTTGTTAAAAAAGTAAAGAGGAACATGAAAAACAAAAGAAAAAAATAGTTCCGGGAACCTTGCAGATTTAAACAAAAAAGTAAAAGAAAATATAGCGCCTTGAAGTAAGAAAATCAGTTTTTCCAACAGTATTCAGTCTAGCAGTTATTTGATAGTGCAATGCTCGCTTTAGGTTTGTGTGCACATGCTTGATTCAAAGACATTTACTTCAAGATGTCATTTGAACTAAATATTTGTTTTTGACGCTTCCAAAAGCGGAACACAAAAGCAGATACAATTAGTAATACTTTACAAATTATTTTACAAAAAAAGGTAAAGTGCCCGAAAAACTAGTGGCCACTAAAATTCAGAACAAGTACATCAAGAATCGCGGACAGCTATCCTATCACAAAGTACTGCCGTTTTTCGCGTCTTTAAGGCGCTTTAACCAACACCGCTTGTACTCAAAAAGCGAAGATTGCTATACACAATAAAGGCGTTGTAAACTTTGACAGGATATTGTTAAATACAAGTTCGTCCCTGTACCGTGTCACCAACAATATTATAGCTGCATAGTTTATTAGAGGTTCTGGATGTCTATTCAAACTCTGTGTACACTGAAAATATAAAGTGGTTCAGTCCCAGCTGTTGCTGTGTCAAGTTTGTGAAGCCAGCAAGGGAGGTGAGAGAACACTAGGACCTAACACATTAGCTCTGTTAAGTGCGAACATTTTATGCAAAGGCGCAACTTGATTAAATGATTTCACTGGCTGCAAGAAAGTCAATATTCGTTCATTCCAAAAGGAGGCAAAACGTTAATGTTAGTGAACAGACTGCGCCCTAAAAGTGTTTTCACTAAACAATAAAATAGCCTGCACTGGAGAACATGTAGCCGTTGAGGCTTTTATAGCCATCACCTTATATAGGGTTGCAGGGGGTGGGTGGATTTACATAACAAGCTCGTTCCACGCGCTAAAAGGAGGCAGCAGGGGGAAGGGTGAGAGGAGGGGGCGAGTGAAAGCGTTTCACTTGCAAGAGCGAGCAGCGCCAGGAGCGATAATTGCTACCATATGGCGCCGAGCGCTCCCGCAAGTTAATCGCCACACGTGCACGCGTTGCTATTGAAGGCAATGGAACACGTGCACGTTTTTGGCGATTGCAAAAGGCCTTTTTGCCTATGCAGCGCATGCGCACTGCGTTGGCGAGACCTAAAAAGGAGAACAGGTTTTCTTGAATTAAAAAAGTATGGTCACGTCGTGCCCCTCAGATCCCGCCCACTTCGACCACTGCTACCAGGACATGTAAAACTTAAATGTACATGTCCAACTTTTTAAATACAATGCACCCTGCCCTAAGAGCTGCTTAGGGTCTACCATGGGGATGATTTATATGTATTAAAAAGGAAGGTTTAGGCCTAGCAAAATTATTATTTTGCCAGGTCAAAAGGACAGTTTAAAACTGCACACAGGCGGCAATGGCAGCCCGAGACATGTTTAAAAAGGGCTACGTAAGTGGGTGGCAGAGTAAGTGATACAGGCCCAAGAGTAACCTTTAATTTATAGGCCCTGACTCCATGTACTATCACATAAAAATCAACAATCAAATCCAAAGATATATACAGGATTCCATCAATGCACCTTGGATAAAGATATATGAGTAGTTTTACAAGTATTACAGTACTGTTGGTTAAATAAATTGGTTAACCGATCTCACGGAGATACAAATATTGCATGGTGAGCTAAGCATACAGTCAATGTCACCGTGGGACCACAAGTTACAGAGTACATAGCCTGGAACTCGTAATGGCTCAACAGTTGCATACTAGTGTACAGTAGGTCACACATGTTTACATAGTGAGCGATGATTCGTAGACCAATTGTATCCAACCAGACCGTGTTAATGAAGAAAGAAATACACGTGCGAACCCTAATGAAGATAGTTCTGTTAAATAGCCCTATCCTTTTATCAGCCTGGAGAAAGTCAAGAGAGAAGAAACAACAACATTAATACTAATACTATTACTACTACCTGTAAAGATAAGGATAGTAAAGGAGAAAGTAGGGGAGAGTAAGAATAGGAGAAGAGTAAGACTACGCTCGTGGTCAAAAAGGCCTGCTTATGAGTTAGCAGACTGGTGATGGGAGGTTTATCAAATTTACCTTATTCTGGTAAAGAGCCATCAGACAATCATGGTCGTTTGAGTCTATGTGGTGAGGGGACCACTGATAAGCGAGACTATATCCATTTCTGAGGTTGATAAATTATGGGGGTTTAAAGACCTTACATGCAGAGTCAAGTGCTTCCCATATCTTCCTGTGCCTAGGTTTCCAAGGAGAAGTATTTAAGCCGATATTATCAACACCTCTTAATAAAGTTAGCCATTCTTGCCATTTCTTGAATTAGATTTTCTCAAAACTCTTCCAGTTATACAGCATTATCTTACACGCCAGTGTTAGCATTAAGTCAAGCATAAAGCGGTCATCCTCCCCCGACAGGTCTGGGTCAAGAAAACCAGCCAGTATGTATGATAATTCTTTAACCAGTGAAATGTTGAGTGTCTAAATAATGTAATTGAAAAAACGTTATTCCTGAAATGTTGTAACATAGGACACAGAAGGAGCATAGGTGGTAAGTTTCCTACTTGAGAGTTGCATTTCCAGCATTGTGGGGACTGGATTAGTTTAAGTTTAAATAGTTTTGCTGGAGTCCAATAGTTTCTATTTATGATCATGAATTTTGTTTGAGAAAAAGTGGAGGAGATTTTGTGTTTGAAAGGCATCCTATGTATTCGTGGCCAATCAAGTGTAAGTGTTATGCCATTCGGTTCTGCTTCCCATTTCGTTATGTTACTCAAGTGAAGCTTACTAGGAAGGTGTAGTAGCAATTTATAGATCATCGAAACCGTGTGACCAGCATTAGACAAATGTGGTAGCTTGGAGGGAAGCGAGGGAGAAAAAAATGTAAGATTTCAAGTTTGGAAATCTGAAATTTCAGTTTCAGGAAGTCGTAAAAGTCTAATTCTGTTAAGCCTGTCTAATTTTTGAATTTTTATTCTATTCTCTGAATTCAATCTTTGGGCTTCTTGCAATCCTTAAACCCACATTTCTTGACATCAATATAAGCCATGTTTCTTGACATCAACTTAAGCCAACACGCGTTTTGTCGCTATGGCATATTTGCCTCCAACTTAATTGAAGCTATAAACAAATATATCACAAATCAAATATTTGTTTCATAACAAAGTACTAATGATATCTCCACCAACTCAAATAGTACAATGAACATAACATGGTGAACAAGCACTAATCATTTGAAAAACCAAACAACAACCTAGAAACTTTCCCAAGGCCTTTTGATGACTTGGCTAATGTATCTTACGTTCTCTCTTGGAGGCCATGCACCAGATTTCTTTCTCTGTTCTTGAGAGTCCTTCTGGAAAAACCTTGCCTGTAGGTATATGTCTCTGGATAGTGGTCTTCCTAATTGCAAACAATGCAGACACATTGTGGCTCTAGCTGGACCTTCTTGCCACAGGAAAGGCAGTTCACAAACAGTGAAGGCATTCTGAGAAGAAAATATTGTTTCCCCTGTCAAAAAAGAAGATAACTATACTCTAGATGCTAAAAGATGCAAAATGAACGTAAAAAGAAAGGTTTTGAAAAGGTTTTCCAATAGTTTTGAGCCAAAAATGCAAAGAGCAGTGCCCCAGGATTCTGTCTCCAGTAGCCACAAAAAACTAACTGACCTATCACCTGCTAGGCATTATGGGATTCAGGGTGTATTGTGAGGTTCTAAAAGGCAGAGTGCCAGGTTTTCTCTACTATGCTTTGTATTGCAGCCTACTGACTAACAATGTCATACATTCCCTTTCCTTTTTGAAAATGGTTTGAGAGAGAATTTCCAGAGACACTTTTTTAATAGTGACTCATGTCTATGTAATTTGGGTTATTTTGTAAAATGGAAATTAAATTAATTCTGGCCATTTTTAGCCTACCTTTAGGCTTCAAACATATATGTAGGGTACTGTTGTACAAAGCATGAAATACATATATGTATCATCTTTTTAAAGACTGCAGGATTCCTGGGCGTGGGCGGGATGATTTAGTGCTCATGATTATTGATGAGGATCCCCTGAAAGAGAACCTGAGCTCTGGTGTGGCCCCAGGAGTAGCAGCTTTAGGCACCAACACCACTGGGTTCGACCAGGGACTACTAGAGTGCTCAATCACCCCTAATTCAAGTATTCAGGAGAACTCTTCCTTAATGCTAGCCCTCATCTTCTCAGACAGTCAGTAAATTTTGCTCTTTACAGGCATGCTGTCTGTAGTATCAATATCATGGGTTCACAACTGGGTAAGCCCATGGGTGAGGGAGATCAGGAAGGGACACTGCCCCAGTAAATGGCGACAGTCCCACAACTGATTTGGGATCGGCATATGTAAGAGGTTGACACCTTCTACTGACCCATCTTGCACCTTTGTAGATAGGAGGTCAAGGAGAGGCTCACTCTCCTTTTCCACTCCATCATCATCTGTCACTACGAGCATGGTGATTCAGGCCTCTCATAGTGTGGTTTGAGGCGACTGACATGGAGTACTCTGAAGGGGTTTTTGAGGGTCTTGAGGTCCATAATGTAATTGACCTCCCCCTTTCTCTCCTTTACCTCATAAGGTTCTGACTAATGGTCTAGGAGGACCCTGGGCTTCCCTGGCTCCATAACCCACACTTTCTCTCCAAGCTGAAATTCGACCAGATTGGCTTTCTGGTCATACCAAAGTTTCATCGCCTCCTCACTGGCTTCCAGATTTCCAGTGGCGTGCTTTCAGAAGCACTGCATCTGGCTGCAGAGAGATAGCATGTAGCTGGCTACATCTTCGGATAGGGGGACGGGTATTGGCCTCAATATCATACATTTCTCCTCTTCATACGGAACAAGCTCACAAACTTATTTATTTATTTATTTTAAGGTTTTATAGAGCGCAAACTTGACCCGTGAGGGTATCAGAGCGCTTTACATATTCAGAAGTTAGAGAAAAATGCAGTAAGGAATTAGGGCCCGATGTAGGTAAAAGGGATTTTCCGAATTCAAAATACCGAGGCGGTCCGAATCGGTATTCTGAAATCGGAAAACGAGATGTAGCTAAAAAAACGCGAATTATTACCGAATCGGTCGGCATCGGTAATGTGAATCGGTACGTTCCGAATCGGCACGGGCCGAATCGGGAAATACCGAATCGGCCAACACCGAATCGGAAAGTACCGAATCGGCTAACACCAAATCGGATAGTTCCGATTCGGCTAACACCGAATCGGAAATAGCCGATTCGGTAAAATCCGATTCGGCAATCATAGAATCGTAGCCATGAAAACACACCCATGGCGAAAAAGCCCATAGGAATGCATTGAAGAAACCGAATCGGCTTTTACCGAATCGGATAATACCGAATCGGATTTTACCGAATCGGATTTTACCGATTCGGATTTTACCGAATCGGATAATATCCGATTCGGTAAAAGCCGATTCAGCCAATGAGGTGGCTCCCCCTCCCCCACCCAAACAGGGAGTGGCAACCCTGGCAGGTGCAGCTAATTAAGAAGTTTCTGGAGAGCCAGCCTGAGCTCAACACTCACAGTTAGCAGCAGTGGGAGTAGGAGGTTGTGAACTGTAGTGAAGAACATGCCAAACCAGAGCGAGAGCCAGAAGTCCTCCCAGAAGAGGAAGCCGAAGTTCAGCACCACCGAGCTTCAGGTGTTGGTCGAGGAGGTGGTGAGGGTGCACCGCCAGCTCTTTGGAAAGCTGTCCCTCAATGTGCCAGACAGCACCAAGAGGAGGATCTGGAGCGAAATCGCCTAAAGGGTGAATGCTGTGGGTGTCACCCCCAGGTCCGTGGATGAGCTCAAGAAGAGATTCTACGACATCCGCAGCCTCACAAAAAGGAAGATGGCAGAGATCCAGAGGCAGGCTGGACTCACAGGTGGAGGCAGGAACCCGGCGCCACCCCTCACAGACCTCGAGGAAATGGTCTCCACCACCATTGAGAGGGAGAGTGTTAGTGGAATTGGGACCCTGGACAGCTCTGCGAGAGCTACAGCTACAGGTAAGAAGCATGCGCATCATGACACACCCTACCAGACACCTCCCCATTAGACACAATGCATAGGCATACCCCAGCACAGTACTGTAACCAACATACAAGAGACAAGCATCATGGTACATGTAGTCAGCAGAAGTTAGCAAAATATGGCAGTGCAGAATCACAAGACAGGAAACAGTGTGACACAGTCTAAGGAGAAGCAAGGACATGTGGAATGCTTTAATTGTACTGACTGTAATACATCGGCACTCAATTTACAAATGCTTCTTTGTACCTAGGGGCACCATCAGGCGGACAAACATTGTCATCAGAGGCAGCAGCACCATCTGACACTGCACTCGCAGGGCCGAGCACCAGCCAGGCTGCTGAGGAGGAGGAGGAGGACGGAAACACCCTAGGGCTTGGTATGGAGGGAGACCTGGTGATAGACTTCGAAGCACTGCACTCCCCACAAATGCCCAGCACACCCCCCTTGCAGTTCTCCCCAGAGAACTCCCCTACAAGGGACCCCCTTCCACCTACACCAGCTCCTGCCACAACCATGGCTTTGCCACCAGTACAACCTGTCCTGGGAGCAGGGGCTCAGGGACCGGCCAGCACCACACCCCCACCAGTGGCACCCCAGCCCACTCAGCAGGCCGGCAGCAGCCGTGCCTGGCGCCGTGCCATCACCACCACTGCTGCACCAGCACGGGAGGGCAGTGTCTTCCTGGGCCTCGAGGGGAAGATGGTCAAGATACAGAGGTAGCAGGCAAAATCCACGATGGCCTGCCAACGCCAGCTCCTGCAGCACAACCTGCAGATGGGAGAAATGGTAAAGGGATTTCAGGCCTTCGTGGAATCAAACAAGGAGGTGGCAGCAGGGTTAGGCAGTCTAACCACTGCCATAACCCAGTTGTGTAGCAGAATGGAGGAGCAGGAGCTAGTGCGCAGGCGGGATGCCCGTGTGCAGAACCGCTGCATGAGCCGCCTTGCTGCGGCTACGGCACAACTGTGCCAGCGCAGCGCAAACATGGAATCTAGCCTGAGTCAGAATACGGCAGAGCTCACAAGGGGAATGGCCCGGATCACCACTGCTATGGAGGCCATGATCATCTCGAACACAGCCACCAATCCTGCCCTGGACCTGGGGGATGCTGGGGACAGCAGCAGCCGCAGCAGCCCGGCCAGCGCTGCGTCTGAGCCACGTAGGAGCACCAGGCGCTCCGCAGATGCTGCTGGTCATTCAGAGGGGGCTGAGGGACACCCCAGTGGGTCTGGCAAGCGGGCAAAGAAATAGCCTTGCAAGGGCGGGTGAGGCAACCTGAACCTTGGACTTTTGTTTTCTTTTCCATTACACCATTTTTTTGTTGCACATCAGTGCAGTAACTGTGTTGCAACAGTATTAAAATTTGTTTTTTCCCAACAACCATTTAGCTGTCTTTGCATCTGTACTCACTCAGAAATAGTTTTCAGTAATCTCCTCACGTCTGTATCTGCCATCACTTGGCGTACACACCCCAGCTGGCTGTGTCAGTGGCACAGCTTCGTCGTCGTCATGGTCCTCATAGTCAGACAACTCCACCTCAGTGCCCTTCTTCACCGCAAGGTTGTGTAACATTGCACATACAGCTATGATCTTGCAGCAGGTGATGGGGGTATACTGCCTTGCACCTCCACTCTTGTGCAGGCATCTGAATCTACTTTTCCAGATGCCAAAGGTCCGTTCGACAACATTCCTTGTGCGTATGTGGGCCCGGTTATACCTCCTTTGGCTGGGTGTGGAGGGGTTGAGGTAGGGGGTGAGTATGAATGAGCGGAGGGCATATGCACTGTCTCCTGGAAGAGAAAGGGGTTACATTACACACATGCATACATGTATTCCACCTAGCTACTATGTGTTATGGGGTCTGATGATGTGTCTCACCTAGGAGGTATCCTTCACCAAATTTGCCAGCCATCAGCAGTGCATAGATGCCGCTCTGTTGGAAAATATAGGAGTCATGGGTACTCCCTGGAAATTTTGCTACCAGGTCTGTGATGGTGCACTTTGCATTGCAGATCACCTGTACGTTGATGGTGTGTGTAGACTTCCGATTGCGGTATATGTATTCTGTGTCCGCTGGTGGGCAAATCGGAATGTGCATGCCATCTATGCAACCAATGATTTGGGGAAATTGTGCCATCTGGTAGAAGTCAGCTTTAGTTTGTAGCAGTTCTGCGTGGGTTGCAGGGAAAGAGATGTATTGGTCCATCCTGTGTATCATGGCGTCAAGGAATGTGTGGAAGAACCTTGACAGGCTGCTCTGGCTCACCCCTCCTGCCGCTGCAACTCCACTTTGATAGCTGCCAGACGCTAGCAGGTGTAGGCTGCATAGCACCTGGATGTGCGCAGGGATGGCGTGTGCCCTTGGGGTGTGGTGGTCCAAGAATGGTTTGAGATCCCTGATGAGCTCAAGTATGGTGTCAGAGTCCAGCCTGTATCTCTGTAGGATCTCTGCCTCTGTGAGCATGAACAGGGTTATCCTCTGTCTGTAGACCTGTTCATTTCTTAGCCATTCCCTCTGTCCTTCCTGCTGTAGCCGTAGCCGCCTCGCAATGACATAAAAAACTGCCATCCTGCAAGTTGCAATGCATTTTGGGACTGTTTATATGGGTTGGAGTTGGTTACCACCTGATTGGAATCCATGGTAAATACCGAGTGGATTCTACCGATTCTGAGCCGATTTCGGTGTTTCTGTGCCTCCCTACATCTCCCCATCTGTCGGAATCGGGGAATTTCCCGATCGGCGATTCATACGAATCGGTATGTTTTCCGATTTGGCTCATGTCCGAATCGGTCTATCTACCGAATCGGTACATGGACCGAATCGGTGATTTTCCGATTCGGTGTCACTACCGAATCGGTACATGGACCGAATCGGTGATTTTCCGATTCGGTGTCACTACCGAATCGGTACATGGCCCGATTCGGTAATTTTCCGATTCGGTGTCACTACCGAATCGGTACATGGACCGATTCGGTGTTTGCATCCGATTCGGTGTGTTACCGATTCGTTACATATCCGATTTTCGGTATGTACGTATCGGATTCTTTCCCATTCGGTACTCTTTCCGATTCGGATTTCACTCCGATTATTTATTTTTTTGGTTCCCTACATCTCGATGGCTGTTTACCGATCGGTAAGGGCCAAAAATCGGTATTTTCGTCCGTTACCGATCGGTAACGGCCTACCTACATCGGGCCCTAGGTTACTTACCTGTACACTATAGTTCTCCAGTATTATCTTTCATAGATTCACATGCTTGTATCTTCCCCGTCGTCATGGTGGGAGTCTCACGGTAACAGAATGACCAAGCAGTATCATAGAGAAGAAAAACTGCATAGAAAATCCCCATAGGGGCTGTATTATTTGGTAACCAGACCATTTCTTTGTTTGGTCCAAAAGCCAGCCAATCAGCATTGCTGCCCTGCCCTCACACTCCCCAGCAGAAGCTTCCTGCCTCAGATTTCCATCCCCGAGTGAGAGACATGGATAAATACCGAGAAACAGGTTCTGTCTGAGAAACGGGGAGGCGGGCGGGCGCATGTGAATCTATGAAAGATAATACTGGAGAACTATAGTGTACAGGTAAGTAACTAATTCCTTCTCCAGTATTACATCTTTCATAGATTCACATGCTTGTATCAGAGTAGTAAGCAGTGCTCACCGTATTCGTAGCGTTTCCAGGACAGAACTCAGAAGGAAGCTCTGCCGCAAAGCAATGATATAACAGTACATATGAATACATCAGTAATGCGATAAATGCATGTTTAAATATAAATCAAAGCACTGTATAGAAAATACATCATGCCAGTAGAACATACCTTACTGAAAAAGACGTTTCAGAACAGCCTGTCCCACTGCCGTGTCCTCCTTCCACGCAGTGTCTAGACAGTAGTGTCTTGTAAACGAATGCACACTCTTCCACGTTGCTGCTCTGCAGATGTCTGGCAGCGCCACTCCTGCGAACAAGGCCATCGAAGTTGCCATCTTCCTCGTGGAATGTGCATGTACCTTAGAACATAGCGGCTTCCCCGCTTTTTCGTGACATTTCAGGATAGCTGAGGAAATCCATCTGGCAATACTCAGTCTTGATAAAGGAAGACCTTTTCTTTGTCCTTCGAATGCAATGAACAATTGCTTGGACTTGCGGAACGCTTTTGTCCGTTCAATGTAGAACTTTAGACATCTAGAAATGTCTAGAGAGTGTAAGGCTCTTTCTGCTTCCGATGAAGGATTGCTGAAAAAAGTAGGCAAAATAATGGGTTTATTGAGGTGAAAAGACGTTGCCACCTTGGGAATAAAGTTAGGATTTGTTCTTAATATAACCCTGTCCTGGCGAAATTGTAGGAAGGGTTCCTCCACTGAAAAGGCCTGGATTTCGCTAACCCTCCTTGCTGATGTTAAGGCGAGAAGGAGGGCTGTTTTCCATGACAGGAACTGTAAGTCTGTTTTGTGTATGGGCTCGAAAGGTGGCCTCATAAGCTGCGATAGGACAGTATTGAGGTGCCACGGCACAGGTGGACGTTGGACGGGTGGGAAAACTCTAAAAAGCCCTTTGATAAATTCCTTTATTATTCTTGAGGACCAGAGAGATGGTTCATTTGGCTTCCGCCGGAAGCGTGAGATTGCTGCCAAGTGCACTTTGACCGAAGCATGCGACAGACCTGCCTTGGAGAGTGACAGCAGGTAAGGCAGGATACCTTCAGGTTGTACCTCAAACGGATGCAGGTTTTGTCTGTTGCACCTGTGGCAGAAACGGGTCCACTTCGCTGCATATGTTTTGTTTGTTGATATAGCTCTAGCTTGTGAAAGAATATGCCTGCATTCTTGGGAAATATCTAGATCTTGAAATTCCCGCTCATGAGGTTCCATGCTGACAATTTTAGTGATTGCAGATCCGGATGCAGAATCTGCCCTTTTTTCATGGAGATGAGGTCTTGAAATGTCGGAAGCTGGATCTTGTCGCCCCTCGACAATTGAAGTAGGTCTGAAAACCATGCCTGTCTTGGCCAGGCTGGTGCTATCAATATGATCCTGCACGGTTCCAATCTCATCTTGCGCAGGATTCGCGGTATCAACGGGAACGGAGGGAACGCGTATGCAAACCTTCCTGTCCAGTCCATGAGGAATGCATTTCCCTTGGAGCCCTGTTGATGGTACCTGGACGCAAATTGAACGCACTTTGAGTTGTTTTGTGTTGCGAACAAATCTAATGTGGGAGTGCCCCACCTTTGAAACAAGATGCGTATCTGAGTGTTGTGTAGTTCCCACTCGTGCGTCGCATTGTGAGTGCGGCTCAGGGCGTCCGCCTTTGTGTTGAGGACTCCCTGTATATGCTGAACCTGAATTGAAATTCCGTTGGTTATGAGCCATTTCCAGATCCTTTGCGACAATGTCGACAGCTGTTTGGATCTCGTTCCGCCCTGTTTCAGCAGGTAAAACATGGTCGTGGTGCTGTCCGTTTGGATAAGTACTGACGAATGGCGTATTCTGGGAAGGAATGCTTGAAGCCCTAGGAACACCGCCTTGAGCTCCAACATGTTTATGTGAAGCTGAGCTTCCCAATCTGACCAAAGGCCCTGAATTTCCAGCTCCTGAAGATGCGCACCCCATCCTTTCAGCGAAGCGTCCGTTGTCATCACGAAGTCGTGATCTCGAGGAATAAAGCTCAAGCCTTGGTCCAGGTTCTTTAGAATCTTCCACCATGACATGGCCACCTTCATATGGTTCGTGATGGCAATGCGATCCTCGAAGGTTCCTCTGGCCTGGACCCACTGTTCGTCCAGTTGTTCCTGCAAAGGTCTCATTCGAAGACGACAGTTTGGAACCAGTGGGATGCAGGATGACATCATCCCCAACATGGACTTGTATATTCTCACGGAAGTGGACTTTTTTGCCTGAAGTGATGCCGTTAGTGCCATGATCTTTCTTATTCGTTCTTCGGAAGGATAGGCTTTCCCTGCTGTGGTGCATATCCATGCCCCCAGGAACTGGATGCCTTGGGCCGGGGTCAGCGAGGATTTCTCTAAGTTGGTCCTCAGGCCCAAGCGCTGAAACAGCCGGATGCAGCTCTGAAGAGCTCTTGCTGCGTCCCTGAAAGATGGACCTGTCACCAACCAGTCGTCCAGATATGGATAAATGTAATGCCCCTGCAGTCTTAAATGGGCTGCCACCGGGGCCATGCATTTGGTGAATACCCTCGGGGCTGATTTGAGTCCGAATGGCAGGACTTTGAACTGGAAGTGGCGACTCTCCACAACAAATCTTAAATACTTCCTGTGCTTCCGATGAATGGGAATATGGAAGTACGCATCCATGAGATCCAAGGACGCCATGTAGTCCTTTTGCTTTATCATGAGTAGGATCTCTTGCAACGATAACATTCTGAAGGGTATCTTTTTTATGTATTGATTGAGATCCCTCAAGTCCAATACCTGTCTGCATTTCTGGGCTTGTTTCTTTTTGATGAGGAAGAAATGCGAATAGAAGCCTCTCCCTCTGAGATGTTGTGGTACTTCCTCTATGGCTCCCTTTTGCAGAAGCGAGTGTACTTCTTTCTGCATTTCCTTGCGATGTTGGTTGAGCCTGAGTACTGGGGGGTGGTCCGGTGGTATTTCCACAAATTCCAGCGTGTGACCCCTGCTTATGACATCTAGAACCCATTTGTCCGATGTTATGGACATCCAGTTGGTGTAGTATTGAGACAGATAGTGGTCGTTGTCCGGGATCTGTTGTGTGGGGAGCGCCGGCCTGAAATCATTGACGTCTATTAGATTGCTGAGATTTCCCCCTGGCGTTCGGTTTACCTCTGGACTGTTGCTGGTAAGAGGAGTTGGAGGACCTGAACTGGTTGTTAGTATTATACTGTCGATATCCCTGCTGATTATACGGTTGATATCGGTTGGATTGAAAAGAGGGTCTTTGATTAAATTGACCTCTTGCACCCCTCTTTCGAAAGGACTGAAACCTTCCCTGCTGAAGAGATCCCAGCGCTCTCGCTGTATCCGTGTCCGACTTTATGCCTTGCAGAGCCTCGTCAATATGTTTCCCAAATAAATTCTCACCGTCAAAAGGCATATCGACAATTTTCGCCTGCACCTCTGGACGAAAAGAAGTCGCCTTGAGCCAGCCCTGCCTGCGAAGCGAAACCGCTCCAGCCATTTGTCTAAAGGCCATAGACGAGACATCCATGGCGCTGTCGATAGATTCGGCAGCAGATTTTGCTCCTTCTTTGAGGAGGGCTGCCGCTTCTTCCTTTCTATCTTCCGGCAGTGCAGAGAGTATGGGAGCCAGATCGGACCATATTTGTCTGTTGTAACGGCCAAGTAGTGCCATAGCATTTGCCGCTTTAATGGTAGAGGCTGCCATGACCTCAAACCTCTTACCTGCCCCATCCATTCTCCTTCCTTCTTTGTCTGGTGGCACTAGGGAAGTAGCCACCGGGTTCTTAGAATTTCTTTGCGCCGCCTGCGTCACAACTGATTCCGGCCTGGGATGCCCAATGAGGCAGGCTGCTGTGGATTCTGGAGCTCTGTATTTTTTCTCAATTCTGGGAACTGAAACCGCTATAGACGCCGGTGTTTTCAGAATCTTTAGACCCTCCTCCCAGATGTGGGGGATAATCGGAATTGAGCGAAGTGACCTTTTGTTATCATCCTTGAAATCGTACAAGAAACAATCCGTCTCTTGCACCTCCACATCCAGACTGAATCTCTTGGCCGCCCTTTCCATGATATCATGGAAGCCTCCGATGTCTTGAGGAGGGGAGGTAGATTTGAGTGGGTCCGGTGATGCAGCCGATGGTAAAACGTATTCGTCCCATTCCTGCCCCGAAGCATCATGAACAAGCTCTCCTTCTTCGGGCTGTTCATCTTCGTCAGAGTCCGTTAGGTCGTCCCTTATAGTAACCACCTGCGGAGATTTCACCCCTTGTTCTTGAGAAGCAGGTGCTTTAGGTGTCTGCGAGGAAGGCGTCTGCGTAGCTGGTTGTGAGGAATTCGCCTCTGGGAAACGACGGTAGTAGTCGTTTAGCATCAACCTAAGATCAGACACAAGGTTGAGGGGTATAGAAACCGTCTCTTGACGTTCCTCCTCCCGTGAGTCCACGTGCTGCTCCTCCTCCTCGTCATAATCACCAGATTCCTGAAATGACTCATATCTGGAAGATTGTTGTTTGTCCCTGAAGGAATAAACTTCCTCCTCGTCCGTGTCTTGGCTCTTTATCTGAAGCTGAGAAGGACTGTAGGCAGCACCTGAGAACTCCTCTCCATCTGAATCCTGCTCCAGCAATGAGGATGGTGGCAAAGGGGAAATCTTTGTCCATGAGGTGAACTCTGCAGATTTACTTATAGTAGCCGAACCTCTTGTCGACTGAAAAGACCGGATCGAGATCATGGTCTTCGACTGCGGAGAATTGAACGCTTTTGCAGATGATAGAACGATTTTCGTCGACAGAACCATCGTCGACGGGACCTTCGTCGACGGAACCACCGTCGACGGGACCATCGTCGACGGGACCATCGTCGACGGAACCTTCGTCGACGGAACCTTCGTCGACGGAACCTTCGTCGACGGGACCTTCGTCGACGGGACCTTCGTCGACGGAACCATCGTCGACGGGACCTTCGTCGACGGGACCTTCGTCGACGGGACCCCCGTCGACATCCTCACCATCGAACCTGTCGTCGACGGAGTCGTCGTCACCGTCGTCGACGGTCTTTTCGCCGACAGTGAAATCTTACTCGTCGATGTTGTTGTCGTAAACGTCGTAGTCGTTGACGCAGCTTTAGATCCTACTGTCGACGAAGCCGTAGTCGTGGACGAAGTCGTCGTCGACGGAGCTGAAGTCTTTACCACAGGCTTAGTAGCAGAAGCTAGGGAGCTGGTAGAAGGTGCAGACCCAGGTCCTTTAAGACTTGACTGCTTCTCCAGAGGAGTAATAGGAAGAGATGAGGTCGATTTTTCCTTAGATTTACTCCTTTTAGACTCCACTTTCTCCACAGAAACAGAGGCCTTTCTTTTCTTGGGAGTGGAATGAGAAGATCCCTCCTCAGAATCTGAGCCTGATGTGGCCTTCTTCTTCTGAAGCCATAACAGTAATCGAGCCTCTCTGTCTCTTTTAGTTTTGTCAGAAAATTTTCTACAGAGCTTACAGTCTTTCACCAGGTGTTTAGGGTAGAGACAGTAGAGGCAGTCCTCATGTGGGTCCTCAGAGAAAAGTCTGGCCTTCCCACAGGACTTGCATGGCCTGAACAGCCTCTTTTTAGAGCTTTCAGCCATCATGAGAAAAATAAGTATACACAATACCTCAATATAGTAGACAGGAAACAAGATTCCCAAAGGGTCAAAAGTTCACTCAGGAACAGAAGAACTGAGCAGAGCTCAGGGAGACTCCTTTCTCACACGAAGGCGGTTGGAAATCTGAGGCAGGAAGCTTCTGCTGGGGAGTGTGAGGGCAGGGCAGCAATGCTGATTGGCTGGCTTTTGGACCAAACAAAGAAATGGTCTGGTTACCAAATAATACAGCCCCTATGGGGATTTTCTATGCAGTTTTTCTTCTCTATGATACTGCTTGGTCATTCTGTTACCGTGAGACTCCCACCATGACGACGGGGAAGATACAAGCATGTGAATCTATGAAAGATGTAATACTGGAGAATTCACAGGACCTGTACAACATATAACTTATAGAAATTACGAAGTCATAAGGTAGGCAGGAGAATCAAACAGGTACTGTACATTTGGGAGGGATAAACTATACATCGGGGAGTTTTACCGAGACACAAGTCATACATGGAGTAAATGGTAGGCAGGAGCATCAAACAGGTCATGTACAATTGGGAAAGGATAAACTATACATCAGGATATTTTACCGAGAATGAGTCATACAATAGGTAGTAAATCACACCAGAAGAAAAGTCTCTTAGGCAATGGTCTCTAGGTAGCTGAGGAGACAGGTTTAGCCAAGGAATTTATACATGAGGAAGGATTTAGCCTCTTTTTTGAAGCGTGCAAGGGAGGGGATTGTCCTGATGTCCAGAGGGAGGGAGTTCCAAATTCTTGGTGCAGCGCCGGTGAAGGCTCGATTGTATGTTTTTGTTTTCCTAAAGCGAGCAGGCCGGAGGAGGAGGGTGTTAGCCGATCGAGTGTTTCTGCTTCCCCCAGATATCACAAGCTTCTGTGCGAGATACGCAGGGGAGTTAGAGTGTAAGGCCTTGTGCGTGATGCATGCCAGTTTGAGGTGGATCCTAGCCTCGATGGGAAGCCAGTTCAAAGCTTTCAGGTGAGGGGTGATGTGATCGAATTTTCTCGAGCCTGTAGGTAGTCTGGCGGCTGCATTGAGGCAGGCTTTTAAGGGAGCCAGGGAGATCTTAGGTAGGCCGGACAGGGTGGAGCAACCATATTAAAGTCTGGAGATAACCAATGATTGGACTGCAAGTTTTAGGTCCGGTGCGTCAAGAAAAGGTTTCAATTTCCAAAGATAGCTCAAGTGACATCTGGCGGATTTGGCCATTGCGTTGACATGGCCTTGCATGTTCAAGTTTTGGTCCAAGGTGATTCCCAACGATTTGGCCGAGTCCACAATGGTTGGAGAGCAGTTTAAGGCAGTGATGGCTTTAATCCATGTCTGGATCTCAGGGCTGTTCGTGGGAGGGGAGATTAAAAGGAACTCAGTTTTTTTAGCATTGAGTTTAAGTTGGTTAGAGGAGAGCCATCTGACGGTCAGCTTCAGGGCCTCATTCAAGGTGAGGATCTCCGCAAGAGAAGAGATTTTTATGTATATCTGAGTGTCATCAGCGTACATATGGAAGGATATGTTTGCGGTGCGGAGGACTTCAGTAAGGGGTTCAAGATAGAGATTGAAGAGGGTGGGGGACAACGTTGATCCTTGCGGGACTCCCACTGTGACCATAGAGGGGGCGGACAGTTCGCCGTTAATTAAGAATCTCTGAGATCGGTTTTGAAGATAGGAAGTGAACCAGTCCAGGACTGTACCATCTAATCCCATTCTCAGTTTAAGGCGTTTGAGTAGCATCTCTTGGTTGACCGTGTCAAAGGCGGAGGATAGATCGAGGAGGATCAGGAGGCATGTTTTATCTTGGTCAAGGGCTAGAAGAGCATCATCGACAATGTGGAGCATGGTGGTTTCAGTACTGTGAACGGGTCTGAATCCAGATTGGCAGTCATCGAGTAGATGGAAGCTTTTGATATGGTGACTTAGCTGTGTTTGGACACACTTTTCCAGCACTTTGGCCAGGAGAGGAATGTTGGAGATTGGTCTAAAGTTGTCCGGGGAGGCTGGGTCCAGTGACGGCTTTTTCAGAATGGGGAGGACTTGGCCAGCTTTCAATGAGGCCGGTATTGAACCCTGTAGGAGGGTGGCGTTGATTATCGCAGTCCAGCTGGGAATAATGGATTTGGCAACAGTAGCGAGACAGTTTGAGGGGAGCGGGTCATTGAAATGGTTGTTGGGGTTCAGTGTTGATTGGATTTTAGCTACTGCGTCTTCATCATAGGGAGTCAATTCGGACCAGTGTGCTAGATTCTTCGGTGTGGATCGTTGCAGCGAGGAGAGAGACATATGATGGCCAAGGTCAGTGTTCTGGGGGGGGAGTGAGGCAGCCTTGAGTTCGATATCTAGGGTTCTAATTTTGTTTGCGAAAAAAGAGGAGAAATCCTTGGAGGAGATGAGAGATTTGGGTGTTTCTTTCGTTGTTTTAGCCAGCTTGTTTGATTGAAGTTTGATCATCTCAAAGAGCTTGCGGGGTCTATTCCGAGCATTTCCTAATTCCTCTCTGAAAAACTCCTTTTTGGAGTTAATGATATTCTTGTTGTAAACCTTTCTGGCTTGGCGAAGAAGTTTTAGGTGGTCAGCCGAGGGGTGATGTCTCCAGGTTCTTTCAGCTTGTCGGAGGGATCTCCTCTCGTCGTTGAGGGAACTGGTGAACCATGGGTTCCTAACTTTGACTTGGGTTCTTTTAAGTTTAAGAGGGGCTAGGTCATCCAAGATGTTCGACATTGTGACCAAGTAGTGATCATTTAGGTCACTGACTGAGGTGATGTGGTGGGGGGGGGGGAGGGGGGGGTCGGATTTGCAACGAGACTCAAGTTCAGTGAGGTCAAGGTTTTTAGTGTCTCTAACCCAGCGTTTAGGGAGCAACAGTTGAGGTGTCCATGTCCTGCAGATGCCAGGTAGCAGGAAGGAGATGGCGTGGTGGTCTGACCAGTCGCAAGGGTCGTTCGATATGAGTTTGACGGTTGGCTCCTTGGAGATAATCCAGTCAAGAGTGGCCCCTTTCGAGTAGGTTGGAAGGGGGCAAGCTTGGGTCAGGGCGAGATCAGTCATGAGATCTTTGATGGTGTTGACATGAGGGTTGTTGGGGTCATTCCAGTGCAGGTTGAAGTCACCTAGGAAAATGTCTTTAGTGTTGGGGGAGTACTTGGTTGTTATGACTTCCATGAGGTAGTCAGTGATGGATTCGTTTGTGCCTGGGGGTGGTAAAAAATGTGTAGGTTACATAGGTGGGTGGTGTTACTACCGACTGAGAGGGCTAGGTATTCACAGGGACCAGTGGAATCTGTGAGAAGCTCTGTGACAAGGAGGTTAGATTCAACCTTCAATGGTCATTGTGGAGTACCGCTGGGCTTATCCTTGAGCCCCACGCTCTTCAATGCTTATGTGGCCCCTCTGGCCGCATTGATCAGACAGTTGGGTTCTCAGTAATCAGCTATGCAGATGACACAAAAATTGTAGTGTCAATCACCAACAATGAAGACGAGGTGGCAGAACGTTTCAACATCTGTATGTCCCACGTTAACAACTAGATGCAATCCAATTGCCTAAAATTAAACAGCAGCAAAACGGAAGTCCTACTGCTGGGTGCCAATCCATTAGGTTGGTCTCTGAAATGGTGGCCCACTGAGTTGGGTGAATGCCCCCTGCCAGTTTCCAAGGTCAAAAATCTAGGGGTGATTTTCGACTATCGGATAAACTTTGATAGCCAGATCAACTGCCTTACGGCAAGGTTCTGGGCTATATTAAAACTGCTCAGAAAGATTTGGTCCTTTATTCCCTCGGATGCCCTGAAAACTGTGGTAACTGCCCTCGCAATCTCCAGGCTGGATTATGGTAATGCTCTTTACCTAGGGATTCAAACTCAACATCTGAGTAAGCTCCAATGCCTGCAGAATGCAGCAGCCAGATTGATCTTGAACATTCCCAGGAACAAATCAATGTTCCAGCGGCTAGCAGCTCTTCACTGGCTGCCGGTCCGGAAAAGAATCGTATTTAAGGCAATCTGTATTACGTTTAAGGCACTCCAAAGAAGAGGACCCTCTTACCTGACTTCTAGAATAAAATACTATGTCCCGTCCAGGAATCTCAGATCTGCCCAACTGAAACTGCTTCAAGTACCTAGGTTTAAACAGGTACGTTCTGGGAGGAAGGAGTTTTCTGCTAAGAGCGGCAAAACTCTGGAATCTCCTACCTTTCTCAATCAAAAACAGCCCGAATCTCACCTCATTCAGAAAATCATAAAACACCTGGCTATTCCAAGCAGACCTTTAACTCGCCTGCACCTATCCTGATTTAACCTTTTAGTCCTCAGCGCCAAGACGCCTCCGGGCATTCATTGCGCTTTATAAATTTAAAATCAAATCAAATCAATCATGCATACCGGGAGGAAATTGCCCACATCGACTGTTGCTCGCAGAACGAGGTACCCTCCTGCTCCGGTGACAATTCCAGCCTCTCTGGACCTCTAGTGTCCTTTCCTGGGCGGCTTCTGAGTTGCAGCGGGAGGCGGGCGCGAAGCTGCTTGGTACCCTCTGGGGCTGCTGCGCAAGCCCCAGGCCTCAAACGTGGTGCTTGGGCCGTGGCACCGAATTGCACGCCGGCACCAATGGGTCAGATCTGTTCAACTTGCGCCTACCAACAGTCCCAAGACTTACTGCGGTGAGCCCCTCACCTACAGTTCCCTATTTTTCAGCGGCAATATCGTGGAGGGGGTGGAGATGGCTGTGTGTCGGACCTGGCCCAGACAGACACAGTGGGTGTGCGCAGCACCCGCATCAGCTCGTGCCGGCCCATCCGCGGACTTAGGCCTTAGAACATCATTCGCTCTCAGCTGGGCGCAGTTCAGCTCCACTGCCCACCAGAACTCGTGCTACTCCCTGCCAAACCATTACTTGAAGATACGGACACGCTGCTGAGTAGTACAGTCGCCAGTCCCGGCTGTATTTGGTGCTACCCTGAGAGTGACCACCGCCTGCGACCAACGTCCGTGGAGGTGGTCTGTTACGCCACGTCCTAACCGCCTCTCCAACCCTCCCTTTTTTGGACCCTCAGGGCAGCTTACAAAGAGGTACGCAATCCTACTACCTCAAGATGCAGCGGACATTGTGGGAGCCCACACTGTTGCATGAGCCTTCATGTTGTACCTGCAGTGGCTCCTCTCATCTGCAACGGAGCTACTTGGTCTTTCCCGCGACGGGATTCCAGAGCATCCCACTAGTGGTAGTCCACGCCTGATGCTGACCAGCTTGCCTGACGTATAGCCTTTTGCTCCCACCCACGATGTGATGCATTAACTGCCATTGTCAGGATTTCTCCGCTAAGATCCCGGCACAACACACTGGTTACCTCCTACTAGGTGGTTTGGGTGGTGCCTTGTATGGAACATTTACTGGGACCCTCTCCACTGATCGCTGTACCGTGTGACTCGGACGAGGCACCAACGACATTTCAGGGCAAAGGCCCATTCAACCTCATCTTGCCGTCATGGGGAAGCCAGAGGGCCAACAATCCAAACTTGTCTTTGATGCAAAGAAGATAGTCACACGTTCATGTACGGAGGAACTGGTACAAAATGCTGAGGACCCATCCCAAGCACAATCTTCCACCTCAGACGACGACGAGGTAAAAACAATGCTGCTATCGATGCAGCACAGTCTCATGGCCTTGTCAGGCAAGATGGACACGATGTAAATGTAAATGTATTGCCATTTATATAGCGCACGTATCACCCGAAGGCATCAAGGCGCTTGTCTTGGGAACCCGTCCTGGTATTCCCCTGTGAGATAACCCCAGCAGGGTATCCACAAGGTGAAAGCCAGGCATCCCGCCGCGAGGGGCCGTAGTGGAGATTAAGCAAGCTTTTGCCCAGAGTCGCAGAGTGTGAACCCGTGAGTCGAGTAGGCACCGGAACAAGAATTATCGAGTCCGTGGAATTTTTGAGCCCAAGACCCGCCGAGGCAGGGAATTGAACCCTGGACCAGGACCGATCTCAGCATCCAGGTCTGCCGCCTCTAACCCCTGAGCCACACTTCTCCACGATGAACAGTCGTTTAGACTTCCTGGTACTGAAAGTGGATAAACATGATGAGCAAACCAAGGAGACAGAACAGAGGACACGGAAAATACTACGTCCCAAATGCACCAGCAGATGACACAAATGGACAAGCTTCTGAAAGTAATCGCCGCCAAAAACAAAGACCTTGAAGCGCGAAGCCGCAGGAATAACATGCGCGTCATAGGCATTTCGGAAACCACGAACACTGGCCGCATGGAAGACTTTATTGAGCGCCTCCTGCGTGACACTTTTGGAGCAGAGGCCTTCTCTCCCCACCTGACTGTGGAGCGTGCACCTCCGGGTGGTGTCCCACGTCCCATTGTGGCTCGGCTCCTTAACTATTGAGACCGAGACACCGCACTCCAACTGGCACGCGAGAAGAAGGCCTTGACATAGGAAGGCATGGAATTTACCATCTATCCCGACTTCACTGTAGCTCGACAGGAGGCTCGCAGTGAAACAAAAGCTCCGAAAGGCTCAAATTGACTTTGCACTCATGTATCAAGCGCGCCTGAGGGTAACCCGTCAAGACAAGCAAAGCATATTTGTGAATCCATAGCAAGTCGAGGAGTTCCTCAAGCGCATCAAACGACATTCACCTCACCGGAATTCCAATTAATGCACCTCCTATCCACATTCCCCTGAGGCCGACGGCCCCTCGTAGCAATGGAAAACGCCGGACCATTCGGAAACTTCCAGTCCTTTACTGACCATTGGCTCTGCTACCCTACGTCTCTTAGACCCACATGTAGCGGGACACTACCTTACTCCCATTGGCAGCTTGACCTGCATGCTACCTGTCGACCTCAGCTAAGTGTACCTAGCACCCTTGGTGCATCCTATTGTTATACAGTGGGCTAATTATATGACTCTGACACTTGTACTTTTTCTCCTCTGCATTGTTTCTCCATATGTCACCCTGCTGCTAGGGCAGCAGTTTGTAGGCACTGGGAGAAGGGAGGTACTTGTGGCCCAGCAGCGATCCCCCTCATATGGGTGATCCCCCGCAAGACTCTCTTCTAATTTGACCAGTTTGAGTATTGTTTGGCTCAGGGTGGGAAATGTAATTCCAGCATAATTGGAGTGCTGTTGTGGGTGGAGTGGGAGGGGGGGAGGAAGGGGGTTTGTTTCCATGTCCATTGTTAACTACTTTTCTGCAGCAAGACAGACAGACATATGGTGTTACATTGCGTATTACACATAGGACACAGGGGGTGCACTGCCATCTGTCACACACCTATGGCACCTTTGACTGACATGACGGCTCACCGGAGCTTACAAATTATCACTTGGAATGTGCGAGGGCTAGGGGACCCAAAAAAGTGTCGCCAGCTATTGGCGTACTTAGATAAGCTTAAGATACACATCGCACTACTTCAAGAAACACATATTAATCCACTACATCCAACTGCCTTTGCTAATAAGTGGGCAGACCATCAGCTATTTTCCTCATACTCCTCCTACGCCAGGGGCACGGCTATACTTATTAAAAAAACAGACTCCTTTTGCTTTGGCTGGTACATTACTTGATTACAATGGGAGATACTCTATTGCATGGGGATGATTGGGCACAGATTCAGTCACCCTGGTGAGTTGTTATGGCCCGAATGTTGACACTCCTGAGTTTTTCACTGTGCTGTGGGGGAAGATTGTGGAAATAGGCTCTACCCATATAATATGGGGGAGGGGGTTAATGGTGCTCTTAACCCAGCAGAAGACAGATCTAATCCCTCACCACATCATTATAATAGGTCCTATCACGTCTTACAGGGAACCAAGATGGACACTGGTCTACTTGACGCCGGGGATCACTTTCACCCCCTTGCACGGGAGGGCACACACTTCACAAAGCAAGTCGCTTCCTGGGCACGTTTAGATTATTGTCTATTGTCCCGTGAACTAGGTACCTCAATAAAAGATGTCACACACCTGGCCAGGACATACTCTGACCACTCTCCGGTTAAACTAAAAATTGCCCCACCTAGGTATAACAAACTGCACAGCAATTGGAGGTAACAACCCTTAACGCTGTTGGACACGGTATTCCATAGTGAATTAGGGGACGAAATTCAAGACTTCTTCCAAAGAAATAAAGGTCCTGTGGATAGTGTGGAAACAATCTGGAAAGCCTTTAAGGTGACTATCCGGAGATTTTGTATCTCTAAAAACTTGGAAGTACTCTGGAACATACGGGGTACACTTCGAAGATTGAACGCAAAACTTAAGACCGTAGAGACGCAACTGACTATGGGAGGAGGTATTGACATTCTGCATGCATTCCGGGAAAAACGAACAGAATATTCCTCGACTGCAGATTGGGAAACAAAATTTAAAGGGAAATATTGGGTGGCCCGACGGTATGGTGAGGGGGAGAGACCCGGGAAGGCACTAGACAAACCATACGCCGACCACCCTTCTCCAATTATGTACTGGAGATATCTGGTCCTGGAGAGAAACTGCAGCGCAACACTGCAAATATACTTACTACTTTCACCACTCACTATTCAGCACTCTATACTTCACAGCGGAGGGATAATTTCGAGCTAGACAGCTCTCTAGGGGACATAGCCCTTGGATGGCCGGGTGATACACAGATGGAGTTTCTTAGCTCCCCCTTCGAACTTGATGAAATTCGAGAGGCCATCATGCAGATAAAGTCAAGAAAGGTGCCTGGTCTGGACGGACTGCCTGCTGAATTTGATAAAACTTATATAGATTTGATGGCCCCGATCTTAAAGGAGATATTTGAAGAATCACTTGAGACTGGCACACTTCCCCCTTACATGAGAGAGGCACCTATCACATCCCTGCTCAAACCTGGAAAATCACTTCTTCTCTGTGATTCCTATAGACTGTTATCCCTCGTTTATTGCGAAACGAAAATTTTGGCAAAGGTTATTACAAATCGTTTAGCCCTATTAATGGAAAAGCTAGTACTCCCTGATCAGGCGGGCTTTGGTCTGGGCAGAGCAACCACACATAATCTCCGTACCATATTCTCCATTCTACAGAACGTTGCTCCTGAACTGCAGCTGGCGGCGGATTTTTTGGACGCTCCTAAAGCGTTCGACTCTGTCGAATGGGATTATTTCCTTGGGGTGCTGCAGCGTATGTGGTTTCCTACTATAGTTCTGTCCTGGATACGACTGCTATTGCAGATCCAGACAGCAAAAGTCTTAATCAATTGCCATTTATCTGACGCATTCCCCATATCTAGAGGCACGTGAACAGGGGTGCCCACTCTCAACCCTGCTTGGCGTCTAAACTGCAGCAGCATCACCAAGACAAAGCACTGCTGTGCAACCTGCAACAGATCTTCATATATATGTGGATGACATTACCCTCTATGTAAGAAATCCGCAGGATAACTTAAACCCACTCCTGCGAGAATTTCTAGTTTTCAGGAAACCCTCTGGGGTTCATATAAATTAGAGGAATTCGCAACTATTTCCCTTAACACCTGCAGCCTCTCTATTTCACTGAACTTCCCATTGGAATGGTGTGAATCTGACCTACGCTATCTCAGGATTGGAGTATCTAGGGATAGGGATGAGCTGAAGCACTTTAACTATGGTACCACCATTGATCGTATTACAGATCATGTCACTTGATGGATCTCACTGCCGCTGTCCCTGGCAGGGCGAGCTGCATTGATTAAAATGGTGGTTCTTCCACAAATACTATACCTTTTTTTAAATAACCCATATCACCTTGGTCGACATTTTTCCCAGACACTCCGGTCCGAAATGATAAGGCTGATATGGGGGGCAAGCAACCATGCCTACAATGGAAAGTGCTCACACAGCCATATGCCCAAGGGAGTTTTGATGTACCGGATTTCGAGCTGTACTATACATGCGCGCAGGCCCACTATGCTACCTACTGGTCCACCCCCCTAGGTATATGTCGCAGATTGCAGCGGAGCAATGGTTAGCAGACCCTATCCCCTTGGGTGGCATGTTGGGCGCACCACCTCGTTTGCGCAACACTGCACCTACCACGAACACATGTACAGTAGACGCCTGGCACTACATTCTGACTCTCCTTCAATGCCCGATGTTATACTCACCGCTCCTCCCACTCTCCTATCACCCCCACATGCCACTGCTACAAGAAACAGGGTTCCTCAGACTCTGTGAGCACACCAAAATTACCACATAGGGAGATCTCTTATCAAAATGGGAAATTTCGACCCTCTGAGCACCTCTTTAATGGGCTGCAACCCTTCTCGCTGGATATATTTCTTTATGTCCGGCTCCGTCAAGGCATATGATCTATTACCCCAGAGTTCCCTCAGGAACCCCCTACCCTGGCTCCCTTACATATGATGTTACGTAAGGCATCGCAGGGGCACCGGGTCTCCATGCTTTACCACACTACATGCACCCAACAGGTGGAACCTCCCAGCTCTTCTCGTGCAAAGTGGAATCTGGAACTAGGATATGAAATAACGGGCGACCAATGGATATACTGTTGCCTTCAAACAGAACAATTATCTTCCAGTGGTAGACTAGCGTTACACACTATAAATTCCTGCAACGCCTATATTATACCCTTGTCAAAATGTTCCGCTTTAAATAAAAAAATACAGATAACTGTGAGAGATGTGGCAGTCCAAGGACTGATTTCTTACATCTGGTTTGGGATTGCCCAAGAGTGAGTGAATACTGGATTCAGGTTTTCGATGCCCTAGAACAGATGATTCTCATTACTTTAGAGCGCATACCTTTAATAGCATTGTTGGGATACACTAAGCTTATTCCCAAGTCATGTCGCAAATATCTCGCCATTGCATTGCTGCTAACTAAGCATAGAGTGGCTTGCAGGTGGGGTAGGGGACGGGCTCCAAAGTTCAAGGAGTGGCTTAATGACTTAATGTACTGCCAAGAACAATTGACAAATGCCGAAACGTTGCCCCGTGCCTCGAGGCCAAGAGATAAATGGAGTCCTCTGCAAGACTATCTTCTTGCACGCTCTGCAGAATCCCTGCCTGACATGCCGGAGGCAATGACGCAATGAAGGTCCTCACATTTCAGAAAAGTGTAATATGCTAGATATTCATGCAGAATAAATTCTATCATGGCTCCCCTAGCTTTATTTTAAACTCACACTTACACGTCTACGCTCTCTTGACCCCACACCCGCACTTCATCTAAACGGCAGTTGGATAGAAGATCTCCGCTAAAGAGCCCCTCTTCGAGGTGTCCCCCGTTGGGTATTGCACCGCCGACCCAACAAGGAGCAGCCCAGATGATGAAGCATGACACCTGAAAGGGTGTGTGAGGGCATTACATCCAACATAATGGATGCCCAACGGTAGGACTCTCTGAGACCTTCCAACATCCTACACACTACAGTGACATGCACTTTCCTGAATAAAACTTAGGAACAGCCCAGCAATCCTTGTATTCACTCGCTTGTTGAGGGCACGGCTGTGGCTGGACCTACCACTCATTTGGAGTGGTGATTGCCCTTACCTTAATACCTCTCCCTTTTGTTATAGAATATGACAGAATATCGATGTCAAGAATATCGTTGACCAGAATATCGACCTTACGGTAAGTAATATTGTATTTTTTTATATCGAAGTAATATCGAAGTTAATAATATCGAAGTAAGTAATATCATTAGCAAAAATGTATTTGTTAATAATATCGATATTTATATTAGTGGTATGTATTTTATATGTATGTTTATCATTTTTTGTAATGTAGTTTTATTATTTTTAAATATATGTATTAAATATGTAGAAATTAGTCATTTTTTTAAAGTAAATTTTATGTTTTAGTATCAATCAATCAATCAATCAATGTATTTGTAGAGCGCGCTATTTACCGTGAGGGTCTCAAGGCGCTGAGGGGGGTGGGGGGTGGAAGCTTCGCTACTGTTCGAAGAGCCAGGTCTTGAGGAGTCTTCTGAAGGCGACTAGGTCTTCGGTCTGCCGTAGGTGGGTAGGAAGGGTGTTCCAGGCCTTGGCAGCGAGGTAGGAGAAGGATCTGCCGCCTGAGGTTGGTCGATGGATGCAGGGGACGGCGGCGAGGGGGAGGCTGGCGGAGCGGAGCTGGCGGCGAGGGGTGTGGAAGCTGAGTCTGCTGTTCAGGTAGGCTGGTCCGGCGTTGTGGAGTGCTTTGTGTGCATGGGTGAGGAGTTTGAAGGTGATCCTCTTGTCGACGGGGAGCCAGTGTAGGTTTCTCAGGTGGGGGTGATGTGGCTGCGGCGGGGGACGTTGATGATCAGTCGGGCGCAGGCATTTTGGATGCGCTGTAGTCGTTGTAGGTGTTTGGCTGGGATTCCGGCGTAGAGTGCGTTACCATAGTCCAGCCTGCTGCTGACGAGGGCCTGTATCACCGTTCTTCTTGTTTCGGTCGGGATCCACTTGTAGATCCTGCGGAGCATGCGGAGGGTGTTGTAGCAGGAGGAGGAGACGGCGTTGACCTGTTTGGACATGGAGAGGGAGGAGTCGAGGATGAATCCAAGATTGCGTGCGTGGTCGGTGGGTGTCGGTTCTGTCCCCAGAGTGGTTGGCCAGCAGGTATCGTCCCAGGCTGCGGGGTTGGGTCCGAGGATGAGGACCTCCGTTTCAGACGGCTGCTCCTCATCCAGTCAGCGATGGCCTTCATTCCGTTATGGATGTTGGTTTTGGCGGTGAGTGGGTCCTTGGTGAGGGAGAGGATGAGCTGAGTGTCGTCAGCATAGGAGATGAGGTTGTGGTGGCGGGCCACTTGTGCGAGGGGGGCCATATAGATGTTGAACAGCGTCGGGCTGAGGGAGGAACCGCCGCAGATGATGTCGGTGGCTTCGGATTGGAAAGGTGAGAGGCAAACGCTCTGGGATCTGTCGGAGAGGAAGGATGTGATCCAGTCGAGGGCCTTCTCTTGGATACCGGCTTCTTGGAGGCGTGTTTTTAGAGTGCGATGGCAGACCGTGTTGAAGGCGGCCAAGAGGTCCAGGAGGATGAGGGCAGATGTTTCGCCGTTGTCTAATTGGCACCTAATGTCGTCTGTGGCGGCGATGAGGGCTGCCTCGGTGATGTGGTTTCGTCTGAAACCGGATGGGGACGGGTCCAGGATGTTGTTGTCTTTGAGGTGGCGGGTCAGTTGCATGTTGACGATTGAGTATCAGAAGGGGTTGTGGGTTTATTGGGGGATAGGGTGGAAAGTAGTTTAATTATAATTAATTAATGTATATGTTTTTATTTATTGTTATTAATTATTAATGTATTGTCCATTAATTATTGATTGGTAATACATTTTTATTAATTGATTGATTTATAAGCATATGAATTATAATTCATGTTTTATTTAGTTATTGTTATTGTAATTATTTCTTGGTAATTCATTTTTATTAATTGATTATGAAATTAATTATGTTAATTTGTATGTGTAGTGGATTGTGTGTTTATAGGGGAATAGGATGGGAAGCAATTTAATTATCATAAATTATTTTATATTTTTTAATGTATTGTTATTGATGAGTAATTTCTTGTTATTCAACTATTAATTGGTAATTAATGTTTTATAATTGATTAATTTATAATCATATTTATTATAATTAATGTATTATTATTTGTATATGTTGTTAATTTATTGATATTCTTTTATTAATAGGTAATACATTTTTATTAATTGATTAATTGATAATTAAATTAATTATGTTCATTTTTATGTGTAGTGGGTAGTGTGTTTATGGAGGAATAGGGAGGGAAGTTATTTAATTTTATTTAATTAAAAACTAATTTAATTTTGTTATTTATTATTATTTTCTTAGTTTAACCAATAAGTATGTTAATTTAACCCCTACGCTATCCAACACTTGAACTCCCTCGAGTGGGAATAGTAATTTTAACCTCTACGCTATCGAACACTTTCCCTACTATTGCACTCCCTGGAGTGGGAGTAGTAATTTTTACTCCTACGCTATCCAACACTTTCCCTACTGTTGCACTCCCTGGAGTGGGAATAGTAAATATTACCCCTACGCTATCCAACACTTTTCGTACTGTTGAACTCACTGGAGTGGGAATAGTAATTTGTACCTCTACGCTATCCAACACTTTCCCTACTGTTGCACTGTTTGGAGTTGGAATAGTAATTTTATTACCTACGCTATGTAATATTTTTTTATTATTTTAGTTAAGGTAGTATACAATTAATATTAGAAAGCGTAAAAAATATTTTACTTTTTTAAAATGTGGTATAGATATACATTTTTTTATATTATTGTTTTATGTGTATAGATGTATTTATAATTTATAGGATTTTTTTAAAAAGTTATTAAAGTAATTAATAAAAATTATTAGTAAGTATATATTATGTATTATATGTCTATGTTTAATTAATTTTTACATTATATATATTACTTTTAATTTTTAAACATTTTAAAACGTTTTTACTATGTTTATATTAATTATATGTATTTGTTACTTAATTTTACTTTTTTTTAACTAACAAAACGATACTTTTAACAACGATGTTTTTGTCATCGATATTTTTTTCTCTATATTTTTGTACTTGCCATAATGTAGATAGGATGTTGATATTCTTGACTTCGATATTCTTGTGTAGATATTTATGTAGGTCGTTTTTCTGTCCGTCGATATTCTGTCAGACATTCCATGAGGAGCAGGGTTAGCATCATGGATGGTCGCCGCAGTAGCTCAAAGACCACGCCTGATGTCGCGGATGGTTGTCGCTATAGCGCGAAGATCTTTTCAGTCATCGCAGATGGTTGCTGCTGGAGATTCACATTGGCGGTCACTGCGGGCTGTCCATGCTGCAGCGTGAAGTGCAGATCTCACATTGTTGGACACAAACAGCCTGGTCCAGCAGAGCTTTGAGTGGGCGGGTGGCAAGATCGCGACACAAACAGGTTTGTTCGCAGTAGCAAAGAGCCCGAAACTTCAGGATTTCTCTTTTATTTTCTCTTTTAATTTCAGAGCAATGAACTCTGATGTCAACCAAGGGCTCAGAACTGGGGGAGTCACCTCTTGGGGACTGGGGCTCACTCTAGCAGAGGCCAAGAGGATCAGGCATGCCCAGTTGGAGCTCCAGTTGCAGCAGGTCAGCTGGGCTTGTTGTGTCCATGTAGCTTAGAACAGGAGGTCAGCCAGCTGACCCTTGGAGTCACTCTGCCTGGGATGAAGGGAGCTGGGGCATTCTTCCTTCTCAGAGAACAGGGCAGGCCTCAAGCAGCAGGGCAGTCGTCTGGCAGAAGGACAGCACGTCTTCTGTGTTATCTATAGGTCCAGGAGTGTAATGGGGAGAGGTTCTGGTGGCCTTGGTGCCAGCTTTGAAGTGGAAGAAACTTCTGCTGTTTTCCTCTCACAGATGATTCAGGAATTTCCTTAATCTTTGCCCTGGTCCCAGGCTATCTGGTGTGACAAAAAGCTAGTGTGAAGTCCTTTGTGAAAGTGTTCACATCTACTTTGAAATGTAAGTGGGGATGTGAACCGCTCCACCCCTCCGATCCTTCAGGATGGCCCATCCTGCCAACACCTAGTACCCCTTTGTGTCATTGTCTGGAAGGAATACAAAGGCCATCTGCCAAATACATCTATTCATGTGACCCAGGATACAAGCTGAACGAACCAAATGGTTAGGGCACGAAAATGACAACTTTCCAAAAGTAGCATTTTCAGATTTGTGACTTAAAATGTGACTTTACCAGTAAATAGGGTTTTAAATAACAATTCATTGGAGTGCAAACATGACATTTGTACCTGTTCTCAGCAAACATTATTGCTTATTTATTGTAATAAGATAACACAATGTAATCCTATGAGAGAGCTAGGTCTTGCAGCAGAGAAAAATGAATTTTCGAGTATTCCACTTCCAGGACATATAAAACTTAAAAGTGCATGCTCAACATTTAAATACAATACGCCCTGCCCAAAGGGCTGTTTAAAGCCGACTGTTTGGGTGACTTATATGTATTAAAAAGCATTGGCATAGCCAATAGGTCTCGCTTTTGGGACCTTTTAAGTATTTAGCTATGCAGCACAATATCCTAGGTGCAACAACATCAACCGTTGCATGGCTAAACACTTATAAGGTCCCAAAGGCGAGACCTATTGGCAATGCAGATGCTTGTTATATGTTTATTCACATTCAGCTCCAGGCAAATCAGAAATAGTGCAAAAAATACAAACATCCTACAATGCTCAACAAAACAGATTAAAGACGTTAACAAAGCCAATAGCTCTGTATAAACACTTATAAGGCCCAAAACTATATGTATTATATGTACTACAAACATGCTGCACAACATTCACAATGCTCGACATTTAGGGACTATGATAACTGGATTGACTAGTGACCGGTTTATGAGTGCCAGAAAATTGTGGAAACTTCGTTCTTCACAAAGGCAGGAGTAGTTTCTAGAGTTCAGCAAAGATGACGCCCATTCTACCTGGCTGGCCAAGAATATTTTGAAAATAGGCACATACTGGACAGCAAGATTGAAGAGGTGACTTCCAAAGGAGTCAATCCGAAGGGAAAGATTGTTGACTGATGTTTTGGGCCTCTTCAGAACTAACTCGGAGTCAAGGAGCTTGCGCTGCTTGGAACCAGTTAGCAGTGGTTTAAGTATGAGATTGTGTATAGGTTGTGTATAGACAGAATCTTTTTCAATTGGATTTTGGAGATACATTAACCGATCTAGCAACTGGTCTGAGAAAAAATTGCGGAAGACGGTGCTTTACGGAAGGGGGGTATTGGTGGTTTAAAGGAATAGTTAAGAGTGTCTAAGAATAGCTGTGTCGGCATGGTGGCGGCACATGCCTCCGAAAGGTCTGCTGTCACAAACGTACAACTAAGCAGGACAGCCGCCATTAGAATTTGAGGTGAGAACAAAAAATACGAGGGAGGAAACAAATGTAATAGTCTCCATGCAAGGCGGATCCACCGATTCTTTTTCAGTTTCAGAAACAAAACCCCTAAAGCGGGAAAAATAGAAAATGCCGACCAGCCAGCTTGACAAGCGGACTGGAGGCGCCTCTGTTTTGAAGAAAGTGCTCCAGATGTATGGGCAGGAGGACTTTTAACAAAACAGCCATGCCTTGGTGGTGGAGTCTGTGGGTGGTTCTCAGCTGAGCAGAAACAAACTGAACGAGGAGGTCTAAATGACGTCTACCAACTTGAATTGAAAGTTTGGTTCTGAGTACAAGATTATCACCACCGATGTTTTTTCTTCCGTCAGATAAATTATTTATACTTTTTTAAATTCTGTGATACATTTACTTTTTTTTTCACGGAGAACTCAGGTAGTGAAGCTTTCTATTACATAACTATAAGCAGAGTCACAAAAAGAAGGTATTAACGTTCACAGAGTTAAGCACCAGCATAAAACAAGCGCGGCCGCGAAAGTGAAAGCGACAGCGCTGTGTTTATTTAATAATCTGATCCACGACTAGGAATGCAGCTGTCAGCCGACATGCCGCTGCTCGCTCCCGAGACCCAAACGCCGTGGGAGTGAACATTTTAAGAAGAGGTGGGACATACACCCAACTTCGGCCATTTGCGTGCTTTCATTATTGAAAGCCACACGCAAAGGCCAATCAAATGTTTGGGCGGAGTCACACCTACACAGAGAAGTTTCAGAGAAGTTTGGAGTGCTCACAAGAAGCCTCCAATAGAGCAGCGCATGCGTGTTGCGCTAGGAACGACCTAAAAGAAAGGTTCAGGCCTAGCAAAATGTTTATTTAGTCAGGTCAAATGGCAGTTTTAAACTGCACACAGGAAGCAATGGCAGGCCTGAAACTTTAAAAGGAGCTACGTAAGTAAGTGGCACAATAAGTGCTGGAGGCCCGCTAGTTGCATTTAGTATACAGGCTCTGGGTACATGTAGTACCACTTTACTACAGGCTTATCAGTGAATTAAATGTGCCAATTGGATGTGAGCCAATTTTACCATGTTTAAAGGAGTGACCGCAAGCACTTCAGCAGTGGTTAGCAGTGGTAAAATGCACAGAGTTCTAAAGCCAACAAAACCGAATTTCTGCAAACCAGGAGGGAAGAAGGCAAAACGTTTGGGGAAGACCAAGGCTGTCAGGTCTAACACAGATTGACTAGTCATTGTTTATTATAGCCAGTCAGGAGGTCAGAAGAGGCAGAAAGATGAGTAAAATATTTCATGTGGTCTATGATATGTCTGCGCTCTGTCCTAAATAACTCAACAGATTTGCGCCAAATTGGCTAAGAATACAGAAAGTTGATTAACAAATCCAAGAAACCCAAAACACTAGCACACAAAATGAAGATGGATGACCAGCTTACGAAAAATTACTTACCTGTAAACTGTGGTTCTCCAGTATTGGTGTCTTTCATAGATTCACATGCTTGAATATTCCCCGTCGTCGAAGTGGGAGTCCCACAGTACATAACATAGCAATGTAGTAATGTAATAACATAAGTATATATACATATATAATATATATGAAAGAAAAAACCATAGAGTTTTTATAGAGAGAAAAACTTGTCACTTCTATAACACATCACAGTCATTATGATTAGTCCAACCTCCAGCCAATCAGGCGCCAGCACCCTCTTAGAATGTTCTCCTCAGAGGCTCAGGCCCTCAGATTTTCGTAGCACAAGAGTGACATAGAGTCAAGTAGTAGTCAAGAGCCTCTGAGGGGAGGAGGGTGAGTCGCATGTGAATCTATGAAAGACACCAATACTGGAGAACCACAGTTTACAGGTAAGCAACTTTTGTTCTTCTCCAGTATTGGGGTGTTTTTCATAGATTCACACGCTTGAATAAGAGTAGTGAGCAGTAGCATCAGAACAATACAAGGTACATATGAATCAATATAACAACAATACCCAGTACGAAGAGACTGAAGTATTTATACAAGAAAAGGTACCATGTGTACAGGAGGAGGGAAGCAACAGAGGCTCACCTTATTTAAAAATATTACGAAGGACTGCTTGTCCCACAGCTGAGTCAGCATTGTCAACAGCATCCAGACAGTAATGTAAAGGTGTGTATGCTGGACCATGTTGCAGCTCTGCAGATGTGTTGAAGAGGCACACCAGCAAATAGCGCAGTGGAAGAGGAAACATTTCTGGTAGAATGCGCTCCAACAGTTGCAATAAGTGGTTTTCCAGCTTGTTGATAGCAAAATGTAATTGCAGTAGATATCTAGCGTGCAATTGTTTGTTTGGTGACTGGATGCCCCGTTCACATCCGTCCGTAGGCCACAAAAAGCTGATCAGTCTTACGGATACTAGTCGTCCTTTAAAGGTAAAATTTCTGACACCTTTAGATATCTAAAGAATGAAGTGTCCTCTCTGCTGGTGTTTGAGCATTAGGAAAAAACATTCTTAAAATGACTGGTTCATTGAGGTGGAAATCCGATGGCACTTTGGGCATCAAGGCCGGATTGGTGCAGAGCAAGACAGAGTCCTAGGTGATTTGAAGAAAAGGCGGTTTAGTAGTAAACGCCTGTATGTCACTGACTCGACGTGAGAAAGTGAGAGCCAAAAGTGGAGAAGTCTTCCAAGTAATGAATTTGAGATCGACTTTATGGATTGGCTCAAAAGGGGGTTTCATGAGCTGTGACAACACAATGTTTAAATGCCAAGGAGGAGGTGGTCGACGAATTGGTAGAAACATCCGAAAAAGACCCCTGAAGAATTGTTGAATTAAACTAGAGGAGTAAAGAGAGTTGTTGACGAAACCTTGAGATTGCTACTAGAAAAACATTTAGGGTAGAATACGAGAGGCTGATTTTTCCAGGTGTAAAAAGAAAGGCAAGAGTTGATCCGTTGTGGAATGAATAGGATGTACCTGAGCAGCATTGCACCATAGACATAATCTTTTCCATTTGAGTTTGCAAGTTTTCACAGTTGAGGCTGCTCTAGCCTTAACAAGGACCTCCATACAATTTAAAGGAATATCCAAATTTACAAATTCATGGTGCTCAGGTACCAAGCTGCTAAGCGTAGAGATGCTGGATCGGGATGACAAACTTGAGCCTGATCCATGGTCAGAAGATTCGGAAGTGGGCGAAGAATGATCGGGTCGCATTGTGACAGGTGCAGGAGTTCCGTAAACCAGACTTGTCAAGCCCACCTGGGAGCTATTAGAATAATGTGGCAGGGTTCTTTCCTCATTTTTCGAAGAAGTCTGGGGACTAGAGGTATCAGTGGAAAAGCGTAGGCATATATTTTTGACCCGTTCGACAAAAAAGGCATTTGCGCACGACTCTGGTTGGGGAAGCCAACTTGCGTAGAACGGGCATTTGTGGTTCAGATGTGTTGCGAACAGATTCAGATTCGGGGAACCCCATGATCGAAAAATGTGATCCGGTGTGGGTTGATGTAATTCCCACTTGTGATTGGTCGTGGACGACCAGCTCATGGAATCCGCAAGATTGCTCGATGCTCCTGGAACGTGCACTGCTGTGAGGGTGATCTGATGTTGAATCGCCCAATCCCAGTATGCTGAGCCTGAAGGGATAGCAGGATGGACCTTGTGCCCCCTTGTTTGTGTATGTAGTGGATACACATTGTGTTGTCTGTTCGGACTAACACTGAGGCTCCTTGTATGATGGCGCGAAAAGCTTTCAGAGCTAGATACATGGGCAGTAACTCTAGAAGGTTGATGTGCCAGGTCTTTTGATGAATATTCCACCTTCCTTTTACTGTAAGACTCTGAAGATGTGCACCCCAACCTTGGAGAGATGCGTGCGTTGTGAGAGTGAAACTTGGAGTGTCCACCAGGAATACTCAACCTGAAGAGACGTTTTCCTCGAGAGTCCACCAAAGTAGTGCTGTTTTTATCCAAGATGTGACTCTGGCCATATGTTTGAAAGATCCAGAGACTTGAGCCCATTGCTTGTCCAATTCCTCCTGGATGGGTCTCATTTTTAGGCGGCAGTGAGGGACTAGAGGAATGCAGGAGGACAACATCCCTAGGAAAGATTTCAACTGTCGAACAGAAACATACCTTTTTAACCGGAGGGAGGCCGCTAGATTGCAAAGTCGTAGACGTCTTCGTGTGACAAAAAGGCTTTTGCTAACTTGGTGTCTAGGATGGCTCCCAAGAACAGTCTGTTTTGAGCAGGGAGGAAATGAGACTTGTCCATGTTGAATGTAAGGCCCAGGGACTGGAAGAGGGACCTTCAAAATAGTATGTGTTTGGATGCCTGTTCGAAAGACCGACCATGCCTTCAGAAGGCGAAGATGAGCTGCCACCGGTGCGAGGACCTTGGTAAACACTCGGGGCATGGAACGAAGGCCAAATGGAAGGACTTTGAATTGAAAATCTTTCCCGGCCACTCAATCTGAGAAATTTCCTGTGTCTCGGCAGAATGGGAAGATGAAAATAAGTATCTTGAAAATCCAAAGTTGTCATATACTGCCCTTGCGATAGTAAAGGAAGCACCTCCTTAAGGGACAGCATGCAAAATGTTTGTTTTTTGATGTATTTGTTCAGGGCACGTAGGTCCAGAATAGGGCGCCATTCTCCCGATTTTTTTCTGTACAAGGAAGAATCTCGAATAGAATCCTCAGCCCCTTTGTAGTTATAGTACCACTTCGATCGCGCCTTTTCTTTTTTTTTTCCAAAACAATTTGTATTATTATTTCGATAACAAGACAGTGCATCATATCAAGAAGTATCACATCAGGGATATTCATTTGCTTTCCACAAAGTGGTCACTAGTTAACCAACATTTTGTCAACAGTAAAGTATAATGACCCGACTGTATTTAGTTCTTTTCGTTTCATCGGTGGCAGTGCAAGTTATGCGTGGATGTCGCAAGATGGTCCAATATCATCTACCCCCCCTCCCGGGCCTCACCCTTCCCCCAACCAATCCCAAACCTCCCTAACAAGTCCCTCCTCCCTCATCCCTCCCCCATTCCCCCTCCCAGACGTGTCGTAGTGCATCTCCACCGGAACCTAATTGGGCCCATGTTTCGGAGTACGTCAAGCAACAGGACAACTGAAAGTACCTTAGTACTGAGTGTCTCACATGAGTACAGGGGCAGCCCTTCGTCAACGACTTCCATCGGACTTCCACTTACTACTGTGGCATACTATGACGGATGTGCTTCAGGGCTATTCGCTGGGGCATCAGTATTCTCATCCTCAGGGGGTGTAAGTTCCATGACCAGTCTTCCCCATGCTCTTGCCCCCTCCAATGCATTTTCGTTACCTGTTCTGTGTGCAACCTGTAGTCGGACATTACCCTCACAGTCGGCCCACTTTCGAAGTTCAACCCTCCATTTATCTAAACTGGGGCCCTGTAATGGCTGCCTTTCTGCCAGCTCTTTGGAGAAGAAGAATGATGGAGAGTGACTCCAGCCTATCACCCCCATAACATAGGGATTAGGCCGATAGACAGGGACCTTGTCTTATAGATATAAGGGCATTTTCGTGCCATTTCCCTTAGAGTAAGGCTTATGAATTTAAGTGAGGGGTTAGATATATAAGTATTAGTCATGATTTACTCATTTGCTAACATGCCGATCTGTTTCTCATGGAGCTATGCATATTATGGGCTCCGTAGGCCTTAAACGAGACAGACTCCATTTTGCTTTCTGCCCGGTAGCTCGAGAAGGCTTTCTAGGTGAAATGTAATGTTTTAGTTTCAAGCTGTTGTTCGCTTGGAGAGAACCGGTTCAGGCTGACCCTTATCGAAGGAATGTATTTTTCTCCACTCCGAAGACACAACTTCAGGCCGGCCGGCTGGGAAAGTGTCCTTGGTACGGGGAGGTACAAGAATTTGGTGGGCGGCAGGTTACTGGCCGTGAATTTCCATGAAGGAACGGGCTTTGATATTAGCGAAGGTGTTAGTCTTTGAGTTAGTTAGTCCGTAGGCGGCATCTAGCCGTTAGCATCTCTGCCATTATTCACTTTTATGGTGGACAAGTCGCCATCTTTGAAGTCGGAGGAAGATTTAAGACCGAAACTCTCTGAAGATAGACTGAACGAGAAGTGGCGCAGAGCGCACTAATGCAGAGAGAGAGAGAGAGACGGTAGCTAATTAACAGCAAGGTTCCAAGGTCCTGAGGGAGAGCAGACGAGTTTGAGCCTATCGGTGCAGACGTGTACTTGTGACGGCTGAGGGTGACTGCAAAGCGAGCCAGGACCCAGAGACGAGACAGGAGCCTAGATGACTGCCGAGTCCCGATTTCCCATTAACCAGGTGAAGTCCAACCTATTCTTATAGTGCGTGCACCCTAATCTTTATCTTTTATTCCCTTTGCAAATGTAATGCTGCTTAGTAATGTGATTCATGTCTATTGTTAATAAATATCCTAATTCATATAGAATTATTGTGTACCTGGTGCTTATGTTCAATCTTGGTAAATGAGGCTTCTAGTTGAGCACTATTAAGACGAACGGATGAGAAATCCCGATCAAACGAATGGTAGCCAAATAAAGAGGGAGTGAGTGGACCTTTGATGTCATGAGCACGGAGTACATTATACAATCTGAATTCATATCCAAAGTTATTATTTTAGTTTTATCCTAAGTAGACTGTTGAGATATCATCCCAATAATGTTTCATAGGAATGTGGTCGTCGTTGATATGCGGCGTTAATGAGAACGGCAGGAGGGATACTGCCGTGTAAAGCCACCGGATTGTGGTATAAGACTAAATGAGAACGACAGGGGGGACACTGTCGCGGATGTTTCGCAGGATCGCGAACGCTTGGAAAAGGGAGCATTGGGTTCTGCAGGCCCGTGTGTAGACACGCCGGATTGTGTGTCAGATCTGCCCTAGGGTAGAACGGTCTGGGTCGGGGCGACCGCGAGGCCAACTGATGTGAATAAGATATTGTAAAAAACTCCATATATGTATATTGTCATTCCCCATTCTTAGGTGCAATCTGTATATTTATCTGTATAGCTACTCATTGTGAATACGATCTAAGAAGGGAAGGTGAGTACGTTTTGGCTGGGTCACAGGGGCCCCTGGGGGCTGATCCCATCTAGACAGGAAATCCAGCCATTACATCTGGCGTCACGAACTGTTTACGAAGCCTGTGTGCATTTTGTTGTTTTGATCTCGTTGGTTTGCGCTCGGCTTGTACGTATAAAATTTTGTTTATAATTGTGTATATATTTTTTGCGTGTTAATATGTTTCCGAAAAAATCTCCGTCGGTTTTCAAATTGCCGATTCAGATTCCCGGCTGGGAGTCTACGCCTTACGAGGCCTTGGCCCGCGAGTGGGCTGATTCTACTGGTTTAAGTGAAAATTGGTCTTCATTCTTGGAGCAGGCGGAGCCTGCTGATGTGATTTCGTGCCTACAGAAAGCGCCAGTAGTGAAGGGTGATGAGCTTCCTATTTTAGGACGCAGAGGGTGGATTGTTCTTACTGCATACAGAATGTTGCATGAGAAGTTTGTTCAATTACAGAAACAATTTAAAGATACGGAAGGACAGTGTGTTGAGTTGCAAAATTCGCATACTCTTTTACGTTGTCAAAATAAACTGCTTGCCGACAAACTTGAAACGTATCAGACCATTGCCGAAAGAGCTGCGGTCCGTATTGCACGATATAAATACAAACATCGTCGTGGGCGCGTGTCGTCCCGTAAAGTGCGTATGATTGTAGCAAAAGCTGGAATGGATTGGAACCCCGATGAGTGGGACGGTAATATCTGGGATTCTCATACTTCTGACTCCTCGGCAGAGGAGGGTGATAAGCGCGAGTCTTCTCGCTCCGGACGTGATTGTAAATCTGCTTCATGCATTGATTTGACTACCGATTCTGACCGTACTCGTTCTTCCCGTGCGGATGACGTAGCTTGCCCTGATTGTTCTGTTAAATCTAAAATGCGGGCTTCCACGGAAGCTCTTCCCGCAGTTTCTGCTCACCCGATCTTTCGACGGAAATTACAACAAGCCCCTGGTAATCCGGGTGGCATCCCTCTTGACTGTATTGAAGATTTTACTCAGCAGGAGATTAGTGACATCCTGCAACGTTTTAAACAACGGCCTGGTGAGGCCTTGCTTACCTGGATGGTGCGTCTTTATGAGCTTGGCGCTTCCGGTATTATGCTCGATGCTGTTGATTGCTTACGATTTTGTTCTCTGAGTTCTGATTCTACTATTCAGGACCATTTTCGGAATTTTAATGGTAATGTCCAGACTTCTTTGCTCCAGCTTGCGTCTGAGGGCTGTAATCATAAATATCCAACTGAGTCTGATTGGCCCTCTGATGAAAAACCGTGGTACACTCTGCGCGATGCATCGCAACGTTTAAAGGAGGAAGTCATGAAAACGTGTATCTTTCTTAGTACTGCTGACAGGTTATTGGATGGTTTGTTAACATCTTCCGTGCGTAACCGCATTATACGTACCTCTCCTGTTGCTTACAAGCAGGTCATGATGACACTATTGATTAATCAAACTGGCAATCCTTTGTCTGCTGTGCTTGAGTCTGTTCGTCAGCTTGGTGAGCTGGGTGAATGGTTTAAACCTGAAAGACAATCCCGACCTGAGGGTCGTACTGGTGGGGACTATAAGTTCTCTAGGCGCGACATGTTTCTTGCTCTCATTGCTGATGGTGTCAAAAGGGAAGAGATCGATGGTGAACCTAATAATATCCTATGGGATATGTTTCGTAAGCGTGGTTTGGATCGGAAGGAAGGTGCCCGTCGTGTGCGAAAGAATGATTATGATCGTGGTTCGGATGACAGTGGTGATGAGAGACGACGTGTGACTTTTGATCGCCGTGATGATCGGCGCCAAGAACGTGGTGATTCCCCCCGTCGTAGTGATGGGAGGGGGAGAGAGGATGATCGTGAAAGGGGAAGAGATGATCGTGGTTCTAACAGACGTAGAGATGCAAGGAGTTTTTCCCCTGATGTACGTAGGAGGGAGGATCGTAACAGACTCTCTGATCGTAACTCACAACTTTTTGAACCTGACACTAATCCGTTTCGTACTGGAGACGGATATGAACAAGAAATTCTGATACCTAAGAAAACTGAAAACATCTACCCTGATCTGTCTTGGTTGACGGAACGCGGGAAAAAGGACTAGGAAATAGGTCAAGCTCCGGTACGCAGGTGGGCCCACAGAGATTACAGACCATATGTAGATATTGAGATTTTTTGGAAACATCGTAATATCCAAAGGGCCCGAGCGTTAGTTGATACTGGGGCGGAGGCCACTTTAATTCATGGTAAAGCAAGGAAATTTCATGGACAGTCTTTTACAATTACCGGCCTGGGTGGTAAAGAAACGCCCGCAGTTCAAACTGCACTTGAGATTAAAATTGGTAGGATTCCTCGTAGAGAATACTCTGTGTTGGTTGTGCCACTTTTGGAATATATTATTGGAATTGACATCTTGAAAGGTATGACTTTGCATTTGGATGATGGTTACTATCAGTTTGGTACTAGACAGTACATTTCGACCAGACCCGTACGGGTTGGCCGTTTACGCATGCCACCTATTAAGATCCCTTTAGCGACGAAAGTGATTTCTCAGAAACAATATCGCATCCCAGGTGGTCATGAAGAAATTACAGCTACGATTCAGGATTTGGTTGACGCGGGAGTCATTACTCCGGTCACATCCGCTTGGAATAATCCTGTTTGGCCCGTGCGCAAAAGTGACAACTCTTGGCGCATGACTGTTGATTATCGAGAATTGAATAAACATACACCTAAATTGACTGTGGCAGTGCCTGACATTGTTACATTGATCGAGAGAATTCAAAAGCATCCTGGTACATGGTATGCTTCTATCGATATTGCTAATGCATTCTTTTCGATTCCGATTGCCCCCGAATGCCAAGAACAATTCAGTTTTACATGGAATGGACGTCAAATGACGTTCCGGAGTCTTCCTCAAGGCTATGTACATAGCCCTACAATCTGTCACCGGCTGGTGGCGGAACATTTGTCTGAAGTGCCTTCGATTCCACAAGTTCAGATTTGTCATTATATTGATGACATTTTGATTCAAGGTGAAACGCAAGACCAAGTACAGTCTCATTTAGATCAGATCATTGACTGTTTGCGAGCAAAAGGTTGGGAAATAAATCCTGACAAATTACAAACTCCATCCCAAGCTGTGAAATTTTTAGGAATTAATTGGCATGAAGGTCACAGAGAAGTGATCCCACAAGTTAAACGTAAAATACTTGATTTTGCTGTTCCCAGAAATAGGAAAGAGGCGCAATCCTTTATTGGGTTGTTTGGATTTTGGCGCCAACATATTCCACATTTGAGTCAAATCTTGGCTCCATTGTATCGAGTCACTCGTAAAAAGAATGCGTTTGAGTGGGGTGAACCTCAACAGACTGCTTTTGATTTAGCTAAAGAAGCTATTCAGTATGCTTTGGATTTGTGGCCCGTGAGTGAGGGTAATGTGGATTTGAATGTGTCCGTGGAAGGTCTGTATGCCAATTGGAGTTTGTGGCAAAAGCAGGGCAGACAAAAAGTGCCATTAGGTTTTTGGACCAAAAAGCTACCAGAGGCTGGTGAGCGTTACTCTCCTTTTGAAAAACAGTTGCTTGCTTGTTATTGGGCTCTGGTGGATACCGAGCAATTGACTTTAGGCCATGCTGTGATTTTGAGGCCTGAGATTCCCATCATGCAGTGGGTTTTGAGTTCACCGAAGTCCCATCGAATTGGACATGCTCAGGAGGCTAGTGTGATTAAATGGAAATGGTACATTCAGGACAGGGCACGTGTGGGTCCGAAAGGTGTTGCGGTTCTACATGAGCGAGTGGCGCAGGCGCCCTCCAATGAAGCTGAGAGTGAGCGTTCGGTTCCCGTAGTGCAGGAGTCTCCCGTGAAGTGGGGTAAATCATTTGATGATCTGTCCGTGGAGGATAGAAAACATGTGTGGTTTACGGATGGTTCTGCGAAGTTCATTGGTGACAAGAGGCATTGGAAAGCTGTCTCCTATAACCCGATTACAAAGAAATTATTGAGCACAACTGGAGACGGTAAGAGTAGTCAATATGCTGAACTCTATGCAGTTTACCAAGTTTTGAAACAGGAGTTACCAGGTACATGTCATATTTTCACTGATTCTTGGTCCACTGCGAATGGACTAGCGGTGTGGTTGCCTACATGGCATTCGCACAATTGGGAATTGCACTCTAAAGAATTATGGGGTAAAGAGTTGTGGCAAGAAATTTGGGAAATGCTTCCGCAGAGTACTGTAACAATCTTTCACGTGGATGCTCATACTCCAATCGACTCCCTTGACAAATTTTTCCATAACATTGCAGATGAACAGTCTAAAATTTCTGAGGCAGTGGTTGACATGCAAGATTCTGATTTGGCGGGATTGGCGAAATGGGCCCATCAGAAAGCAGGACATTTTGGAGAGAAAGCCACTAACAGGTGGGCTGCTGATAGAGGAATTCATATTCCCTTTTCTTTAATTAAAGATGCCATTTTACATTGCCCCATTTGCCAGCATTCTAGAAAGAAAGAGGTGCCTCAAATTGTTCGAGGTCACTTACATCGAGGTAAATTGCCCGCCCAAATTTGGCAGATTGATTATATTGGTCCGCTCCCCATGAGCAGAAATTGTCAATACATTTGTACAGCTGTTGATACTTATAGTGGCCTTTTGGTCGCTTTTCCTTGCAAGAATGCTACCCAAGTGAATACGATTAAAACCCTGGAGCTGATTATTTTATATTATGGTGTCCCATTCCAAATTCAATCAGATAATGCATCCCACTTTCGTGGAAGATTGGTGCAGGAATTCTGTATGGAGAACAATATCGATTGGGTGTTTCATATTCCATATTATCCACAGGCTTCAGGACTGATTGAGAGAATGAATGGCTTGTTGAAAGAACAGTTGCGCAAGTTGACTGATGACCGTTACAGCCAGTGGAGAGATGTCTTACTTCAAGCCTTGTTAGTGCTGAATAATCGTCCTTTGTTGCATGCTGAATCTCCTCTGATGCGTTTGTTTCCTCCACATGTTGATGCGAAACCTAATTCTGTTGCTACCACTGTGACTTATTGGGAAATTACCCCCGGTGCTTTGGCTCCATGTAGAGCAACCCCAGGTTCCGCAGGCCTCGACCTGCATGCATTAAATGATGCACACTTCCCAGGAAAGGATCGAATCATTGTTGAAACTGGCGTTGGTGTCTCTATACCTGCCGGTAGTTTTGGATTAATTGCCCCTAGATCTGGCCTGGCCCTGAAAGGTGTTCAAGTCCTTGGTGGCGTGATCGACAGTGATTATCAGGGAGAGATTAAGGTTCTCTTGCTTAATAGCAGTGAGACGGATTTGTTTATCAAAAAGTCTGACCGTGTTGCTCAGCTATTGATTATGCCTGTCTTCAGTGGTGAGATCAAAAAAGGCTCTGCCCCAACGTTGCTAACTGTGCGAGGACAAAAAGGCTTCGGATCATCTGATCTTCCTGGAGCTAAAATATGGGTGCAATCGCCTAAAAATCCTCCTGAACAGGCTGATATTATTGCGACCGGTCATGACAACACCGTTTTGGTGATGAAGCCAGGGCAAGATGGCTGGGAAGCTGTCCCAGCTGATAAATGTTACTTACGAGAATGATTAAGGCCTGTGTTTGTATTCTTTCAGACCATTCTTTGGACTGCTGCTGCAGGATGTGTCGTCGTTGGACTCCTTTTGGCTTGCTACGCCGGGAGAGGAGAGCATCTACCGACGCCGAGTGATGGGATAACAAGAGCCGCGCGGTCCGCGTGGCAGAAGTCCTCCAATTTTTGGATCACACTCGCGAAGCGAGTGACGAACTCTCCGCATTTTTGCCTTACACCCATGAAGTCCGTTACTGACATTTTATCAACCTGTTTGGTTGCTGTCCCCGCATCTACTGATACACTTCGTCATGTATTCAATATATCCAGTGCCCGACCTAATGTCATTTTGGGCGACTTCTTGGCCCATGAGTATTGTCCCTCATGTACTCTTCTTCCAGACCAGGATGTCTTACTTAATTCCAGAATCACTACTTTTAATATTACCCCTGGTGACCTTTGCTTCATGATGACCTGTAATCCTAAAGCCATCTCTGAATGTTTGCGGTTGAAACTCCAAGCCGCTACTACTTTTTCATTTCACCAGCGTTTGTTATGTATGAAAAGACTTCCTAATTCATGTTTTTCAGTGAAGAACAATATGACTTGCAAAAGTTTAGTTGTCGCCACTAGCCATTATCGTTCAATGTTGTTACCGGCTGGGTGGCTCTTTTCATGCAGGAATTCATCTTGGCCCTATATTCCTGCGAATATTTCTGGTGGCCCATGTGCCATCACTAGATTAAGTTTGCTAATGTTTTCTTCACATCCTCCTTCACATTCCCGTATTGTTCGAGACTCTATGTCATTGCATGAAGACTGTGATTCCTCTGTTCATCTTTATTCCAGATCAGAATATCTTGGTTTAGCTTTTTCTATTATTGGTGTTCCTGCATTGGCCGTTTATAATGCCAAAACAATCGGCAAAATGGCCTGCTGGATGGTCAAATCGATCAACCAAACATCTACTGTTTTATCAGATTTATTATTAGATTCCCAAGGTGAACGTAGAGCTATTTTGCAGAATCGTGCCGCTATCGATTATTTGTTGCTAAAACACGGGCATGAATGCTCTGATTTTGAGGGTCTATGCTGTTTTAATTTGTCTGACCATTCTAAAGATATCCAGTCCCATATTAATAAACTCCACGACTTGACTGCAGAAATTAGAGAACATATAGATCAGGGTTTCTTTGACTGGCTTTTTAATTGGCTCCCTGACATGCATTTTTTACGACAAATTTTGGGAGGGGTTATTATTACTGTCTGCATCCTTATAGCGATTTGTTGCTTTATTCAGTGTATTCCTTCCCTGCTACAATATTTTAGACTTACTAAGGCTCATAGATCAGTTAGTTTTGTTTCATATTATTCGTCTACTGACGTTAGTTCCATTTAGTTTGTGGTTAATAGACTGGAGTCAAGGGGTGTAATGTAATGGCTGCCTTTCTGCCAGCTCTTTGGAGAAGAAGAATGATGGAGAGTGACTCCAGCCTATCACCCCCATAACATAGGGATTAGGCCGATAGACAGGGACCTTGTCTTATAGATATAAGGGCATTTTCGTGCCATTTCCCTTAGAGTAAGGCTTATGAATTTAAGTGAGGGGTTAGATATATAAGTATTAGTCATGATTTACTCATTTGCTAACATGCCGATCTGTTTCTCATGGAGCTATGCATATTATGGGCTCCGTAGGCCTTAAACGAGACAGACTCCATTTTGCTTTCTGCCCGGTAGCTCGAGAAGGCTTTCTAGGTGAAATGTAATGTTTTAGTTTCAAGCTGTTGTTCGCTTGGAGAGAACCGGTTCAGGCTGACCCTTATCGAAGGAATGTATTTTTCTCCACTCCGAAGACACAACTTCAGGCCGGCCGGCTGGGAAAGTGTCCTTGGTACGGGGAGGTACAAGAATTTGGTGGGCGGCAGGTTACTGGCCGTGAATTTCCATGAAGGAACGGGCTTTGATATTAGCGAAGGTGTTAGTCTTTGAGTTAGTTAGTCCGTAGGCGGCATCTAGCCGTTAGCATCTCTGCCATTATTCACTTTTATGGTGGACAAGTCGCCATCTTTGAAGTCGGAGGAAGATTTAAGACCGAAACTCTCTGAAGATAGACTGAACGAGAAGTGGCGCAGAGCGCACTAATGCAGAGAGAGAGAGAGAGACGGTAGCTAATTAACAGCAAGGTTCCAAGGTCCTGAGGGAGAGCAGACGAGTTTGAGCCTATCGGTGCAGACGTGTACTTGTGACGGCTGAGGGTGACTGCAAAGCGAGCCAGGACCCAGAGACGAGACAGGAGCCTAGATGACTGCCGAGTCCCGATTTCCCATTAACCAGGTGAAGTCCAACCTATTCTTATAGTGCGTGCACCCTAATCTTTATCTTTTATTCCCTTTGCAAATGTAATGCTGCTTAGTAATGTGATTCATGTCTATTGTTAATAAATATCCTAATTCATATAGAATTATTGTGTACCTGGTGCTTATGTTCAATCTTGGTAAATGAGGCTTCTAGTTGAGCACTATTAAGACGAACGGATGAGAAATCCCGATCAAACGAATGGTAGCCAAATAAAGAGGGAGTGAGTGGACCTTTGATGTCATGAGCACGGAGTACATTATACAATCTGAATTCATATCCAAAGTTATTATTTTAGTTTTATCCTAAGTAGACTGTTGAGATATCATCCCAATAATGTTTCATAGGAATGTGGTCGTCGTTGATATGCGGCGTTAATGAGAACGGCAGGAGGGATACTGCCGTGTAAAGCCACCGGATTGTGGTATAAGACTAAATGAGAACGACAGGGGGGACACTGTCGCGGATGTTTCGCAGGATCGCGAACGCTTGGAAAAGGGAGCATTGGGTTCTGCAGGCCCGTGTGTAGACACGCCGGATTGTGTGTCAGATCTGCCCTAGGGTAGAACGGTCTGGGTCGGGGCGACCGCGAGGCCAACTGATGTGAATAAGATATTGTAAAAAACTCCATATATGTATATTGTCATTCCCCATTCTTAGGTGCAATCTGTATATTTATCTGTATAGCTACTCATTGTGAATACGATCTAAGAAGGGAAGGTGAGTACGTTTTGGCTGGGTCACAGGGGCCCCTGGGGGCTGATCCCATCTAGACAGGAAATCCAGCCATTACAGGCCCTTTTTCGCTTTCCATTGGGATGTTATAGTTCTCTTGGCCAGCAGGAAACCCAGGTCTATAAATTTGCTAGTGATTTTGTTTTTTGAGGTGTGGGGAAACCAATGGAGAATGCAATGTGTCATGGAGAACTGTAGGTCTTGTTCTGTTACATCCGCCTACAGGGCCAGTACCCCCCTTCAAAAAGAGTCAAGAGACGGACAGTCCCACAACATATGCTTGAAGTCAGCGTGATCCATCGCACTTCTTGGGCAGGACGGTGACTGGGTCGGGAAACATTCATGTAAGCGGACCGGTGTTGGATAAGCCCTATGTAAGATGTGAAAATGCACTAACTGGAAACTGGCATTTCGCGTGCTTTTCCAGGCCCTCTCCACTATTCCACTCCATGCCGTATCTGGGATATCTTGTCCTATGTCAGTTTCCCACTGCGCCTTTAAGGCTGTCAATGGGGTCAGGGCTTCTTGCGTCATGCGCTTGTATAAGCATGTTACTGCTTTAATGGTTCCCGCTGCAACCACGACATATTGGCAGCCGACGGAAGTAGGCGGTTCTGTCAGACCTGCCTTCCAGTACTTTCGAATCGCTGCCGTGAGCGCGATGTGCAGTAGGAAGTCACCCCCTGGCAAGTCATAGCGGTCTCTGAGGTCGTCAAAAGATATCAAGGCACAGTCCTCGAATAGAACATCTATCGTCGATAGACCCTGTTGTTCCCAGGCTTCCAACTTCTGCCAGTCACCCCCATGTGGCAGGGCCTTGCACATCTTCAGTGGTATGTCAGGGGCATAAGGGGTTCCTATAGATCCTCTTCGCAGGTATCTATTCCAACATTTCCGGGCTGCGGCGAATTCCTGGGTAAGGTGTGTGTCCCCGAGCGGCAGTCACAGTACTATGCGGGATAGCACCAACAGTCTACCTGGGTCACCCTCTTCCCTAGTGGCCCTCGCTACCCACTGTGTGAGCCATTGGAGCTGGGTTGCTATGTAATATGTTTCGAAGTCCGGGACCGCCAGACCTTCCTCCGCTTGGGGCCTCATTAGTGTGGTGAGAGCCACTCTGCGCCTACCCGCACCCCACAAAAAGGAGCTGATCATTGCTCTAAGTCTCTTAAAATGGCTTGCCGGGATCCAGATCGGGAGGGCCCGAAAGTAGTATAATAACCGCGGAAGGGTCACCATTTTGAGGAGCGCCACACGCCCTGCTACTGATAACGGTAAGGTACCCCAGAAGTCAAAGTTGGCTCTGGCTCCCCTGATCGCCCTCCCAACATTTCCTTCGAGTATATCTACTTGGACATGGTAAATCACCGTGCCCAAGTAGGGACACATCTCTCCTCCCAGTTCACCCCCTCAATGTTTTGTGGGTGAAGTCTGTCTTTGAGCGCCGGGAAAAGGCATGATTTCGTCCAGTTGACCTTTAAGCCAGCTACCGTGCTCAGGAACCTTAACAGGGACTTCGCTCCATGCAGTGCTACACCCGTGTCTGCCAGAAACATTAAGAGGTCATCCGCATATAGTGCGATATGGTGGATCTGCCCATAGACGTCCAGGCCCTGGTATGCCCGTCCTAGTCGAGCATGTGCCGCTAGGGGCTCCACCGCCATAGCAAACAATAACGGGGATAGGGGACACCCTGAGCGTGTGCCCCTCCCCACCCTGCATGCCTCAGAAATCAACCCTCTTGTTCTAACTCGAGCGGTCGAGTCTGCGAATAGTAGTCAGGACCAAGACCCATCCTCAGCATTACATGAAATAGGTACTCCCACTCTAGGCTGTCGAAGGCTTTCTCGATATCTACAGTGAAAATCGCTGCAGTATCTACCTCATAGGAGTCGGCCTCCAAGATGTGTAGGAGCCTCCGTATATTAAGTGCTGTATTGCGAACTGGGATAAACCCCGATTGATCGGCATGTATGAGGGTGGGCATGTGAGGAAGCAGTCGAGTTGCAAATACCTTGCTCAGGATTTTGTAGTCTAAGTTGAGCATGGATATTGGGCGATAAGCCGTTCTATCCCAAGGTTGCTTGCCAGGTTTTAGTAAAGGGATAATGATCGCCTCTCTAGTGGATTCCGGCAGTCTACCCATCTTCTTGGCTTCGTTATATAAGTGCGTAAGGCGAGGGGCTAGGAGGTCAATGTAAGTGAGATAAAATTCTACTGGGAGGCCATCCGAGCCAGGAGTTTTATTACGGCCCATACTTTTGATGGCTACACGCACTTCCCGCACCGCAATGTTTCGCCCTAAGTCTTCCTCAGACGGGATACGCGGCTGCGATAAAGCTCAGTGTAGTAATCAAAAAACAAATCATTAATCCCCTGCTGGTCAAAGCAGGCTACTCCCATCAGGTCTTGGAGCTCTACTATGACTGAGCCGCGACAAACCGGATTGGCCAACCAGGCTAGGAGGGCCCCCGACTTATCGCGCTCCGAGTGCGCCTGTGTGATATATTTTTTTTAGTCGAAGCACCGCAAGTGCTCTACATTCGCTGCCACCGCTTCTTTGGCTTCCAGTAACTTCCCCTGCTTGGTCGGGTTTTCAGGGTGTTTCCTCTCCAGGATGCGCAAGCGATCATCATCCGTTTGAATGTCGTGGAGGAGGGCCTTCCGAGTTCCAGCCACCGCTGAAATACATCTCCCTCGGACAACCGTTTTACAGGCATCCCATTCCATAGTCACAGTTCCAGCTGTTCCCTCATTGAATGGAAATACTCTGTAATAGTCGTGGCAATAGTGGTGCGGAGGATTTGATCGTCAAGCGCTTCCGGGCGCAGTCTCCAGGTGGGAATTCTAGGGCGCATCTTCGACCATCTCAACTGGACTAGCAACGGATTGTGGTCAGAGATAGTTCTAGTGAGGTACTCAGTATTGTAAACCTCTCCGTGTACATCTAGGGAACATAAAAAGGAGTCTAGGCGGACATGTAACTCGTGCAGGGCGGAGAAAAAGGAGTAATCTTTGATCAATGGGTGATGGGCCCGCCAAGTGTCTACCAACCCCCAAGTCTGCTGCCAGGTAGAATGCACCTCTGCTAGTTTATGTGTTGGCGCATTCGGGAGAGGGGGGTGAGAGCGATCTAGGTCAACATTTGTGATACAGTTAAAATCTCCTCCAAGTAACAGTGGTCCTGTGAGGACTGAGGCTAGCTTGTGGGATAGAAGAGAGAAAAAGGCAGGTTGGTCCACATTAGGTGCATATAGACATCCCAGCATAAGATCCCTCCCATCTAGCTTCCCTTGGATCAATACATATCTGCCGTCTGGATCAGTCAATTGTGTTGCGCATTGGAAGGGTACCCCAGCTCTAATCCAAAGCAATACCCCCCTCGCATATGCAGAGTAAGTGGTGTAATAAACCTGACCCCTCCAGCTGCGTTGCAGAGCTGTCCCTTCTTTTGCAATGAGATGGGTCATTTGCAGGAATGCAACATGTACCTCCCTGCGAGTTAAGAATGAGTGTACCTTGTGACACCGAGTCATAGAGTGCATACCCCGAACATTCCAAGTGAGACACGTGTAGCCTAATGCAGGTCCCATTGCTGACAACAACAGTGACAATGTTCTGCTGCACCTACACCCCTGACACGCCTGGGCCCCCAAACACAACCCCATAAGTAAAACATCCCCAACTCCCCCTCCCCAGGACAGGCACCCAACGAGGCAACCCCATCCAAACAATGAAAATTTGCTTACAAAATCTATCCAGTTAAGGCTAATTGGGACATCAACCAAATGGCTCCAGACACTCCCCCACCCCCCTCCTCCCTGTGATCTAATGCCCCCCTCAATGGCCCCCTATGTCTCCTGCAATGCGTCCATTCGACCCACCCCTCATCCAAGAAAGGAGGCACAAATCCCCATAGTCAGCTCAAATTCCTCACCAAGTCGGACTTTCTCAACTTACAGCTCCCTCACCCAAAGACCCCATCCGCCGCTTGCGGGGTGACCACCGGTAGGTCTGCATCCAAGAGCCCATGGGCACTGCTGGAACTGGGGCTCTCCGCTCCACTCTTCTCGTGCTCCGAGTTGCTACTGGCTGGGCTCAGATCTCCGTGGCTGATGGCCGCCACCGCCAGTACCGCCTTGTCTCGCTCCTGGCACCAGTTTGTGGGAGAAACGGGCCTCGGCACCGGCAGTGAAGTGGGTGAGCAACTTCGAGGTGAGGTCACAGGTGACGAGCGTGCGCCAGGCCCTCCCCCGAGCCACCAACCAGTCCCGGGCAGCCTGCGGTGTGAGGAAGAAGTGTGTACCACCGTCTGCAGATACTCGTAGCCGGGCCGGGAATAGCATTGCATAAGGGAGACACAGTTGCTGCAATTTCCGTTTAACTGCTAGGAAAGAGGCTCTCTGGCGCTGCACCTCTCTGGTGTAGTCTGAGAAGATCATTACTTTACTGTTCCAAATTTTCAGGTAGTGGAGTTCTCTGGCCCTCTGTAGAATATGGTCCTGGTCCCAGTAATGCAGCAGCCGCACTACCATCGGGCGAGGTGGGGCCCCAGGTCTTGGTGGGCGAGAAGGGACCCTGTGCGCAAGCTCCAGCGCGTAAAATGGAGATAGGCCATCTGGTGCCACCTCCGTTTTTAACCATGTTTCCAAGAACTGGACTGCATCCGATCCCTCCTCTCGCTCCGGGACTCCTACTATGCAGAGGTTGTTGCGCCTAGAGTGCCGCTCGCTGTCCTCCGCGCTCATCTCCAGCACGTGGACCCTTTGCACCACCTCATTCAGCGTCTTTTGCAAGGCCAAGACCGCGTCCGGAATTGCTTTCATGGTGGTCTCGGTAGACGCCACCCGTTCCTTTAGTTTCCGGTGGTCATCCTTTAGCAGGGAAAGATCCGAGCCGATAGTGTCCATCCTCTTCTCTAATGCTTCCCTCCAGGCTATGATAGCCTGCATAATGTCACCCAAGAAGGGGTCCCCTGGGTTGGGCGGGTGCACTACCACCAGGCGTAGATTCCTCCCCATCCATGGAGTGTTTAGGTTCTTCGATTTGCGACACTTCGAATCCCCTCCTCTTGGACACTCTGCCAATTATGAGGGCCACGGACGAGAACAGTTGACCAGTTCTATGGAGTTTATGCGCTCACCTCTCCTCGGGCGGGGACCCGACTCCTCTCCACAGGTCCAGGTAGCTCTGCACAGGGCACTCCACCGGGTAGTTTCCACCAGTTCTCAGCACAGGCAAACTGGTAGCAAGCCAGCGGAGTTATACCCCCAGTATTCCAGCACCTGAAGCAGCGACGACCCACAGCGCTGCAGCACGTTTTAAAGTCTGAAAGTGTTCCTCAGGCCGGGCAAATGGACCCCGTGGTATGCCTCAGGGTCAGTCTCATCAGGAAGTTCGGGCAAGGGACTTCTGCACCCTCAAATCAGTGCATCTCTCTGATGTGCCATCCCCGGTTTTTCCTCTCGCTTTAGGCCCAAGAAGTTCCCAGTGGACACCCCGCTGCTCTGGCGCTTGCTGACCAGGTTCTCAGGGTTTTGGTCTGCAGCGCAGGTCCGATTTATCGCAAGTGCTCCCACTAGGAGCACACAGACAGTGGGAAGTCACAAGATCGAGTCGCTCTCCTACAGCCTCAGGATAGTTTCCAGCTCGCCCCGCTTGCTTCATCTATAATTCAGGGGAACTGGACTCCAGTCGCCAATCCACAGCTCCCCCAACTGCCATGAAATGCTCGCCGAATTACAGTTCCGGCGATGCCCAAATTCTATGTCTCCTCACCGTAGATGGTCACCGGGGCCTGCCCCCTCCAGATGGGATCCTTTGGCACTCCCAAACTCTTCCAGGGCTCACTCGGTAAAGCAGGTGACTCCCTGTCAGGCAGGTCCCTCGTTGTCGGCGGCCACCATTTTGAAATATTGTGCCGCGATCTTCTCCGAGTGCAGGGGAAAAAAGGCTTTTAAATGCGGTTGCGGCGCTTGGCAACTCATCCCGCACCTTCACATGCAGTCACCTGGTGTTCCTCTTTCAAACCCGGGGTTGGGGGCCCGGTGTAAATGTCAGGATTTATGCGGGAAAAGGGCGGCCGCGGAGGAGCTCTAGAGTCCGCCGCCGCCTACATCGGCGTCCAAGCCACGCCCTGGATCGCGCCTTTTCTGAATAAAATTTTGAGTTGACTTGAAAGTTCCTTCAGATGGGCGGGAGGTGGACCTTTTGGTGGAGAATTGGGAGGAATCTTTATAAACTACAATGCGTGCCCTTTGCGTACAATGTCCAGAACCCATTGATCGGTAGTAATCAATGACCATTTGGAGTAGAAGCAGGAGATTCGACCTCCAACTTTTGAAAAAGTGGGAGGAGTCAGGGATGATGGATGCAAAAAGTAATTGCTTCTTGGAGGAATCCTTTCCTCTGTAAGAGGATTTACCTCTATTGTCTGTAAGAAATAGAAGACTGTTATCTGTACGATTGTTGACTCTGGGAGGAGTAACGTTGTTGCCCTTGCCGATACTGATTGGGACTTCCCCGAAACGAAGATGTGGAGCCACGACCTCTTGCACCTCGAAAGGGATGCTTTTTAAACTGGAGAGTGCCGAGAGCACGAGCAGTGTCGGTGTCCTTCCTGATTGTCTGAAGGGCATCGTCGATATGTTGGCCAAACAAAGATTCACAGTCGAAAGGCATGTCCAATATTTTTGTCTGTACCTCCTGACGGAAGGAAGTGGCCTTCAACCAGCCCTGTCGCCTAAGGACTGCCGCACCCGCTGATAGACGGAAACCAGTAGAAGACAAATCAACAACACAATCAATAATTTCCGAGGAAATCCTTTCTCCTTCTTGACGAATTTTTAACGCCTCTGCCTTAGATGGCTCGGGTATCAAATCCACAAGGGATGAAATGTCTGTCCACATTTGTCTATCGTAACGGCCAAGAATAGCCAAAGAATTGGCCGCTTGAACTTTAGTTGCCGCCATAGTGGAACACTTCTTGCCAATAGCATCAAGGCGTCTACCCTCTCGGTCCGGCGGTGCTGATAACGGAGACGATGGATTCCTGGCCCTATGTTGTGCTGCCTGTGTTATAATGGAATCAGGCTTTGGTTGTGCAATGAGACAAGCAGGTGAATTTACGGGGGCTTTGTATTTCTTATCCAGCCGCGGTAGGACAGCTCTAATTGAATTTGGGTTTTGCATGAGCGTGAGACCTTCTTGCCAAATAAAATCGATGATGGGTATAGAACAAACTTGCTACTGAGGTTGATCTTTAAAATCATATAAGAAGCAATCCTCCTCTCTGGTTACCATAGGAAGGTGGAATCTTTTTGCCGGCCTTTCCATAAGTAAATGAAAATACACCTAAGTCAACTGGTGGAGATTCTAGACGAACTGGAGTAGTGGGCGATGGTGTTTGATTCTGATAATCGTCCCATTCCGAAAGAATGGATCTGTCATCCAGCTCACCCTCTTTCCTGTCTCAATCATCATCATTATCATCCTCATTCTCCTCCTCCATGACCTGAGGAGCATCCTGATGTTGTACTCTGGGTGCCGACACAGAAGGTGTGGCAACTGATTCTCCAGTAGTAGGAGGTTGAAGAGGCGCTTGAGGTGCTGAAGAGACCTGAACGGAGTTAGGAAAACGGTGGTAATAATCATTCAGCATGAATTGGAGGTTGGAAATAAGAGATAAAGGCATCTGTGCCATAGGAAGCTCCGGCACAGGTTGTGTGTCACAAGTAGAACAATGTTTGTCCTCTTAATCATCATCAGAGTCCTGACATTTAATTAGAAGTTCAGAGGGACTGAGAGCAGCCCGAAATCTGTCATCAGAAGAAAAGAATTCAGCTGGAGGCTGAGAATCAGTTTGAATCGGCATCAGGGTATCCAAAGAGGAATGTCGCTGCTGAAGTAAAGAACTTGAAGACTTCAAAGGTACCAGATCCATGGATGCAGTCGTCGACGCTGTCACCGTCGATGATAGACGTTGTTGCTGAGCCATCGTTGACGAAGCCACCGCCGAAGAAGCCACCGCCGCCGAAGCTGCCGTCGACGAAGCCATCACCGACGAAGCCACTGCAGACGAAGCCACCGTCGACGAAGCCACCACCAACGAAGTCGCCATCGTCGACGTAGCCGCTGTCGACGAAGCCATCGTCGACAACGATGACCGTGTCGACTAATGCTTCATCTTCTGTTTGATTGACGCCTTTGACGAAGTCAAAGGCACTGTAGATGAAATAGGCCTCACCTTTATGGATACATACGTCGATGGTGAAGTTGCTAACAAAAGGATCATAGCCGGCTTCATAGACACAGAAGTTGAAGTGGCCGATGTAGATGCGATGACAGCAGTTCAAGTCGACGGAAGTAGCGACGACGAGCTTGTCGACGAGATAGGCAGTTTCTGAGGTAAAAACTGCGCAGATGGAATCTTTGATGCCTGAGAATCAGATCTCGGGGGCGTAGAAGGTGCAGATAGACTCTGAGGGGGAGAAATCATCCCTTTTGAAGTTGAAGGTTGGTTAGTGGCTTATCCACATGTTTCTTCACCACTTTAGGTTTTGGAGAAACCTTTTGATACTCACTGGTTCTCTTCAAGGATGAAGAAGTCTTGACTGATGACACACTCTCCACATCAGAAAGAGGGTTCTCTGAAGTCTTCAACTTCTGTAGCCACAGAAGGAGACACCCTTCTCTGTCCTTAAGAGTCTTCTGAGAGAAGGTCCTACACATTTTACAATCTTTTACCTGGTGTTCAGGGTATACGCAATAAATGCACTTTTTATGAGGGTCTTCAGAATGAAGTCTCTGTTTACCACAGGTCCCACAAGGTCTGAAGAGGGACTTCTTGGTAGTAGACATCATGAAGTTGACTTTCTGAGAAGAAAATGAGAAAAAACTGAGCAGAGCTCGGGGAGACTCCCTTCATGCGACGTGCAGTAGAAAATCTGAGAGCCTGAGCCTCTGAGGAGAACATTCTAAGAGGGAGCTGGCGCCTGATTGGCTGCAATTTGGACTAATCATAATGACTGTGATATGTTATTGAAGCGAAAAGTTTTTCTCTCTATAAAAACTCTATGTTTTTTTCTTTCATATATATATGTAAATGTAAATAATATGTATATATCATGAATTTTAATTATTTATGAAAATGTATATATATTTGTATCTATGATAGATGTAATTCATTAAGTGTGTAAATAGTAAGAACATAATTTACATGAGCTGATTGTGGCACTATGCCTTTTATTCAGGAGTAATATCGCTACATACATATGTAAAGCAAGCGAGACCACAATGGGTTAACTTGGACGGTTTTTTCTATACACAGAACTCCGCCTGTTATTGGTTTGTAAATGCCTTAAAAAGCCTCTTTTTAGCTCTACTAGCGTATCATGTGATCAAGCCTCTGGCTAGAGGCGAAACGCGTCATGCAGGACTGCTTGGGTTTTATTTTTGAAATAAAGAACACTTAATCTTTTGCACGAAGCTTTGGGTCCGACTTGTTCGTTTTCCTGTGGAATGGAGGAATGATGCTGTGTGCATTGAACGATATCGGATTTCATACCATACACCGTTTTCTGACTTCTACGGTGTAAGTTGGACCCCTCCCCCTTTGTTTGGCTCGGCGGCAGGAAGCAGAAGGAATTCCCTAACCCGGAACTACAACTCTACACGGCTCCGGCGAGGAGCAAACCGCGAACAGCCCCTGGCGTCCATGAGAAGTGCCTTCATGAAAACGGGAGTCGGAAAACGTGGTCAACGGTGAAAAACCAATCACACCTGACGACAGCCCATTTCAAGGTAGGACGAACGGGAACGGCCAGTGGGGAGGAGTGCAGACTTTATTTAGCGCGGAAGCTAACTTGGGAAACCGAGGAGAAATCGCTATTTGAAGTCGAAGTGTTCTTTGACCAAAACGGCAACCCTAAACACAGCGACTTGTATAGTCGTAAGCAGTCATGTCTGCAGATACGCTACGCAGCAGGGAGGAGGCGGCGGACAGTATGTTTGATAAGGCTCCGGCTGGAAGCACAAACATACAGGGACCATCAACGTCCAACAGCGCCACCACCACAGCTAATCCCACACTTAAAGACACATTCAAAAAATTAGAGAAACTGATGAAGAAGGAACAGTCTAAGTGGTGGGAGAATAAATCCTTATCTCGTTACTTGGAAGTCGGAAGGGTGCCTAGGGGGCTCAGAATCACATTGGCTCCTAGCTATGAGTCACCAGACCCGACAATGCTCACCAAATGGGCTGAAACAAATTTAGAGTGCTCCGCCAAATTAATGAAGCTATTGGTGGAATATGCGGAAATCGACAGACTAAAGATTCAAGCGGAAATCGATCAAATAGAAAATGAGTTAACTAACTTAGAATCTAATGAGCTAATGAACAAACTACGCACAGAAATGTTGCAGAGGGTGAAAAAGGATGAAGAGGTAATCAAAAAAAGAAAAGCCTACAAATTTGAGCGCGACCGCCTAGATTACCAAAATGGGCAAATATTTACATACGCTAAAAAGTATGAAAATGTAAAGGCACGCGCAAGGAAAGCCAGACAAACAAACTCTGCAAACAAAACCGTGTCAATCTCCTCTACTGACAGGAGTATTACATCGGGAAGTGAGACGGAAAACGAGGCTGCGGGATCCTCCACGGTAGGATCAGAAAAGCTCACATTAGCGCAGGAAGTCAGCTGCTTAAGCCAGGACCGCCGCGATACCCTCCGACCAAGGATAGAAGGGAGAACAATGACAAGCGGCTCCGGATCAACCAAAAAAGACGGGCCAGAAGAAAATGCCGGCACCGAAAACAGCAAAAAGCAAGCAGTGAAAAGTCGTTGGAACAGGTCAAAGAAAAAAGCAGGGGGGAATTAAAACGAGATATTTCCATCATCAACCTGTCAAAAATTCCATTAACGGCAAAAGATGAAATGATTCTAAGTTTAGGACTAACCTATTGTCCTCCATCTAATTTTAATTATGCGGATGTAAGGATGGACTCATATCGATTTATCCGCAAACTAAAGTTAAGCAAGCACTTTCTATTGCAACCTATGAAGAAAAAACAAACAGAATCCCAAATGAGCCCGTCTCTACTGGAAGCGGCTGATCGTTCAACATTTGATCAAATTTGGGAGCTTCAACAAGAAGGTGACACTCTTGAAGATCTACCCCTGATAACATCAAGAGAGGATAGAGCAACAAGTTGTACCCCCTTCAAACCAAAATCTGTCTTCCAACCGATTCTATTGAACGATAATATTGATGTGTATCACGATTTGATAACCAAGGAACTCAAACAGCTGTACACTAAAACTAACCAAAAAGAGAAAATGGCGAATAAAAAGAACCAATGCTACTACAATCTAATTAATAAACTAGAAACAGACAAAAATGTAATTGTCCGCCAGGCCGATAAAGGCGGAAATATTGTTCTGTGGCCTAGAGATCTGTATGTAGCGGAAGCTGAAAAACAACTACTGGATACCATATGCTACAGAAAAAGCAACATGGCAATATTGAAACTATCTTGGCAGGAACAGAGCGCCAAATTGGTAGCATGGAGAAGTGCAAAACTGTTGACAGATGATGAATATAAGTTCCTTAGGAAAGACCATCCAGTGATACCATCTTTTTATTTAATTCCTAAGATTCATAAGGATGCCACCACACCACCGGGTCGCCCAATAATATCGGCGATAAATAGCTCAACGGAGAATATTTCCCGGTATATAGACTTCTTCCTCCAGGACTGGGTGAAAGGCCTAAATTCCTATGTACAAGACACTTCTGATTTTATTAGAAAGGTGAACAATGCAGTGTGGAATGAGGAATGTTTGCTCATAACACTAGATGTTACATCACTGTATACATCAATTAGACATGCAGATGGAGTGCGGGCAGTGGAATTCTATCTGAACAAACGGCCTATGAATTTCACTGCGCATAACAAAATGCTGTTATCCATGATAAAACTCTGCCTTGAACAAAACTTCTTCCTGTTTAACAATCAACTATACCAGCAGGTGCGAGGGGTCGCCATGGGGTCGTGCTTTTCTCCGAGTCTGGCATGTCTCCACATGGGTCTCTGGGAAGAGTGCGTACTAGGTGGCCCTTTGCATAACACTATGCGACAACATGTACCTTTGTACTTACGGTACATAGATGATTTGTTCTTAATCTGGCGGGGTTCTAGAACAGCAGCAGAAATGTTTATTTCAGACCTAAACAAGAATGACCTAAATCTGGAATTCACTTCATGCATCAATGATAGAGCAGTTGTGTTCCTTGACACTGAAGTATATGTAGTAGGTGACAGATTAGCTACTAGAATGCATAGAAAGCCAACAGCAGGTAATACAATACTGCATGCGTCTAGTCAGCACCCGCGACACCTGATTAACAGCATCCCCTTTGGGGAAATGCTGCGAATCAGGCGGATTTGTAGCTCGGAGACAGAATGCCACGAATTGCAACTTGAAAGCAAAAAACGCTTCATGGATCGTGGGTATTCTGGCAAAACAATTCAGCGAGCTATAAATAGATCGCTTACAATTTCGAGAGATGAGGCTCTGTGTAAGAAAATTGTACCAAAGAAAGGGACCATGGATAACACCAATCTGATTGCACCTAGAGTAATTGTCACCTTTTGTAAACAACATAAGGAAATCAGACGCATTTTTTATAAAAATTGGAATCTAATCACGGGGGATCCCGTTATTGGCAAGCACATGGTCAAAAAACCTGAAATCACCTTCAGAAAGTCAGTTTCTATGTCAGATAGACTGGTTAAGAACTTCCTGGAAAAACCTATTTCTGATACTTGGGGAGCTTTGGGAGGCGGCTTTAAAAAGTGTGCTTCATGCAAGGCATGTAAAAATGGGTATAGCAAAACCCAGTACATATCACCGTTCTCCAGTAAGCCGTATCAGATAAAGAAACGCATGTCCTGCAAGACTGACTTTGCCGTGTATGTGTTGCAATGCCCGTGTGAGCTCCGGTATATAGGCAGCACACGCTTGCCTGTGCACAAACGGGTATTGCAACACATCAGGGCAATAGTGGGGAAAGATCAGACCTACCCGGTGGCACGCCATTTTGAGAAGGTTCACCACAGTGACCCGAAGGGCCTTCTTTATTATGCCATAGATTGCGTGCCGCCATTAAAAAGAGGAGGAGACAGAGAGGCCAAATTGCGCCTCTTGGAGACAAGGTACATTATCGAACTGGACAGTAAGGCCCCTAGGGGCCTGAATGCAGGGGAAGATCTGTACACTTGTCTATAATGAACAAAGAACGTAAACATTGGCCCCTTGTAAATTAGAAAAATAAGCCCAGGACAAAAACATAAAAATATAAGATGTTCTTAAAATAAAATAAATTTAAATGAATGAGTCATAACGTGTGGAATTAGCGGGAAAGTGAAACATCAAAGGTGGTGGACCTGGTCTACCATATCTAAGAAAGAGATTACATCTAATACAAGGTTCAAATGTATTCTTTCTCCTCCCACTCCATGTTTGTGATAACAGAATAAATGTCACATTTTTTTAATACTCACACAAATTTAAATCAGAGAGGAAAAAAACGAAAAAGGAAAAGAAATAATCACTTTATTATTATTTTTTTCACAGTGATATATTATTTGCACTGGGGTATTCTTTTTCGTGGAGTCTTTAAGAGGTCAGAATAAGTAGGCACAAAATAACCAATAATTTTGTTGAAAGCATTATATAGATGTGGTTTTGTAAAATTGAGATCTTAAGTAAATAAGGGTTCATTCCCATGAACACATATACAAAAAGTATATTTATGCTCTTAGAAAATACACAATGTATGTGATATTAGAGGCAGAAATGTTTACAGCACGTTGCACTTTATCTGCCAATATTTGCACACTTTGATATATTCAACAATAAGAATTACATATAGGATTTGCACAGTGGACACTATGTCTTTTATTGTAAATAATATGTATATATCATGAATTTTAATTATTTATGAAAATGTATATATATTTGTATCTATGATAGATGTAATTCATTAAGTGTGTAAATAGTAAGAACATAATTTACATGAGCTGATTGTGGCACTATGCCTTTTATTCAGGAGTAATATCGCTACATACATATGTAAAGCAAGCGAGACCACAATGGGTTAACTTGGACGGTTTTTTCTATACACAGAACTCCGCCTGTTATTGGTTTGTAAATGCCTTAAAAAGCCTCTTTTTAGCTCTACTAGCGTATCATGTGATCAAGCCTCTGGCTAGAGGCGAAACGCGTCATGCAGGACTGCTTGGGTTTTATTTTTGAAATAAAGAACACTTAATCTTTTGCACGAAGCTTTGGGTCCGACTTGTTCGTTTTCCTGTGGAATGGAGGAATGATGCTGTGTGCATTGAACGATATCGGATTTCATATATATATATATATATATATATATATATATATATATATATATATATAACTTAGCAAATGCGCTCCTGCGCTTCCAACAGGCACACTCCACGCTCCTCGTCATCCGACTTTGTTCGCCTCTCATGCCTCAAATTTAAATACCAACTCTGGAAACTGACATTCTCCACCTACTCAAGGGAATATAAACATGGTGAACTTTCAAAGAAAAAGGCAACCTACTCAAGGTGAAAGTGGCATTCTCCCAATGGACTACTACGACCATCATTCCTGGTGGTAAAGATGAGCAAGCCACGCCCACTCAGGGCGGTTCCTTCAAATGAAATAAAGTTTGAAACTGAAAGGAGAGTCCAATGCCTTATCTTTGATGCAAGCCCCATGAAGAAGAGGCGTAGAGCCTCGAAACGCGTTGGGCGCATGGTATAACATTGAAGGAAAACGAGGTTTTCAGAGGCATGAGAGGCGAACAAAGTCGGATGACGAGGAGCGTGGAGTGTGCCTGTTGGAAGCGCAGGAGCGCATTTGCTAAGTTTGAGATATATATATATATATATATATATATATATATATATATATACTAGCAGCCCGTCCCGACGTTGTCCGGGTATGAAATAGAATCTGTGTAATGTGACACGCTCATTCGTGTGTGCCCCCGCTTGAGGGCCATCGGCGACCGTTTAACAATTAGAATTGTGTGAGTCTTGAATGATTGTTTCCCGCGGTAAACACCCATTATTCCGCAACTTTCTTTCCGCATACCATCACTCCGCATACTTTCATTACAAAAGTACCATGACTCCGCAATGCCATTATAACTCATGGCATTACATTTTATATGCTTTTACCATGCATACATTTACAACGAAATGTATGAATGGTAAAAGCATGTTTTTTTTAAAAGTTTGGATAAGGTAAGTATGGGTATAGGGGTATATGTTTTGGGGTACTGAGGTATATGTTTTGGGGTGTTTGGGTATTTTAAGGGTTCAGATATTGTTTTTGGTTATGGAGTACAGGGGTAGTTTTAGGGTTTAGGGATAGGTATGGGTTTTGGGGTACGGGGCATTTTTAGGGTTCAGGGCTAGGTTAGGGTTTTGGGGTATAGGGGTATTTTTAGGGTTCAGGGGTAGGTTTGGGTTTTGGGGTACAGGGGTATTTTAAGGGTTATGGGCTAGTTTTGGGTTTTGGGGTACAGGGGTATTTATAGGGTTCAGGGCTAGGTTTGTGTTTTTGGGTACAGGGGTATTTTTAGGGTTCAGGGCTACGCTTGGGTTTTGGGGTACAGGGGTATTTTAGGGTTCAGGGATAGGTTTGGGTTTTGGGGTACAGGTTATTTTAGGGTTCAGGGGTAGGTTTGGTTTTTGGGGTACAGGGGTTGTTTTTAGGGTTCAGGGCTAGGTTTGAGTATTGGGTACAGGGGTATTTTTAGGGTTCAGGGCTAGGTTTGGGTTTTGGGGTACAGGGGTATTTTTAGGGTTCAGGGGTAGGTTTGGGTTTTGGGTACAGGGGTATTTTTAGGGTTCAGGGCTAGGTTTGGGTTTTGGGGTACAGGGGTATTTTTAGGGTTCAGGGCTAGGTTTAGGTTTTGGGGTACAGGCCTAGGTTTGGGTTTTGGGGAACAGGGGTATTTCAGGGTGCAGGGGTATGTTTGGGTTTTGGGGTACAGGGTTATTTTTAGGGTTCAGGACTAGGTTTGGGTTTTGGGGTACAGGGTTATTTTTAGGGTTCAGGGGTAGGTTTGGGTTTTGGGGTACAGGGGTATTTTAAGGGTTCAGGGCTTGGTTTGGGTTTTGGGGTACAGGGGTATTTTAGGGTTCAGGGGTAGGTTTGGGTTTTGGGGTACAGTGGTATTTTTAGGGTTCAGGGCTAGGTTTTGGGTTACAGGGGTATTTTTAGGGTCCAGGGGTAGGTTTGGGTTTTGAGGAACAGGAGTATTTATAGGGTTCAGGGCTAGGTTTGGGTTTTTGGGTACAGGGGTATTTTTAGGGTTTAGGGATAGGTTTGGCTTTTGGGGTACAGGGTATATTTATAGGGTTAAGATGAGTTATTGTTTAAGGGTGTTAGGGTATTTTAAGGAGTAAGGGTGGGTTATGATTATGGGGTGCAGGGGTATTTATAGGGAGCAGGGTGGGATTAGCACACGATATGAGACATGGCATGAAGGGCGGAACATATCACATGCCCCCAGCATTTGGCACGCCCCCAGCACACGCCCACAGCACAACGCAGACACGCCCACAAGGGACTACTTTGCTGGTGCGGTTCTTTTACCTTTTAAATGTATATGGTGGGCGTCTGCATAGCCTATGTCCTTCTGCCGCAACTGCCCTTTCCAACGCTGTATTGGGTGTTGTGATTGGTGCTGTGGTTCCTGAGATTACCCGCCTCAAAGGTTTGGGCTCTCTCTTTATTATATTAGTATGGATATAGATATATATATATACAGTTGGTGAAGCTTCACTGGCTGCCCATCCGCCAACGGATCAAGTTTAAAACTTGTTGTATTATCTAAACAGCATTCCAAAATATGGGCCCCTCCTACTTGGCAGATACATTTCTACCATACACTCCTTCACAGGCTCTTCGTTCCAGCAGTAAAAAGTTTCGTGAAATACCAATCATTAAGAGGGCTAGATTGGGAGGAAAGGCCCTCTCTTACTTAGGTCCACGCCTCTGGAATGATCTCCCGAATTCCCTCAGACTCTGCCCAGAACACACAAAATTTAGGAAATTGCTAAATACTTTTTTGTTTCACACTGTTTGAGTATGCTAGTGTCCTTAACTCTCCTCAAAGCCTGCTTAAGCGCAGAGATACTCCTTCGGGAGTCGATTCAAGCGCTATACAAACACATATATAAATAAATAACAGTTCGTATTCATTGAAAGGATGAATGTAATACTGTGAAAATATCAAAGTCTACTTTCTTGATCTTAAGTACTATCCAGAAAACTTCTTGGTATCCAGCAAGTCTTTGAATGAAGCGCTGTGAACTCTAAACTCTGGAAAAGAAAGGTCCGGTTGCTGCAATTAAGTATATTGATTAACCTCTCTATTCTTTTAAACCTCTCACATTACAGCACTGCACCCTATTTTACACACGCTCACCAGCTCACATAGGGGTTTAGTACACCCTGCCTGATTCAACAAAAACATCCCATAGCTCCTCCCTCGTGGAGAGGGGGTTATAGCCTACATGAAGACTAGGTCTTTCGTGTGAGGAGGCACCCCCATGATGAAGCATGACACCTCTGGTGTGTGAGGGGAACCGTCCTGAAAAGGGAATCCCCCTTCTTGCATGACATACCTTATCTAAACAGATAACTAACCTCCTCCCAATCCGGTCCCCAGGCTTTTTTCGTGTGTGACATTAGTTGGTGGGGAGTTAGCTCACGCGGGTCCTTAAAACTCCTCAAGCCCTCAAGTGTATTGATTGTCTAGCGCAGCGGCTCAGCTGAGGGCTTATTACCTTTTTCTTCTCCTCTCTTCCTAAACTGCTACCTAGCGACTCTTAACCATGGCTGAACGCACAGGACTCACATACGACGATGGGGTATTAACAGAGATTCTGACAACTCCCAGCATCCTAGAAAAACAACTTACACAAGTAATGGCCACGTCGGATGACCGGCAGAAATTTACTAATCTCAAATGACTGTACATAAGAACGATCACACACGGCTCGATTATGACTGAATACCTTCGAGGCAATTGTGCCCCAACAGGACTCATAGTAACTAACATCCCATGACTGTTCCTGGACAATCCCTCGTTCCTGAAAGACTGGTCCCTCATCGCATGGCGGTGCGCAAGGGACTGGCTCATTTTAATTATCAGCATGGCCAAGACGGAAGCTGAGAAGGTCCTGGTTCAAATTCAGACAATGGAGGCAGATATCAAAGTCATCATCGGTGCAAAGGTCTTCAAAAAGAATGTGGATAAAACAAACAAAACAGTGAAAGAATATAAGGAGTCTCTCCTTAACAGCAAAAGCACAACATTCAAGAAGGATTTGGTGAAATTCTCAATGGAAACAGTGTATCCTTACACTGACACCTCCTATCAACCCCCAGAATTTCACAGGACAGGTAGAAAATATGGGTCCAACTACTCCTCTTCCGACAGAGAAGACACCTCAAGGGATTCAGATACAAGCCAAGGGAACACCAATCAAAGAGCCCAGCACCAGAATCAGAGAAGCTTCCGTGGGTCCCGGCGTGGGGCACCTAACAACCAATGATGGCCCAAACCCCTGAAGTTACCCTACTTTCCTGTTCTTTAAACAAAGTCCACTGATGAACTTCCGACAACATCCACAAACAGGGTACAACCAGCCTTTTTTAGGGCAAGGCCGAGGCAGGTCCAGAGAAAGCAGTCGCTCCCAACAACAAGTACACTGGAACTCACCGGTCACCCAATGGAACACGAGGAGCATGACCAAGACCAATCAACAAGCAGGCCCGAGCAGGGACCAACCTGATTGTCAACCTGAGTAAGTGGGTTCTCACACCTGAAGAAACAAAAGTACTCAACCGAGGCCTAGGTTTTGTACCTACAAACAATGGTGATCATTTCCGAATACAACTAGAGGTACACCAATTTTTCTGAAAAATGTGACTCCACGTCTTCTTCGCAGACAAAGACCCACAGTTTGACAGTCAACAGAATAACAACACTAATCTACGCCTAAAGTCAAAATTCAACCCCACGATTGGGATGGACCCATCGGAGGTAGCAACGTTAGAGAAAGCTGTCCTTAAAGACCTGGCTACTGGACTATCCACACCGCCGAAGACCTTCAACAACATTTCAAAAGGAGAACTAACAGCACTATGCTCCCTGAGTACGGACAAGACTATTAACATCCAAGCTGCCAACAAGGGCGGAAGGACTGTAATACTAGACTCAGAGAGATACAGGGCGGAATGTCTCAGAAAACTTAATGACAACACCGCCTACAGACGACTGAATCAGGACCCCACAGAAAGGATCACAGACACCATCTCTGTCATAACCAAGGAAGCACATGACAATGGCTGGATAACGCAGAAAGAGGCAGAATCCCCCTGTACTAGGGCACCTACAACATCCTATTTTTATGTATTACCAAAAATACATAAGCCACTAAGTCCTCCACCAGGGAGACCTATTATCTCCGGGATAGGGTCTGCCCTGGATCCACTGTCACAGTTCGTTGACTTTTTTCTCCGACCACTGGTCAGCCAAATGCCCACGTATCACAGGTAAAGAAAGAAAAAAGACAAATAAATTTGTTATGTTTCCAATCACTTTAAGTGGCATGTGTGATTGTGAGTAGTGAATTGCTGAGTAAGTTTCAGTATTGGCATTTATTTTGTTGTTTACTATAACATGTTTATAGGTCACTGCATTGCTTTCACATACATAATCAGATTAGATGCTTATGGGTCTTTGTTCTATTAATCTGTCACAATATGTAAATATCATAACTATTGTATCTACAAGTGCTTCACTTTACACTTTGAGAAAAAGATAAAAAATAAATAGTTATCAAAATACACATATGAATTAGCTTCTAGTACAGCAACACTTGAAAGTCTGAGTTTATTCAATACAACTTTAAATCTCTATGTATGTTGTTCCTTATACATGTATAACCTTTCTATGTAGTTATGTATCTATATATTTATTAATGTACTCCTACTATAGATTAGATGCTTATGGGTCTTTGTTCTATTAATCTGTCACAATATGTAAATATCATAACTATTGTATCTACAAGTGCTTCACTTTACACTTTGAGAAAAAGATAAAAAATAAATAGTTATCAAAATACACATATGAATTAGCTTCTAGTACAGCAACACTTGAAAGTCTGAGTTTATACAATACAACTTTAAATCTCTATGTATGTTGTTCCTTATACATGTATAACCTTTCTATGTAGTTATGTATCTATATATTTATTAATGTACTCCTACTATAAAAGAAAACACACCGGTGTCTCTCTCCCATGCACTACTGTCGCACCCTATACCTCTCTCAATCTATACTCTACCTCTACTCTCTGGCTCATCCCAAACCTCATTCTACTACTATGATCTCCAAAGTAACCCTTTCTAGACGCTTACCTCCTCTATCTCTCCTTGTGTCACCCCTAACCTTACTATGATCTCTCAAACAACCCTTTCTAAATTCTTCCCTCATATATCCCTCTTTTGATCCCTCTCACACCTCGTTTTACTACCAATTTCCACAAACCCTTTCTAGACTCTTCCCTCCTCCATCTCTCATTTCACTAATTCTAAACCTCATCTTACTACTATGATCTCCAAAATAACACTTTCTATACTCTTGCCTCTTCTGTCCCTCCATTAACCTATTCAATCCAACTAACAGACGTGCATATCCACAGCTCAAATTAACTCATATTTCCCAATTCTAAGCAACCTCTTATCCTTTTTGGTTTCCGGAGTAGCATGCTGCTCACCAAAAGGCACTTCAACTCCGAATCAGGGGTAGTAAGCATCATATAAATACAACTACAAATGTCTAAAATAGTGATATTTATTATCTGTGCTGTGGTAGCCTCTTTTACACTTGTGTAGTAAGCTTTGCGTTTCCCTGGTAATGGCCTATTTGAAAGTTTTTAACATAATAAAATACAAGCCACTATTATTCTTGTAATCAATTGTTTAAAAAAAAATGTATAGAATTTTCAAAGACAAAACATAAGGATAAAGACAAAAAGCATTACATAACTGAAAGGAATAGACAAGACAATAAACAATGAAAAGCAAATACATATCTCTAATATCACCACTCTTGGATAAAAGAAACAAAACTGATAAATAGGGGATTGAGGGGGGCAATGAGCAGACAGGCAGGGAAATGCACCTTAGGCGGTGAAGCGACTCGGAGGGTGAGAAGGCAATATAGCACATAATTGCAGTGGTGTGTCCGACCATCGTGTAGATCACTTACAGCCAGAAAAAAGGGATCAGCAACAACGGGCTACACCCACCAGTGTATACATGGAATGAAAACAACTCTTGATAGCCATTAGTCTTCGGAAGCATCAGGATTGGTCATTTGGCGTGCATTATATTGAGCAAATAGACCCCAGACACTCTTCTGGGGGTGAACACTCAGTGGCCTCATCTCCTTGTAAACCTCTGATTGAGTATGACAATATGATATATCTCACTCCCATTCCACCAGGGTGGGCAGTGGTCCTCTCATCCATCTCATTGCCAGTCTGCGCTTGGCTAAGAGGAGGCCTAAAGCAACCAATGTATGCATTATATTTTAAGAGGTTTAGAGTATCCTAGTAAGGCTAACAATGGGTCCGGGGATAAGGGTGATCCAACGATGTCGCTGAGTTTATGAAAGATCGAAGCCCAATACTGCGCCACTGGGGGGCAGAGCCAAGCCAGCTGGTAAAAACCCGACTGGGGGGTGTCACACCGCTCACAACTGTCAGTTTCTCGTACTCCAAAACGGCACAGACGCAATGGGGAATGATACACCCTATTTAGAAACTTAAAATGGGCAAGCCGATGTCTACCATTTATTAAAATTTGACGAGTTACTGTGCAACAGGAGAACGAGACCTCGTCCGAGATAGGGGCGTCACGCTTGTCTAGCTTTGTTTAGAGGGGGTATCTTTGTGGCAAGGGCCGAAGTGAACAATTTGGAGATCAGCTTGCTCGGGCTCTGGGCTCTCAAAAGTAGAGTTAGAGAGGGAATGTCCAAGGGTTCCTGAAGGTCCCCACCAAATACCGCCTGCAAGGCATGACGAGTTCTAAAAAAATGAAATTTTGTCAGTGCTGTGTGCACTTTGGTAGTACCCGCTCCCTCATCCCATGTGCCCACCCGTCCACATCGAAATAGGTCTCCCATAGATTGTATATTCAGCTTGTTAAGGGAGTTAGGAACGCCCCTGTCCGAGCTAGGTCCCAACCATTGGCACCACTCGACCCGAGGTAGGGGAGAATACAGCTGTGAACCGTCGTGCATATCAAGGAGCGCATTCCATGCATGAGAGACATCGTTAATGGAGTCAAGTATTCCACATCTACGGGAGGGAATCTGTGTTAGCAAACGTGGCAGAGGGTACGGGGCAGCCACCACCCCCTCCACCTGAAGGTGGTGTAACACTCTATCCAATGCAACATAAATACACTCCACATAATAACTCTGTGCCACATAATTACACTCTACTCAATGCAACATAAATAGACTCCTGATTTGTTACCTTTGCCTCAAATTGTAAAGCGCTCTGATATCCTTCGGGATCAAGTTCACGCTATACAAAACTTTATAAATAAATAAATAAATAAACTCTCGGGCCCATGCACCCAGCTATAAGCGTGCAAGGCCTGAGCTGCTCTGTAATACAATTCCAGGTTCGGGGCGTTTAATCCCCCAGAGGAATATGGGAGCATTAGCGTGTCCAACGCCAGTCTCAGGGTACCACCCGCCCATGCTAGTTTAGTCATTAATGAACGGAGGTTACGAAACATGTTCTGCGGGAGGACAATATGTATATTAACAAAGAGGAAAAGTAGGCATGGGAGGACAACCATTTTCATCAGTGCGATACGGCCCGTCAAAGAGAGAGGAAGACGTATCCAACGATCAATGTCATCTGTGAATTTCCCTATCGCTGTACCGTAATTGGCCCTCAAGATAACATCGCATCTGAGTGAATTTGGATACCTAGGTATTGCACAGGTTCGTAGTCCGCTGCAGCGGGTATTCTAAAGTGAATTGCTGCGTCGCAGGTGTCAAGGGGAATATGAGAGACTTATCCCAGTTAATCGATAGACCCCGAAAGGCCCCCAAAGCGGAGAACTTCCCGGATTACCAGAAATAGATTGACTTCGGGGTCCCTGACATATAGGAGGGTGTCGTCAGCGTACGCAGTTGTAATGAGTTGATATTGGGGGAAGCGTAGTCCCCTTGATTGTGGTATTCTCGTAAAGCCTAAAGTAGTGGTTCAGCTGCAACCGCTTATAATAGAGGAAACAGCGGGCACCCCTGACGGGTGAACCGATAAATTGGGAACTTAGCCGACACTGCATCGTCTGCTCGGACTCTGGCCACAGGAGTGTGATACAGAGCTGAAATCAACTGCAGGTATACTCCGCCAACACCCATTCGGGACAGTACAGCCTTCATAAATTTGCATTCGATTGAATCGAAGGCCTTTTCGGCGTCAAGAAAGACTGCGGGGGCCTTGACTACCGGCTTCATGTGCTGCAGGGCGCCAAAGACAGTACGGTTATTCTGCGTGAGTGTACAACCAGGAATGAACCCAGCTTGCTAAGGTCCAATCAGTTGAGGGAGAAGCTAGAATAGACTGTTTTTGAGAATTTTGGCGTATAATTTGGTATCAACGTTTAGGAGTGATAGGGGGTGGTAGAATGAGCATTTACGTGATTCTTTATTGGGTTTTAAGAGAGTAATAATTAGCGCCTCGCACATGGTAGGGGGCATATAACCATCAGCGGCAATGTCATGAAATAATGTGATAAGATGGGGAATAAGAAGGTCACTGAAGCTTTTATAAAAGGCGACAGTTAAGCCGTCCATATCAGGGGAACTCCCTTCACGCATGGAACCCAATGCAAGGCGAACCTCAGCTACCTCAATAGGTCGCATCAAGAATTCTCGATGCCAGTTCTGCAACCATGGGAGTTGTATGTATTCCAGGTAGTCAGCTATGTCCTTGTCACTAGGGGAGAGCTTAAAACTGTACAGATCTTCATAATAGGAACGAAATTGTGCACTGATTGCAGCGATCTCCGTCAGCAAGGAACCGTCCTTGTCCTCAATCTCAACGACCGCCCCAGCTCCCGCCCGGTGCGGCACCAGTGTGCCAGTACCGAGCCCGGGCGATCAGACTCACCATAGGCTCTGGCAGATGCATACCTTCCCATATGTTTGATTTCCCGATCGGCTATCTCGTGGAAATCAGCTACAGTGGACTTAAACTGTTCCCTAAGCATCGTGTCATCAGCACTGGTCTGCCGTGTCTCAAGTTCAGCCAGATGAGACTCTAGTAAAGTGGTCCCGGATAGCACGAAGAACTCCTGCATGTTTACTGATAGCCACTCCCCGGATAAATACCTTAAACGCCTCTCATACCGTAGCAAAGGAGTCAACCGTGCCCACGTTATTAGTAAAGAATTCAGAGATAGACTCTAGCAGGTCAGAGCGGAAAACGGCGTCCAATAAAAAATAAGGGGGGAATCGCCATAAAAATGGGGGAGGGGTTCGGGGAGGGGCGGCTAGAGAAAACAAAACTGGGGAATGGTTCGAGAAGGTGCGGGGAAGGACTGAGCAGTCTAACACCCTAGGAATCAAGTTGTGTGAGATAAACCAATAGTCAATGCGGGTATAAACGTCATGTGGTGCTGAATAGTGCGGATACCCTCCCTGGATCTGCGAACGCGATCTCGATACATCCGCTAAATGTAATTGCAGGGTGACATCTAACACTGCTTTAGCAGAAGCAGAGAGCAGGCGGGGATGTCCTCGTGACTGGTCTAGAGCTGTGTCCATGATGCTGTTAAAGTCACCACCCCAGATAATTGGAAGGGAGCTATGGCTCTGCAGTAATGTGAACAAGGATCTGTAGAAGCTGGGGTCATCATAGTTAGGGCCGTACGTGTTAACTATTAAAAATTCCCATAAGGGGCCATAACACTGTGATACTGTGTTTCTGCCCGCCATGTCTGTATGCAAAGGCTCGAGTCGGAGGCCTGCTTTAGGATTGATCCATGTTAAGACCCCTCTGGAGTGTGAAGTAAAGTAAGCCGCATGGGAGGCGTTCACTAGCATGTGCTTTGCAGGGAGGGCTCCGCACGGACGCAGGTACGTCTCCTGCAGCAGTGCTATATCTATTTCCCCACGTTTCAGGTATGCGATGATCTTTCGCACTTTGGGACCATCGTTTAGGCCCCCCACATTCCAAGTTGAAAAAGTTAGGCGTCGCAGCGCTTCAGCTTTAGGTTGCATCTATTACATGAGGCGTACATAAACGGAGTGAAGAGTAACTATACAGGTGTAAGCCTCGCCCACCGCCCCCGCATCTTGTAATTGAGAAAAGGTGATCCAAGCATAAAATGTCAAGCAATAAAATAAAGCAGTACATAAATACACATCGCCCCCCACCTACGCCCTGCATACCCCAAAAAGTGCAGAGGCAAGCCATCACCCACCCAACCCTTACTAAGAAGGAAATCAAATGTGAGGGAGTCCCACCAGCCTCCCCCATGAAACACTCGACAAAAAGTCGAACAGCGGTTTACGCAGTACGGGGGAAGTTGCCTGGGTACACAACCTGAACCAACCCCCGCTCAAACACCGCATGCAAATACCAATCTTACAACAGCTTATCTGTAATTACTTAAGAGCAAGGAATGTAAAGAACAACTCTGTTTAGGGAAGCAGGATATCGGTATAGAGGCAAGTCCCCTAAGAACTGGCCGATGTCCAGGCCCCACATCATGAGTACCCAGAGTGACATATTAATAAGCAACTCCGAAATGGACAAGATAACTCAAATCAGGGTTACATGTAGTCATGTACATATCTCTTGCCACCACGCCCCAGTGAACCATTAGAAACTGCCACAACCAGACTAGAAACCATTGGCTATAAGAGCAAGATAATAGTATTACAAACAAAGGAGATATCACCAGGCGCTCAGTCATTGTCATCCATAGTGCCAGCGTAAGCCTTCAATGGTGAGGAGGCTTGTTGAGTGTTCGGACGCTTGTTGGCCCTTTCCCATTCTCGGAGGGCCTTCTGCAGGGATTGCGGATCTTGATATATACGCGGCTTCCCATCGAAGAGGACTTTCAGTCTGGCAGGATACAGCATAGCATATTCGATGTGATGGTCCCGCAGTTTACGTTTCAATGGGAGGAACTGCCGCCTCGCCTCCTGTACTTTTAGAGTGAAGCCGGGAAACAGAGAAATGTCCGAACCGTCATACCACAGGGGACCCAGCTCACGTGCCTTCTTCAACGCAGCATCCCTGTCCCGATAATTCAGGAGTTTCGCAATAATGGGGCGAGGCGGGGCTCCTGGCTGGGGGCAAGGGCCAAGCAACCGGTGTGCCATCTCAACCACAAAGAGATGAGAGAATGTTTCTGCGCCTAGGAGAGAGATCAGAAGGCGTTCCACGAATTGCTCCGTGCCCCCCATGGAAGTGGACTCCGCCAGGCCCGTAATTTGCAGACTGCTGTGGCGTGACCGGATCCTCAGCTTTGTCTCAGAGGGCCAGAAGATCGCGTTCCATCTGCTTCTGCGTGTCTCCCGCGTCCACCTGGGCCTCCTCCACCTCGGTTATGCGGCGCTCCGTCATATCCAGGCGCTCAGAGTGTTTGTCGACGCGCTCGGAGACTCTGTCCATTCGGTAAGCCAGCGAGTCTATCTTGGTGTCAATAGCAGTAAGACCCCGTTGCATGGAGGCAATGATCTCTTTAATGTCCCCCACCGAGTCATCCGTCTCAGCGTCCGTTTCTGAGGGGGGGGGGGCCTTCTGCTCCCTCCTCATTGCGCCTGGACTTGCGTTGCTCGAATTGGAGCTTAGGCTGGGTCAGATCAACTTTCCCCATGTCGCCATGTGGAGCAGGTAGGTACTCGCTGTAATAGAGATGAACAATTGTTACTTACCTGTAAACAGGTGGTTCTCCAGTATTGGTGTCTTTCATAGATTCACATGCTTGAATATTCCCCGTCGTCGAAGTGGGAGTCCCACAGTAAATAAATAGCAATAATGCTAAATATAAAAATATATATAAGAAATATATGTACATATAATGCATGGAAAAGATGGAAAAATATAATGGGAATCTCAAAAAACCATTCTTACATAGGAATGCATGGTAAAGAGAAAAAACTACTATAACACATTAGTGTCATTATGTTAGTCCAAATTACAGCCAATCAGGAGTCAGCACACTCTAGAACCTTCTCCTCAGAAGCTCAAGCCCTCAGATTTTCGTAGCACAAGTAATAAAGAGCGCATGAGGAGAAGAGAGCCTTTGAGGGGAGGAGGGTGGGTCGCATGTGAATCTATGAAAGACACCAATACTGGAGAACCACCTGTTTACAGGCAAGTAACAATTGTTCTTCTCCAGTATTAGGGGTGTCTTTCATAGATTCACATGCTTGAATAGAATAGAAAGCAGTAACCTCCGAGAACTGAGATTGCAAGTCAATAAATGGAAGAAACTAAGACAGTATCAGAATAATACAGTCATGTAACAATATAGCAATCACAGTAAAACATCAAGGAGGGGGGAACAGAGGCTCACCTTATTGAAACAGATGGCGAAGCACTGCCTGTCCCACAGCGGTATCCGCATCATTGATGGCGTCCAAACAATAATGCTTGGTGAAAGTGTGCCTGCTGGACCATGTCCAAGAGGCACACCAGCAAACAGGGCGGTGGATGAAATGAAATGAAATGAATGAAACTTATATAGCGCACGACTTACCCTGGGGCATCTCAGCGCTTGCTTAGGGAACCCGTCCTGGTATTCCCCTGTGAGATAACCCTGGCAGGGTATCCACAAGGTGAAAGCCAGGCATCCCACCGCGAGGGGCTGTTGTGGAGATTAAGCAAGCTATTGCCCAGAGTCGCAGAGTGTGAACCCGTGAGTCGAGAAGGCACCGGAGCGAGAATTAACGAGTCTGTGGAATTTTTGAGCCCAAGACCCGCCGAGGCGGGGAATTGAACCCTGGTCCAGGGCCGAACTCAAGCTCCAGGTCTGCCGCCTCTAACCCCTGAGCCACGCTTCTCCACTTCTGGATGAAGACATCGCCTTCATAGAATGAGCCCTCACTGAAGACTGCAGTGGTTTACCAGCTCGTTGATGGCAGAAGGCAATGGCTGAGGATAGCCATCGAGCAATAGTAGGTTTAGAAACAGGATGTCCCTTACGGAAACGTCCGTAGGCGATGAACAGCTGGTCAGACTTGCGGAAAGAGGCAGTTCTGGCAATATAAAATTTAAGGCATCGTTTGACGTCCAAGGAATGCAAGCGCTGTTCCGCCGGAGACTTTGGTTCCGGAAAGAAAGTTTTAAGGAACACGGGCTCATTCAAATGAAAGTCTGTCGGTACTTTAGGTAGGAAAGAGGGGTTGGTGTGGAGCGCCACTCCGTTAGGCCTGAACTGAAGGTAGGGCGGCTTGATAGTGAAAGCGTGCAGGTCGCTTACGCGGCGAGATGAGGTCAAGGCCAAAAGAAGCGCAACCTTCCAAGTGAGGAATTTGATATCTGATTTATGGATAGGCTCAAATGGTGACTTCATAAGTTGGGATAGCACAACATTGAGGTGCCACGATGGAGGAGGGCGCCGAACAGGAGGGAACTTGCGGAAAAGTCCTTTGAAGAATTGTCGGATGATTCTGGACGAGCAGAGGGAAGAAGATCCATCATGCCTGAAGCGAGGTATAGCAGCTAAGAAAACCCTCAGGGTAGAATGAAAGAGTCCTGACTGAGCAAGGCTTAAGAAGAAAGGAAGAAGCTGCTCTGGAGTGGAATGAATGGGATGGACATTTGCTGAGACACACCAATGGCAGAATCTCTTCCACTTGAGTTTATAAGTCTTGATGGTAGACGGGGCCCTAGCTTGAGCCAGAATGTCTCTGCATTCCTGAGATAAGTTCAAATCTGCGAATTCAAGGTACTCAGGTTCCATGCCCACAACTGCAGTGTGGAGGGGTCCGGATGGCACACTAGACCCCTGTCCATCGATAGAAGGTCTGGACGAGGACGCAGAGGAATGGGCTTGCATTGGCACAACAGAAGCAGTTCTGAAAACCATGCCTGTCTCGGCCAACGAGGTGCAATCAGAAGGATGTGGCAAGGTTGTCTCCGCATTTTCCACAGCACTCGTGGTATTAACGGAATCGGCGGAAAAGCGTATGCAAATAGATCGCACCAGTAGATCAAAAGGGCATTCCTGCACGACCCGGGATGGAGATGCCAACTTGCATAAGACGGGCATTTCCGATTCTCCGGTGTTGCAAAGAGGTCTAGTTCTGGGTGACCCCACTGGAGAAATACCTGATCCAGAGTCGGTTGGTGTAGTTCCCATTTGTGCGTCGAGGAGGTGGACCTGCTCAGAGAGTCCGCCAAAATGTTGGAGACACCTGGAAGGTGGAAGGCTGCCAGGGTGATCTGGTGGCGGAGAGCCCAATCCCAGATTGACTGAGCCAAATGAGAGAGATGAGGTGACTTGGTTCCCCCTTGTTTGTTCACGTAGTGCATACTGGTGGTATTGTCCGTTTGGATTAGCACTGACTCCCCGTGAACTATCGGGAGGAATGATTTGAGCGCAAGGAAGATTGCCATTAACTCCAGCCTGTTGATATGCCACTTGCGCTGGGGCGGAGTCCACTTGCCCTTGATGGATAGGCCCTGGAGATGAGCGCCCCACCCCTCCAGGGAGGCGTCTGTCGTCGGCGTGAGGTCTGGTGCGTGAACGAGAAAGGACGTTCCCATTTCCAGATTTTAAATTTGCGCCCACCAAAGCAAGCTCTTTCGCATGCGGGGTGTCACTGCGACAAGGTCGTTGAAGGAGCCGGAGACCTGACGCCATTGTAAGTCCAGTTCTTCCTGAATGGGACGGCTGCTCAACCTGCAATTTGGGATCAGTGCGATGCACGATGAAGCCATTCCCAAGAATGATTTTAACGTCCGTACAGAAATGGACTGTTTTCTTCGAATGAGGGTGACCAGACGAAGGATTTTGAGACGTCGTTCGTGGGAGACGAACGCTTTGGAGAGCTTCGTATCAAGGATCGCTCCCAGGAAGGATCTGGTTTGCAGAGGTGTAAACTGCGACTTTTCGACGTTGATGGTTAACCCCAGGGACTGAAACACCTGCTAGCAAAGGCGAGTGTCCTGATGAAGCTGATGGTGGGATTGAGACTTCAGGAGGCAATCGTCCAGATATGGAAAGATTTGCAAGCCTTGGAGACCCAGGTGAGCCACGACAGGAGCCAGTACCTTCGTGAACACCCGAGGAGCTGAACGGAGCCCGAAGGGTAGTACCTTGAATTGAAAGTGCATTGGCCCCACCTTGAAACGCATGTACTGCCGATGTCGTTGAATAATAGGGACATGAAAGTATGCGTCCCGAAGGTCTATGGTGGTCATGTAATCTTTGTTGGATAGTAGACGAAGGACTTCCTGCAACGTCAGCATGCGGAACGATTGGGACTTTAGGAACTGGTTGAGAGCCCTCAGATCCAGAATGGGTCGTCAATCTCCGTTCTTCTTGAGTATGAGGAAGAAACGAGAGTAAAACCCCTCTCATCTCTGATGTTTCAGAATCACTTCGACTGCACCTTTTAACACAAGAAGACGGACCTGATGGTAAAGCTCCTCGAGGTGCGGAGGAGGAGGGCCACGAGGGGGTGTGTATGGAGGAATCTCTACGAACTCTAGTGTATGACCTCGTCGTACAATGTCCAACACCCAGCGGTCCGAGGTGATCGAGGACCACTGAGAGTAAAACAGAGAGATTCGACCTCCAACATTCTGATGGGAAGAGTCATTGGCGTTTAGAGTTGGATCCTCGGTAAGAGGATTTTCCTCTGTAAGGTCTGGAGGATTGCTGGCGAGACTGCTGAGTGGGCGTGTAGCGTTGGCCGCTTTGATTGTAAGAGCGGTATTGCTGCCCACCTCGAGCGTTGGAAGGAGTGCCGCGTCCGTGGGCACCTCGAAAGGACTGCTTCCAAAATTGCAGCGTGCCCAAAGACTTAGCCGTGTCAGTGTCCTTCTTAATGGACTCTAAGGCCTCATCAATATGAGAACCGAATAGTGACTCCCCGTCATAGGGCATGTCCAGGATTCTGGATTGGACCTCCAGCCGGAAGGATGTGGATTTTAGCCAACCTTGTCGGCGGAGTGCAGCCGCACTTGCAAGCAGACGGAATCCTGTATTAGCTACATCGACGGCACAGTCGATCATTTCTTCTGACGTCCTCTGTCCATCTCGAAGGATCTGTAGAGCGTCAGCCTTGGAAGCATCAGGTATGAGTTCTATGAGATCTGAAATGTCTGACCACATTTGTCTGTCATAGCGTCCCAAGATGGCTAAGGCATTGGCTGCCCAGACAGAAGTGGAAGCCATCGTTGAGAACTTGCGGCCAATAGCATCCAGACGTCGACCCTCTCTATCCGGAGGGGCTGTGATAGGAGCCGCTGGGTTTCGGTCTCGACGCTGTGCAGCCTGAGTCACTACTGAATCCGGTTTGGGGTGAGAAAGCAGACAAGCCGGAGGCCCAATCGGGGCCTTGTACTTTTTCTCAAGGCGCGGTATTTGTGCAGGCAAGGAGTTTGGAGCAGTCATGAGCTTAATTCCTTCCTTCCAGACAAAATCGATGATGGGAATCGTGTGGGTTTGTTTATAAGGTTTGTCTTTAAAATCATAAAGAAAACAATCCTCCTCACGTTGTGATCGAGGTAATTTAAAGCGCAGAGCTGCTTTGTCCAATAAAAGATGGAAACTGGCGATATCCACAGGAGGTGAATCTCCAGAGTTTCCTGGCTGAGGTGAGGGCGTCTGTGCCCGATAATCATCCCAGTCCGCCATATCCGGGTCACCTGCCTCATCCGAATTGTCGGGGACTTCTCCGTCCTCACGCTCCGGGACCGCTTCATCATCCACATCCTGTGGATAGACTGTGGTATGGATCCTAACAGAAGTTTGGACCTGCGACGAAGTTGCTGGTGGTAACACAGGTGGCCGAGAAGGTGGAGGTAGCGCCACTGTAGCAGGCGGTGGTGCCGGTGTAGTCTGCGGTGTAGCTGGGAAACGACGGTTATAATCATCCAGCATATGTTGGAGATTTGAGATCAAAGTTATAGGAATGGTGGCCATAGGGACTTGAACCAGCTGTTCCTCAGACTGAGACTGTTGATCACCGTCACCTTCATCTGAATCCGAGTCTTGACACTTAATAATCAAGTCAGATGGACTTTGTGCAGCTCCAAAGGTATCCCCTTCTTGTTCTGAGTCAGCCTCAGATGTAGTGGCAAACATTGGAGAAGGTGGTTGCGTCTCAGGATCAGAGAGCTGGTGACACGGAATCTTGTCGCGACGATGAGAAGATTCTGAAGTCTTCAAAGGTACTAACGGCAACGAGGCAAAGGAAGTCGGTGCCGCCGTCGACTGTGCCGTCATCGATAACGCCGACGATACTGGCTTGTTGGTCGACGAAGATGGTTTTGGGGAAATCATCGTCGACGGTACGGCCGTCGACGGGACCGTTGTCGGGGCCACTGTTGACGGTCGATCAGCTTTAGACAAGGCCGACGACGAAGCAATCGTCGACTCGACGGTCGTCGACGCCAGTGTAGCCTCCGAGGACGGAGTCTTCGTCGACGAGGCTTTGTTAGACGTTGTCTTCGTCGACGAGTCTTTGGTCGACGGTATCTTCGCCAACGAGATCTTAGTCGACAGAGTCGTCGTCGACGAGGATTTCTTGAAGACTTTCGTTGACGAGGATTCTTTCTTCTTCGTCGACGATGAAATGGGAATCGTCGACGGAACTGGCTTGGAAGGCAAGGAAACCCTCGTCGACGTGGAAGCTGTCGTCGAGATCGTCGTCGAAGAAGAAAAAGCTGATGTGGTAGTCAGCGTCGTCGTCGAAGATGTAGCCAAAGCTGTTCTCGTCGTCAGAGCGCTCGTCGACGCTCCCGTCGACGGCGGAACTTTTAGAGGCGTGGAAAGACCTTGAGAGGCAGCAGAAGACGCCTGAGAGCCAGGTCTCGTGGGCGTAGAAGTGGTAGGAGTGGCTGAAGACGCCACAGAAGCTAGAGGCAAGGCCAACTTCATCTTTTTGAGGAAAGGAGATGGAACATCCTGTAAACTACCACGTATAGATGCTGCTGAGGAAAGTCCAGAATGAAAACTTTCTGCGTCTGACAGGGCTGAATCCTTGTCTTTTAGACGTTGAAGCCAAAGGAGAAGGCGGCCTTCTTTCAGAGTCTTAGTAGAAAAAGTTCTACAGATCTTGCAGCTGCTAGCCTCATGATCAGGGTATAAGCAATATATACACTTCTGATGGGGATCTTTTTCAAAAAGGCGCAGCTTCCCACAAGAAGAGCAGGGTCTAAATAAAGACTTCTTACTTGACATGATGTGAAAAACACTGGAAATAGATGAGTAGAGTTGAAAACTGAGCAGAGCTCAGGGAGACTCCCTTCACACGACGTGCGGTAGAAAATCTGAGGGCTTGAGCTTCTGAGGAGAAGGTTCTAGAGGGTGCTGACGCCTGATTGGCTGTAATTTGGACTAACATAATGACACTAATGTGTTACAGTAGTTTTTTCTCTTTACCATGCATTCCTATGTAAGAATGGTTTTTTGAGATTCCCATTATATTTTTCTATCTTTTCCATGTATTACATGTACATATATTTATTATATATATTTAGCATTATTGCTATTTTATTTACCGTGGGACTCCCACTTCGACGACGGGGAATATTCAAGCATGTGAATCTATGAAAGACACCCCTAATACTGGAGAAATCAGGGACCCCAAAGCACCAGGTAAGTTCTCCGCTCCGTGGCCAGCTGCCCGGATCCAAAGTTAGGGGGGAAACACAGGGTCCCAGTGTACGCTGAGGCACAGGTAGTAGAGGGCTGCCTGCGGGGAGGGGGGAGAGCAGTCTCCGCGACAGCAGCAGCCACTAGGGAACCAATGCAAGTAATGTCCGCCTATTATAGCACAGTCAGCTCAAACAGCGGGAATTCCAGCCACCACGGCGCCCCCAGGTGGGCAGCAGGCGAGGGCAGGCACAAGGAAGATCCCAAATCCACTCCAGGGCCTGGGGAGCGACCCGGCTCACAGCGCAAGGGGCCTGTACCTTACAGCAGACACTCCAGGCTGGTATGCAAAATGGCCGCTCCCTCGGCTCCGGGGACCAACGCAGGCCAGGCCACAGGAAGCCTCAGCAGGCAACGAGTAGCCGCCCCAGGCCCCTCACCGCGTGCCATCCCTGCGGCATAGCCGCTTCAGATGGAAGCACAGCCACAGGGGCGCCTAGCGCGGCACCAGGGAGCACAGCCCAGGGGTCAGGAGCACCAGTCAATCCCAAACTTTAGTACGGGGATGTGCAGGCCGCACTACACCGCGATCACCGGGCTCCTGCAGGTCACTGTAGACGGGCACTCGTTTGCAAGCGGGCGCTAATGTTCGGATCGCTGTCAGCCAGGGGACAAGTCCTTACATCAGGTGTGTTGCTGCTGCCGAATTTATGCCGGATTGTGAGGATATGGTGGCGCCGTAGAGCGGAGCTCTAGCATGATGCCTCCAGACAGGCAAGCTCCGCCCCCTACTCTTGCAATCAATTGTTTGTCAGCCCTTGTCTAATGTTGGCATTATTTACAAACAAGTTTTGTTGTTCTAAAATCTATGTTTCTCTTCAAGTAAAACTAAAGAACGTTTTTAATACCTTACGAGTGGAGAACCCTCTTTACTGCTGTAGACTGGCTAGGGAAGAACGGTGGAAAGGTAACAGTCTGAATAATAATTATGTGGATATGAGACAAGACTTTGGGTATGAATGAGAGGTGAGTTTCAGAAAAAAAACCCTATCAGAATGAAAGATAGTAAATAACTATTCTGTAACTCACTGACTCTTCCAGATGAGGTAAAACGGCTATTTTACATAAGATGCTACAATGTTGCTTTATAAGTAGGCTCAAAAGGGAAGCTCAGCAATCTTGAAGTAGTAGGTTAAGCTCCTGTGCTAGAGATGGCCGTTTTATTGGTGGAAGAACCTTCTTCAGTCCTTCCAGAAAATCGATATTTACTGGAATTGTAAACAAAGAAACCTGCGGTGGAAACTTTCTATATGCTGTTAAAGCAGCCCAGTGGACTTTCAGTTTTGTAGTTTGACTTAGCTAGCTGCAGAAATTAAGGTAGGAGCACTTTTTGGCATGAAATAGGATTGTAACCTTTACTGTGGCACCATATGCAAAATCTCTTTTAATTTAGTGCATAGCATGATCGTGTTCCTATGTGTTTTGCTTCTTTAAAAATCTCCATACATTTCTGACCCATGCATCCACATTCAAGGATCGTAGGCTCAGCTGTTGGATCTGGCCTTGAAGCTTGTTGCGTAGGTTTGATCTGCAAGATAGTCGTCTATGATGTACGATTGACAGATCTAGAAGGTCCAGGTACCAACACTGTCTTGGTCAAACTGGCACTATTAGAATTTTTATTTTTGGTTTTTATAGATTCTCAATCACTAAAGGCATGAGTGGGTTGGGAGGGAAGGTGTAGATAAATGGTGTGACCAAATGATCAAAAAGGCACTGCCTAATGAGTTCCATTCAGGTGCCCTGGACACAAAGTCATGAGGCAAGTAAGACTAAAGTGATGAATGCTCCAATCACTGACATAACCTCGACAGACCGAATATCGACTAGACAAAATATCGATGACAAATTATCGGCAACAAAAATATCGACACCCAACACTTAAACAAGAAATAACAAATATATCGAAACCACAATATCGATAAATTAAATCGACTACAACATTATCGCCCATCAATATTATCGCATCTAAAAAACATTGACCAGCAATCCTTAACATAAAAGACAGTCAAAATATCGACCATAACTATTCGAATACTATAATATCGAAAATTAAATAATATCGACTTTACAAAATACATAAAAAATGCTCTTTACAATAAATAAAACATATTATACACATCACAAATATACATAATATATTTTTTAAAATAATACAAAATACAATAAACATTTCTAACAATTAAAAAACATTTACATCAAATAAACAATGTATAATACATATACAACATTGCAAATAATAAAACATTGCTTAATGCACATAATTTTTAAATCTTAAAAAACACCATTAACTATAGAAAAAAATTGCTTTACCCATATAAAAACATTATTTGGCGTCACCCATTTAAGGAAAACAATTACCAAAACAAGTAAAAAAATTCAAATAAATCAATAAGAACAAGCTATCAAAGTGGATAACCAATAAACTTTCAGAAACAATTTAACACATTTATAAAAAGAAGAATTACACCTGCTAAAATCTAAAATACCCAAAAAAAGAAAACTGATTGACTTCTACCAAAAACCAGCTACACCTATCTAAAGTAAGTACTACCACCTTTAAAAAACGTAAATCTAAGACTTCAAACCTGTATTTAGAAAACAAATAACTGAAACATCTCTTTTATTCCTACTCTATTTTCTAAAGATAAAAAGAAATTATTGATAAACTGCACAACACTCCAAAGAAAAAAGATAAAAAGTAGGTATCTAATCTAAAAAATGACTAAAAACCTTAATAAATAGAAAACTAACGACAAACTAGCTAGCAGAGCACAACAAAAGAAACATAAACAAATATACATTCTTGTAACACATCTTCTCCATTTTAACAGGCACAGAAGAAATATAGCAAAAAGAAAATTTCGAAGAAAAGCAACACCTAAATTCAACAAAGAAATAAACTGGTAAATAATTAACGAGCAAATCAATGTTATTATAATACTAAATACATTATTTAAATACTTTTCTAATAATGTAATGTTTAATTTCTCCTAGCACCAAAAAGCAAACATGACAGAAGGAGCAAAATGTGTGTATTCTCAGAAAGGGAAAATGCTTCTTTGTTACATGGGATATGTATACACTCAAGAGAAACAGAAAGATATGAACGTTTTTTGGAAATGCACTAAATACTATTCTAACAAATGTTATGGGAGAGCTATAACTCAGGAAACTACTGTAACTTATACTAAGGAACATAACCACCCACCCAATGTTACAGAAATAGAGATTAGAGAAATGCTTGATTCCCTTAAAGAAGCTAGCACTACTACTGATATAGCAACAATTGCTATTCTAAAACAGCATTTAAGTGTTCTACCCCAACATGCCTCTAGTCAACTACCAAGTATAGATTCCCTTAAAAGAACCATAGCTAGACAAAAAAGAGCTACAGCAACTACTCCTCCCACACTTAAAACTTTTGAAGTGCAATTTCCCCCTGAACTTTGTCTAACTCATAATAATAAACCATTTATACTATATGACAACAACTCAAAAGATAAAAGAATAATACTGTTTGCCACTGCAGACAACATGACTAAACTAAACCAATGCCAAACTTGGATGACGGATGGTACTTTTGCAGTATGTCCTAAACCTTTTTACCAATTGTACACTATCCATGGTTATTTCCAAAATGCTAATATTCCATTCCTATATGCCCTCCTACCAAACAAACAACATCTACCTACCAAGAAATCCTAACCAAAGTCAAACAACAAACTAATGACTATTTCCCACAAAACATTATCATTGATTTCGAAAAAGCAATGATAAACAGTAAACATGATAAAATATACCCACACGCAGCAATACAAGGTTGCTATTATCATTTTAATCAATGTATATGGCAACATCTACAGAAATCTACATATGGGGGCCGATTCCGATCCTGGAAAAAAAACGCCCGTACGATTTTCATCCGGAGCCATCGCCGTACGATTCGTACCTGTCCGCCCGAGTCGCGTAGTACGATCCATATTCCGTCAATCCGTCCGAATCATCGCGATTCGTACGTATTGCCGGGCTGAAACAGTGAACCGTAGGACTCGTACACATGCCGTACGACCTGGCAAGTACGATCCGGACCGGGGAATCAGGACGCGATTCGTACGGTCCATGTCAGGTAAGGGTGATTCGTACGGAAAAGCGCACGATCACATAAACACCGTACGGCGCGTACCCCCATGATAGCAGGGGTACGGCGCGTACCCGTGTGATCATGGGTGATAAGCGCCGTACCCAGCGATCGCAGCGTGTACGCACCGTACACCCAGCGAACATGGGGTACGGGGCGTACACCCCAAGATCGCGGGGTACGGCGCGTATCCCCCATGATCGCAGGGGTACGCGCCGTACTCCTGCGATCATGGGGGGTACGCGCCGTACCCGGGGGGGGATGGGGGGGGAGGGGTGCAGGGGTTCGTACCTGTTTCGGAGCGAGCTCTGTTTTTACGGCTGTTTTCAGCTCCCGTAGGAATAAGGTCGTACGGTGCGTACCCGAGACGAATCGTACTTTCCGGGTCGGAAAAAAGCAGCCGCGAACCGTACAGATGTCGCGTACAGCGGGTTCCGAGGGAGATTCGTGCAGAGATTCGAGTCGTACGGTCTTTGTACGATTCGTACGGAGTCCTGCTCCTGGTATGAATCATACTTCGTCGTACGTACGGGGGACGTTGCGGGGTACGATTCGTAAGGGAAAAACGCTCCGAACGGCTATTCGGAGCGGTTTTTCCAGAATCGGAATCGACCCCTAAGTGTCCAATACGCCACAGATAGCACCTTTGCTTATCAAATTAAAAAACGTATTTCTCTAGCCTATGTTCCTGTAACAGACGTTGCAGAGCACTATAACCTATTAATAGACAGCCCCTACTATAAAAGAAACGAAGAAAGATTAAGCCCTATGCTTGACTTCTTCGAAGATACATGGGTAGGAAGGCTACACCGATCAGGTTATAGAAGACAACCTAAATATCAAATAGCCTGGTGGAATGTCTACCTTAGCACCCTAAATAAGGAAGCAAAAACAAACAACGCAGTTGAGGGATAGCATAACGCCTTCCAAGCAACCACAGGCAGAGGAACACCTACTCTTTACAAATTAATTCAATCCCTACAAAAAGAGCAGAGTTACCAAGAGCTCAGAATGGAGCAATCAGTAACCCTGATAGGACCAAAATTAACTAAACAAACCAAAAAAATGTATAACACACTCCAAAGCCACGTTACCCTCTATCTAAGTACCAGAGGACTAGAATATCTCTCAATGATAGCTAAAACGATTATATAAAATATATCACAACTATACATACAACATTACCCATTTATAAATATAAATTTTCGTACCATTACTATATGTAACAAATTGTAATTAAATTATCAAATAAATTTCAACCACATTTAATAAATTTATTATGATAATTTACTTTCAAACTGTTACATGTAACATAGCAATACAACAAATTAAAACAGATTTCCCACCCAAAAACATTTATTTATATACTTACAGTTTCTGTCGCTTCTTCAAAAGTAATCCAATGTTGAAAAATCCATACCAAATAATCCAAAATGTCCATACAATCCAAGGAAGCCCCAAAAAAATGAAAAAATACAAGCAAGTCCATGGCGACTCCTCTCCAATGTAATCCACATAGTATACCCTTCAAAACCCGAAAATAGTAATTTAAAAAAATAAACGCTCCTGGAAAACCCGAAAAACAAAGCATGTGTATAAAAATCTGAGTATATAATACTCGTCACACTACTTAAAAAAAAAACAGACCTCCTCCAAAAACTAAAAGGGCAACAACAACCTAAAAATAGAAAAAGACATACCCACCCACACAAATACACCCATACACATATAAAAATACATATTTATACTAACATAAGCATTTAGTAACATTTAAGCATATAAACATCTCATACACCTAGCACTAAAACGCGATAAACACTAAATATCGTACACTCGAGCTAACACCTAAAACACAATGTACGATCGATATTACAATCCTACTCAACCTAAATATACCACACGCGACATACACAACATGAACCCCATCGACTGTGTCATCCCAGCCCTGTACGCCTACCACCCGTATATGGAAACCGACGACGTCGCAGACGGTGAGTACAACCTACCGCCACTACGGAAGTATACCTGTACGGTGCGCCACACACGCACATCACCATAGCAAAAATGATACGTGCCGCACACACGTCTGTAATGTCGGGGTACGGTGCGCCATTCGCCAGAGCCTATCACCATTGCAATAGTGATACGTGCGCCATACACCAGAGCGTATCACCATTGAAATAGTGATACGTGCCGCACACACCTCTGTAATGTCGGGGTACGGTGCACCATACGCCAGAGCGTATCACCATTGCAATAGTGATACTTGCCGCACACACCTCTGTAATGTCGGGGTATGGTGCGCCATACGCCAGAGCGTATCACCATTGCAATACGTGCCGCACACACCTCTGTAATGTCGGGGTACGGTGAGTCATACGCCAGAGCGCATCACCATTGCAATACGTGCCGCACACACGTCTGTAAGGTCCGGGTACGGTGAGCCATACGCCAGAGCGTATCACCATTGCAATAGTGATACGTACCACACACACCTCTGTAATGTCGGCGTACGGTGCGTCACATCTGAGTGTTGGGTGTATATGTCTCCCAGATGTGCCCAGACATAGGAGAGGTGGGTGGATATGTCTCCCAGCAGTTCCCAGACATAGGAGGGGTGGGTGCAGAGGACTCCCAGCAGTGCCCAGACATAGGAGAGGTGTGTGGATATGTCTCCCAGCTGTGCCCAGACATAGGAGGGGTGGGTGCAGAGGACTCCCAGCAGTGCCCAGACATAGGAGGGGTGTGTGGATATTTCTCCCAGCTGTGCCCAGACATAGGAGGGGTGTGTGGATATGTCTCCCAGCTGTGCCCAGACATAGGAGGGGTGGGTGCAGAGGACTCCCACCAGTGCCCAGACATAGGAGGGGTGTGTGGATATGTCTCCCAGCAGTGCCCAGACATAGGAGGGTTGGCTGGATATGTCTGCTAGCAGTGCCCAGACATAGGAGGGGTGGGTGCAGAGGACTCCCAGCAGTGCTCAGTCACAGGGGTGTGCATTTCCTACAGCATACAAAAACTACATGCCTTTATGTGTACATCCCTAACCTGTAACACTCATGGTAGTACCATATCAACACATCACACACAGCTCTGGCCTACTCCACAGAGAATGGTATCCTGTCACACACTGGGTGACACTCCCCAAGTGGTACTTAAGTCAGACCACACATGCATAATCACCCATGTACTGTGCTGGCACACATCCCCCCTTTCCATCTTTACTCAATAGTATGTAGTCATGTAACAGACCACCCAAAAAATGAAGCAGAAATGGACCAAAACAGTGTCATGTACAACCTGGAAATTATGTTAATGTCCAGGTGGTGAAACATGTACTCCCTCATGGAAGGAACAGGGTATAAAACCCTGAGATACAAGGCACCACAATGTGTATTTGTGCCCAAAATCATATTTTACAATCTGAATCATGAGGCTAAGGCGCATTAAATTGTCATGCATAGTGTGACAAAATATGATGGACTCCCTGAAGGCATTACTACACACTACAAATCCAAGCACAGTGAGTAGCATGGATGGCACTCACCAATTGTCGGATTTCACATCAGAGCAGGCATGGCCATTGTCGAAGGGAATGTAACAAACTAGGGTAAATCCATACACAAGTAACCCCAACAATTGTGCAACTGTCTGTACTGAAGATCTCCTGTGTCACTGAGGAAGGGACACTCCTCCGGATAATGTCTGTATGCAAACTGCTGACACAACAATCGAGATAAATTGCTGTAACTATGGTATAGCACAGAGAGATACCCTGGTCCACCCAATTCCCACTAGAAATATATACAGCTTCCACAATACCAAAACATTAACATTCCACCAACTCGTAGGCACACATCACCTAAAGCAATTCCATGAAATGAAATAGTTCAGAATATAAATAAAAATGCTTTAATCAGCACCATTTCTTCAAAGAAAAGATAAATGAGTCCATGCTCACAGAAGGCCAATGGCCAGTCCAAAATAATGTCCATTACTGTGGTGACTCTGTGGACGTTGCCACCCCCAAACTTGCCAGCACATGGTGGACTCAGAGGTCTGTGGACACATGTGGGGGCATCATCGGAGTCACTGTCCGGCACCGCAGGGACAGGAGAGAGAAGGGTAGGTGTAGTGGGTGCGGTGGGGAGGATCCCTCCACAGTGTCAGGTGCAGCGCCAAAGGATGAAAGATATTCTGCGCTGCACACTGCAGCCAGTTCTGACAGGCTACCACCTGAACCCGGGGACACAATGGGAGTGGAGGTAGAGGGCTGTGAGTCATGTGTAGTGTCTCTGTGGATGCGTGTGTGATGTCTTTCCCCTGTCCCTGTGGGTGTGTGCACATCCCCCTGAGATTGGGTGCCTGAGGTCTGCGCTTTGACTGACGTGTTGGTGTGCTGGGTGTCTCTGTTGGGGTGTGTGATCTTGTGCGTCTGCGTGTCTGGTGGACAGGTATGGGGGATGGGGATGGGTCTTAAGGAGTGGGGGGGTTGACGCTGCAGGAAGGCAAGTGCTGCCGTCAGTGTTGAGTCTATGGACGACAAACTCCGACGTTGATCAGACATGACCGCTGACATGCCCTCCATGAAAGACAACAACTGTGTCATGAGATGTGTGTGGCCATGGAAGACAGTCAGCATAGATGTCTGACCAACTTGAAGCTGCCGGAGTAGGTCCACAGACTCAGCACTGAGGGAGGCTGGGGAGACAGGGGCAGGGGCTGCGGTGCCGGGGACAAAGGAGACACTGGGGCCAGCACGTACCGAAGGGACCCTAGCAACTGGGAGGGTGAAGATGGGTCTGGAGGAGGAGGTGACAGACATAGTGGGTGCAGATGCTGTTGCTGCATATTCCCCCTCCTCCTGGGAGTTTGAAGCCGAGCCATCTGCATGATAGGAGGTGTCGTGCTCATGAGGTTCGGCTGCCTGACTCCCCTCACCCTCTGTGCCACTGCTTGCCTCCGACACCTCGAAGCTGATGGCACTGTAGCTGGGTCCCTCTGCCTGGTCCATGCTTGTGTCTCCCCCACTCCCGGGTGATGATGCTGTTGGCAAGGAGAAAGTAAACAAATATATCAGTCACCTGTACACATCAGACATATGACCAACAAATAATTTGTGGACAATTCTAATAATGGCATGCACCAAGAATGACATGCCACATAACTCTGCACATATTAGAGTCCAGTAAAATGAAATTGTAATAGACACAACGCTCCTTGTAGACAAAGATACAAGTAACAGACTAGGCCACAACTTGAATCAGAGTCACAATGATGAGCCACTGTATGTCAATAGGTCAGGTGTTTATCCATCACCGTCCTGTTGGCCACTCTGCCACCCCAGTACAGACATGTGCATGTCAAAATCTGTGTGAGCCTGTGCCACATGGGAACAGTCCAGATCAAACTGCCATGTGATGACATCCCTGGACCAGAGACAAGCTTTCTATCACCTCTCAGTGGCATCACAGCCATGCTTGCGTGAAACACTGATGTGTAAGCAAACAAGCATGGCCGAACACGGTTGTAATGCCAGAAAGTGGTCCCAGGTACTTTCTTTCCAGTCCAGGGAAGGCATGGCTTGACATTCTTGGCTGGCCTGTTCCCTTGAGGCACATGAACAGACAGATTTGCACATTACCATGTTAGGACTTGGGGGGCAGAGTGTGCAACAGAAAGGTAATGGATACAATCCTGACCTGTGTACTGGGTGTGATAATATGATTGGTACAGAGTCTCCCTCCATCACCACACACTACTGTGACACTCCTCACAGGGGCATGTATCACCAGATCATACAGCTGCTAGCACATAACACACACTGGCGGTCAAGTCAAGTGGCCCACATGTCCTAAATCCTAGAAAGGCCTAAGCGAATGTGCTTGCAATTGTCAATGTTAAAGACAAATGTGCATTTTTGTCACACTCTCAACCACATGGGAAATGTGAATACAGTAGTGGGCACACCAAGACAAAACTGTGTAGTACCACCGATACATACTTGGGGCACAAATCTATGTGGAACAATCATCTCTGTGAGCCAAGAACATAGCCTCTAAATCCAACAATGACAGCATTGTCCAGCATCACAGGGTAAGTGCATAGTGATGAGTTCACATCAGAAATGACATACACAGCTCACCACAGATAAGGCTAAACAGGCAGGCACATCACATCTCCGCTGCACAAACCCCCGTCACTGCGTCAATGTGAGTGATACTGCGCAAGTAGTGACCAATGTGTAACAGGGCATCAATAACTGTGCTGCTAAATAAATGAACATGAGGTCACCTCGTGTGGCTGCCCATCCATATGAGTCACAAACAAACAGCTACATAATCTTGTGAGTATGCACACACGCACTGCCCAGTGTGAGTATGCACAAGCCAAACATAGTATACATGGACAGTGTGCACATGTAGGTAACACATGAGATATCCAAACTATACTGGGGACAAAGGCCACTGAGGCAGACCGTTGTTGAACTCCATGTTGAGACTCAGGATCAGTGCAAAAATATTCATGAAAGGAAAGCACAGTGCATAGGTTGGGGAACAGGTAAGGTACCAACATGTGTCACACACCTCCCTCCAACATGATGATGTGCTAAGCAACATGCATGCTGACACATTGCACCCTAGGAGTACATGCGCAAAGATGAAAGAACCAAAACAGGGTACACATGTGGAGGAGGGGAAGGGATGTAAAAGAGTATCAGCTGAATATGGGGCATTGAAATGACAATGCTTAAATTGCCTGTCTGACCAGACAACCCCAAATGTGGCAGTGTTAGCAGGCAACTGAGCACTGCAGGTAGCATGTGACACACATGACAACAAACAGACAAGTACCTACCCCTCCTTGCTGCTGTCCCTCCTGCAACTGCCTATGGAGATCCAAAAAACACTTCCAGGACTCTGCGCATGTGGGGGGTGAGGCATCGGCTGCACCCATGCTTGCGTGGAGGTGACAGCTCCAGCTGTACCCGGGCGATACGGCGGGGCCAGCCACGGATATCCTGCCACCTTTTGCGGATGTTCCTTACCCTCCGGGGAGGGCCCCCCCGCACACCTGACAGATCTGGATATGTCCAGGCCGATCTACCCTTCTCCTAGACAGTTACCTGTGAGGGAAACAAAGTGGAACCTGCCCCATTTCCCAAACACACACACTTGCACTACATTGACGATTACAACAGGGCCTAGGATGCTGACAGGACTTGCATCATTGTCAATGTGGAAGTGGCTTGTGAGCACACAGCAATGCACTACATGCCTTAGAAAGGCTAAATATCCCATAAGGGGTGCAAAACACTCACTGAGCATGGCACACACTGAAGAAGCTATGCAACTACAGGCTGGTGGTCAGCACGTGACATGCTGTCACATATCACACTACACTTAAGAATCATCTGCACACCACACATGCACGCCCAGGCACAGATCATTTGCTTGTCAGCGTCAACAGTGTATTCAATCTTCACTTTGCACATGTCACACTTTCCAAAGATGTGACACAGCCATCATGCTAACTGTCCGAGTCATGCACACGGCACTGTATACTTGTCACATCAGATGGGTACAGCTGTGGCATACGCCATGCATCACTTTTGCTAACCATCACACACACAATTAGCCTGGTGACAAATAATATTCACACTCTTCAATGTCCATGATTTCTAAGCATGCTTTTGTGAAACATACACACAGGTCACGGAACACATTTGACAACAGTGGGTACATTCATCTGTCACTCTGGAAGGAACACTGTTGCACCTCAAGGAATCATGGCAGACAAACATGCAAGGTGTGTCACAGCACAAAGTGTGATCCACATTGCATTGAATGTTACAGTTAGCACAATGCCGGTAAGCAATACATAGTATTTAACAACATCATTCACTGCATGGGAGATAACACAATGTACACACATGGCACTCACTCTAAACCACATTGCATCTCTGTTCCATAAATACACGATGGCTGTAGTGACACTCATACATTCATCACTCACCTGCTCCTCTGGTGTCTCATACAGCTTGCTGTAGTTAGGTAGGAGGGCATCCAGCAGGGCCTGGTTCTCCTCCTCACTGAATGCAGGTGCCCTATCCATGGTCCTTGACATACAGCTCCAGGGAATGCAGTGACAGCAGCAGTGTGGTCCACTCAAATGTTGTGCAGGCAAGTGCCCTCTCACAGCCACATGCAGCCTTAAATCAGTGTTGCAGAGGGGCTGGCAGGCTCAGGAGTACAGTGTGATAAGCCAGATTACTTTGCATCCTATGTTTCATCCAATAGCATTCCAGCAGAAGGCCATGACACACCTTTGCATGGTTCAAAAATTGAGCTTTAGCTCCACAACAAATTTTGCAACATTGTATAGTTTTGGCCAACTGAATTTTACTGGACACCTGCAGCACACCCAAATTTCTGTTTCCTTGACAACTAGCCTGCATTTTGGGCATTCGAGTCGTCCCCTAGATGTTCCCTATGTATTTTCTGTGATCCCCACACAAGTACGGTGCGTTTAGCGTCGCGAAAGCTACTTTTTCTACAGTGAAACGACACGTACACGCACAAGCACTATAGGGGTACGGACGGCAAGCGTATGTCTCGAATGCAGTAGTGAAACGACCCGTACACGCACACGCACCATAGGGGTACGTGCTGCACGCGTATGTCTCGAATGTAGTAGTGAAACGACCCGTACACGCACTATGGGGGTACGGGCCGCAGGCGAATGTCTCGAATGCAGTAGTGAAACGACCCACACACGCACCATAGGGGTACGTGCTGCACGCGTATGTCTCGAATGTAGTAGTGAAACGACCCGTACATGCACAATAGTGGTACGGGCCACGCGTGTATGTCTCAAATGCAGTAGTGAAACAACCCGTACACGCACACGCACTATAGGGGTACGTGCTGCACGCAAATGTCTCGAATGCAGTAGTGAAACGACCCGTACACGCATACGCACTATAGGGGTACTGGCCGCACGTGTATGTCTCGAATGCGGTAGTGAAATGTCCCGCACACGCACCATAGGGGTACGTGCTGCACGCGTATGTCTCAAATGCAGTAATGAAACGACCCGTACACGCACACGCACAATAGGGGTACGTGCTGCACGCGTATGTCTCGAATGCAGTAGTGAAACGACCCGTACACGCACACGCACTATAGGGGTATGTGCTGCACGCGTATGTCTCAAATGCAGTAGTGAAACGACCCATACACGCACACGCACTACAGGGGTACGTGCTGCACGCGTATGTCTCGAATGCAATAGTGAAACGACCCGTACACGCACACGCACCATAGGGGTACATGCTGCACGTGTATGTCTCGAATGCTGTAGTGAAACGACCAGTACACGCACACGCACTATAGGGGTACGGGCCGCACGCGTATGTCTCGAATGCAGTAGAGAAACGACCCGTACACGCACACGCACTATAGGGGTACGGGCCGTTTGATAAGCTGTAGTGAATGCATGTGTATGATGCGTTCTGATGCTCACACATGGCACTATTACAATAGAGATACCAGGACAATACATGACAGGGATCCCGGTGTAAGGTCACAATGAGGATGTCTAGGTATATATTGGCATGGCATCCTTACGTCAGCAGGCCCTAGGTGTAGCACACAGTGATTAGAAAGTAGAACCTCTGTACTGACCTGCTTAATTTTCAAAACTTAGAATAAATCTAATATATTTCACTAAGGATGCAACATGGATGAAAATATTCACATAGACATGTAATACTTTAGCTTTCTATTTATTTTCATTTAACACCTTAAGATCAAGGAAACATTTTTATTATCTTTTTTAAATATTCCAGTGCAAAAAATCATTGTTGACAAAAGAAAAAAAAAAGAAAAACATTTAATTTGGACCCCACAAAGAAAAAAGTGCTATCAAAACATCTGTCATGCATTCCTCATCATTCATTCCTAATCTAACATACTCTCAATTGTAACAAAGTGCAATGGAAACAAACAAAGGACAACAGTACATCTGAGATCCCAATTGGTTCTTTGCGGCTAAGTGTCCAATTCTTTCATCTTTGATTGTATCCAGATTCCTATGGCCTTATACACCTGAGACCCCTACACAAAAAGACAAAAAGGAGAAAGAAGCCTAGGAATAAGTGACTAATGAATCTGGATACAAGACTGGCGGATCCCTCCCATATGCCACGCTCAAGGTGTGACATCTTCGTCGTGTGCTGCATGCTGCACAACATGGCAGTGGAGGAGGCAGTCCCACTCATCCTGGATCCTGACGACCTTGCATATCCACCCGTTGAGGATGAAGGCCTTGGGCAGGATGCTAGCGATGTGGAGGAGGAGGATGATATCCGTAGTCAGCTCATACGCAACTTCTTCTCATAATGGTGAGTGGTAGGAATATAGTGTGGGAGCTTGTACTATAGAGTGGCCTGTGTAGCATACTGTGTATCCAGCTGACTCTATGCAATGTCATTTTGCAGTTTGTTGTGCAGTGTCACACAGGTGCGGATGTAATGCCACACACATATGTGCAAAGTGTGACTTTGGAATGTGAATGTGTACTACACTGTTACTGTAACATACATGGCCATGTCTAAAATCATTTGTACAGAATGTGACCCCTTGTGTGCCTGTTATTCCCAGGTCGCCCTGCCTGTTGTCTGTCTGGGTCATCTTAGTCCTCCTGCTATTCTTCATGATGCTAGCAACGTCTGCCGAATCAGCTGGACATGCACGGACACAGTGAAATGTAATTTTGGGTAAGGATTACAAACAGGCTTTTTTGTGCTGGTATGCTTTCAATTGTGTGGTAAATGTTCATGCGCATGTTGGTGCACCATACATACAATGTATCAAGATTCATGTTGCCCAACTCCCATGACAGGACTGTCACCCTTCTTGACAGTCATCTGTAGTTGAGTATAGATTCTGGTGGTTGCATCAATGTATGTGAACCTTGACCCAGACACATTGCAGATGGCAGGGTATGACATAGTGGGTGACATGACAACCACGGAGTCTGTGGGATATTGCTGGCTCACTGTGTGCAACAGGATGTGTCTGGATCATCTCCTCAACCTTGTGGGCCAGTACAGTTTGATTTACCTAAAACCATGTTGTGTAGGTGTGGCCCTGTGTATGTCCCACAAGTTCTGTCAACCGTCCTATGAGTCTGTTGCCATGGATGCATTGCCCTTTGTGCCAGTATGTCATGTCACTGTCATGTCGTTACCTCTGTGCCGGTGGATAAAACTGCTTCGCTAGCCTTCTCTGTGAGTTGATGTTTACTTTCCATTTCAATGATGCAAGGTATGTTTCGCTGATGCCATGACAACGTTGGGCTGTAGCAAATGTTAAATCTCCATGACACCAGTGGACTGAGGTTATTCACAGGATTATCTAGTGCCGTGCAGCAGCTCATGGTAAAGGTAGGGTATTTTGGTTGCTTTGTTCCTCGTTACTCGCTGTTGAGTTTGGTTACACTTGCTTGTCATGTTTAGCATAGTGAGGCACAGTTGCAAGAGCCAATGAGTGGCTCGTGTGGGGCTTCCTTGTGTTTCGGTAATTCCCTTCCTCATTGGAGGAGCTGCTTACGGCTCTTGCGGGTGATGTGTACTTTCCCTTCATGAACTATACGGATTCACAGGGCTACCTGCAGTTCGTTTGCTTTGTGTGAGTATCACTGCTATACATTACCAGAGATTATGACCCTCAATCATACACTGGGACTTACTTGTTGGCCGCATGGATCCAATTGAATATGAGCTGCCTTGTGAGCGTTTCACATACTTCATGTAGGTGACTAACTGTGCTACCTTTTATGTGTCTGTGTTCACGCATCTGAACTGGACTAAATGCAAAGACTGTGATCACACATAGGGTACAGTTGCAGTGCTTACACTTCACAGGTGTGACTGTTACAGTGTATCTCCGGATGTATTCAGTGAATCTGTGACAAAAGTATGGAATCCTCATGCTTGTATTCATTTGTTTCAGATTTCCCTCCCTGCTGTTCCCATCCTCGCCTGATCTCCCTTTTGTGTCTGTCATTTGTACTCAGACCAATGGGCTATTTGGAGATGTAACCCTTTCAGCATAGCTCCACTCTGATGATCAAAGGTACGGACAGTCCCTGGCAGTCGTGTGGACAAACTTTCATCAGCATTACAGGTGACCTCATAGCATGACTGTGATTGTCTTCAGAAAACAACACAACTGATGGACAGAATGCAGAACACTGTCTTACATTCACCCCAGTACAAAGATTTGGGCCTAAATCCATAATTTTTTTGCACTCCACACCACCCTAGGTCAGACAATGGCTATATGCAAATCAGCCTTGACCCTGTGCCTCATGGGAACAGTCCAGCCCGAACTACCAAGCCATGTCTTTCCTAGACCGGAATCAAGCATCCAAGGACCGGTTTCTGGCTATCAGCCTTCTTCAGCCTGGATAGCTTGACTCCAGTGATGTGGAGAGCCTGGGACTCACGTCTGAGCATACCCAGCCCACTCGGAGTGAAAATTGCAAAAAACAAAGTTGATGGGCAGAATGCAGAACAATGTCTTACATTCACCCCAGTACAAAGATCTGGGCCTAAATCCATCGTTTTTTTGAGCTCCACACCACCCTAGGTCAGACAATGGCTATATGCAAATCAGCCTTGACCCTGTGCCTCATGGGAACAGTCCAGCCCGAACTACCAAGCCATGTCTTTCCTAGACCGGAATCAAGCATCCAAGGACCGGTTTCTGGCTATCAGCCTTCTTCAGCCTGGATAGCTTGACTCCAGTGATGTGGAGAGCCTGGGACTCACGTCTGAGCATACCCAGCCCACTCGGGGTGGAAATTGCAAAAAACACAGTTGATGGACAGAATGCAGAATAATGTCTTACATTCACCCCAGTACAAAGATCTGGGCCTAAATCCATCGTTTTTTTGCACTCCACACCACCCTAGGTCAGACAATGGCTACATGCAAATCAGCCTTGACCCTGTGCCTCATGGGAACAGTCCAGCCCGAACTACCAAGCCATGTCTTTCCTAGACCGGAATCAAGCATCCAAGGACCGGTTTCTGGCTATCAGCCTTCTTCAGCCTGGATAGCTTGACTCCAGTGATGTGGAGAGCCTGGGACTCACGTCTGAGCATACCCAGCCCACTCGGGGTGAAAATTGCAAAAAACACAGTTGATGGATTGTCTTCAGAGCAATGCCACTGGGCATGTACATTGGCTAATGCAGCATGGCCTCACAACCAACTGTATCCTTTTGTGTATGAAGTCTTTTTCACACTGTGCCTCATACCTGTCTCTGCAGTTCTTTTGGCAGTCTGCATGTGTTCTATATGCCAATCTTTATTATGATTGCTCATATGTGGTTAGATGTACAGTGACAACATACATGCTGTTGGTAATGGCAAATGTACCATATTGTGTGTGAGGTACATGGTTGTGTAAGTGTTGTTTACCTTGCTACCCAGACCATGCAGGCTACACCTGCTGACGCTGTGTGTCCTGTGCCCCGCTTGGCCTTAGGGTGCCGAATCCTGTGTCCATGATTTTTGGTGGTTGCTCACCAGTTTTGCACGCAGTGAACCATGGGTAACCAGACACTCCTGCCTTCACATGCACATGTAACTTTGTGACTTGAAAGAATCCTTGGTTTTGTGTGCTTGTTTGGCTTGTTGTCTCAACCCTTCTGCCGTCATGTATTCACTCATTCCTGCTGCTGCATCCCCAGCCACTGCGCAGCACCAAGTGGCCAGATCCTGCCCCTCACACTCCTTCAAGATACACCTCCCTCCATCCATTCTTGAAACATGCCGCTGCTTGTCTGTGCCACTGTTGCCCAACCTCCATGACAATGGCAGGTCTGTCAGCACATGCAACATACACACTGCAAGACATTCTGCTCTTTTAATGACTCATGTGACACCACAGACTCATGCTCCAGCCACCCTCCACACAGTGAACACCAGGCATTCATCTGCCTGGTATCACGCAACCTTAAACCCACCCATGACAGCTTCTCAGCCTGTGTGTGCAACTCATACTGCCAACACGAAGCATCCCCACATAACAGTGCGTCTACGTACAACCAGGTAATGTTCTTTGTACAGCACATGTACAACTTCCAGCAACACCACATTGTACTGTTACCTCCTCAACACAACAGCAACACACATTCCTTTATTAATGTTACGTGGTAGTATTCAACCTCAGCACACCACTTCTACATAGCCATCGCAGACCGACAGTCCAAGACACACAGGGACCACACACCAACACCAGGATTATGATTGGTCTGACTTAAAGAGGTGCACCATCAGAGTCACATACAACACAAAGGACACACTCCGCATTGGCTAACATCTGCACATCCGGTATCACACCAACAGCCAGACCACCTTCATTGTAACTATCATCAACAGGTCTGAAATCGCTGACATTGTACCAGGCGGTCAGGTTATTTGTGTGGGTGTTGGTCTAGGGGGGTGTGGGCATGGGGGTAGCGGAGCTGGTAGCTGTTGTGGATGTAGAGGAATCTACGTTGTAAGAAGGTGGCCAGTGTGTCACACAGGTCTTGTGATGGTGGTATGTTGTTGGTGTTGTAGGTGGGAGGAGAGAGTCCATTCCAGATGTTGATGTGCTGTTTGCAGTTGTGTGCGTTGCTGTGCAGGCTGTCCTGTTGGTGTTCCTGATGAGTTGGTGGTCTCTGCAGGTGGTGCTCATGTGCGGTGTGGCTGTCTGGTGTTTGGTTGTGGAGCCAGCTCCTCTACAGCTTCCAATAGCTTCCAACATGTGCACTTGGAGGTCCTGAGGTCTTCGGTGTCCCATGCGGCTACCTTGTTGTTGTGACAGGTGGCAGAGGTCTGCAGTGTGGTGATGGTGTTGGTGTTTGCACAGTCGATGATCCAATGTTTAAGATTGATGGCAGCAGTGTTGGGGTGGGTGTGTTTGTAGGGTGGTCCCAGGGCAAGGGGGGGGGGGGTCAGTTAGTCCACGCTGGCCTTGCAACAGCAGCAGCATGGCATCTGCTGTGTGCGGGGGGGGGTGCTGGGTTTACTGGAGTTGAAGTAGAGGCATCTGTGGCCTGTCCAGTGGTGTTCGGTGTTGTTGTCAAAGGTAACGTGTGGAGTTTGTGAGAACATGGGGTCCTGTGTGTGTCCAGCGTTGTTGGTGGGTGTTGTCAGGATTGTTTAAAATCCAAGGTTGTCTACCAGGGCAGTGGATTTTGCATCGTTGCTGGTCTCAAGTTGGATGTTTGTATCCCCAAGGAGGATGTTATCCGTGTAGCCGAGGGCGTGCGTGCTGATGAGGTGAGTGATTGAGTTGATGAATTGTGCTTGGGGTCCAGGTGCTGTGTTGATGAGTGTTCCTCTGAGGGTGTTTTTAGCATCAGTGTTGATCTGTAAGTGCATGTGCCAGGTGGTGGGGAGAGTGTCGTTGGTGTTGGTAGTGTCTCGGGGAGTGTTCATGTGTATGATGTCGATTCACACTACCACTCAGTTTGTGCGTTGTCTGCATGAGATCTCATGGCCTTTTGGGATGGCTATGTCTGTTGACGAGGTGGTGCTCAGCCTGGTCGCCGTCAACAACACCAGCCAGCCCAAATACAGCAACAACCTCTGCACAGGTACAGGAACCAGACTCCATGAGTCATTGTGCAAATCCTGGGTGCATGCACACCACTCATCCTCAACATCCCCTGGTACTGCCACATGACCGTCCTCCTGAGATACCTAAAATAGTCCCACAGTCAACTGCAGGTTCACCAGAATACTAGTCAGCCACACTCAGTGGGCACTCCAGAGGTCCGAGCCAATGAAGTAGTATGTACGACTACCATCCAACACCCCGTTGGCCACAGTCCATTTTGCCATTCTTGGCCTGGCCAACATTCATCACATCCACAGTACATCTGCATGTGGCAGATTAATGTCATTCCTCTGCAAACCGATCCTGGAACTGCCTCCAAGGACACCTACTTATAACCCATGATCTGTACACCTCCAAGTGACTCTTCTACACCTGTCTGTAATTGCGGTATTGCATGCAAAACCCTCCTTCAGCATTTTCTAACCTTCACAGCTGTGTATTGGCATCCATGTATGTAGTTGTTTGAATAGTGTGACCTATGTGTGTCCTCAACCAGACTCATATCCCAGTGTGTGGATGGCTGCAGTTTATTCTACACTTTGGCATTTCATACCTGTCCCCAGACAAATGTTTTTGACTCTGTGTACCAAACCTCTCCACAACAGCGTTTTATGTTATTTAGATTTATTTTCAGGTCTTGTGCATGAAACGTGAGTAGGTGCTGTACAAAAAGGGGTGGAATCCAAAATTCACAGCGGGAGATGTGATGCCTTACAGTATGAGTTAACTGAGTCCAGGGCACAATGCTTGTCATCATTGGGCACACTGCGACCAGCAAGTCCATGTGGGAGAGTCAATAAGGTGATGCTGTTGCACACAAAGGCAAGATAAATAAACCGCAACTGGCACCTGGTGGAAAAACAAACAGACACAACTCTACCCAAACCTATGTTTTCATATAGACGCAACAAAACAATAAGAAACAGTCTTGTAAAAACCTATAGAGAAACAAATCCGCAAACTCAATCTACAATAGATAGGAACCCATTGCCTAAGGGTACCTTTCCATGCAGTGGCTGCGGGAATTGCAAAGGCATCCTTAAAGGAGCGGAAATCAAGATAGGGGACAAGATACACAAAGCCCATGAATTCTTTAATTGCAGATCAAAGAATTTGATTTACCTAATAAAATGCCCCTGTAACTCTATATACATAGGGGAAACATCTAGAGAGATAAGGGTAAGATTAAATGAGCACAGATCAGCGATTAGAACGCAGAAAATCACAGCACCATTAGTGGAGCATTGGACCAAGGCAAAACACAACCAACAAGATCTAAATTGGTGTGTTTTAGAAACTGTAAAAATGAATATGAGAGGAGGGGACATAGACACAAAACGCAAAAAAAGAGAACAATTTTACATGTCCAAATTTAACTCAGTACGAAATGGATTAAATAGTAAGGAAGACTGGGAGAGAATTATTTAGGCGACTATAGATGATGTAAAAACAGCTAAGCCAAATAACTCCCAACCCCTTCAAGGACAAGATGATGTAAAAACAGCTAAGCCGAATAACTCCCAACCCTCTCAATGACAACATGATGCCCACAGTAAACAACCTAGGGATAGTACAAAAGGTAACTAATATGAAAATCCCAAAGTAAGTTATAATACTGGATGGTACTGATTAAAGAACGGACTAATATACCTCGGCACCTATGAAAGATTGCCTTTAGACCATTGATGTGGAAAAGGCTGTATACTAAAATAGAGGAGCGTAACAGAAGAGGCAGATAATAAGAGCCATGTTTACCTTCTAGACGACTTAGCCCACAAAGTTTAACTACACATTCTACAAATATTAGGAGCATAAGTTTAATAAGCATAAGACAAATATTCTACAAATATTAGAAGCATAAGTTTAAATTATACACACACGCCCTTGAGGAAATGCTATAATTGCTCCATCTAGCTACTATCCTTTATAGGCAAACAAACTAACCTCGCAAGAATAATAATAAAAACAAAGAAAATAGATGCTTTGTTTATCTAGTGTAAAACATATATAAATCGGCCTCAAGAAAGGTATTTCTACCAAACCAACATAGATATACAGATTCTGCCCAAAGCAAAATGGCCGACACGTAGAGTGCGGACCACGTGATCAGGAAATGCTGTAATTGCTTTTCTAAATACCATTCTTTATTGACAAACAAACGAATTACGCATAAATAAAAATAAAAATAAACAAAGAAAATATATGCTTTGTTTACTTATTGCTTATCAAATATAAAACATATACAAACCGGCATCAAGTAAGGTACTACTGCCCAACGCAAAATGGCCGACACATTGAGTGCGGACCACGTGACCGGGATCTCTGTCACCCTTGACCCGGATATGGGGAATAAAAACAAAGCGCAGACATTCTCGATTGATATCGCTGATGCTGCACCAGGAGTAAGATGACAGGGAGGCCGCTGGTCGTGAATAAGGTAAGCCGCGAGGCTCCGAGCGAGTCCTTGTAGATCTTAAATTGCTTAAAACGCGAATTAGAAACTGCAGGCTTTCGCCGGTTAGCAGCCGATATATACCCCATAGAGGATAACGCAGTCTACCGCTAGCTGCATAATAACATTGAGAGCGGGGATCTATCGACCAAGGGTTTTAAATGTAAAATGTAAAACGACACGGGTGCAATAAGGGAAGAATATAATACGAACCAGCTGTTTTCGAGCGCCAGTACCCAGGGCTCAAATTGTAACATAATATGAAAACGGCGAGGGGAGCAACCTATAACTAAGCGGGCATAACGAATAGAACTACACGCAATAGCAAAACATAGGGGGCTAAGAAAGTGCAATAAAACCATAAGACAGCTCTGGGCATTTTAATTTATCAAAGTACAGGGAGTAACAGGGTACAACAATAAAACGCATAATTAAAACTTTAATAGCAGATTGGATTACAACCATATCCCGGGTTCTTTTCATCCAACCAGACAATCTTGAACATAAAAGAAGGAAAATAAGAAGTTCAGAACCGAGTATCAAAATCGGAAATAGGAGGAAGTGATCAAAACTCTTCTAGACCCCATGAGGTGACCTTAAACTTCAAAAACGAAAGGTATGAATAATTAAGAACCTAACAATTGTCGTTTTTTAACCATTATCAGAAGACCATAGCTAACTTACAATTTGGCACCTATGTGTATTTCTGTCTATTTGCAGTATAAGTGTATAGAACCTATCAGAACGGTGGTCATCCCTGGTGCAGCAAACCTTTCCAGCATACGCACCTCTGGATTAAGGTATAACAGCTAATAATGTTACACAGGAATAAAACTATTTGTGGCAAAGGAAAGGGAAGAAGTATGATAGACGATTCCATCTGTATCTTTGTAGGTGAAAAACTCTTTTATCATATGGAAAACATACCCCTATGGGATTGAAAAATAGAGGGTAAACCCAGAGATTATATCATAACCTGTCTCACTTGAAGTCCAAGGTACGTATAACGTTAGAACATGTACAAATAACCCTGGGATGTACGCATATTAGAAAAGCACATATCTGTTCAACATAACGAGTCGAGTAAAAGATGATAAATATCCCAGAAATGAAGCAATCCGTATGTAAAAGAGAGATATGTTTATATTAGACATATAAGCAAAAAAAACAGATGAACTGTGGCCACTGGATTCAAATGTGAAAGGGAAGAACATAACTTATAAGATAATTAGTACCTGAAAGTGAAAATTCAGAATTACACCAATGGAAAACTGTAAAGTATAGATATAGGCAAATGGTTGAAGTTAATACTAGTGTTTTTTTAAATAAATGTGCATTGGTGTTTGTAAAATCTGGAATTACACCAACGGAAACTTGTAAAGTATAAGTATAGGGAAATTTGCTGATGTTACCACTAGTGTTTTCTTAAATGTGTAATGTTTTTAAATGCTTTTTGAATAAGGGTGCAATGTTTATAGACATAGCACAAGGTCTTGTTATAAACAGTGTATAATTGTGGCATTCTCTTTCTAGTGATTTTTAAAAAACCTGTCCTGAAGAAGGTGTGACACACTGGTCAAGACACCGAAACGCTGCGTCGACTCTTTGGTTTTTATTGTAATGTTTTTGTATAATGATGCAATCTGTGATGTACTGTAAAATGATGAAATTTTAATAAATTATTGTTTTTAATATACACAAATACAGTTAGACTTTTTTTGAATGCCACAGGAATTATATCTGTTTTGTTTGAAGTTTAGTATGTTTAGTTGACCTCGAGTAGTTAAGTCTTTTTCTCATACTGTCAGTGGGGTCCAGGTCGAATGACAGGACCAGGTGTGACACAACAATATTGTTGAAGTTACGCCAGGTCCTTTGGGGAACAAGGGGCCGTGACAGAGGGTACTCCCAGACAACTAGGGACTTTCTTGTGTTTTAACATTACCCTACCCTGTCCCACATTGGCATATAGGGGATCTCCCTCTTTTTTCCTTGTACACAAAGGCAAGATGGCAGACCAGGTGACCTGGGAGTTGTGCATAGCCCACTGACTCTCAACGTCATAGCCGTGGACGACCCACCTTCCTTGTGGGACCCTCACATGCAGGCCTTGACGATGCCTGGGACGCTCCGTCAGACAATTCCTCCTCCTCCTCCCTCCCTGTGGCTGGTGTTGGTCTTTGCCTTGATGTTTCGGGCCTGGTGACACAGGGAGGGTGCTGCATGTTGACAGCAATCTGACGGAGTGATTGGCTAATTTCCCTATGCACCGTCAAGAGCTCATCCAGTCTTGCCTCTATCCGTCCCTGGTGTTGTTGTTGACTGGCATGTTGCTCGGCCTGCTGGCTTTTCGTTGAGGGCCACCACTACCTGGCTGAACTCACTGGTGTCCCGCCGGTATGACTCCAAGATGTGTCTGAGTTGAGACATACCGGATCCTGCAGCTTCCTGGTCAGATTCTCGCCTCCGCCGTGCCCCACTCCCACCACCCCTACCCACAAAAGCCGGGCCTGCGCTTATAGGCACATCGGATTGACGGGACCCATGAGTGATGGCATGGGTGGTGTCGCCTGCCTCCTCCTGGGTGTCCGCCGAACCTTGTCCCTCATTTTCAGACTGGCTCTGTTGTGGATTATGGGTAGGGCTCCGAGCTGTCTGCTGGGAGGTGGCAGGAGTGGGTGTGGCGGTTGGCACAGATGTGTCTGAGCCGGCTGCTACAAGGGTTTGGGATCCAGAGGGGCCAGGTTGGTTAGGGTCATCCACAGTGTGTTGAGAGTGGTCACTATCGGTGGGGTCTGGGTCCTGCTGAGCCTGGCACTGGGATCCATCACTCCCCTGGTTGGGGTGGGGTTCCACACATTGCCCTGTGGGTGTGAGAGAGAGACACTGTTAATGCACTATCATGCAACATCAAAATTGGAGATCCATTGTCATTCACACTGTTCCACCTGATGTAGATTGTTGCCATTGTTTACTTATGTATGGGTATGTTGTGTGGTCAGATTGACATGTGCTCAGGGGTCATTGACATGTTCGTTACTGTTTACGATGACTGGCACAGCCATTGTTGTGGCTTGTGTCGCCAGCACAACACAGATCCAGCTGGGCTCTGTGTGGGGCTATCTGCACAATGCAGCGACAATCCTTATGCCTGGTTCAAGCATGCACATGATTTGAATGCTGCTTGTTGATGTTAGAGCCTGAGTGTAATGTTTCAGCTTCAAGACATCAACTTTTGTGAGGTGTTGCTGTGCCGTGACTGCCACCCACTGCCAACCCCGCTGGAACAGTACACCTACTTCTGGCACAGGACGTTAGAACATGGCACTTCTCCAAGGAGCATCACCTTGTCAATACTCCGGTCCGTGGTGCTACTTACGTGCATCCACTGCGTCAAACAGCGGTGGCAACTGCATTGTGTGGGGGCACAATGGACTAGTGAATCAGTACTGTGCATTATTTACTTGGATGTGTCATCTGATCTGTATTAGTTTGGTTATGTTACATGACGATTGTGACATAGTAGCACTCCACTGCCTGTACCCAGAGGCTCTGTTTCTATCAGGGGTGTGTGTGACTGCCCATGCTAGTAGTTTGAGTGTGATTAGAAAGTGAGTGTCCCTCGTGTTGTGTCTGTCCCCCCATGAAGCATGCTGCCATGACAGGGGTAGTGAGTTCCTGTGCAGGATATCAGACCTTGTCCTGGTGTTGGTGATTGCACTGGTCACAGGAGGCCCTTGTGCTGCCTACACCAGGGACCAGTGTCAGCAATCTTGTCAGTACTTTCACACTCCCTGTGCATTGAGCATGGTGCATGGCTGTGTACCTGTCCCACATGGGATGAGTGCAGCCTCTTACCCTACACCTTGCACCCTCTCACCCTTCCCCTTGCAGAATTCTGGCACTCCCCTTGCACCCACCCACATACTGTTAGACACTGCTGGGAGTCATAGCCACCCACCCACATACTGATAGACACTGCTGGGAGTCATAGCCACCCACCCCCATACTGTTAGACACTGCTGGGAGTCATAGCCACCCACCCACATACTGCTAGACACTGCTGGGAGTCATAGCCACCCACCCCCATACTGTTAGACACTGCTGGGAGTCATATCTACCCACCCACATACTGTTAGACACTGCTGGGAGTCATAGCCACCCATCCACATACTGTTAGACACTGCTGGGAGTCATAGGCACACACCCCTCATATGTGTGCACACTGCTGGGAGTCATAGCCACCCACCCCATACTGTTAGACACTGCTGGGAGTCATAGCCACCCACCCCCATACTGTTAGACACTGCTGGGAGTCATAGCCACCCACCCCATACTGTTAGACACTGCTGGTAGTCATAGCCACCCACCCACATACTGTTAGACACTGCTGGGAGTCATAGTCACCCACCCACATACTGTTAGACACTGCTGGGAGTCATAGGCACACACCCCTCATATGTGTGCACACTGCTGGGAGTCATAGCCACCCACCCCCATACTGTTAGACACTGGTGGGAGTCATAGCCACCCACCCCCATACTGTTAGACACTGCTAGGAGTCATAGCCACCCACCCACATACTGTTAGACACTGCTGGGAGTCATTGCCACCCACCACTCATGTGTGTGCACACTGCTGAAAGTCATAGGCACACCCCTCCATACTGTTAGACACTGCTGGGAGTCATAGCCACCCACCCACATACTGTTAGTGTCATGATCGCTCTCGCAGCCACAGCGAGAGGACTTAAGAAAGGTCAAAATGCGCGATCACTTCTTCTGCACTACAAGTCCCAGAATGCCAAGCGGACCGGGAGAACAGGAAGGAAGGTCGTTTCTATATAGCTCCGCCTCAGATGAGGCTCGGTGCTTGACAATTGTTTTTTGTGGATTCGAGTAGGGCGGATGGTGTTCCCCGCCGGAATTAACTCTCAGGACATCGCCAGCGCCGAGCAAGTGCCAGCGTGGTCAGAGGAGATCGTCAGCGCCGAGCAAGTGCCAGCGTGGTCAGAGGAGATCGTCAGCGCCGAGCAAGTGCCAGCGCGGTCAGAGAATCATCAAGCCAAGTTCCTAGTAGGAATCAGTGTGGTCAGAGAAGTGGAGCAACTTCCAGAGAACCGCAAATATAACAACGGAAGAATGGGATCGTTCTTCCCTTTCAGACCCTAGAGATTGATATTGTTTTACGGAAGTTTCCCGTTATTCTTTCTTTAGTTCTAACGAGGCTAGTACTAACTCAATCCCAGTGTTATATGACATTTGCTGTATTCTCAAGCGTTATTGAGGATACAAACGAAAGGAGGAAAATACTATTATCACCAGATACCGAATCTAAGGATTACGGCGCTGAGCGTGAAAGTGACTTTCAACTTTTCACTTCAGCCCTTTGGAATAAGAGGAACAGATCGGTTCCGATTAAAGTGCGAGTGACATTAACTTTGGTAAGTGTGATTGTGCGAGGTCAGGGAAGAGCAGGGAATATAGGGGAACAAGGCACTTATACCTGTCAATTGTCTTTCCCCGCTGCAGCACATCCTTCCACGGAGGTTTCCCTGGACCCAGACTCAGAGGGCCTCATCCTTCACTCCGTTCTTTCCTGCGCATTACCCTTCCGGCTTCTCGCAATACCCATTCAGAAGGTGCTCTCTAAGACACCCCTGGGTGCGGTGTTTAGGCAAGTCAAAAGGACATTCGTCTCATCGTCCCTGCTGACCGGATTGCTCAGGTTAGTGGTGCGCGAAGGTATTGGCGCCGCTTGCAATCGCGACAGATTGTCAAGCCCACAAATACTCTTCAGCCCGGACGATGGAAGTCGACGCTACTCTTGCTTCCCTGATGGAAAGCTTCTCGGAGCTTCGCCAGGAGGTCATTACCTCTCGTGCCGAGAATCAGGCCTTATACCAGGAAGTTACGCTGATGCGTAAAGAGATGTCTGACTTATCACTGAAGGAACCAGCGGCTAGACCTATACTTAAACCAGCCACTTTGCCTCCACCTTCGTCCTCTCGAACCGGGGGTTACTTCTTGCCGTTATCGACTCCCGCAGCAGTCCCGGATGCGTTACCGACGGTTCAGGTGATCCAGAACCAGGGGATTCCTTTGGCCCCTCCGGAGAGGTTTTATGGGGATCCCCGTAAGTTCGAAACGTTCCTGAATCAGTGCCGTCTTCATTTCTTGTGTAAACCTGTGGTCTTCCAGGAGGAAGCTGTTAAAACGGCATTCATGATGTCCTACATGGGAGGGAATGCATCAAGTTGGACCATTCCCTTATTAGAACGTAACGACCCGGTATTACATAATTTTTCTGATTTTTGTCTCGAATTGCGTAAGCTATTCGACAGGAAATCCCATATGCTAACCCTTGACAGGGAAATCATGACACTGAGACAGGGGTCTCAAGATTTACTGTCTTATATCACTACATTTAATCGCCTGCTCGTGGAAACGGATTGGCCGGTGGAGAAACGGATTTCCCTCTTTTATCAGGGTTTGAGAGGAGAATTAAAAGATGTGTTGGCCCAGGTGGTGCAACTACCAACCACGGTCTCAGAATTTATCGATCTCACCGTACAGTTAGACCATCGATTACTTGAACGTAAAGGAGAAAGGCCCAGAGGGGAAAATCGTTTCTACTATCCCCCTTCTCGACCCAAATTTGGAGGAGAGGAAAAGATGAAAGGGGTCGATGAACCTGAACCCATGCAGATTGGAGGAGTCAGAGGCCCCCTTACTTCCGAAGAAAAGGACAAAAGGCGACGTCTGAAACTTTGCCTTTATTGTGGAAAAGGAGGACATTTTATTAAAGAATGTAGAGCCCGTAATTACGTTCCCGGGCGCTCTACCCTTCCCCGGGTCCAAGCTACTCAGAAGGACAGCGAACCGGCGGAAAACTTCAGATCTTAAGTCAGGCGGAGGTCTCTGACTTAAGATACCAGCTTCCTATGATCTCCCCCGTATTGGCCAACACCCTTCATCCAGCGGTGGCCCACATGAACGTACGTGTATCTCTCTGGATTGCATCGCACAACAAACTACAAATTGATGCCCTTCTTGACTCTGGGGCCACCGGAAACTATATTGACCAGGACTATGCGTTAAGGATGGGCATACCTTGCGAAAAGAAGCTGCGTCCCGAGACAGTAAAGGCGGTGGACGGAACTATCCTGTCATCTGGTCCGGTGGTTTATAACACCTTGTCTCTATTGATGGAATTCGGCGAGAACCACCAGGAAAACATCCAATTCGATCTGATAGATGCCCCGCAGTTCCGGCTCATCTTGGGTATGCCGTGGCTTACGTTGCATGATCCCTTCGTTAGTTGGTCATCCCGTACGGTCAGTATGACCTCTCCTTATTGTAAGGAACATTGTAGGAATCATGAGATTCGTCCTTCCATTCCGGTGCCCTCGCCTGCGGCCTGTTTGGCGAACGCCTGTGGCACGGAACTGTACTGTTGTGCCACGGTGCTTCCCGTCGAATACCAGGAGTATAAGGCCTTGTTTGACAAACAAAAGGCTGCGCAGTTACCCCCCCATAGGGTTTATGACTGTCGAGTGGACCTCATACCGGGGGCAGATATCCCTTGTAGCAGGGTTTATGCTTTAACGGAGAAAGAAACCCAATATTTGAAAACCTATATTGACGACAACCTTGCTTCCGGATTTATTAGACACTCCACCTCCCCTGCATCTTCACCGATGTTTTTCATTGCAAAAAATGACTGTGACGAGTCAAGACCCTGCATCGACTACCGTGCAATTAACAAGGTTACGATAAAAAACCGCTATCCTCTTCCCCTCATTCCGGTCTTGATGGACCAATTGAAGGGGGCAAAATATTTCACGAAACTCGATCTTCGGGGGGCCTACCACCTTGTTCGTGTGCAAAAGGGAGACGCGTGGAAGACAGCGTTCAGAACCAAATTCGGTTTATTTGAATACAGGGTGATGCCCTTTGGACTCTGCAACGCCCCTGCTGCCTTCCAATTCTTCATGGATGAGGTGCTCAGGGGGTGCTTGGAAACATACTGCGTGGTCTACATAGACGATATTCTGATATATTCGACAACAATGACAGAACATATAGTCCATGTGAAAACTGTATTGCAGAAGCTTCTACAAAACTCATTATATGCCAAGTTGGAGAAATGTCTCTTCCATGTACAGGAAGTCACCTTCTTGGGGTACATCATCGACGCTCAAGGGTTCCGAATGGACACACGAAAAGTCGAGGTAATCCTGAACTGGAAAACTCCACAGACTGTTAAGGCTGTGCAGAGTTTTCTTGGCTTTGCCAACTATTACAGACGCTTTATCCAGGACTTTTCGAAGGCCATACATCCCATCACATCCCTCCTGAGAAAGAACGTCCCATTTGTATGGGGACCTGAAGCAGCACAGGCCTTTCAAGTTCTCAAAGACTGGTTCACCCAGGCTCCTATTCTGAGACATCCAGATCCTCAGTTGCCTTATGTCCTTGAGACTGATGCATCCCAATACGCTCTCGGAGGAATCCTGTCCCAAAGACATCCAAATACGGGTCAGTTGCACCCAGTGGCATACTACTCAAAGAAACTTACACCGTGTGAGATAAATTACTCTATCACCGATAAGGAACTCCTCGCTATTAAACGGGCCTGTGAAGAGTGGCGACATTATCTTCTAGGAGCATTGCACACCGTGGAGATCATCACGGATCACCGCAACCTTTTGTTCCTCAAAACGGCTAAGGCTCTGACCCCAAGGCAGCTTCGATGGACTTTGTTTTTTTCCGATTTTGATTTTGTAATCAAGTATCGACCTGGATCCCGTAATGGGAAGGCAGACGCCTTATCCTGCCTAGGTACAGAAGAGACGATGGAACCACCGGAGCCTCCGTATATCCTTCAAGGCACAGACTGTTCTGAGGTATCGCTTGCCCTGGTATCCTCCGAAGACTTTCTGGATGATTTGAAAGTGGCAATAGCTGATCAGGACATAAATTCTTGGATACAGGAAGAGCCGGAAAATCGTCGTATGGAAAACGACCTGGCCTACCATTACCAAGCGTTGTATATCCCCCAGATACAGTTGCAACAACAAGTGTTGAAATGGGCGCATGACTCAGTATTGAGTGGGCACATGGGCATATATAAGACCACCGCTAATGTGGAGCCTTCCTTTTGGTGGAAGGAGGTTCGAAAGGACGTAAAAGAATACGTAAAGACTTGTGCGGTTTGTGCCCAGGGCAAATCAGTACATACGAAACCATCGGGTCTCCTACGTCCATTGCCCATTCCTCCTAAACCTTGGCACAACTTATCCATGGATTTTATAGTGGAGATGCCTCCCTGCGGCAATCAAACTGTGGTTCTGGTGGTAGTAGACCATCTAACAAAAATGGGACACTTCATTGCCTTACCGGGTCTGCCTACGTCGATGGAGTTGTCTAAAGTATTTCTTCAACACATTGTACGGGCGCATGGAGTGCCCAGTGTACTTATAACCGATCGAGGCACGCAATTTACATCTCATTTTTGGAAAGCTCTATGTGCCATCTTGCAAATCGATGCCAAGTTATCAACTAGCTACCATCCTCAGACCAACGGTCAAACCGAAAGGCTTAACCAGACACTGGAGCAATACCTTCGCTGCTTCACCATGCAGAATGCCATGGAGTGGACCACACTCTTGTGGATGGCGGAATTTGCTTATAACAATGCTGTTCATTCCACCTTGGGGTGTTCCCCCTTTTTCTGCCTTTACGGTTTCCATCCGAATATGCTTCCCTTCGACTGGCCAGCGGAATCCTTGGTTCCTTCAATACATGAACATCATGCGCATTTAAGGGCCATTCTTATCGATGCGCGACATTGTTTGCAGTCGGCACACAAACTGTTTGCAAACCGGAGGAGGTCGGAGGAGCCCGAGTATAAGGTGGGGGACAAGGTGTGGCTTTCCACACGTAATATCCACTTGAAGGGAGTAAATAAGCTTAAGCCTAAGTTTATTGGTCCCTATAGTATCAGTGAGGTTGTGAACCCTGTAGCCATGAAACTGTCCCTGCCTGTGGCGTGGTCCATTCATCCGGTGTTCTAAGTGTCTCTCCTCCGGCCTTGTCCTTTGAGTATGCGCTTGCCGGAGCGTCCCCCTGCTCTGGAGGTAGAAGGCCAGGATGAATACGAAGTGCAACGGATACTAGACTCCCGTTTGGTGCGTGGCAAGGTTCAGTATTTGGTCGACTGGCAGGGATATGGGCCCGAAGACAGAACCTGGGAACCAGTGGACCATTTGCATTGCCCGGATCTGGTTGCTGAGTTCCATGAACGATTCCCTGGTAAGCCGGGTCGACCGCCGAGTCGGCAGTCCTCGAGAGGGGGTTCTGTCATGATCGCTCTCGCAGCCACAGCGAGAGGTCAAAATGCGCGATCACTCCTTCTGCACTACAAGTCCCAGAATGCCAAGCGGACCGGGAGAACAGGAAGGAAGGTCGTTTCTATATAGCTCCGCCTCAGATGAGGCTCGGTGCTTGACAATTGTTTTTTGTGGATTCGAGTAGGGCGGATGGTGTTCCCCGCCGGAATTAACTCTCAGGACATCGCCAGCGCCGAGCAAGTGCCAGCGTGGTCAGAGGAGATCGTCAGCGCCGAGCAAGTGCCAGCGTGGTCAGAGGAGATCGTCAGCGCCGAGCAAGTGCCAGCGCGGTCAGAGAATCATCAAGCCAAGTTCCTAGTAGGAATCAGTGTGGTCAGAGAAGTGGAGCAACTTCCAGAGAACCGCAAGTATAACAACGGAAGAACGGGATCGTTCTTCCCTTTCAGACCCTAGAGATTGATATTGTTTTACGGAAGTTTCCCGTTATTCTTTCTTTAGTTCTAACGAGGCTAGTACTAACTCAATCCCAGTGTTATATGACATTTGCTGTATTCTCAAGCGTTATTGAGGATACAAACGAAAGGAGGATAATACTATTATCACCAGATACCGAAACGCCTTCTAAGGATTACGGCGCTGAGCGTGAAAGTGACTTTCAACTTTTCACTTCAGCCCTTTGGAATAAGAGGAACAGATCGGTTCCGATTAAAGTGCGAGTGACATTAACTTTGGTAAGTGTGATTGTGCGAGGTCAGGGAAGAGCAGGGAATATAGGGGAACAAGGCACTTATACCTGTCAATTGTCTTTCCCCGCTGCAGCACATCCTTCCACGGAGGTTTCCCTGGACCCAGACTCAGAGGGCCTCATCCTTCACTCCGTTCTTTCCTGCGCATTACCCTTCCGGCTTCTCGCAATACCCATTCAGAAGGTGCTCTCTAAGACACCCCTGGGTGTGGTGTTTAGGCAAGTCGAAAGGACATTCGTCTCATCGTCCCTGCTGACCGGATTGCTCAGGTTCGTGGTGCGCGAAGGTATTGGCGTCGCTTGCAATCGCGACAGTTAGACACTGCTGGGAGTCATAGCCACCTACCCACATACTGTTAGACACTGCTGGGAGTCATAGCCACCCACCAACATACTGTTAGATACTGCTGGGAGTCATAGGCCCACACCCCTCATATGTGTGCACACTGCTGGGAGTCATAGCCACCCACCCCCATACTGTTAGACACTGCTGGGAGTCATAGCCACCCACCCCCTATACTGTTAGACACTGCTGGGAGTCATAGCCACCCACCTGCATACTGTTAGACACTGCTGGGAGTCATAGCCACCCACCCACATACTGTTAGACACTGCTGGGAGTCATAGGCACACACCCCTCATATGTGTGCACACTGCTGGGAGTCATAGGCACACACCCCCATATTGTTAGACACTGCTGGGACTCATAGCCACCGTCCCACATACTGTTAGACACTGCTGGGAGTCATAGCCACCCACCCACATACTGTTAGACACTGCTGGGAGTCATAGCCACCCACCCCCATACTGTTAGACACTACTGGGAGTCATAGCCACCCACCCCTCATATGTGTGCACACTGCTGGGAGTCATAGGCAGACACCCCCATACTGTTAGACACTGCTGGGAGTCACAGGCACACACCCCTCATATGTGTGCACACTGCTGGGAGTCATAGCCACCCACCCCCATACTGTTAGACACTGCTGGGAGTCATAGCCACCCACTCCTCATATGTGTGCACATTGCTAGGGGTCATAGGCACACACCCCCATACTGTTAGACACTGCTGGGAGTCATAGCCACCAACCCACATACTGTTAGACACTGCTGAGAGTCATAGGCACACACCCACATACTGTTAGACACTGCTGGGAGTCATAGCCACCCACCCACATACTGTTAGACACTGCTGGGAGTCATAGCCACCCACCCCTCATATGTGTGCACACTGCTGGGAGTCATAGGCACACACCCCCATATTGTTAGACACTGCTGGGAGTCATAGCCACCGACCCACATACTGTTAGACACTGCTGGGAGTCATAGGCACACACCCCTCATATGTGCGCACACTGCTGGGAGTCATAGGCACACCCCCATACTGTTAGACACTGCTGGGAGTCATAGCCACCCGCCCACATACTGTTAGACACTGCTGGGAGTCATAGCCACCCACCCCCATACTGTTAGACACTGCTAGGAGTCATAGCCACCCACCCACATACTGTTAGACACTGCTGGGAGTCATAGGCACACACCCCTCATATGTATGCACACTGCTGGGAGTCATAGGCACACCCCCATACTGTTAGACACTGCTGGGAGTCATAGCCACCCACCCACATACTGTTAGACACTGCTGGGAGTCATAGCCACCCACCCCTCATATGTGTGCACACTGCTGGGAGTCATAGGCACACACCCCTATACTGTTAGACACTGCTGGGAGTCATAGCCACCCGCCCCATACTGTTAGACACTACTGGGAGTCATAGGCACACACCCCTCATATGTGTGCACACTGCTGGGAGTCATAGCCACCCACCCCCATACTGTTAGACACTGCTGGGAGTCATAGCCACTCACCCCCATACTGTTAGACACTGCTGGGAGTCATAGCCACCCACCCCCATACTGTTAGACACTGCTGGGAGTCATAGCCACCCATCCACATACTGTTAGATACTGCTGGGAGGGATAGCGACCCACCCACATACTGTTAGACACCGCTGGGAGTCATAGGCACACACCCCTCAAATGTGTGCACACTGCTGGGAGTCTGTAACAAAGAGCCCAGGTCAGCAGAGGAGAGCGTATCCGAGAGAGAATGGTGGGTCACTAACACGAGTGCACGTCCTTCTTTACACCCTCAGAACGAATGGTCGTCGGACGGAGAAGAACTGTGGCACCAATACAAAGAGGAAGAATTCGAGGATGGCCCCTTTTAATCCGCCACAATGGACTACAGGTTCACGCCCCCAGTTGACGCAGGTCTCTCAGGACTGGAGAAAAAGCCAGAAGAAACAGTATTGGCGTGTGATGTCACCGAGGAGTGTTTCGTTTGCCTCGGAGAGCCGGTGAAACTACGAGGAGAAGGAGAAGGACTGCTTCGAGTCCCCGTGGATCCGAAGAAGGAGGATCCGGTGCCTGGAGGCCAACGTTTCCATGCTTCGCCCAGCCACACTCTACAAGGAGGAGTGTGGCTCACGCAGGTGCGTCGGCGTGTGTCGGGCTGGTTGGGGAGGCGGGGATAGGCTGGGTCGAGAACTCAGAGTGAAGCGCAGAGCACTTGTAAATACTTGTACATATCGTGTTCACTGGCTGTACCCCTCCCCTACACTTCCCTCACTGGCACCACCCTGTGATTGAGTGTGAAATAGCTGTAAATACGCTCACTCGCGCACTGGTGACTTATTTCCCCCACACTCCCTGGGTCCTTACATTCGGATTAAGAAGTCAGAATCAATCCCTGACCTTGGTGTTTCTTTACTCTTTCGCATGTCCCATGGAGGAGAGCCTTCATATCTTGCCAGGAGGACTAAAGGCACACCAGAAGAGTCAACAAACACGGATCTCGCATCATTGGCCCGGGAAAGACTTACCTTACAAAAGAAAAAAAACCTTGGAAAATTAAAATTGTATATCCCCAGACCTAGTCTCCGTGCACTTCCTTCGACCCCGCCACAGAGTCATAGCCACCCACCCCCATACTGTTAGACACTGCTGGGAGTCATAGCCACCCACCCACATACTGTTAGACACTGCTGGGAGTCATAGCCACCCACCCACATACTGTTAGACACTGCTGGGAGTCATAGTCACCCACCCACATACTGTTAGACACTGCTGGGAGTCATAGGCACACACCCCTCATATGTGTGCACACTGCTGGGAGTCATAGCCACCCACCCCCATACTGTTAGACACTGCTGGGAGTCATAGCCACCCACCTCCATACTGCTAGACACTGCTGGGAGTCATAGCCACCCACCCACATACTGTTAGACACTGCTGGGAGTCATAGCCACCCACCCACATACTGTTAGACACTGCTGGGAGTCATAGCCACCCACCTCCATACTGCTAGACACTGCTGGGAGTCATAGCCACCCACCCACATACTGTTAGACACTGCTGGGAGTCATAGCCACCCGCCCACATACTGTTAGACACTGCTGGGAGTCATAGCCACCCAGCCCTCATATGTGTGCACACTGCTGAAAGTCATAGGCACACACCCCCATACTGTTAGACACTGCTGGGAGTCATAGCCACCCACCCCCATACTGTTCGACACTGCTGGGAGTCATAGCCACCCACCCCATACAGTTAGACACTGCTGGTGGTCATAGCCACCCAACCACATACTGTTAGACACTGCTGGGAGTCATAGTCACCCACCCACATACTGTTAGACACTGCTGGGAGTCATAGGCACACACCCCTCATATGTGTGCACACTGCTGGGAGTCATAGCCACCCACCCCCATACTGTTAGACACTGCTGGGAGTCATAGCCACCCACCCCCATACTGTTAAGACACTGCTGGGAGTCATAGCCACCCACCCACATACTGTTAGACACTGCTGGGAGTCATAGCCACCCACCCCTCATATGTGGGCACACTGCTGAAAGTCATAGGCACACACCCCCATACTGTTAGACACTGCTGGGAGTCATAGCCACCCACCCACATACTGTTAGAAACTGTTGGGAGTCATAGCGACCCACCCACATACTGTTAGACACTGCTGGGAGTCATAGGCACACACCCCTCATATGTGCGCACACTGCTGAGAGTCATAGGCACACCCCCATACTGTTCGACACTGCTGGGAGTCATAGCCACCCACCCACATACTGTTAGACACTGCTGGGAGTCATAGCCACCCACCCCCATACTGTTAGACACTGCTAGGAGTCATAGCCACCCACCCACATACTTTTAGACACTGCTGGGAGTCATAGGCACACACCCCCGTATTGTTAGACACTGCTGGGAGTCATAGCCACCGACCCACATACTGTTAGACACTGCTGGGAGTCATAGGCACACACCCCTCATATGTGCGCACACTGCTGGGAGTCATAGGCACACCCCCATACTGTTAGACAATGCTGGGAGTCATAGCCACCCACCCACATACTGTTAGACACTGCTGGGAGTCATAGCCACCCACCCCCATACTGTTAGACACTGCTAGGAGTCATAGCCACCCACCCACATACTGTTAGACACTGCTGGGAGTCATAGGCACACACCCCTCATATGTATGCACACTGCTGGGAGTCATAGGCACACCCCCATACTGTTAGACACTGCTGGGAGTCATAGCCACCCACCCACATACTGTTAGACACTGCTGGGAGTCATAGCCACCCACCCCTCATATGTGTGCACACTGCTGGGAGTCATAGGCACACACCCCTATACTGTTAGACACTGCTGGGAGTCATAGCCACCCGCCCCATACTGTTAGACACTACTGGGAGTCATAGGCACACACCCCTCATATGTGTGCACACTGCTGGGAGTCATAGCCACCCACCCCCATACTGTTAGACACTGCTGGGAGTCATAGCCACTCACCCCCATACTGTTAGACACTGCTGGGAGTCATAGCCACCCACCCCCATACTGTTAGACACTGCTGGGAGTCATAGCCACCCATCCACATACTGTTAGATACTGCTGGGAGTGATAGCGACCCACCCACATACTGTTAGACACCGCTGGGAGTCATAGGCACACACCCCTCAAATGTGTGCACCCTGCTGGGAGTCTGTAACAAAGAGCCCAGGTCAGCAGAGGAGAGCGTATCCGAGAGAGAATGGTGGGTCACTAACACGAGTGCACGTCCTTCTTTACACCCTCAGAACGAATGGTCGTCGGACGGAGAAGAACTGTGGCACCAATACAAAGAGGAAGAATTCGAGGATGGCCCCTTTTAATCCGCCACAATGGACTACAGGTTCACGCCCCCAGTTGACGCAGGTCTCTCAGGACTGGAGAAAAAGCCAGAAGAAACAGTATTGGCGTGTGATGTCACCGAGGAGTGTTTCGTTTACCTCGGAGAGCCGGTGAAACTACGAGGAGAAGGAGAAGGACTGCTTCGAGTCCCCGTGGATCCGAAGAAGGAGGATCCGGTGCCTGGAGGCCAACGTTTCCATGCTTCGCCCAGCCACACTCTACAAGGAGGAGTGTGGCTCACGCAGGTGCGTCGGCGTGTGTCGGGCTGGTTGGGGAGGCGGGGATAGGCTGGGTCGAGAACTCAGAGTGAAACGCAGAGCACTTGTAAATACTTGTACATATCGTGTTCACTGGCTGTACACCTCCCCTACACTTCCCTCACTGGCACCACCCTGTGATTGAGTGTGAAATAGCTGTAAATACGCTCACTCGCGCACTGGTGACTTATTTCCCCCACACTCCCTGGGTCCTTACATTCGGATTAAGAAGTCAGAATCAATCCCTGACCTTGGTGTTTCTTTACTCTTTCGCATGTCCCATGGAGGAGAGCCTTCATATCTTGCCAGGAGGACTAAAGGCACACCAGAAGAGTCAACAAACACGGATCTCGCATCATTGGCCCGGGAAAGACTTACCTTACAAAAGAAAAAAAACCTTGGAAAATTAAAATTGTATATCCCCAGACCTAGTCTCCGTGCACTTCCTTCTACCCCGCCACAGAGTCATAGCCACCCACCCCCATACTGTTAGACACTGCTGGGAGTCATAGCCACCCACCCACATACTGTTAGACACTGCTGGGAGTCATAGCCACCCACCCACATACTGTTAGACACTGCTGGGAGTCATAGTCACCCACCCACATACTGTTAGACACTGCTGGGAGTCATAGGCACACACCCCTCATATGTGTGCACACTGCTGGGAGTCATAGCCACCCACCCCCATACTGTTAGACACTGCTGGGAGTCATAGCCACCCACCTCCATACTGCTAGACACTGCTGGGAGTCATAGCCACCCACCCACATACTGTTAGACACTGCTGGGAGTCATAGCCACCCAGCCCTCATATGTGTGCACACTGCTGAAAGTCATAGGCACACACCCCCATACTGTTAGACACTGCTGGGAGTCATAGCCACCCACCCCCATACTGTTAGACACTGCTGGGAGTCATAGCCACCCACCCCATACAGTTAGACACTGCTGGTGGTCATAGCCACCCAACCACATACTGTTAGACACTGCTGGGAGTCATAGTCACCCACCCACATACTGTTAGACACTGCTGGGAGTCATAGGCACACACCCCTCATATGTGTGCACACTGCTGGGAGTCATAGCCACCCACCCACATACTGTTAGACACTGCTGGGAGTCATAGCCACCCACCCCCATACTGTTAAGACACTGCTGGGAGTCATAGCCACCCACCCACATACTGTTAGACACTGCTGGGAGTCATAGCCACCCACCCCTCATATGTGTGCACACTGCTGAGTCATAGGCACACACCCCCATACTGTTAGACACTGCTGGGAGTCATAGCCACCCACCCACATACTGTTACAAACTGCTGGGAGTCATAGCCACCCACCCACATACTGTTAGACACTGCTTGGAGTCATAGCCACCCACCCACATACTGTTAGATACTATTGGGAGTCATAGGCACACACCCCGCATATGTGTGCACACTGCTGGGAGTCATAGCCACCCACCCCCATACTGTTAGACACTGCTGGGAGTCATATCCACCCACCCCATACTGTTAGACACTACTGAGAGTCATAGCCACCCACCCGCATACTGTTAGACACTGCTGGGAGTCATAGCCACCCACCCACATACTGTTAGACACTGCTGGGAGTCATAGCCACCCATCCCATTACTGTTAGACACTGCTGGGAGTCATAGCCACCCACCCCTCATATGTGTGCACACTGCTGGGAGTCATAGGCACACCCCCATACTGTTAGACACTGCTGGGAGTCATAGCCCACCACCCACATACTGTTAGACACTGCTGGGAGTCATAGCCACCCACCCCTCATATGTGTGCACACTGCTGGGAGTCATAGGCACACACCCCCATACTGTTAGACAATGCTGGGAGTCATAGCCACCCACCCACATACTGTTAGACACTACTGGGAGTCATAGGCACACACCCCTCATATGTGTGCACACTGCCAGGAGTCATAGCCACCCACCCCCATACTGTTAGACAGGGGACCCGGAGGGTCGGCCGAGTAAGGGGGGAGAGGCCTCCGACGAGGGCCCTCTCCGGTAATCGTACAGCCAAGTAACTTCCCCCCCACAGACAGACACCACACAAGGATAAGTTCTGCACACTTTTATAGATATCTTTAGGCAAGGTGATGAGCGGTACAGCAGGTCTAGGACACGAGGGTCCCGTGAATTCTAGTCTCTTTGGGGAAGAAGGGGTAGCGGGACAGTCTGAGTACCGGTCCGGTACCGAAGCAGCCCAAGGTGGAGCTCACAATCCTCGAGCTGGAGGGTTCGCAAAGAGGAGCCGCGGCAGCGCCAGCAGGCTTGGAAGATGGTTCTCGACGAGGAGGGCCGCGGCAGCGCCAGCAGGCCTTGAAGATGGATCACGATGAGGAGCCGCGGCAGCGCCAGCAGGCTTTGAAGATGGTTCACGATGAGGAGGGCCGCGGCAGCGCCAGCAGGCCTTGAAGATGGTTCACGACGAGGAGGGCCGCGGCAGCGCCAGCAGGCCTTGAAGATGGTTCACGACGATGATGAGCCGCGGCAGCGCCAGCAGGCCTTCAAAGATGGTTCACGACGAGGAGCCGCGGCAGCGCCAGCAGGCCTCCAAGGACGAGTTCGTCTCGGTGTCTCTCGACTCCAGGATACAACTGCCTTCCTGCTCTGGAGCTGCCCCAGTTATAGGTCTGGCGCCCTTTGATGTCCGGGCCCTCGCACTTGGAGGTCGGGAGGTCCGGGATGAGGGAGTCCAGACACCCAGCAGAGGGGTGGAGCCAGCGCCCAGGGAGGCTGGGTGCGATCGACACCTGGCGGAGGGGAGCCGTTGACACTTCTTCTCCCATTGACCTGCCAAGTGGTCTCTTCACCCCCTGGGTGGATGGTGGTGCCTCGATGTCGGGGCCTGGCTGGGCCCGAGGCCGAGGTCGACCCGAGGCCACGAGGCCTGGTCGTGTAGTGTCCAAAATGGCGGCTGTGGGGACAGTGGTTCTGGAAGGGGCCCGGGCCAGCCGATACTGGGGTGTTCAGGAGCTGGGGTTCCGTCGGGGAAGGGCCGTGGGTTGCCCCGGCGGGTTACAGGGGTTGTTTTTGTCCGGGAAACAGGAGGAGCAGGGGTCCGTGATCCGCCATGCGGGGAGGGATCGGGCCTTCCACGAGGCCTGTCCAACATGCGTCCCCCCCAGTTGAAGGCAGGGAGAGTCACCCATCCTCTTGGGTACTCTCCTCGCCGAGGCGGAAGAAGCGGGACAGGCCGTCTGCGTTGGCGTGGTCCTGGCCGGGGCGATGCTCCACAGTGAAATCCATCCCCTGCAGGGAGATGGATCAACGCAACAGCTTCGGGTTTTCTCCCCGCATCTGCATCAGCCATTGCAGGGGTCGGTGATTGGTTTGCACCCGGAAGTGGGTACCGAAGAGATAGGGCCGGAGCTTCTTGAGGGCCCACACTACGGCGAAGGCCTCCCGCTCGATGGTGCTCCAGCGTTGTTCTCGGGCCAGCAGGCGTCGGCTGATGAAGGCCACTGGCTGATCGACCCCCCCGGGGTTGAGTTGGGAGAGGACGGCCCCAACGCCATGATCTGAGGCGTCCGTCTGTACAATGAATTCCCGGCTGTAGTCGGGGGCCTGGAGCACGGGGGCGGTGCACATGGCGGACTTCAAGTTCTCAAAGGCCGCCTGACATTCAGGAGTCCAGTTGACTTTCTGGGGGTTCTTTTTGGACGTGAGTTCTGTGAGGGGCCCCACAATGCTGCCATAGTCTTTTACGAACCGCCGGTAGTACCCAGTGAGCCCCAGGAAGGCTCGGACCTCTGTCTGGGTGACCGGGGGCTCCCAGGCCTGGATGGCGGCAATCTTGAGCTGGAGGGGGGCCACCAGGCCACTTCCCGCTTGGTGCCCCAGGTAGGTCACGGACCCTTGGCCGATCTGGCACTTGTTGGCCTTGATGGTGAGCCTGGCCTGCCGGAGGGCGTTCAGGACCTCCCGGAGGTGGTGGAGGTGTTCTGCCCAGTGGCGGCTGTATACAGCAATATCGTCCAGATAGGCGGCGCTGAATTCCTCGAGCCCCGCCAGCACCTTGTTTACGAGTCTCTCGAAGGTGGCGGGTGCGTTTTTCATTCCGAACGGCATCACCTTGAAGTGGTAGTGGCCATCCGGGGTAGAGAAGGCGGATCGCTCCCGGGCCCCCGGGGTGAGGCCGATCTGCCAATAGCCCGCTGTCAAGTCGAAGATGCTCAGGTAGCGGGCGGCCCCCATGCGGTCAATCAGCTCATCTGCCCGGGGAATGGGATGAGCGTCGGTCCTGGTGACGGCGTTCAGACCTCGATAGTCGATACAGAACCTGAGCTCGGGGGCGACGCCCGGGGCGGCGACCTTGGAGACCAGCACGACCGGGCTGGCCCAGGGGCTGTCGGACGGCTCGATCACTCCCAGAGCTAGCATTTTGGAGACTTCCGACTGGATGCAGGCGCGTACTTGATCAGGCACTCGGTACGCCCTGTGTCGGATAGGGGGGCTATCCCCGGTGTCAACGTCGCGGAGGCACCAGGGGGTGACCCCAGGGATGAGGGAGAACAGGTCGGCAAATTGGAGTAGCAGTTCTTGACAGTCTTGGCGTTGCGCCGGGGACAGGGCATCGGAGAGGTGGACTCCCTCCATGGAGCCGTCCTTCTCGAGCGTTTTCAGAAGATCAGAGAGGGGCTCGGAGTCTTCTTCAGCCCCACTGTCGGTAGCCATCAGGAGGCTAAGTTCGGAGCGCACAAAGTGGGGCTTGAGTCTATTGGCGTGGAGGACAAGTAGGGGGTTTCGGGGTGATTCCATGTCTACCAGGTAGGTGACGGGTCCCTTGCGCTCCACCACTTTGAATGGTCCCATCCATTTGTCCTGTAGGGCGCAAGGTTCAACCGGGGACATCACCCAGACCTGTTGTCCCGGCTCGAACTCGATGGATGAGGCATGCTGATCATACTAGCGCTTCATGTCTTCTTGGCTGGCTTCGAGGTTGGCCCTGGCAAGTTCCCTGAACGGCCGGGTCTGGTTACGGAGGGTCAAGAGGTACTTATATACATCAGGGGGAGTCTTCTGAGGGGCCACCTCCCACCCTTCTTTGACCAGGCTGAGGGGGCCCCGGACGGGGTGTCCATACAATAGTTCGAACGGACTGAAGCCCAGGGATTTCTGGGGGACTTCCCTGTAAGCGAACAGGAGGCACGGGAGCAGCACGTCCCATTGGCGACGTAAGGGTTCTTCCAGGCCCATGATCATCCCCTTGAGAGTGCGGTTAAATCGTTCTACTAGTCCGTTCCCTTGCGGGTGATAGGGGGTCGTGAATTTGTAGGTGACCCCGCACTGTTGCCATAGGGACTTCATGTACTTGGAGATAAAGTTCATGCCCCTGTCACTGACGACTTCTCAGGGGAAGCCCACCCGCGAGAAGATCCCCATCAGGGCTCGGCCCACCACAGGCGCCGTCACGGTCCGGAGAGGTATGGCCTCGGGATAGCGGGTGGCATGGTCCACCAGGACAAGGATGAACCGGTGTCCCTGTGCTGTCCGGGGCTCCAAGGGTCCCACAATGTCGATTCCCACCCGCTCAAAGGGGGTGGTGACGATGGGAAAGGGTTGCAGGGGGACTTTAAGTTTTCGGCCGCTCTTCCCGCTGGCCTGGCAGGTGGGGCAGGCCCGGAAGTGGTTTGCTACATCGTTCCACATCTTCGGCCAGTAGAAGTGGGTCACCAGGCGGCTGTACGTCTTGTCCTGCCCCAGGTGCCCGGCAAGAGGCACATCGTGTGCCAAGTTCAATAGGAAGTCTCTGAATCGGAGGGGGACCACCAGCACCCGGCTGGCTCCAAGCTCTGCAATCTTTTGCTCGCTGTAGAGCAGCTCGTTGTCCCAGTAGATCCAGTGGGCCCCCGAGGCATCCCCTGCGCTCTGGGCTATGGCTTGCTGTCGGAGTCCCTCGAGGGAGGGACACGCTCTTTGTTCCTGGCGGAATTGTTCCTGAGTGGGGCCACCTTCTTGACGCCACTGGGCCAGCTCTGGAAGGTCTCGGAGTTGATCATGTTCTTCGTTGCCGGACCCCGGGGGACCAGGCTCAGGGGGTGTTTCTTCTGTGACGATCGGCGGAGGAGGTTCAGGCCACTCCGGTTCCTCTGGACTGGAGATGGCGCGGGCGGCCATGGATCGGGTCGTGACACAGACCCATTCAGGGAGACCAAGCATCCCCAGGGGCTCCCTCCGCTCAACGGCTGACCAGGGGGAGCTCTCGAGGTCGTTCCCCAGAAGGCAGTCCACTGGGGCGTCGTCGCGGACAGTCACTTTTAGCATGCCGGACACCCCTCCCCACTCGAAGGGGACGCAGGCCATCTGGCATAAGCTTTCGGAGTTGTCGGCCGACCGTACTGGACAAAGTACATTGGGTAGGATCTGGTCAGGGGTCACCAGATGGCAGCGGACTGCGGTCACACTGGCCCCGGTGTCCCGGAGGGCTTCAGCCCGGAGTCTTTTGATGGTGACCCACTGGCTGTATTTCTGCGTGTTGGCGCAGCCACCCACCCCCATACTGTTAAGACACTGCTGGGAGTCATAGCCACCCACCCACATACTGTTAGACACTGCTGGGAGTCATAGCCACCCACCCCTCATATGTGTGCACACTGCTGAAAGTCATAGGCACACACCCCCATACTGTTAGACACTGCTGGGAGTCATGGCCACCCACCCACATACTGTTAGACACTGCTGGGAGTCATAGCCACCCACCCACATACTGTTAGACACTGCTGGGAGTCATAGCCACCCACCCACATACTGTTAGACACAGCTGGGAGTCATAGCCACCCATCCCCTTACTGTTAGACACTGCTGGGATCATAGCCACCCACCCCTGATATGCGTGCACACTGCTGGGAGTCATAGCCACCCACCCCCATACTGTTAGACACTGCTGGGAGTCATAGCCACCCACTCCTCATATGTGTGCACACTGCTAGGAGTCATATGCACCCCCCTCATACTGTTAGACACTGCTGGGAGTCATAGCCACCCACCCACATACTGTTAGACACTACTGAGAGTCATAGGCACACACCCACATACTGTTAGACACTGCTGGGAGTCATAGCCATCCACCCCCATACTGTTAGACACTGCTGGGAGTCATAGGCACACACCCCTAAAATGTGTGCACACTGCTGGGAGTCATAGGCACACCCCAAACTGTTAGACACTGCTGGGAGTCATAGCCCACCACCCACATACTGTTAGACACTGCTGGGAGTCATAGCCACCCACCCCTCATATGTGTGCACACTGCTGGGAGTCATAGGCAGACACACCCATACTGTTAGACACTGCTGAGAGTCATAGCCACCCACTCCTCATATGTGTGCACATTGCTAGGGGTCATAGGCACACACCCCCATACTGTTAGACACTGCTGGGAGTCATAGCCACCAACCCACATACTGTTAGACACTGCTGAGAGTCATAGGCACACACCCACATACTGTTAGACACTGCTGGGAGTCATAGCCACCCACCCACATACTGTTAGACACTGCTGGGAGTCATAGCCACCCACCCCTCATATGTGTGCACACTGCTGGGAGTCATAGGCACACACCCCCATATTGTTAGACACTGCTGGGAGTCATAGCCACCGACCCACATACTGTTAGACACTGCTGGGAGTCATAGGCACACACCCCTCATATGTGCGCACACTGCTGGGAGTCATAGGCACACCCCCATACTGTTAGACACTGCTGGGAGTCATAGCCACCCGCCCACATACTGTTAGACACTGCTGGGAGTCATAGCCACCCACCCCCATACTGTTAGACACTGCTAGGAGTCATAGCCACCCACCCACATACTGTTAGACACTGCTGGGAGTCATAGGCACACACCCCTCATATGTATGCACACTGCTGGGAGTCATAGGCACACCCCCATACTGTTAGACACTGCTGGGAGTCATAGCCACCCACCCACATACTGTTAGACACTGCTGGGAGTCATAGCCACCCACCCCTCATATGTGTGCACACTGCTGGGAGTCATAGGCACACACCCCTATACTGTTAGACACTGCTGGGAGTCATAGCCACCCGCCCCATACTGTTAGACACTACTGGGAGTCATAGGCACACACCCCTCATATGTGTGCACACTGCTGGGAGTCATAGCCACCCACCCCCATACTGTTAGACACTGCTGGGAGTCATAGCCACTCACCCCCATACTGTTAGACACTGCTGGGAGTCATAGCCACCCACCCCCATACTGTTAGACACTGCTGGGAGTCATAGCCACCCATCCACATACTGTTAGATACTGCTGGGAGGGATAGCGACCCACCCACATACTGTTAGACACCGCTGGGAGTCATAGGCACACACCCCTCAAATGTGTGCACACTGCTGGGAGTCTGTAACAAAGAGCCCAGGTCAGCAGAGGAGAGCGTATCCGAGAGAGAATGGTGGGTCACTAACACGAGTGCACGTCCTTCTTTACACCCTCAGAACGAATGGTCGTCGGACGGAGAAGAACTGTGGCACCAATACAAAGAGGAAGAATTCGAGGATGGCCCCTTTTAATCCGCCACAATGGACTACAGGTTCACGCCCCCAGTTGACGCAGGTCTCTCAGGACTGGAGAAAAAGCCAGAAGAAACAGTATTGGCGTGTGGTGTCACCGAGGAGTGTTTCGTTTGCCTCGGAGAGCCGGTGAAACTACGAGGAGAAGGAGAAGGACTGCTTCGAGTCCCCGTGGATCCGAAGAAGGAGGATCCGGTGCCTGGAGTCCAACGTTTCCATGCTTCGCCCAGCCACACTCTACAAGGAGGAGTGTGGCTCACGCAGGTGCGTCGGCGTGTGTCGGGCTGGTTGGGGAGGCGGGGATAGGCTGGGTCGAGAACTCAGAGTGAAGCGCAGAGCACTTGTAAATACTTGTACATATCGTGTTCACTGGCTGTACCCCTCCCCTACACTTCCCTCACTGGCACCACCCTGTGATTGAGTGTGAAATAGCTGTAAATACGCTCACTCGCGCACTGGTGACTTATTTCCCCCACACTCCCTGGGTCCTTACATTCGGATTAAGAAGTCAGAATCAATCCCTGACCTTGGTGTTTCTTTACTCTTTCGCATGTCCCATGGAGGAGAGCCTTCATATCTTGCCAGGAGGACTAAAGGCACACCAGAAGAGTCAACAAACACGGATCTCGCATCATTGGCCCGGGAAAGACTTACCTTACAAAAGAAAAAAAACCTTGGAAAATTAAAATTGTATATCCCCAGACCTAGTCTCCGTGCACTTCCTTCGACCCCGCCACAGAGTCATAGCCACCCACCCCCATACTGTTAGACACTGCTGGGAGTCATAGCCACCCACCCACATACTGTTAGACACTGCTGGGAGTCATAGCCACCCACCCACATACTGTTAGACACTGCTGGGAGTCATAGTCACCCACCCACATACTGTTAGACACTGCTGGGAGTCATAGGCACACACCCCTCATATGTGTGCACACTGCTGGGAGTCATAGCCACCCACCCCCATACTGTTAGACACTGCTGGGAGTCATAGCCACCCACCTCCATACTGCTAGACACTGCTGGGAGTCATAGCCACCCACCCACATACTGTTAGACACTGCTGGGAGTCATAGCCACCCACCCACATACTGTTAGACACTGCTGGGAGTCATAGCCACCCACCTCCATACTGCTAGACACTGCTGGGAGTCATAGCCACCCACCCACATACTGTTAGACACTGCTGGGAGTCATAGCCACCCGCCCACATACTGTTAGACACTGCTGGGAGTCATAGCCACCCAGCCCTCATATGTGTGCACACTGCTGAAAGTCATAGGCACACACCCCCATACTGTTAGACACTGCTGGGAGTCATAGCCACCCACCCCCATACTGTTAGACACTGCTGGGAGTCATAGCCACCCACCCCATACAGTTAGACACTGCTGGTGGTCATAGCCACCCAACCACATACTGTTAGACACTGCTGGGAGTCATAGTCACCCACCCACATACTGTTAGACACTGCTGGGAGTCATAGGCACACACCCCTCATATGTGTGCACACTGCTGGGAGTCATAGCCACCCACCCCCATACTGTTAGACACTGCTGGGAGTCATAGCCACCCACCCCCATACTGTTAAGACACTGCTGGGAGTCATAGCCACCCACCCACATACTGTTAGACACTGCTGGGAGTCATAGCCACCCACCCCTCATATGTGGGCACACTGCTGAAAGTCATAGGCACACACCCCCATACTGTTAGACACTGCTGGGAGTCATAGCCACCCACCCACATACTGTTAGAAACTGTTGGGAGTCATAGCGACCCACCCACATACTGTTAGACACTGCTGGGAGTCATAGGCACACACCCCTCATATGTGCGCACACTGCTGAGAGTCATAGGCACACCCCCATACTGTTCGACACTGCTGGGAGTCATAGCCACCCACCCACATACTGTTAGACACTGCTGGGAGTCATAGCCACCCACCCCCATACTGTTAGACACTGCTAGGAGTCATAGCCACCCACCCACATACTTTTAGACACTGCTGGGAGTCATAGGCACACACCCCCGTATTGTTAGACACTGCTGGGAGTCATAGCCACCGACCCACATACTGTTAGACACTGCTGGGAGTCATAGGCACACACCCCTCATATGTGCGCACACTGCTGGGAGTCATAGGCACACCCCCATACTGTTAGACAATGCTGGGAGTCATAGCCACCCACCCACATACTGTTAGACACTGCTGGGAGTCATAGCCACCCACCCCCATACTGTTAGACACTGCTAGGAGTCATAGCCACCCACCCACATACTGTTAGACACTGCTGGGAGTCATAGGCACACACCCCTCATATGTATGCACACTGCTGGGAGTCATAGGCACACCCCCATACTGTTAGACACTGCTGGGAGTCATAGCCACCCACCCACATACTGTTAGACACTGCTGGGAGTCATAGCCACCCACCCCTCATATGTGTGCACACTGCTGGGAGTCATAGGCACACACCCCTATACTGTTAGACACTGCTGGGAGTCATAGCCACCCGCCCCATACTGTTAGACACTACTGGGAGTCATAGGCACACACCCCTCATATGTGTGCACACTGCTGGGAGTCATAGCCACCCACCCCCATACTGTTAGACACTGCTGGGAGTCATAGCCACTCACCCCCATACTGTTAGACACTGCTGGGAGTCATAGCCACCCACCCCCATACTGTTAGACACTGCTGGGAGTCATAGCCACCCATCCACATACTGTTAGATACTGCTGGGAGTGATAGCGACCCACCCACATACTGTTAGACACCGCTGGGAGTCATAGGCACACACCCCTCAAATGTGTGCACCCTGCTGGGAGTCTGTAACAAAGAGCCCAGGTCAGCAGAGGAGAGCGTATCCGAGAGAGAATGGTGGGTCACTAACACGAGTGCACGTCCTTCTTTACACCCTCAGAACGAATGGTCGTCGGACGGAGAAGAACTGTGGCACCAATACAAAGAGGAAGAATTCGAGGATGGCCCCTTTTAATCCGCCACAATGGACTACAGGTTCACGCCCCCAGTTGACGCAGGTCTCTCAGGACTGGAGAAAAAGCCAGAAGAAACAGTATTGGCGTGTGATGTCACCGAGGAGTGTTTCGTTTACCTCGGAGAGCCGGTGAAACTACGAGGAGAAGGAGAAGGACTGCTTCGAGTCCCCGTGGATCCGAAGAAGGAGGATCCGGTGCCTGGAGGCCAACGTTTCCATGCTTCGCCCAGCCACACTCTACAAGGAGGAGTGTGGCTCACGCAGGTGCGTCGGCGTGTGTCGGGCTGGTTGGGGAGGCGGGGATAGGCTGGGTCGAGAACTCAGAGTGAAACGCAGAGCACTTGTAAATACTTGTACATATCGTGTTCACTGGCTGTACCCCTCCCCTACACTTCCCTCACTGGCACCACCCTGTGATTGAGTGTGAAATAGCTGTAAATACGCTCACTCGCGCACTGGTGACTTATTTCCCCCACACTCCCTGGGTCCTTACATTCGGATTAAGAAGTCAGAATCAATCCCTGACCTTGGTGTTTCTTTACTCTTTCGCATGTCCCATGGAGGAGAGCCTTCATATCTTGCCAGGAGGACTAAAGGCACACCAGAAGAGTCAACAAACACGGATCTCGCATCATTGGCCCGGGAAAGACTTACCTTACAAAAGAAAAAAAACCTTGGAAAATTAAAATTGTATATCCCCAGACCTAGTCTCCGTGCACTTCCTTCTACCCCGCCACAGAGTCATAGCCACCCACCCCCATGCTGTTAGACACTGCTGGGAGTCATAGCCACCAGTTTCCCACATACTGTTAGACACTGCTGGGAGTCATAGCCACCCACCCACATACTGTTAGACACTGCTGGGAGTCATAGTCACCCACCCACATACTGTTAGACACTGCTGGGAGTCATAGGCACACACCCCTCATATGTGTGCACACTGCTGGGAGTCATAGCCACCCACCCCCATACTGTTAGACACTGCTGGGAGTCATAGCCACCCACCTCCATACTGCTAGACACTGCTGGGAGTCATAGCCACCCACCCACATACTGTTAGACACTGCTGGGAGTCATAGCCACCCAGCCCTCATATGTGTGCACACTGCTGAAAGTCATAGGCACACACCCCCATACTGTTAGACACTGCTGGGAGTCATAGCCACCCACCCCCATACTGTTAGACACTGCTGGGAGTCATAGCCACCCACCCCATACAGTTAGACACTGCTGGTGGTCATAGCCACCCAACCACATACTGTTAGACACTGCTGGGAGTCATAGTCACCCACCCACATACTGTTAGACACTGCTGGGAGTCATAGGCACACACCCCTCATATGTGTGCACACTGCTGGGAGTCATAGCCACCCACCCACATACTGTTAGACACTGCTGGGAGTCATAGCCACCCACCCCCATACTGTTAAGACACTGCTGGGAGTCATAGCCACCCACCCACATACTGTTAGACACTGCTGGGAGTCATAGCCACCCACCCCTCATATGTGTGCACACTGCTGAGTCATAGGCACACACCCCCATACTGTTAGACACTGCTGGGAGTCATAGCCACCCACCCACATACTGTTACAAACTGCTGGGAGTCATAGCCACCCACCCACATACTGTTAGACACTGCTTGGAGTCATAGCCACCCACCCACATACTGTTAGATACTATTGGGAGTCATAGGCACACACCCCGCATATGTGTGCACACTGCTGGGAGTCATAGCCACCCACCCCCATACTGTTAGACACTGCTGGGAGTCATATCCACCCACCCCATACTGTTAGACACTACTGAGAGTCATAGCCACCCACCCGCATACTGTTAGACACTGCTGGGAGTCATAGCCACCCACCCACATACTGTTAGACACTGCTGGGAGTCATAGCCACCCATCCCATTACTGTTAGACACTGCTGGGAGTCATAGCCACCCACCCCTCATATGTGTGCACACTGCTGGGAGTCATAGGCACACCCCCATACTGTTAGACACTGCTGGGAGTCATAGCCCACCACCCACATACTGTTAGACACTGCTGGGAGTCATAGCCACCCACCCCTCATATGTGTGCACACTGCTGGGAGTCAAAGGCACACACCCCCATACTGTTAGACAATGCTGGGAGTCATAGCCACCCACCCACATACTGTTAGACACTACTGGGAGTCATAGGCACACACCCCTCATATGTGTGCACACTGCCAGGAGTCATAGCCACCCACCCCCATACTGTTAGACAGGGGACCCGGAGGGTCGGCCGAGTAAGGGGGGAGAGGCCTCCGACGAGGGCCCTCTCCGGTAATCGTACAGCCAAGTAACTTCCCCCCCACAGACAGACACCACACAAGGATAAGTTCTGCACACTTTTATAGATATCTTTAGGCAAGGTGATGAGCGGTACAGCAGGTCTAGGACACGAGGGTCCCGTGAATTCTAGTCTCTTTGGGGAAGAAGGGGTAGCGGGACAGTCTGAGTACCGGTCCGGTACCGAAGCAGCCCAAGGTGGAGCTCACAATCCTCGAGCTGGAGGGTTCGCAAAGAGGAGCCGCGGCAGCGCCAGCAGGCTTGGAAGATGGTTCTCGACGAGGAGGGCCGCGGCAGCGCCAGCAGGCCTTGAAGATGGTTCACGATGAGGAGCCGCGGCAGCGCCAGCAGGCTTTGAAGATGGTTCACGATGAGGAGGGCCGCGGCAGCGCCAGCAGGCCTTGAAGATGGTTCACGACGAGGAGGGCCGCGGCAGCGCCAGCAGGCCTTGAAGATGGTTCACGACGATGATGAGCCGCGGCAGCGCCAGCAGGCCTTCAAAGATGGTTCACGACGAGGAGCCGCGGCAGCGCCAGCAGGCCTCCAAGGACGAGTTCGTCTCGGTGTCTCTCGACTCCAGGATACAACTGCCTTCCTGCTCTGGAGCTGCCCCAGTTATAGGTCTGGCGCCCTTTGATGTCCGGGCCCTCGCACTTGGAGGTCGGGAGGTCCGGGATGAGGGAGTCCAGACACCCAGCAGAGGGGTGGAGCCAGCGCCCAGGGAGGCTGGGTGCGATCGACACCTGGCGGAGGGGAGCCGTTGACACTTCTTCTCCCATTGACCTGCCAAGTGGTCTCTTCACCCCCTGGGTGGATGGTGGTGCCTCGATGTCGGGGCCTGGCTGGGCCCGAGGCCGAGGTCGACCCGAGGCCACGAGGCCTGGTCGTGTAGTGTCCAAAATGGCGGCTGTGGGGACAGTGGTTCTGGAAGGGGCCCGGGCCAGCCGATACTGGGGTGTTCAGGAGCTGGGGTTCCGTCGGGGAAGGGCCGTGGGTTGCCCCGGCGGGTTACAGGGGTTGTTCTTGTCCGGGAAACAGGAGGAGCAGGGGTCCGTGATCCGCCATGCGGGGAGGGATCGGGCCTTCCACGAGGCCTGTCCAACATGCGTCCCCCCCAGTTGAAGGCAGGGAGAGTCACCCATCCTCTTGGGTACTCTCCTCGCCGAGGCTGAAGAAGCGGGACAGGCCGTCTGCGTTGGCGTGGTCCTGGCCGGGGCGATGCTCCACAGTGAAATCCATCCCCTGCAGGGAGATGGATCAACGCAACAGCTTCGGGTTTTCTCCCCGCATCTGCATCAGCCATTGCAGGGGTCGGTGATTGGTTTGCACCCGGAAGTGGGTACCGAAGAGATAGGGCCGGAGCTTCTTGAGGGCCCACACTACGGCGAAGGCCTCCCGCTCGATGGTGCTCCAGCGTTGTTCTCGGGCCAGCAGGCGTCGGCTGATGAAGGCCACTGGCTGATCGACCCCCCCGGGGTTGAGTTGGGAGAGGACGGCCCCAACGCCATGATCTGAGGCGTCCGTCTGTACAATGAATTCCCGGCTGTAGTCGGGGGCCTGGAGCACGGGGGCGGTGCACATGGCGGACTTCAAGTTCTCAAAGGCCGCCTGACATTCAGGAGTCCAGTTGACTTTCTGGGGGTTCTTTTTGGACGTGAGTTCTGTGAGGGGCCCCACAATGCTGCCATAGTCTTTTACGAACCGCCGGTAGTACCCAGTGAGCCCCAGGAAGGCTCGGACCTCTGTCTGGGTGACCGGGGGCTCCCAGGCCTGGATGGCGGCAATCTTGAGCTGGAGGGGGGCCACCAGGCCACTTCCCGCTTGGTGCCCCAGGTAGGTCACGGACCCTTGGCCGATCTGGCACTTGTTGGCCTTGATGGTGAGCCTGGCCTGCCGGAGGGCGTTCAGGACCTCCCGGAGGTGGTGGAGGTGTTCTGCCCAGTGGCGGCTGTATACAGCAATATCGTCCAGATAGGCGGCGCTGAATTCCTCGAGCCCCGCCAGCACCTTGTTTACGAGTCTCTCGAAGGTGGCGGGTGCGATTTTCATTCCGAACGGCATCACCTTGAAGTGGTAGTGGCCATCCGGGGTAGAGAAGGCGGATCGCTCCCGGGCCCCCGGGGTGAGGCCGATCTGCCAATAGCCCGCTGTCAAGTCGAAGATGCTCAGGTAGCGGGCGGCCCCCATGCGGTCAATCAGCTCATCTGCCCGGGGAATGGGATGAGCGTCGGTCCTGGTGACGGCGTTCAGACCTCGATAGTCGATACAGAACCTGAGCTCGGGGGCGACGCCCGGGGCGGCGACCTTGGAGACCAGCACGACCGGGCTGGCCCAGGGGCTGTCGGACGGCTCGATCACTCCCAGAGCTAGCATTTTGGAGACTTCCGACTGGATGCAGGCGCGTACTCGATCAGGCACTCGGTACGCCCTGTGTCGGATAGGGGGGCTATCCCCGGTGTCAACGTCGCGGAGGCACCAGGGGGTGACCCCAGGGATGAGGGAGAACAGGTCGGCAAATTGGAGTAGCAGTTCTTGACAGTCTTGGCGTTGCGCCGGGGACAGGGCATCGGAGAGGTGGACTCCCTCCATGGAGCCGTCCTTCTCGAGCGTTTTCAGAAGATCAGAGAGGGGCTCGGAGTCTTCTTCAGCCCCACTGTCGGTAGCCATCAGGAGGCTAAGTTCGGAGCGCACAAAGTGGGGCTTGAGTCTATTGGCGTGGAGGACAAGTAGGGGGTTTCGGGGTGATTCCATGTCTACCAGGTAGGTGACGGGTCCCTTGCGCTCCACCACTTTGAATGGTCCCATCCATTTGTCCTGTAGGGCGCAAGGTTCAACCGGGGACATCACCCAGACCTGTTGTCCCGGCTCGAACTCGATGGATGAGGCATGCTGATCATACTAGCGCTTCATGTCTTCTTGGCTGGCTTCGAGGTTGGCCCTGGCAAGTTCCCTGAACGGCCGGGTCTGGTTACGGAGGGTCAAGAGGTACTTATATACATCAGGGGGAGTCTTCTGAGGGGCCACCTCCCACCCTTCTTTGACCAGGCTGAGGGGGCCCCGGACGGGGTGTCCATACAATAGTTCGAACGGACTGAAGCCCAGGGATTTCTGGGGGACTTCCCTGTAAGCGAACAGGAGGCACGGGAGCAGCACGTCCCATTGGCGACGTAAGGGTTCTTCCAGGCCCATGATCATCCCCTTGAGAGTGCGGTTAAATCGTTCTACTAGTCCGTTCCCTTGCGGGTGATAGGGGGTCGTGAATTTGTAGGTGACCCCGCACTGTTGCCATAGGGACTTCATGTACTTGGAGATAAAGTTCATGCCCCTGTCACTGACGACTTCTCAGGGGAAGCCCACCCGCGAGAAGATCCCCATCAGGGCTCGGCCCACCACAGGCGCCGTCACGGTCCGGAGAGGTATGGCCTCGGGATAGCGGGTGGCATGGTCCACCAGGACAAGGATGAACCGGTGTCCCTGTGCTGTCCGGGGCTCCAAGGGTCCCACAATGTCGATTCCCACCCGCTCAAAGGGGGTGGTGACGATGGGAAAGGGTTGCAGGGGGACTTTAAGTTTTCGGCCGCTCTTCCCGCTGGCCTGGCAGGTGGGGCAGGCCCGGAAGTGGTTTGCTACATCGTTCCACATCTTCGGCCAGTAGAAGTGGGTCACCAGGCGGCTGTACGTCTTGTCCTGCCCCAGGTGCCCGGCAAGAGGCACATCGTGTGCCAAGTTCAATAGGAAGTCTCTGAATCGGAGGGGGACCACCAGCACCCGGCTGGCTCCAAGCTCTGCAATCTTTTGCTCGCTGTAGAGCAGCTCGTTGTCCCAGTAGATCCAGTGGGCCCCCGAGGCATCCCCTGCGCTCTGGGCTATGGCTTGCTGTCGGAGTCCCTCGAGGGAGGGACACGCTCTTTGTTCCTGGCGGAATTGTTCCTGAGTGGGGCCACCTTCTTGACGCCACTGGGCCAGCTCTGGAAGGTCTCGGAGTTGATCATGTTCTTCGTTGCCGGACCCCGGGGGACCAGGCTCAGGGGGTGTTTCTTCTGTGACGATCGGCGGAGGAGGTTCAGGCCACTCCGGTTCCTCTGGACTGGAGATGGCGCGGGCGGCCATGGATCGGGTCGTGACACAGACCCATTCAGGGAGACCAAGCATCCCCAGGGGCTCCCTCCGCTCAACGGCTGACCAGGGGGAGCTCTCGAGGTCGTTCCCCAGAAGGCAGTCCACTGGGGCGTCGTCGCGGACAGTCACTTTTAGCATGCCGGACACCCCTCCCCACTCGAAGGGGACGCAGGCCATCTGGCATAAGCTTTCGGAGTTGTCGGCCGACCGTACTGGACAAAGTACATTGGGTAGGATCTGGTCAGGGGTCACCAGATGGCAGCGGACTGCGGTCACACTGGCCCCGGTGTCCCGGAGGGCTTCAGCCCGGAGTCTTTTGATGGTGACCCACTGGCTGTATTTCTGCGTGTTGGCGCAGCCACCCACCCCCATACTGTTAAGACACTGCTGGGAGTCATAGCCACCCACCCACATACTGTTAGACACTGCTGGGAGTCATAGCCACCCACCCCTCATATGTGTGCACACTGCTGAAAGTCATAGGCACACACCCCCATACTGTTAGACACTGCTGGGAGTCATGGCCACCCACCCACATACTGTTAGACACTGCTGGGAGTCATAGCCACCCACCCACATACTGTTAGACACTGCTGAGAGTCATAGCCACCCACCCACATACTGTTAGACACAGCTGGGAGTCATAGCCACCCATCCCCTTACTGTTAGACACTGCTGGGATCATAGCCACCCACCCCTGATATGCGTGCACACTGCTGGGAGTCATAGCCACCCACCCCCATACTGTTAGACACTGCTGGGAGTCATAGCCACCCACTCCTCATATGTGTGCACACTGCTAGGAGTCATATGCACCCCCCTCATACTGTTAGACACTGCTGGGAGTCATAGCCACCCACCCACATACTGTTAGACACTACTGAGAGTCATAGGCACACACCCACATACTGTTAGACACTGCTGGGAGTCATAGCCATCCACCCCCATACTGTTAGACACTGCTGGGAGTCATAGGCACACACCCCTAAAATGTGTGCACACTGCTGGGAGTCATAGGCACACCCCAAACTGTTAGACACTGCTGGGAGTCATAGCCCACCACCCACATACTGTTAGACACTGCTGGGAGTCATAGCCACCCACCCCTCATATGTGTGCACACTGCTGGGAGTCATAGGCAGACACACCCATACTGTTAGACACTGCTGAGAGTCATAGGCAAACACCCCTCATATGTGTGCACACTGCTGGGAGTCATAGCCACCCACCCCCATACTGTTAGACACTGCTGGGAGTCATAGCCACCCACTCCTCATATGTGTGCACACTGCTAGGAGTCATAGGCACACCCCCATACTGTTAGACACTGCTGGGAGTCATAGCCACCCACCCACATACTGTTAGACACTACTGAGAGTCATAGGCACACACCCGCATACTGTTAGACACTGCTGGGAGTCATAGCCATCCACCCCCATACTGTTAGACACTGCTGGGAGTCATAGCCACCCACCCACATACTGTTAGACACTGCTGGGAGTCATAGGCACACACCCCTGATATGTGTGCACACTGCTGGGAGTCATAGGCACACCCCCAAACTGTTAGACATTGCTGGGAGTCATAGCCCACCACCCACATACTGTTAGACACTGCTGGGAGTCATAGCCACCCACCCCTCATATGTGTGCACACTGCTGGGAGTCATAGGCAACCCCCCCATACTGTTAGACACTGCTGGGAGTCATAGCCACCCACCCACATACTGTTAGACACTGCTGGGAGTCATAGCCACCCACCCACATACTGTTAGACACTGCTGGGAGTCATAGACACACACCCACATACTGTTAGACACTGCTGGGAGTCATAGACACACACCCACATACTGTTAGACACTGCTGGGAGTCATAGCCACCCACCCACATACTGTTAGACACTGCTGGGAGTCATAGGCACACACCCCTCATATGTGTGCACACTGCTGGGAGTCATAGCCACCCACCCCCATACTGTTAGACACTGCTGGGAGTCATAGCCACCCACCCCCATACTGTTAAGACACTGCTGGGAGTCATAGCCACCCACCCACATACTGTTAGACACTGCTGGGAGTCATAGCCACCCACCCCTCATATGTGTGCACACTGCTGAAAGTCATAGGCACACACCCCCATACTGTTAGACACTGCTGGGAGTCATAGCCACCCACCCACATACTGTTAGACACTGCTGGGAGTCATAGCCACCCATCCCCTTACTGTTAGACACTGCTGGGAGTCATAGCCACCCACCCCTCATATGTGTGCACACTGCTGGGAGTCATAGGCAGACACACCCATACTGTTAGACACTGCTGAGAGTCATAGGCAAACACCCCTCATATTTGTGCACACTGCAGGGAGTCATAGCCACCCACCCCCATACTGTTAGACACTGCTGGGAGTCATAGCCACCCACTCCTCATATGTGTACACACTGCTAGGAGTCATATGCACCCCCCCATACTGTTAGACACTGCTGGGAGTCATAGCCACCCACCCACATACTGTTAGACACTACTGAGAGTCATAGGCACACACCCACACACTGTTAGACACTGCTGGGAGTCATAGCCATCCACCCCCATACTGTTAGACACTGCTGGGAGTCATAGGCACCCACCCCTCATATGTGTGCACACTGCTGGGAGTCATAGGCACACCCCCAAACTGTTAGACACTGCTGGAAGTCATAGCCCACCAGCCACATACTGTTAGACACTGCTGGGAGTCATAGCCACCCACCCCTCATATGTGTGCACACTGCTGGGAGTCATAGGCACACACCCCTCATATGTGTGCACACTGCTGGGAGTCATAGGCAGACACACCCATACTGTTAGACACTACTGGGAGTCATAGCCACCCACCCGCATACTGTTAGACACTGCTGGGAGTCATAGCCACCCACCCACATACTGTTAGACACTGCTGGGAGTCATAGCCACCCATCCCCTTACTGTTAGACACTGCTGGGAGTCATAGGCAAACACCCCTCATATGTGTGCACACTGCTGGGAGTCATAGCCACCCACCCCCATACTGTTAGACACTGCTGGGAGTCATAGCCACCTACTCCTCATATGTGTGCACACTGCTAGGAGTCATAGGCACACCCCCCATACTGTTAGACACTGCTGGGAGTCATAGCCACCCACCCACATACTGTTAAACACTACTGAGAGTCATAGGTACACACCCACATACTGTTGGACACTGCTGGGAGTCATAGCCATCCACCCCCATACTGTTAGACGCTGCTGGGAGTCATAGCCACCCGCCCACATACTGTTAGACACTGCTGGGAGTCATAGGCACACACCCCTCATATGTGTGCACACTGCTGGGAGTCATAGGCACACCCCCATTCTGTTAGACACTGCTGGGAGTCATAGCCCACCACCCACATACTGTTAGACACTGCTGGGAGTCATAGCCACCCACCCCTCATATGTGTGCACACTGCTGGGAGTCATAGGCACAAACCCCCATACTGTTAGACACTGCTGGGAGTCATAGCCACATACTGTTAGACACTACTGGGAGTCATAGGCACACACCCCTCATATGTGTGCACACTGCCAGGAGTCATAGCCACCCACCCCTATACTGTTACACTGCTGGGAGTCATAGCCACCCACCCCCATACTGTTAGACACTGCTGGTAGTCATAGCCACCCACCCCCATACTGTTAGACACTGCTGGGAGTCATAGCCACCCATCCACATGCTGTTAGACACTGCTGGGAGTCATAGCCACCCACCCACATACTGTTAGACACTGCTGGGAGTCATAGGCACACACCCCTCATATGTGTGCACACTGCTGGGAGTCTGTAACAAAGAGCCCAGGTCAGCAGAGGAGAGCGTATCCGAGAGAGAATGGTGGGTCACTAACACAAGTGCACCTCCCTCTTTACACCCTCAGAATGAATGGTCGTTGGACGGAGAAGAACTGTGGCACCAATACAAAGAGGAAGAATTCGAGGATGGCCCCTTTTAATCCGCCACAATGGACTACAGGTTCACGCCCTCAGTTGACGCAGGTCTCCCAGGAATGGAGAAAAAGCCGGAAGAAACAGTATCGGCGTGTGATGTCACCGAGGAGTGTTTTGTTTGCCTCGGAGAGCCGGTGAAACTACGAGGAGAAGGAGAAGGACTGCTTCGAGTCCCCGTGGATCCGAAGAAGGAGGTTCCGGTGCCTGGAGGCCAACGTTTTCATGCTTCGCCCAGCCACACTCAACAAGGAGTAGTGTGGCTTACGCAGGTGCGTCGGCCTGTGTCGGGCTGGTTGGGGAGGCGGGGAGAGGCTGGGACTGAGAACTCCGAGTGAAGCGCAGAGCACTTGTAAATACCTGTACATATTGTGTTCACTGGCTGTACCCCTCCCCACACTACCCTCACCTTCCCTCACTGGCACCACGCTGTGATTGAGTGTGAAATAGCTGTAAATACACTCACTCACGTACTGGTGACTTATTCCCCCCACACTCCCTGGGTCCTTACATTGGGAATAAGAAGTCAGAATCAATCCCTGACCTTGGTGTTTCTTTACTCTTTCGCATGTCCCACGGAGGAGAGCCTTCATACCTTGGAAAAATAAAACCGTATATCCCCAGACCTAGTCTCCGTGCCCTTCCTTCTACCCCGCCACAGAGTCATAGCCACCCACCCCCATACTGTTAGACACTGCTGGGAGTCATAGCCACCCACCCCATACTGTTAGACACTGCTGGGAGTCATAGCCACCCACCCACATACTGTTAGAAACTGCTGGGAGTCATAGGCACAGACCCCTCATATGTGTGCACACTGCTGGGAGTCATAGACACCAACCCCCATACTGTTAGACACTGCTGGGAGTCATAGCCACCCACCCCTCATATGTGTGCACACTGCTGGGAGTCATAGCCACCCACATACTGTTAGACACTGCTGGGAGTCATAGCCACCCACCCACATACTGTTAGACACTGCTGGGAGTCATAGACACACACCCACATACTGTTAGACACTTCTGGGAGTCATAGCCACCCACCCACATACTGTTAGACACTGCTGGGAGTCATAGCCACCCATCCCATTACTGTTAGACACTGCTGGGAGTCATAGCCACCCACCCCTCATATGTGTGCACACTGCTGGGAGTCATAGGCACACCCCCATACTGTTAGACACTGCTGGGAGTCATAGCCCACCACCCACATACTGTTAGACACTGCTGGGAGTCATAGCCACCCACCCCTCATATGTGTGCACACTGCTGGGAGTCATAGGCACACACCCCCATACTGTTAGACACTGCTGAGAGTCATAGCCACCCACCCACATACATACTGTTAGAGGGGGCGTGGCTTGAGCGTCGATGGCGGTGGTCGCCTAAACGCTCGGCTCCGAGACAGAGCCCGTATTAATCCTGTTCCGAGAGGGTCCCGGGCGCCCCAGCCCCCCCAAACCGAAGTGCGCCGACGGGGCAGACTCGGAGGCGACCTCGGAGGACCCGGGAAACAGCTGGCGGAGAAAGAACGGCGCCTGCTCCGTCTCCGTAGACCCTGGACAGACCGCGAACCTGGGAGGCCGCCGACTCCGGACCAGTCCTCCACCCTACCTCCCCCGCCGGAAGAGCGGAGCTGTGGCCGGGTGCCTGATCGACCAAAGACTTTGTGGAGCCTGTGGGGAGACGCCCGCCAAGACTGCTTCTGATCTGCCTGCACCACGGGGGCCCTGAGAGACGGCGAGCGCGACGAGGGGTGCTGCGCTGCTGAGAGTGGTGCTGCTCGCCCAGGTGATGCCCTGAACCTGATATTGGACGTACCCAGTGCCCTCACGGGTGAAAGCGCGTAGGCCCCCCTCAGACTTGAGGGTGCACCGGGAGCAGCAGCTTGGAGCCTGGACAGTCCGCCTGGTGATGGCCGGGTCCGGAGGGTGCACCAGAAAACAACGGTGATTGGGGAGCTATAGCTGTAAAGGGTTTTTTAGAGATTTCAGATAGTGAGGGCGCTCTACCTAAATTCAACGTCAAAAAGTCACTGGGGAATGAGTAGGGGAGTAGTGCGTAAAGAGCGAACGGAGAAGCCCTTAACCGTTCACACAGAAAATCAGAAGACTTTCACAAACATAGAACAGCAATGCTTTTGCACAAACAATGAAAGTGTAACTCCAAGATTTCAAGTATAGTATGATAAATGTCTTTGTAACAAAATAAACAGATGCAGATCCTTGTGTTTTTTCTTTTAGGTAGGTTGTTTAATAAGTCCACAACCGTAGTGATGGTCCACAATCAGCCGACAAGTGTTTCGTCGTGTTTAAGTTGAGTCAACATGACTCTTCAGGGCTCGTGGTACGACCCACAAATCGGTAGGTCGAAAATGGTAAGTAGTTGTATTTCGGGTGGAAAGTTCAGTGTTTAGAAGTTGACGACATCTAAACAGGACTCATATTTCTTAGCTCTGAATCTAGAGCAAAGGAGAGGTTCATCTGTGTGTTTTCAAACCGCCAGGTATAGCGGATGTTCACACGAGTTATACTTAATACGTGTGTGTATTAAACTGTACCGGGAGGGGATCCAACTCTTGGTAAAGTGCAGTAGTTACGTTATAGTCATTCTATGGATTTCGAGCGAAGATATGGTATCCCTCCTCTTGTGTATTCCCGGTCGTCCGTCTTTCGAAACACGGCGACCGGGAATACCTAAAAGAAAAAACACAAGGATCTGCATCTGTTTATTTTGTTACAAAGACATTTATCATACTATACTTGAAATTTTGGAGTTAAACTTTAATTGTGTGTGCGAGAGCATTGCTGTTCTGTGATTGGGGAGCTGCCTCCCGACGATGGCCGCTCCCCACCTTTCCCCCCCCCCCTGCTGGTTGGTCCCGGGGACAAGATCGCAGTAGCCCGCCGGACGGTCGAGAACTCCGAGCCCCCCGCACCATCTCATTGGGGCCCGGCTGGCAGCTCACGGCGGCATGCACCCACGCGAACTCATTGGACGCAGTGTGCGGGGACCCCCCCCGGCTTGACTCCTCCTGGGCCCCCCGCTGGAAGACACTGTAATTATGGGGAAGCCAAAGGGTCCTAAAGGTGGAGCCAAGGTCGCCTCGGACACAGAGGCCACCGACAAAGAAGACAGGCTGGATCCGGAGAAGCCGGGGGGCCCTCAGCTACAACAGCAATTTGATAGAATCCTAGAGGCAATTGTGGACACACTGTCGGCCCTCCAGCAAGACATCGCTCAGGTGGCGACGAGTCTGGGCCTGCTTCGAGCAGATCACGGTAAGCTCTCGGACAGGGTTAAAGACGTGGAGAGCTCGATAGGAACCTTGGAACCCGCGCAAAAGACTCTGGCTGCTACCATGAAAGACGCTCTAACCCGCATTGGAGACCTGGAGAGACGGGCGGAGGACGCGGAAGGGCGCAATAGGAGAAATAACATCCGCGTAGTGGGCCTACCAGAGAAAACGGCGACATGGTGGCCTACCTAGAGGATTGGCTCCGGACTGTGGTGGCGCCTGAGGGGCTCTCCTCCTTTTACAACTGGAGCAAGCCCACAGGGTGCCGGCCAGACCGCCACAACAGGGCCGCTCCCCACGTCCGGTAGTGGCGCGGCTGCTGCATTTCCGTGACAGGGATCACCTCCTCAACGCCGCCAGGCAAAACGGACCGTATCAGGTGGAGAACAGCCAAGTGAACATTTTCCCGGACTATACCTACGAAACACAACGGAAGCGTACCTCCTTCCTGGCGATCAAACGGGAATTGCGGAGCGAGGGCATTCAGTATTCCCTGTTGTTTCCGACGAAACTTCGCATCATCCTGGACGGCACGACCAAATTCTTTGACAATTCGGAGGACGTCTGCAGCTGGCTTGAGTTATACAGAGCAGGCAAGGACGGTTTTGGATCCTCTTTCCAATCCACATCGGAGATGGGTCGTCAACGGAGGTCAAAGAGGATCCGGAATCGCCGTGGTAGATCGGGCAGGCCCTCGACGGTGGGGACGGCGACGGAGCGGCGAGGGGTGCTGGTGCTGGTCTCCAACATATCTGGCTCCCAAGGCGGACCAGCTGCGGAGGACTCGGAGACCGTGGTGGTGGGCATCAGTCGGACACGGAGGACTCAGAAACTGACAGTGTGAATCTACCCGTGATAACCCCAGATTCGGCGGAGGGCCTGCTAGATGGTCAGGGATGACCCTGGGTGAGCTAATTCCGATTACGGGGGGGGGGGGGGGGATGGTGGGTGTGGGGGGGTCCTGGGGGGGGAGATGATGGTTAATGATACGAGGAGTGGGTTGGGGTCTCAACTTTTTCCAGACCTAAACGATTGGGGGCTCGATTACGTCTCCGTAGTACGGAGGCGCGGAGACCCCCTATTGACGCTCGGCTCCCTCTCAGCCCTTAAGGCATGTCTGCGGTGGCTACCGTCAGGTTAGTTGGGGGGGAGGGGGTTTTCAAGGGTAAGGTTTGGATGGGGACTGGATGGTACTATTTGGGACCTGTTCTTGGGGGGTGGGATAGGAGTGTGGGATTGAGGGGAGTTCTGTTATTGTTGAAGGGGACAACTGCCATTGGTGTGGATCTAATTGAGAGTTCGATCTTGCTCGAGCATTACCGGGGGAAACTGAGTGTGACACTATGGGACAATGGCTGATCTATCCAACATAAAATGCATTACCTGGAATGTGCGGGGCCTACACACCATGTCCAGACAGCATAGGGTCCATGCCTACCTGGTGTGCAGGGGGGTACAAATAGCGCTGCTACAGGAGACACAACTCACTAAGCCAGAAGGATTGGCGCTACAGCGTAGGTGGAGAGGGCAAGTGTATTACAAGTCGTATTCAGCTTATGCAAGAGGCGCGTTGATTTGGGTGAGAGCCGGGGTGCCCTTACAGGTTACTGAAACTGTGGTAGATCCAGAGGGGCGGTTTGTGGCCATCACCGGCAACCTGGGGGGCAGAGCCTTGAACATATGCTGCATTTACGCGCCTAACGTGGACCAACTCTCTTTCCTGACCGCACTGTCGGACTCCTTGGCCCACTGTTTATCGGGACCCCCTCTTAGTGGGGGGAGACTTTATAATTCAGTGGTGGACGTTGATCTCGACCGATCCCATCCCCCCCTTCCGGACTCTCCAGTTCGTCGAGTAGCCAAAGGTAGAAGGGAATGGCAGGCCCAGTGGGGACTGACAGACATTTGGCGAGCACAACACCCGCGTACTCGGGACTACTCTCATTTCTCTGGCATGCACGAGCTGCACGTGCGGCTGGATGGGCTGTTAGGATCGGCGGAACTAGTGTCTGCGGCTGTGAGATCTGAGTACCTGACTAGGACCATCTCCGACCACAATCCTCTATTAGCAGACTTCCGGTGGTTTCCAGGTACCCCCAGTGTGCCCACTTGGAAGCTACGCCCCGAGATCTTGGAAGACCTGGTGTTCAAGACAGAACTGAAGGATAAAATCGCTGAGTACTTTGTAGAGAATGTGGGTACGGCTGGGTCGAGAGCCACGGAGTGGGATGCATTTAAAGTGGTGGTTCGGGGATACTGTATAACAAAGAAGGTGGGAATGCGTAGGGTTATTCTAGATGATCTGGCTAAGGCTGATCGGAAACTCAGCGAGATGGAGCTTCTTCGCCCCGGCAACCCGGAACTGCAGGGGCAGGCCCTGGCAGCGAGAGAAGCGGTGGCCGTGGAAGTTGAACGGCTCCGTAGCTTCGACTATAGGGCTTACTTGACCAGGTCGCTAGCAGAGGGGGACAAGTCGGGAGCGCTCCTAGCCTGGCTGGCCAATCCCATGAGGCGAACCACCCCCACGATGACCATGCGCACTGCGGCGGGCAACGAGGTATGTACCCAGCCCGAGATCCTCGATTGCTATATGCGTGATTATGAGGAATTGTATCGTAGTAGACTGGCGCAGGACACTACCCCGGTAGACGAATATTTACAGTCACTGCTGATCCCCACTCTGGAGCCTGAACAGGCGAAAGATCTGGGGAGGGATGTGGAGCTAGGGGAAATCCGTTGTGCCATAAAAGGGATGGCGAGAAACAAAACTCCAGGCCTAGACGGACTTCCGGTGGAGTTTTACTCCACCTACGTGGACCTCCTGGCCCCCAGGTTGCTGGTGGTGTATAGGGAGGCGAAACGCTTGGGGCGCCTCCCCGGGTCGATGTGCGAGGCCTTGGTGGTCCCCCTCCTCAAACCAGATAAGGAGGGCAGTGATCCGGCATCTTACCGACCGCTTTCGATGCTTACAGTTGACTACAAGATCTTGAGCAGCATACTAGCCTCGAGACTGTTAGGCCACATGAGCTCCCTGGTCCATGTCGATCAGGCGGGATTCATACCCAAGCGTAACACGACGATGAATATCCGTCGCTTGCTTCGACTATTGGGGGAGACCCACCTTGAGGCCCCTTGCCCCTTGATCCTCTCGATCGACCTAGAAAAGGCTTTTGATAGATTGGAGTGGACATACCTCCATAGAGTCCTGGCACACTTTGGTCTGGGGGAGGGGTTTCTGCGGTGGACCGCAGTCCTATAGGCTTCAGCAACGGCCAGGGTGCGCTCGGGCCCATTGATTTCCCAACAATACCCGGTGGAACGGGGCACGAGGCAGGGATGCTCTTTGTCCCCCCTGCTCTTTGCACTCGCGGTGGAACCGCTGGCGCTATCGATTCGGACTGGGGCCTACTTCCAGGGGTTGCGGACCTCGACAGGGCAGCAATTCATCTCCCTTTATGCCGACGACCTATTGCTATTTCTGGAGGATGCCAGAGAAGCCTTGACCGGGGCTAACACGGCACTCACGGCCTTTGGAGAGCTCTCGGGCCTGAAGGTGAACTGGGCGAAAACTTGCCTGTTCCCGGTCCAAAAGGGGGAGCCCCAACCTGATACCACCAGAGAGATCAGATGGGAGCCCAGCTACCTCAAATACCTAAGGGTGTATGTGTATCATGACCATGCGGATATCCTGGACGGCAACATTGCCCGCTGTATCCGAGCACTGAGAGGTACAATGGGCTTTTGGGCCACCCTGCCGCTATCAGTGGCTGGCCGTATTGCACTGCTGAAAATGGTGGCACTCCCTCGGCTGTTGTATTACTATAGGACGCTCCCGGTCTGGATCACGTTGGCCACCTTCCGGACCTTGAACTCCATGCTGGTGACGTTCCTCTGGGGATCGGGCCGCCGGAGAGTGGCGCTCAAGACCCTGATGAGACCAAAATCGGAGGGGGGGCTAGCGGTGCCTGACTTTGAGAAATACTACCTAGCTGCACAATTGCAGACTTACACCCAGGAGGTGGCGCGGGAATTTCGAGGCCCGGAGGAGGGGAGGGGGCGCGGTATGCCCAGACACGTTATATCCTACATTGCACTGCGACAACGGTTGGCCTTGAGGGACCTCACGCATGAGGAACGCACCATACGGTCGTGCTGGAACCGAATACATAGCCGAGCGGAGCTGAAGCGCCCATGTGCTCCGGAGATCCCATTGGGGATACTCACTGCCTTGCCACACGGTGGCGATTGGTCTCGGTTGAGGCATTGGGAAGATGCAGGGCTACAATTGGTGGGTGACCTATACGAGGACGGAGTGTTGCTACCGTTTCAGGCAATTCTGGATCGCTTTGACATTCCCCGTGGCGATTTCCTACTTCACGCGGCGGTTGTGAGGGCGATTCAGGCGTATTGGCAGAACGGCCTGGAGGAACCTCCGACATCAGAGGCATGCCAATTTGTTATGATGTCGTCAGGGATGGTCAAGGTGGTGACATGCTTATATTCCAGACTGATTAATGAGGGGCTACCTCCGCTGGATGTGCTCAGGGCTAGGTGGACAGTTGACATAGGGAAAGACATACCGGAGACTACATGGGCCCAGCTGATGCGCCGCGCCTAGAAGGGCACTCGTCACGCCCGGTTTCAACTGGTTCACTTTTATATACTACACCGGGCCTACTTGACCCCAGAGAAAGTACAGAAATACTTTACCTCGGACACGACGGCTTGCCCCAGATGCCGGGCACCTGCGGCTAATCTCATACATATGTTGTGGTCTTGCCCTGCGTTATCCTCATACTGGTCGTTGATAGGAGATACCCTCAAAGAGGTTACTGGGAGGGACCTGGTGTTTGATGCCGCGGTTGGAATCCTGCATTGGATCCCCCACACTTCCAGAAACAAACTCTCCAGTAAATTTATCGACCTGGGGCTTCTATTGGCAAAACGGGAGGTAACTAGGCATTGGAAAGCACGAGTTGGTCCAACAGGCACTAAATGGCGCAATGAACTTCTAAAATGGGCTACTGGGGAGAGCACCCTGAGGTACCAACTGGCGAGGCGACAGCAGAACGAGAAGGTGTTAGAAGCAGCGCAAAAGTGGGAGACTTTGGTGCAGGCCCTGCGCGATTACAACACTTCCAGTGACTCTGATAGCAATGAGGGTGTACAACCTCCGACCCAATAACTTTGTTTCACCACGTTTCTCCTCGATGATGAGATAGGTTTCCTACCGCAAGCTCTTGGTACATACACAAGCACACCAATGGCGGGGTGGGTGGGAGGGTGGTAGATAGAGGAAAGGGGGAAGCGGGGTAATCTTTCACCACATTTGAAGTTGTTTTCATACTATTTGCTTGGCTCTTGGTCCTCTGGGGGGGTTGGATTAGATGGGAGGGGTTGAATGTTTTACACTTGTTTAGAAAAGCAGACGAAGACCGTACATTTATCCTGGCCGATACCAGGAGACTGCCAGACCATTCGGCATGGGATCACCGTAAGCGCCGCCCAGCCTCCGGGATGTGGGCTGAATGGCTGTGTAGACGGAGTACTTCCTATTGGGGTCTCTTTTATTTCATTGCTAATGTTATTGCATCCTGGTACCGGCATGTAATTTGAACTAATTCCTGCAATAAAAATATATTAAAAAAAAAAAAAAAAAATACATACTGTTAGAAACTGCTGGGAGTCATAGCCACCCACCCCCATACTGTTAGACACTGCTGTTTGGCTGTGGCCAGGACATTTTTTTCTAATGGTGTGCACACAGGAGTAATGTTTTTTGTGGTTGTGAGAGTCTTTTGCACCCCCCTAGTGCTGCTTCAGGTTTTCGCGAGTGCTTTATTGGGGGGGTGCGATTCGTATTTGTTGGTGCTGTCGGCTCACACGGGACGTTATTGGTGTTTTCGCGTAGGCTTTATTGAGGGCTGTGCGGTTCGTATGTGTTGGTACGGCTCGCTCCTAGGGCCGTTGTGGGTGTGGGGGTTCGCATAGGCTTTATTGAGGGGTGTGCGGTTGGTATGTGTTGGTACGGCTCGCTCCCACGGGCCGTTGTGGGTGTGGGGGTTTGCGTAGGCCTCATTGAGGGGTGTGCGGTTTGTATGTGTTGGTACGGCTCGCTCCTACGGGCCGTTGTGGGCGTGGGTTTTGCGTAGGCCTTATTGAGGGGTGTGCGGTTTGTATATGTTGGTGCGGCTCGCTTATTTTGCGATGTTTTCCGTACGTATCAGGCGTCAAGCGCGACTACGTTTGCCCGTACAAATCGCGTACTGGTTCACCGTTCACGATCGTACTAGTTTGGTCGTAAGGCATGTTTACAAATCGTACGGTTAGAAATCCGACGCCATTTCGTACGTCTCTTCGGTTATAGTTCGTACGGGTCGCTTATATTCGGACGTATTTTCGGGATACGGATCGTACTTCCAATTTCGGACGGTCTTTTATGAATCGTACGGAGACGGCTACGAATACGGGTCGTACAACGGATTTTTTTACCGGATCGGAATCGACGTCACAATATTATTTCTCCTAATAATTTTTTTCAATAGCTATAAATATATATTTCTTTAAAAGTATGAAAAATAAAATATTATTTATATGTACACTTTGTAATTAATTAAAATGTTTAAATTACTTTTATCATTCACTTTCTGTTAAACCTTATGCTTATAAATATGTTAATGTGATTATAAAATGTACAGTTTATTTTCAATATTAATTTTACTAATTTATAAAATAAATATTATCATTTTGTAACCAACAAAAATGTTACTATTTTTAAATCTGTAAAAAATGTATCTAACAATGATTTGTACTATAAAATACTAAAAAAGGTATGTACAATAAATATAAATTATTTTCAACATGTTTCCTATTAAAATATTTCTATTTTGTATGTGATTTACAGTAATTGTTATGAAATAAATTGTACACCATGTAATTATATTCGTTATGGAAAATTTACTTTTCCAATATATGTGAATTAACATAAAAATTATCTCAATGCAATTTATGATTATTTTTAATATACAAATATTTACTTGCTTTTACATTTTTTTAAACTATTGACTTACAAAATTAAACTGCAAATAAAAACTTTTCCTCTACTTCCCATTTCTTTTTACATCTTAATAAACTGTTTGTAAATGTTTTCACTTAACCATGTGTGTGTCTCCTTTTTTAATTTTCTAAATAAAATATAATGTAAATATGTTTTAAAAATCATAAAAATTGTGATTTATCAATGTATTACTAATATAACAATAAATACAATTACTACTATAGTTAATATATTTACAAACAAATAATAATTGTAATATTCTACCAAGCAAAATGTATATCTCTACAAAGTTTTTGCTATTCCCACTCCACCAACTATAAACTCAGTGAAGGTGCTGGACATTCAACCCTAATAAATTACTATTCCCACTCCACCAAGTATAAACTCAGGGAAGGTTCTGGACAGTAAACCCATATAAATTACTATTCCCACTCCACCAAGTATAAACTCAGGGAAGGTGCTGCACAGTAAACCCATATACATTAATATTTCCACTCCACCAATTATAAAGTCAGGGAAGGTGCTGGACATTCAACCCATATAAATTACTATTCCCAATCCACCAAGTATAAACTCAGGGAAGGTGCTGGACAGTAAATCCATATAAATTACTATTCCCACTCCAACAAGTATAAAGTCAGGGAAGGTGCTGGACATTCAACCGATATAAATTACTATTCCCACTCCACCAAGTATAAAGTCAGGGAAGGTGCTGGACATTCAACCCATATAAATTACTATTCCCACTCCACCAAGTATAAACTCAGGGAAGGTGCTGGACAGTAAACCCATAAAAATTACTATTCCCACTCCACCAAGTATAAACTCAGGGAAGGTGCTGGACAGTAAACCCATATAAATTACTATTCTCACTCCACCAAGTATAAAGTCAGGGAAGGGTCTGAACATTCTGAGGAAAATGGAATTTTAATGGTCTATGTGTCCCCTACGTGTACCCCAACGTGTAGTATATGTGCATGACATCCATGCATTTTCCCTCCATGGCCGAAAATGAAGACGCATTTGCATTTGCGTCCAACGTTAACATGTCAGTTATTCGGTCCTCCATGAAAACAAAGTTAATTTGGCTCTTAGGCCTATGTTGCCAACGTCTTTACATGGTGCACGTTTAAAGATGCACCCGTTTTGTGGCCCAGCCGAGCCAGGCCCTGAATTCAGGCTCCGAGCCTCTTCTGACTCTGAAAGCTGCAGTTTAGGTATGCATCCCGACCTCTCCCCCACTTATTTCCAGCCGAGAGGTGCCTGGCCTAGCCCGCCTGCCTGCCAGCTGCAGTTTAGGTATGCATCCCGACCTCTCCCCCACTTATTTCCAGCCGAGAGGTGCCCGGCCTAGCCCGCCTGCCTGCCAAGACAGTATTTTGCCTACAAGTTATCTGTTCAGCTCCACGGATCCACATTCCTAGCTAACGAACAGGATAAACATATCCTGCCTGCAGAAGATAGAGCCCAGTCTTTCTGTCTCCATGCAAGTGATTTACTGAACCAGCTTCCATAGAAGATCCATCGCCCCACGCAATACATAAAGAAATATATGCATACACCAGCCTTTAGTGATGAGCAGCCTTTGCCCTGGCGGCCTTTAAGTCAAGCAACATGTACTCCAAACATAAGATACCAGATACCAGATAATGCCAAAGGTACAGGTCGCTCTGACATCCTAGACTCTCCTACTAGTGCTAGAAGTCAGCGCCCCCCCAGCTCTCCTCGGTTACACGTCAATGTCACGTCACGACCAGTTTTGCGCGCACAAGTAGGTTAAAGGTTCCAGCTGCCCATGCAGGCCCCCTCTATGCACCCACCCACTTATGACACACCTCTGACACATCTAGTGAACACCTCTTTTCACGCCTCAGTTACGCCCATGTGCTCTTATCTCTCTCTTGCTCCGCCTGGAGTGATCCGCCTTTTCTTTGATTGAACTCAATGTATGGTTTGACTATATATATTGTACTCTGTGAATAAAATGTTAGATATCCCTTCCTGAACCTTAGTGGTGATGGAACCCGATTCTCCCCTGGCTCGAGCCATTGAAATAAAGACCTTTTGAACTCGGACACCACGCACTCTGCCTCTCATTTTATGAGCTATTCATATTGATATTTAATGTATAGAAAAATGTTCTGGTAAATATTATTTACGACATTCTGGCGCCCGAACAGGGACCAGTCCCCTTCCCCACTCGCCGGTGATGTAGGTCGAGCCTCCTACCCCTTCTACAGTCGTGACGGAGCACAAGTGTACACAACGCGGGATTTCCTGCCTACTCCCTCAGGCCCACGGAGGAGACGGAGACTGCGACCAGGCATCCACACGAGGCGGTGAGGATTGCGGACCATCCCGACCAGAGCCCAAGCCGAGAGAGCAAGGTCCGAGGTATCCCGAAGCCCACCTGATCCAAGGCGCATGCGCAGCATCAGACGTCGTAGCAGTCCAGTCCAGTCGAGTTTCCGAGGCCTTCAGTTCTGCTTCCCGGTGAGTACCGTTATTGGGAACGCATAGAGACGGGTTCATTTATTTGAGCCCGGTAAAGACGGATCTGGGTACACAGTTCCGGTAAAGACGGGTCCACTTTTGTGGATGCGGTAAAGACGTGTCTCCTTACGAGACCGGTATGGCTGTGCTGTTTTTGCAGTGCATAAAGTAAATTAAGTTTTTCAAAAAACGTGTATTTTTATGTACTAGTCAGGATGTATCTGTTTTAATGTTTTAATGTTGTAGTGTGAATGGTTGTTCTCAGTCTATTTTTGTGTATATTGTGTTATCGTTAAAGCTAGTTCCAACATGCCACTGTTTTCGAAATTACGTCAGATAGGGACCAGGAAAGGGATACTAGAAGAGGCCGTTCCCGTCCCGCCCAGAGATACTCCTGGTCATTTTATGTACCAAAAACACGGGCTAGATGCCATTCTGTTTTTAGACTTATGGGTGGACTACACTAAAGATCTGGATGAAAAGTATAGATGGCCTGCCTCAGGAACATGGGATCCTGAATGCATTATGAGAATAGAGGAAGCCCTATGGAAAAAGAAATCAAGACAGTCCCAGAAAAATGCCATTGAATTATGGCGTAAAGAAGCGCATAGGAGAACCGAAAAAGAAATAAATAAAGCAGATAGGGCTAGACAAGCAGAGGAAAAAGCTAGAGAAAAAGAACTAAAAGAAGAAGGCGAACGAGTCAGGGCAGAACAAGTAGACCGAGAAAGAAACGCCCTTATCACAGGCATGTACCCCGTTCTCGCCGAGGGTCTACCTAAAGTGGCCCCGGAAGGACCTAGTAATTTGCCACCACCCCTGATCCCGACCAAAGTACGTCAGCATAAACAGACAGAAGCTGAGGCATTTATTTCCTCCTATCTAGCAGAGCCTGCTCCGGATTACGCAGCAGCCCCACCTCCTCGTCCCGTTATTAATCCGAACAATCCTTTTTTTCTCCCTCTGCCCGCATCACAGACTCAGCCCACACCGACTCAGCCTACCCAGACGTTGCCTCTTGTGGCACCGATGTTACCTCATCAGACCGTAGGGACAGTTAGAGATGACGCAGGACAAGGGGCAGTGGGAGGGGCAGCGGCACCCCGAACACCGCCACCAACACGATCAGTGCAGGACTTACGGACGCCCCCGCCAATGACATCACCCTATAGGACTATGTCTGTCCCAATATCACAGTGTATATACGATCCTATACCAGGCACAGGTTCCCTGTTAGTGAACTCAATCCGACTAAGACGAGCTACGGATTTTCTATTACCATTACCAGACATGAAAGAACACTTAGACAATATATACTGTTTCATTCGAACGGGGGAAGGACCAGAGAGTATAGAGAACGCCATGAAACATAGAAAGGTAGAGGTCAAAAACATGATTCTACGTTTTTTTATAAATTGTCTGATCAGGGACCAGGGCCAGCCAGGAAAAGGAGTAACTAGAGGTATGATTGATTGGAGTGACAACATATCTGCCTGTAAACATGATACAATGGGAAAGACAGACTGCATGTATAAGAAAATACGAAAAGAGATTTTAAAAATCCACCAGAAAGAGGCCGAAGAGAAAGAAGATACAACCTCAGAGGAGGATGACACCGAGAATCCCGATAGAATTGCTTATGTAGGTAGAGCAAGACCATTCGACAGGCCCATATGTCTTGATTACCACAAGAAGGGACCCCTTATAAAAGAACGGTTTTCTCTCGAAAATCTGTTCCAAGCTACTGAGAACGCACTGAAAAAACGAGTAGAGTGTGACAGACCCCACACCACACATGAACAAGAATTGGCCCGGTCAGCAGTTCAATGGGCGTCTAACTCCAATATATATAATGGTGACGTAGTGGCTCAGACCTTTTTGACTCTCTCTCCAAATGAACAGCGTTTAGCTGGTATTTACATGGTTCAACATCTGATCACGTTGTATGAAAGTCAATATGCTGATCCCGGTCCCTTGTACAAATTACTAGACGACATACTGTTAGATAGATGGACAAGTGCAGGTACTGAATTAATGTCATTCTGGACCAACGACATAAGTATGTGACTTTTCTGTCCTCGAGTATGATTCCTGTCCCACACCACGACAGACAGGGTTTACACATAGACAGAACCCCCTTCGAGAAGTGCATCCCGTAAAAGACAATGATGGTGCACTTCAACGAGTATTTGTTTACACACCCCTAACGAAAATGGAAATATTGGAAATGAAAAAGATGCTGCCCTGTCATGATAAAGACCCAGGGGGATTCCATCATGAATTAAAGGACATTCTCCGCATAGGGGATTACACGTACGCTGATATTATTAAGCTACTGGAAGTACTGTTACCTGCTGGTATTTATGAGAAACTTAAAGAAAAAGACTGGGAATTGGGAGAGAAAAAGATTAACTGGGCATTATTGGAAACAGAAGATAAAGGGAGGCTCCCTGGTACAGGTCTTGGGGATCTAGCTAAAGGATTACCTGAACTCCTGATACCGGTACTGCCGAGATTATTGATTACTAAAAAGGAGGATTGGGATGCTATTTCAGCCTGTAAACAGAAACCAGATGAAGATACTAGTGATTTTTATTCCAGATTCGAGAAATGCTTTTCTATTAATAGTGGCCTTAAGCCAAGTAGTGAATCATACCCACATCTTTTTGTAAGCAAATTAGTAGAGAACTCATCAGCCCCGATCAAGAATAGAGTACTGAAGGTTGAGAGTACTTGGCAAGCAAACAACCCTTCCCAAATGTTACAAATGTTACAGTACCACCAGAACAGAATTAGAGAAGAACAGGAACATGAAAAGAGACGTTTGAAAGACACGAAAATGAAAGTACTAGTAGCTCAATCAGTACCAGCAGATGGCCATAAAAAGGGCACGGCACCTGCTAAGGGAAATTGCAATTACTGCAAACAGCCAGGTCACTATGTGAATGAGTGTGCAGTCCTGAAACATAACATAGCTACAGGCAAGACAAAACCGCGTCCTCCTAGACAGGATAACAACACTCAGAACACCCAACAGCCACAGAATTCGCAACAGACAGTAGCAGTGCCTCAACCAATAGCTGCTACACAACAGGTCACTCAGCAAATGTACCAGTACGCCCAGTCAGACTACCCAGAATACCAACAGTACTCATGAAATAGCCTAGAGAGGGAGGTTGGCTTGCCCCTTATTGAGATTCCTGTAGATCAAGAGGGTCCCTATGTACATAGTCGTGTATTGGGAAAAGACAGTAAATTTCTGATTGACACAGGGGCAAGCAGGACTACAATCAGTCATGACGAGGTTCCAGGGGCACCCCTCTCAGGCTCACAGAACGTTGCCCTTGGTTTTTCAGGACAGCCTATTGTTAACGAAGTGTCAAAGCCAGTTTCCCTAGAAGTTGGTCCATTGTCCCGTACTACAGACTTGTTACTTACTAAGTCATGCCCAGAGAACTTGCTAGGTATAAAGACATTGAAAGAACTAGGAGCAGTGATTTGTTGTTCTCCGGAAGGAGTGAGATTGTTTTTACGTGATTTTAAAGGACATTATGTGTTGAGAGATTTTGATCCCAGACTCCAGAATGTACCACAGCATTTATGGGCACAAGGTCCGACTGATGTAGGTTGCATGCACATCACGCCACACCGTGTCACTCTCAGACAAGGAGTTGTACTGCCACGAATCCGACAATACAATTTACCACCTGATGCCATAGTAGCATTATTGAAAATTGTTGACAAACTTATTGCACAAGGAGTGGTTGTAGAAACTGACTCCAATGTATGTAATTCGCCTATTATCCCTATTCTTAAACGAACTGACCCAAATGCGCCTCCAGTCTACAGATTAGTGATCGACCTTCGAGAATTAAATAAATGCATAATACCACAGTACCCAGTAGTCCCAGACATTTCCTCATTGTTGACCGCAATTGATTCTGAAGCGACGTTCTTCACTGTAATCGATCTCAAGAACGCCTTCTTTAGTGTCCCAATTCATCCGGAGAGCCAGTACTTATTCGGATTCAGTTTAAATGGACGAAGCTTCAAATTTACGAGGGCTCCTCAAGGGTTCACAGAAAGTCCTAGTATTTACAGCCAAGCATTGAAGAGACAACTTGACAGTATTCACATGCCTACTGACACTGCCCTGCTCCAATACGTTGATGATCTTTTGATCACTGCACGAACAGAAAAAGATTGTGAATGTGCATCACTGACAGTCTTACACTTTCTGGCAGATAAGGGACATAAGGTATCGCCTTCAAAGTTCCAATTCTGTGTCCAGCAAGTTGTTTACCTTGGTCACTTGCTGTCCAAGTGGGGGAGACAGCTTACACCAGACCGCATCCAGTTAATCGCACACCTTCCACAGCCCAAGACACAAAAGGAGGTACGAGCCTTTATTGGCCTCACTTCTTACTGCAGACAATGGATTCCCCAGTATGCATATCTAGCCAAACCACTCATACAGTTGACAACACAGGAGGCAGCGACTTCGACTGTCCTCCCATGGACTCAGGAACATACACTTGCATTTGACAAATTGAAAAAAGCTCTATGTCAAGCACCAGTTTTAGCGACTCCCTGTTACAGCAAGCCTTTTACACTTTTTGTTACTGAACGTGATGGCACAGCATTATCTGTCCTTACACAGGATCAAGCAGGAAAACACAAGCCTTGTGCTTATTTTTCTAGTACATTGGATCCAGTGGCCCAGGCTCTGCCTGCGTGCCTGAAATCAGTTGCAGCGACAGCACTTGCAATCAGACAAAGCAACTCTATTGTGTTAGGCCATCCCTTGACAGTACAGGTCCCACACTCAGTGGAAGTTCTCTTGAACCGAACACAGACTCAACACCTGACTATAGCCAGACTGACAGGTTATGAACTGACATTATTCCAGCCACACATAGAGATCAGACGATGTAGTACCTTAAATCCTGCTACACTCTTGCCCTCGAGCACAACAGACCTTGTACCACACGACTGTGTGGAAGTAGTTAATACCGTCACCAAGCCAAGACAAGACTTGACCGACATTGCACTACCAGACTCAGACCTGACACTCTATGTAGACGGTTCATGCATGAGAACAAGCACAGAAGAGTTAGTGGCCGCATATGCAGTGACTACTGATACTGAAGTCATAGAGACACATCGAATTGACACCCTGTCAGCCCAAGCAGCAGAGCTCATCGCTCTGACACAAGCATGCATACGAGCCAAGAACATGAAAGTAAATATATACACAGATTCACAGTATGCATTCGGAGTCGTACACGACTTTGGAGTCCTCTGGCAAGAGAGAGGTTTTCTGACCTCTCACGGAGCCAAGATTCAGCATGGTCCCCTCATTCAAGCCCTGTTAGATGCAATACATTTGCCTACAGCCATAGCCATCATGAAGTGCAAAGCACATACGAAAGTCACCGACATTATTTCCCAGGGTAACGACCTGGCAGATCGAACAGCAAAACTAACAGCTCAAATGCAAACAGATATTCCAACCGACATGACAAAGACTGAAGTACAGCCACTGACGAATTGCATGACAGTTAGGGATCCCTCACAAGACGTACTCGACATTCAGACACATGCCACTTCAGACGAAATAAAGAAATGGACTGAACAAGGAGGGGTCCAGACAGACTAGGGGTGGATGACAAAAGGCAAAACTACATGGTTCCTACCAGATTCAATGGTTCAAGTTATCATAAATACAGCACATAGTCCGGCACATTTAGGAGAAAAAGCTATGCTAGACAGCATACAGAATATTTGGTTTAACAAGCATCTGCGTGCAGCAGCAAAACAGAAAGTACGTACCTGTATGATCTGTTGCCAGTTCAATCCAGGCAAAGGTATTCCCGTGGAACAAGGTGGATTTCATCCTCCTGACCACCCTTTCGAAGTCCTCCAGATGGATTATATTCAGATGGACAGATGTCGAGGATACAAGTACGTCCTCGTAATTGTATGTGCACTATCCAGATGGACAGAAGCGTACCCAGTCCCAGATTACACTGCTGTAACCACTGCCAGGCAGTTGGTTCGTGAATTCTTCCCGCGATACGGCTTGCCCCGTGTCGTATACTCCGACAACGGTCAGCCATTCTCTTCTGAGCTGATGAAACAAGTATCACTTCTGTTAGGGTACCAATGGAAGTTCCATTGTGTACGACACCCCGAAGCAGCAGGTCTTGTCGAGAGACACAATCAGACTCTCAAGACCAGGTTAGCGAAGGTCTGTGCAGAAAAAGGCGTGGATTGGATGGTAGCCTTGCCGGTTGCCCTCTTTTACATGCGAATGGTAGCTCATTCCAGAACAGGATTGTCTCCCTATGAGGTCATTTTTGGGAGACCGCCGAACATGTGGGGTACGCCCATGCCTAAACGTATAACTGATGTCGACAGTAATATGCTGACAGATTACCTGGCTTCCTTGATGTCTGCACTCCTATCTTGTCGTTCACAGGTTGCAGCTGCCTTCCCGGACAACACTCAGGTGAAAACGCATGCAATCGTTCCCGGAGACCTGGTGTTGGTCCGCAACTTCGACCGTTCAAGCCCTCTGGAACCAAACTCGTGTTACTAACAACAAGGACGGCCGTGAAGATTGAGGGAAGGAAGGGGTGGCTCCATGCCCACCACGTGAAAAGATTCCATGGATTTGGTCCAATAAAAGACTCTGAGGACTCTGAGAACTGTTCCAAGAACAAGAACATTGACATTAAGCCCCCTTTGCTAGAGAAAACTCCGCAACAGGAGTATAAGTTAAAATTGCGGTCTAGTAAGTCAGACAGTTTAATTGTTTAAGTCCCCCTCGGGTGAAGCGGTTAGACAGGTTCCTGACATGTATAAGACAGTAGACCCAAATAGACAGAGAGATAGACAGAGAGCCAAACAAGTACAATACTGCAAATCCCTACGCAGCAGATGTGTAATAACTCTAATCATATTATTTTTCTTTAGTGTGTCGATTATATGTATAAGAATGACGCTACATGTTTTCTTTCCTCCTCTTGGTTCACACATACATTCTTCCTTCAATGACACTGTAGAGCACACCTTCAGTGACCTGCCACCCCATGAATTGTCATATCGACTAGCACTGCGAAATAATACTTTTATTCGTATGTTACATCATTCTCACCAGGCCAGCAATGTAACGAATTGCTGGGTATGTGGCCGACTCCCCCCTTATCAGAAAACGAAGGGAGTTCTGCCTCTCTTTCCTTTCCCGTTTTTGCACAATGGTTCGTGCGGAGCATGGTTTGCTTTAATGACATCTCTAGATAGACATTCCGTAGTTAACAAGGATGAATGGATATATGGCAATTTGAATAAAGTAATGAATGAAGCATGTTATCCAGACATAGATGGTTTTCCCCAGAGGAAAGGAACAGATCTAGAAAATGAGGTGTACGAACAAGGAAATGCGTCCCTTAATTTTATGATTTTAAATGTCCAGTCCGAGAAAACAGCAGGTCCACCATTTATATCAGTTCTACCAGTAAAAGGTGAATTATGTGTTAGTAAACAAGGATCAGTACCTTTAGGACACAGTGATTGTACTACTGTGATCGAGTTCAATGATAAAGGAAAGTCTACTTTCCAAGCTTCCCGTCATTCATATTTCATTTGTGGTCAGACAGCCTATGTACGTCTGCCCTTAGATTGGGGTGGTACGTGTTATATAGCATTTCTATTGCCACCTGTTTTCCTAGCTCCATCCCATTATCATCGAGATTCCAGACTAGTACATGTTAGACATAAGAGAAAAACCGAATCCCCAATTGTCGATCAGACTGAGACAGCTTGGGAGCAATTTACAGATTTCATTAAAGGATATTTCTGGTTCATAGGTCCCATTCAGAATAGTAAATTAATACGTATATTAACAAGAACTTTGGAAGCAGTAGTGAATGAGACTACTTCTGCTCTAGGTAACCTGACCGAGGAACAGTCTGCTATGAGACTTGTTGTTCTTCAGAACCGCCTTGTTCTTGACGTCATCCTGGCAGATAGGGGTGGAGCTTGTAGAGTCATCGGATCCAGTTGTTGTGTGCTTATTCCTAATAACGCACCATCCGTGTATGCAGCAATAACCAGACTCCATAAGATAGCTCACGAGATACACCAGAATCCAGGCACATGGACTTGGTCCGGTTGGCTCTGGAGTATAATATCAGCATGGGGATGGAAAGTACTGTCATTCCTAGGAATAATACTATTGATCATATTCAGTTGCTGTCTCTGTTTACAATGTGGTCCAGCGATTTGTGGCTTATGCTCCACTGCCTGTATTCCCCGTCCACGTTCACGTCCACGAATGACGAAGGACGAACAAATGATGCTGCATGAGCAAATAGATGGTCTCATGAATATTGATGTTTCCTGAAGGGAAAGTAGGGGACAAGGAGGGAATGAGGAAAATGGAATTTTAATGGTCTATGTGTCCCCTACGTGTAACCCAACGTGTAGTATATGTGCATGACATCCATGCATTTTCCCTCCATGGCCGAAAATGAAGACGCATTTACATTTGCGTCCAACGTTAACATGTCAGTTATTCGGTCCTCCATGAAAACAACGTTAATTTGGCTCTTAGGCCTATGTTGCCAACGTCTTTACATGGTGCACGTTTAAAGATGCACCCGTTTCGTGGCCCAGCCGAGCCAGGCCCTGAATTCAGGCTCCAAGCCTCTTCTGACTCTGATAGCTGCAGTTTAGGTATGCATCCCCGACCTCTCCCCCACTTCTTTCCAGCCGAGAGGTGCCCGGCCTAGCCCGCCTGCCTGCCAAGACAGTATTTTGCCTACAAGTTATCTGTTCAGCTCCACGGATCCACATTCCTAGCTAACGAACAGGATAAACATATCCTGCCTGCAGAAGATAGAGCCCAGTCTTTCTGTCTCCATGCAAGTGATTTACTGAACCAGCTTCCATAGAAGATCCATCGCCCCACGCAATACATAAAGAAATATATGCACACACCAGCCTTTAGTGATGAGCAGCCTTTGCCCTGGGGCCTTTAAGTCAAGCAACATGAACTCCAAACATAAGATACCAGATACCAGATAATGCCAAAGGTACAGGTCGCTCTGACATCCTAGACTCTCCTACTAGTACTAGAAGTCAGCGCCCCCCAGCTCTCCTCGGTTACACGTCAATGTCACGTCACGACCAGTTTTGCGCGCACAAGTAGGTTAAAGGTTCCAGCTGCCCATGCAGGCCCCCTCTATGCACCCACCCACTTATGACACACCTCTGACACATCTAGTGAACACCTCTATTCACGCCTCTGTTACGCCCATGTGCTCTTATCTCTCTCTTGCTCCGCCTGGAGCGATCCGCCTTTTCTTTGATTGAACTCAATGTATGGTTTGACTATATATATTGTACTCTGTGAATAAAACGTTAGATATCCCTTCCTGAACCTTAGTGGTGATGGAACCCGATTCTCCCCTGGCTCGAGCCATTGAAATAAAGCCCTTTTGAACTCGGACACCACGGACTCTGCCTCTCATTTTATGAGCTATTCATATTGATATTTAATGTATAGGAAAATGTTCTGGTAAATATTATTTACGACAATTCAACCCATATAAATTACTATTCCCGCTCAACCAAGTATAAACTCAAGGAAGTTGCTGGACAGTAAACCCATATAAATCACTAACCCCACTCCACCAAGTATAAACTCAGGGAAGGTGCTGGACAGTAAACCCATATATATTACTATTCCCACTCCACCAAGTATAAAGTCAGGGAAGGTGCTGTACATTCAACCCATATAAATTACTATTACCACTCCACCAAGTATAAACTCAGGGAAGGTGCTGGACAGTAAACCCATATAAGTTACTATTCCCACTCCACCAAGTATAAACTCAGGGAAGGTGCTGGACAGTAAACCCATATAAATTACTATTCCCACTCCAACAAGTATACACTCATTGAAGATACTAGACACTAAAGCCATATAACTTACAAAAATTCAACAACACACTCCTAAAAAATTTAATATTTTATACAATATTACATTTCAAAAATTAATACCAATTTTAATATTTTTAATTAATTTCTAATTTAATTTCTAAATATTTTTTAAAAATTCCTAGCCTAATTCACAAATCAACCACAACCCAGTCCTAAAACTAAATTATATAATAAAATTAAAAATGTGTATGAAATTTATAAATACATTTTTTTAAATACATTTCAAATAATTTCTTTTTTTTTACAAATATTCCAACATTATTACCCAAAAATTACACTACCCAATCCTAAAACACAAACACTTCAAACACAAATCAATTTGTAATAAATTTATAATTTTAAATATATAACTTAACATAATTATTGCAATATAATGTAAAAAATGTTTCAAAAATTCAAAATATATTCCCCAAAAATTACAGTACACAATCCTAAAACACAAATATTTCATACAATAAAAAATGGTAAATAATTTTCGAAATATAAATAAATAATTTAAAATTATTTTCCAAATTAATTTCAAATAAATTTGTAAATCTAAATAAATAATTTAAATTAATTTAGAAATTAATTTCAAATAAATTTCTAAATTTAAATAAATAATTTCAAACTAATTTTGAAATTAATTTCGAATAAATATCTAAATTTAAATAAATAGAGGAGCCAAGCCTGCAACCGCGATGGCCGCTTAGGCTCTCGGCTCCGCCGACCTTCTTGCTTTGCCTCTACATCCTGTAATTTATCCTGCACTCGAGCCGTGTTTTTGCGATGGTGAAAGGATTCTGCTCCCTTTGGCGTGTTCCCGGGATTTTTACCAGCTGTAACACCGGTGAAACGTCCTCGCTTCTTCCCCGGCCCTTAATGTCCACGAGACCGGGTCTTTGAGTGTTGGGGACGGCCAGCCCCTGCTACAACAACAACGGCCATCGAAGACGGGGAGGAGTCGGCCGGCCGGAGTGAGTCTACTGCACTGCTCTTCCCTTGCTGCAGTCATCCAGCCCACCCAGCGGTTTCGTGTGCCTGAGAGACATCGCAGATCTGGGGGATTACATTGTATCTATTCCCCGCCCGTGAACTGCCCGGACGACTCTTTCATTCTTCCCTAATCTATTGTGGGGGACATTTTGAGCACCACGTACTCGGCGCTTGGCACTGAGGGCTCTGGATCGCGATTGTGGGTCCAGGTGATTGCTGAGACCGCATCAACGCCACAGATCATAACGATATGGAGTCTGCTATTCCTGTGCTCCTGACCCGATTGTACTCTGGTGAGTGTCAGCGGGGTGATCAGTTGGACGCATGGGAGGACAATGGTCGGGCTCGAGAGTTACTACCTGCCAGTGAGCCTCGAGTGAGGAGGAATGCTGGAGCCTATGCTATTGGGGCAACGCCGGGGATCAGTGATGTTCTGGTTGCTCCAGGTGCTTTGCGGGCTGCCCTGCATTGTAGTGCCCAAGACCTGGAGAGTCGGCTGGATGCCATCGCTTCCGCTGTGCGCTTTGCTGACCGTGATTGTTCTCGAGTGCGGGACGCTGCGCCACACCCTGCACTCGACCGCGGTGTATTGCTTACCCCGGTGGAGATGGGAATGTCGGGGGACCAGGATTTCGAGACTGCCATGGTGCTGACTGATATCGCTGGGAAGAGGTCTGGTGTTCGTGGTCTTGCACAGTGGTTGGAGAATCGGCTCCGGACGCCGTGTCCGGCAACTCATTTGTGGTCTGATGGTGTGACTCTCCCTCCTCTCCTGGAACTGATACTACCGGACTGGTCTATTGGCTTTGGGGGATTAATGATGCGCGTGGATCCTTCCCACATCGTCTTTGATCATACACTATTGGTTTTGGCTGACTTTGGTGGGGAAGCTTAACGTCTTATTACGGCCATCCCGTTCGCCCATTTCATCTAAAATGGCGGCTGGTCAGCTGGACTCCGTTGATACAATTGACCGCATGGGACAAGGCTGAGGATGTTTTCTTGATTATTGTTGCACGTACGGCTGGTGATTACGAGGGACAGGCGGGATATTGACTGATCCGAATGTTGGTTCTGTATCGGTTTGAGGGTCGGAGGGTGGGCGGCTGGGAGCCCGTACACTAATTGTTTTCTCCTCCTCCATTTTCCTTTTTCTCTTCTCATCTAACTATATTTCGGGTCTCCTATTTAGGGCGATGGGCACACTGCTGGGGGGATAGGCCATGGCCTTCTGCAGGGGTGCGGGGTGGGGGGTGGTTTCTGTGTATTTTCTTGTTTCCTCCTTGGTTTTATGGCCCTTTTTCTTTATTCTTTTTCTGCCTTATTTTACAGGGTTTCTATGGCGTACTCAGTTTTTGTGGGGTGGGGCAATGGTTTGTCAAGTATAGTGATTGTGTTGATGGCTACTCTGTATTGCTTACTTCGCCCATCACTCCACTTTAATTGTTAAGCTAGTTGCCTTCGTACATTTTGAAAGCCAGCTGTAGATCCTGAAACGACCGCTTGGCATTGGTTCTGTAATCCTTAGAAACAAAACAAAAAAAAAACCTCATCCATCCTGGTATCGTTCTGATACGGACATTATCCTGAGCTACAATGGGGCAATTGGGAGACCTAATGTTGCATGCTTATGGCTTTATTGATTTGCTTGCCCTTGATTGTATCTGCTATACGTACAATAAAGATTTACCAAAAATTAAAAAAAATTAAATAAATAATTTCAAATTAATTTCGAATATATTTCTAAATTTAAATAAATAATTTAAATTAATTTCGAAATTAATTTCAAATAAATATCTAAATTTAAATAAATAATTTAAAATTAATTTCGAAATTTAATTTGTAAATATTTTAAACACTTCCCACCCTATCCCCCTAAAAACCAACATCCCGCTACTAAAACATACATTTTTACAAAATTTTACAATTATAAAACATTTTTTTAAATTTATTTTTATATATTTTAAAACACTTCCCACCCTATTACCCTAAAAACTCACAACCCAGGGGGGGGGGGGGGGGGGGGGGGGGGGGGGGGGTTCGCAAAATGGCGGCCGCTTGAGTGGCCGGTGCAGAGCGGTGGTGAGGACGCTGATTTGAATGAAGCCCAAAGTTTATCGCATATCGGAGCCTGTTGGTTTATAACCTGCGGATGGTAACGTACCAGTGTATCGAGGTTTTTGAAGTGCTGAATCGGGTGCAATGCTGGGGACTTTCGCCCGTCACGGCTCAGCGAGGCTGATAGTAAGGGCGGTTCTGCAGGTGCTGGAGGCTTTCGTCCCCGGCCGCTACGCTTCGGGAGGAGGGCGGAGCCTGCAACTGAATCGTACGCGGAGCTCGACACGGTGCCGATGGAGCTGCGGGAGTGAGGTGATGCCGTGCACAGAGTTTGCCGGGGGATCGTAGCCGATCTGCATATCGGCAGAGGAAGTGGTCCCAGTGCGGAATGGCACCTAAACAGAATCTGAACTCGAAAACGCAATACAAGCAAAAAAGCACCAAGAGAGAAGGTCGAAAATGCAGCTTCAGATGCTACACGAGGGGAAGAATATCCCCAGCAGGATCAGCAAAAGTAGAGGCAACAAGGAGCTCTCAAGACCCGGCTGGCAACTGCCTCCGTTTTTGGACATGCTGGTCAAAGCGGGTAAGGATAAGGGGTCTAAGGATTTGGGAGAGGGTAATGCTACAGATGAGGCTCATGAACTGGGGACTCATTCCATACCCCCTGACCCAAGTACCCGGAGAAATAACTCTGTAGTTGATAGCGTAATAGAGGTTGTAAAGCCTGAAGCCACTAGCAATGAGAACTTGGGAGTCTATGGTGCCCCCCCCCAGGATCGGAGCAGCCGCTAAAGTCTCGCACTTACTGGCTAAATGCACTGGGGAGGATAACATCGCTGTTGAAGCAGAAACAACTGGCTCATTAGAGTCTCCAGTAGCTGAAGTAGAAGCAGTGTTAGACGGGGCAACAGGTGGAGTTGGATGTGAAAAAGAGAATGATCCAAGTGAAGCCTTCTTCTCCGTCTCTGATGGAGGGGCAGAGTGGTCCGAAGAGGATGAGAAACATAGCTCTTGTGTGGGGTCAGAAACCGACCCCGAGGATGACCTGCCGGCTACAACCATGAAATCAAAAAAGGCTGTCTGGGGTCAAGAGCTGGTGCAACGGGAACTAAGCTGGGTCCATTCTTCAGCCCAGCCCCTCCTAGGTAGCCCTTTGATAGAACAGGCCCAAATGTCCCTGCTCGAGATGATACACCAAGAGATTCTAGCACATCGGGAAATCACAGGCTGCGATGAGAAAAATGCAGGGAGTGGTGCGGAAACTCTCTAAGGCATGTGCCACCACGGGGGACAGAGTGTCAAATTTGGAAGAGCGGGTGGTGGCAACAGAAACCGAGATGGCAGAGGCTGTGTCCAAGGTCGATGCTCAATGCTCCCAAGTGACAGATATACAGTGGAAGCTGGAGGAGATGGAAAATAGGCTTCGAAGCTTACTTTTCCAGTAAGCTTTCCCTGAGCTGTCCAGTTGGGATTGGCCAAAGGAGCTACAAATAGTGCACCGTACCCCTTTTAAATTAAGAAGGAACGCTAAGGAAGGGGACAAACCCAGGGTGGTGCTGATATTTCCGGGCAACTTCGTACTACGACAGGCGATCGCTGCGAGGGCAAGACCGGACGCCAGGAGAAACTGTTTTTCATCCGTCCGGACTTTTGCCACGTGACTGTGGAAAGACGCTGGCGTCTTAGGGGGTTGATAAAGCCCTTTCAGGACAGGAAACTCCAAGCATATTTAATAAATCCAGCACAGTTAAAAATCATCAACAAAGGGAAAACAATGTACTTTTCATCTGAAGGCAAGGCCAAGGAGTATCTTGATAGCCTGGGCAAATAGACCCAGATAATAGATCTATCTCTTGGGGTTTTCCCGAATGGTATAAACGGGTGGAAATAGGTCATTGGATAGGGGCTTCGAGTGCGTAAATACTTTGTTTGCTTTCTTTTTTCTCTTTATATGGGCTTTTAGTTGCTAAAGAGTTGTTCTTGTGCTGTCCTCACCGCAAACACTGCACGTCCGTCACATGCACAGACAAGATCTGTGTGCCTCACAGAGTGGGGGGTTGGTGAGTAGGGGGGTAGGTGGGGGGGAATGTGTGAAAAGATGGAAATTGAAAAAGGGAGTTTAAAGTGCATCACAGTGGTTTTGAGTGTATTCGGACATAAGGAGCATTTGATAATAACTAACAGGCTTAAGCTGCAGGGCATGCTGGTAAGTCAAATCCAAAGGTCAGGATGTCAGACATTAGAATCTGTACAGTAAATGTGGGGGGGCTAAATGACTGGAGGAAGAGACAAAGACTGGCCCATTTTGTTTAAATTTAATAAGATCGATGTTCTTTGTCTCCAGGAGACGCATCTCCCCTGGGCAAAGAGGAACCTTCTGTTTTTAAATGGGGTTGACTTGGCTGCCTGCTCATCACAATCCTCAATGATCAGAGGGGTCGTCATTTTGGTTAGGAAGTCTCTGGGAGGTGTTAAAAGGGTGAAGGCAGACAGTTGTGGCAGATGGGTGATCGCAGAGTTGGAAACGGGCTTTACCCTATGCGTAATATATGGCTCTAACGGGGACGACCCAGAGATTTTTGATTTTTTGGAGGTCGAATTAGTTGGTTGGCTGGCACCTGTAATAGTATGTGGAGATTGAAATATCTCAGCCAACTGGGTTGATAATGTAAATTATGTTGATCGGAAGCCCCGGGTCTTTAGGGCGATAAAAGCACTGATGGAATCGCTGGGTTTAGTGGACGTTTGGGGTACCAAGGAGCCCAAAAAACCCTGGTTTTACTTACTTCTCAAACCCAGCTCAGAAGCACTCCAAGTTGGATTATCTGTTTATTTCCACTTCAGAAATTAATAGAGATGTCATATCTAGGTTACCGAGGGTGCTCTCGGATCACAATCCCTTGGTAATTTCATATCAAAGGATTTGTGGCGAAAGGGTGAGATCCTCCTGGTCCTTTGAGAGGAGATTATTGGAGGACGCTAGATTTGTTACCCACATTAAGAGCTGGTCTGATGAGTTTTTCTCTGCCAATAGGTATAGCTCATCCCGTAATATAGTATGGGAATCTTTCAAAGCGGCTTTGAGAGGTGAAACTATTAGCTTTTCAGCTAAATTGAGGAAAGAAGATAGGATGGTTGTATTGAAATTATTGGAGAGGCTAACAATTATTGAAGAAGAGCATGTCAAGGCTATCGCTTCGGGCGGGGATGGTAGTAATAGCCACAATGCGCTTATGGCCATCAAGGCAGATCTACAGAAAGTGGTTACTCAGAAGGCAATCGGGGAATATCAGGCTACAAGAACCAACCGGTATGAAACTGGAGAACACGCCGGTAGAGCCCTGGCTCTCCGTCTTAGGCAAGAGAAGTCTAAAAATGTAATTACAAAGATAGTTGAAAAGGGTAGGGAATATACAGAAGCTAAGGAGATTTTACATGTTTTTAGAGACTTCTATCAGAGACTGTATGATGAGGAGGCAAGGGACAGAGGACAGCAGGTTAATATGGGTGACACAGGTCCGCGCCTTAATGTCTCACTTCAAGAAGAACTCGATAGGAACATTACCGAAATGGAGGTAAAGGCTGCCCTTCAGGAGTTAGCCTCAGGGAAGGCCGCCGGTCCCGACGGCATTCCCTTGGAGGTATACAAGCGCATTGAATCGGAAATTATTATTTTGTTAGTAGATCTTTTTAATGGGATTGTTTGTACTGGGCTGACCCCGGATTCGTGGAAAGAGACGAACATCATAATATTTCATAAAAAAGGAAAACCCAGTGAGAACCTGGGGTCTTACCGACCAATTTCATTGATCAACTCTGACAACCAAGTTGTATTCTAAGATTTGGGCTTTGAGGCTGGGCAGGATTATTGGCGGTCTCGTCAACCCTTGGCAGCATGGGTTTGTCCCCGGCCGTGGCACGACGGATCCTACCAGCAGAGCAATAGCTCTATTTGACGCCCATGCTGCCACGGGAGATGGGATGGCCATGATCCTGCTCGACGCAGAGAAGGCTTTCGACCGTGTGGTCTGGAGCTTTCTCCGGGGTATTTTGGCAGGAAGAGGGTTTGGACAGAAAACCATTAGAGCGCTCAGAGCGATGTATCAAGATCCTGTTGCTAGAGTTACGGTCATGGGCGAGAAATCGGATCTGTTCTCTATAAAGAGAGGAACCCGTCAAGGGTGCCCGTGCTCCCCGATTCTTTTCTCTCTTTATATTGATCCTCTTATTCAGGCCATATTAGGGTGTCCTAGAGTAAGACCAGTGGTTATTAATGGGTACGAAAACAAAATTTTAGCATACGCAGATGATCTCGTTGTATTTTCATCTGATCCCCAGCAGGCAATGATCATTCTGTCCGAGTTGACAAAACAATTTGGTGTTAGCTCTGGGTACTTAAATGAAGCAAAGACCCAGATTATCTACACGAAAAACATAGTTAATTCAGATTTAAGATATGTGGATGCAGCTGTATACTTAGGGGTGACAATTAATGCTGCAGTAGAGAAAATAGTGGAAGGATATTATATACCGCTCATTAAATCAATAGAGACCGATTTGAGAAGGTGGGACGGGCTACATCTCTCATTGATTGGAAGGGTAAATGAGGTCAAGATGACGATGTTCCCTAAGATATTATACCTCTTCCGGGCCATACCACTATTTCCGGAGGAGAAAATAATTTTGAATCTAGAATCTATATTTATTGAAGCAAGATGGCGGCCGCTACTGCAGCCGTGTAAGGTGCTGTGGTGTTTTCCGCCTGATCCCCGGCGCCACCTCGCTGTGATCAGCGTTCGCTCCTCTGCTGCTGAAGCCTTGCTCAGGTGATCACTGGGAAAGCACCGTGGATTCGGACTTTGGAATTGAGTCTGGACGTTTTGCGCTTGCGGTGCTTGAGGAATTCCGATGCTCCGGTGAACGGACTCGGCGTTTCTTGTGCTGCCGCTGCTGTTGCTTGATTGCTCGATTGCCGACTCCCAGACGCTGCTGTATTCTGACCCGTTGTGACTGAGGACGGGACCCGCGGATTGCTGCTTGAGGGCGGTGGCTGGTGCTTGCCTGTTGCAGGCGGAGACACGATTGCGGTGTTTCTGGCGTTTCTGTAGGAGAGGCGGAGGGCGTCGGTAAAGATCGAGGGAGCTGAGTTGAAAGCTCTCATTGTCCAGTGCTGCAACATTGTAGCAGCAACAGCAACATTGGTAACAGTGGAACTACTTGAATTGCTCAATTACATGTCGGGAGCCTGGAACCACATTCAAACAAAGCGGTGAGCTGTCTTTATTTGTATTGAACTTTGATACAGTGTGGCACCTTATACATATTCTCCACGTCTGTTCTCACTAAGCTTCATTTGAGAACTTCAACACTGGATAAAGGCGTGTGGAGAGAAAATTAAAGGGGAAAAAATGAAGGGGGAGTCAATTTAAAAGAAGATTAAAGGCAGAAGGTTGAAGACTTTGATTTTTTGACTCAATAAAAAAAAAAAAAAAAATATATATATATATATATATATATATATATATATATATATATATATATATATATATATATATTTTGGAGGCTCCCTGAGACTGACAATAGCTATGGCCCCCAAAGGTAGAGGATTAAAATAAAATGCCACTAACTTAGCTAACTCCGCAAATATCACGCCAGGATCTATAGGAGTTACAGAAAAAACGACAGCAGCTTCAACGTCAGTAACGGCAAATGAGATTATTAAGGAGCCCATAATACCTGAATTATTTAGAAAGAAAAATACAGCCAATCTTTCTAAAAATAGCAGCAATGAGCATACTTCCTCTAAGGCTTTATCTGGTGCTACTTCTAAAAAACATGATGTAATTCATTCAGATAAATCTTCTGCAAACCCAGCAAAGATAACAGATGAAGAAGGAGAAAGAGCTGGAACAAGAGCAAGAGCAGGAGCAGGAGTGAGTGATGATGCATTATCTGAACTTTGTCAAGCTGTTGAGGGAGTTAGAGTCTCGCCTAGACTGAATGAACAGCACAAAGCAGACTCTGTTGAATCAGGGGGTCAATTCTTTTCAATGTCCGATGTTTCGATAACATCTGAAGGAGACCCTGATGAAGAACTACTTAGCGAGGATCAACCTCCTGTGGAAAACTGGGCTGATGACTGTAATCAAATCTCAGAAGAAGATCTGCTCGGGTCTGATTTCTTATTGAATGAAGGAGCCCCAAACACTGTCCATAGGATTATAGAAGCTAAAACAGCTGAGAATCTAAGCTCTATTGGTCAACCGCAATGGGAAGGGGCTGGAGCGAATGTACCAATTGATCTTGAATCTCCAGAATTATTGGAGGGAGATGAGGGAGATGAAGAGGTTGCATTGAAGTCGATATATAAACTACAGACTTCTATGTACAGAATGATTATGACTCATAGAGAGGAAACCAAAGCAGAGGGGCTCCGCACTCAAGGAGCTGTGCGTAAGCTCCAGAATGTCGTTCGTCGGTTGGCTAAATCCAGTACGGACACTAATCTGAGAGTACAGGAAACTGAGACCCGCATATCTGCGGTAGAGGATGAATTAACTATACAAAAAACCTCAATTAAAGAACTTGATAGCAAAATCGCGCTCGGCGTAATAACCTCCGCATATTGGGAGTGGCAGAAAAAGCAGAAGGAAAAGACGTTTGACGGTTTGTTGTAGAGATGTTCTCAGATGCCTTTCGGGATCTCAAAGGCTGGGATTGGGATAAAGAAGTTATAAGAGCTCACCGTTTTCCTTTTAATCAAAAACACGATCAGGACCCAGGAAATAAAAATCCAAGAGCCATTCTTATAAACTTGCAGAATTACCTACTCCGTGAGATTCTATATGACCATCTAAAACTAGAAAGGGTCTGGGGCACGAATTCTTTGTTCGACCAGATTTTTGCTCTGCAACAGTGCAACAACGATGGAGACTTAAGCAGTTAATGACACCAATACAATCTAAGGGGGGACAAGCCTTCCTCTTAAATCCAGCCAAGCTTAAGGTTGTGCATAAAGGGAGAACAATCTACTTTGTATTGGAGATTAAGGCACAACAATTTCTAGAAACTATGCAATAATGAGTCATATGACAAAGGTTAAGGATAACAACTACACTTAGATTCAGAGGCTGGCCCTTCTAACGGTGCTCTATACTTATGTTTTTTTGTTTGTTTATTTTTCCATCTTCTTTGTGTCAAAGGCATATTTTTCTTTTTCAGGTCGGACTGGCTCGGGCGGAACTAACAGCCCATACTCACTTACCATCAATGAGGGCAGTTGCCCTTACGCTTCTGGTGGGGTGGTGCTGGGGGAAGGGTGGGCTGGGGGGATGAGCTGGGGGGGGGGGGGTTGTGGGCGGGAAAAAACTTTTTGTTTTGGGGTGCAAGGACATACAGCTGAAAGACTTTTTCATTCTAAGCTCATGATCCATTCAAGGCAGGTGTCGAACTTTGGAATTTTCTGTTATTTTGGTTATTATATGGTCAACTGTGCTAAATCACTAAAATAATATAATGGCTAAATTGACTATATGTTCTATTAATGTTTGTGGTTTAAATGATAAAAGAAAAAGGGGTATAATGGCACAGATGCTCAAAACCATGCGGTTAGATATAGTCTGCATACAGGAGACTCATATTGCTTGGCCTAACAGAAGCTGGTTAAGAGATCTCGGATTAGAAATCGTAGGGTGCTCTCGCCAGAGCTCTACAATAAGAGGAGTTGCTATTCTAAAGCGATTTGGATTGGGGGGAACTAAAAAAGTTAAAGAAGATTCATTAGGACGATGGATCATTGCTGAAATTAAATTCGGAGGATTAAGTATTACTATTTGTTCAATTTACGCATCTATAATGGATGATCCTACTGCTCTTGATCATCTAAGTGTGGAGTTAGCTCAATGGCCATCCAATATCATACTATGTGGAGATTTTAATCTACATTTAGATGAAACATTTGATATCTATGGCAGCACAACATATAAAGGCAGGAAGAAGAAGGTATTTGGGGCACTTAAAGGGATAATTCAAGATTATAGAATGTTGGATGTAGGGTATGAGAAAAGGGGAGCAATGTCTGGATATACTTTTTTTCTGCCCCACATCAAAGATTCTTTAGATTGGACTACTTCTTCGTATCAAAATGTTTATATAATGAGCTCATTCAAGTGGAATATGATGTGCTACCAAAAATTATTTCAGATCATAATCCCATTACCTTTAAGTTCGAAGCAACTACCACTTTTACCCCCGATCATGGTCTTTTGATTGCAAATTACTGTATGACTCACTTTATATCGAATATATGAACAACTGGATTCCGGAATTTTTTTCATATAACAGAGGCACTGCATCTGCGGAAATAGTGTGGTATGCTTTTAAATGTGGGGTTCGGGGAGAAACACTGAGCTATTCAATAGGAAAACAAAAGGAGGACAGAATGCGAGAAGTATTAAAAATGAAAAATCTAAGAACCCTAGAGATTCAACTCATGCAGGCGTGTAATAAGGGATCATCTACGAAAGTATTACAAAGGAGATAATGAGCCTGAAAGTCAAGATTCATCAGGGATTTGCCACAAAGTTTGCCCAGCAAGTTTTTGCCTTTAGGACAGAGGTTTATGAAGTTGGAGAAAATACTGCTAAACATTTGGCTAAGAGGGTTAAACAGAAAGCGACATTTGCCAGTATTGATAAAATAAATAACCTGACAGGAACGACTGTTAATAAAATAGAAGATATTCTTAAAGTATTCAGTGACTTTTACTCCAATTTGTATACTGAGGATATTAGGTTAGACTGTTCCGATCAGATTACCCAGTTTCTTGACTTAGTTTTGAACATCACTTTATCTAGCGAGGAGAAGGAGAAATTAGACTTGCCATTTACGTGGGAGGAAATTGAACTCTCTTTAATGTCTTTAGCATCAGGAAAAGCAGCGGGCCCTGACGCTATCCCTCTAGAGTTTTTTAAACAGTTTAGGTCTGTCTTAAAGCAGAATTGCTGGACTTATGTGTAAGAGCGCAACAGGAAAGTGCCCCTCAATCATGGCACGACTCTATAATTACTGTGTTTCTCAAAAAAGGCAAACCCCCGTTACTACCCTCATCTTTTCGTCCTATATCTCTTATAAACGCAGACAGTAACATTTTCTCTAAAATCCTTGCAATACGACTATCTAATATCATCGCTTCCTTAGTCTCTATTTTTCAACACAGCTTTATTCCTGCTAGAGACACTGCTGATCATATTCGGCGAGTGATAGCGTTTCTGGATTGGTCCCAAGCAACTCGGTCTAATGTAGGACTTGTATTTTTAGATGCTGAAAAAGCTTTTGACCGGGTTGCTTGGGACTACCTCTGGGATCTTCTATTTAGGAAGGGACTAGGCCCTGGTATTATAAAAGCCTTAAAAACTTTGTATATTGCTCCTAAGGTGTATATTCGAATTAATGGGCAAACTTCCTCGCCCTTTTCAATTACCAGGGGCACCCGACAGGGCTGTCCCTGTTCCCCTTTACTTTTTGCCTTTTATATTGACCCTTTAATTAACCGGTTTTTTTTAGAACAAAAAATTAAACCAATTTTTCTAGCCAATATTAATTATCGAGTGTTAGCTTATGCTGACGATATAGTTATAACCACCACTGATGTTCAGACAGCCCTACCAGCGATTGATGATATCGCTAAGCAATTTGGCCTTTTTTCGCGTTACAAACTTAACCTGGAGAAAACACAAATTCTTTGCTCAGGAGATAAACCACCTTTAATTATCTCCACTACTTCAGAAGTTACATATTTAGGAATCAAGATCTCCCTACCCATAGAGAAGATACCAGAACGCAATGTAAATCCCATAATAATGCAAATCAACGCTTCATTACAGCGTTTAGACCACTAACATTTATCACTTTATGGCAGACTGAATATCTTAAAAATGTTGATTTTACCAAAAGTACTGTATTTGTATCATACAATTCCACTAGAATTCCAACCGCTTTGTTTTAAAAATTTAGAAAGAAGTACTTTTCGGTTCTTATGGGGTTATAAACGTCATAGAAAAGCATCAAAGAAAATGATATTGAGTAACGAACGTGGCGGATGGAATGTCCCTTATTTTCTTTTTTATTATTTTTCTGCCGTATTACAATATATAAGCCCTTTAATCTTGGGAGATAGAGTAGAAGTGCTGAATTTTCAGACTCCATCAATCTACGAAATGATTATGGGGAGAAAGTCAAAGGCAGCTTTCTGAGGATTGTAGAGCCTAGTTACCATAAAAAAAACAAAATATAAGATACTGAAGGCGGCTTTTGGAGTCTGGCAAAAAGTTCGAAAACATTTGAAATTACATAAATTAAACTTTTATACTCCCCTTATATCAAAGGACCTTTTTCCTGAAATTTTTTGTGATTTAATTATGTATAGATGGCAACAGAAAGGAATATGTTATTTGGGAGATCTGTTTAATAATGACCAAATGCTTTCATTTCAGGATTTAATGAACATATTTTCTGTGGGAAGAAATGACTTCTTTAAATTTCTCCAACTACGAAGTTTCCTACAGAATCATCCTTTAATCCCCCCAGTTAAAGTCTCATTGTTAGAACTTTTGCAAAAAAAACCCTGTATAGGAGTTATCTATTCAAGTTTAATTCAGGAATATGGAGATGACTTGGGACAATGTCAGCTGAGATGGGCTAACAACCTTGGTATACCTGATGTTGATATTTTGCTTTCAATTAATATGGCTGCAGATTGTTTAATAACAGGGATGATGAAATCTCAACATTTTATGTGTATTTATAATTTGTATTATACCCCTAGTAAAGTTGTTAAGTGGAGTACGACGACAGGTACAAACTGCGGTCGTTGCGGGTTATTTGCAGCTGATGAACTGCATATGTTTTTTCTTTGTCCTAAACTCTTTACGCTGTTTCAACACATGGAATTTTTTTAATCTAATATTGTTAAATGTCAGATTAAGATAACGGCGGAACTGTTGTTACTAGGTATTGATCATACTATTATTAAGTCAAGTTCAATTTCTTATTTCTTTGCATGGCCGCAGCTAGATCTTGTATTACTAAGGAATGGATCAGCTCGGATCCGCCGTCATTCTTTATGTGGCGTGAAAAATTACTATTTATGTATAATACTGAATCTGCTATATATAAGTTAAAGGGGATTAGAAAAAGAGTATTGGGGGAGAAAATTTGGGCACCAATTGCCGAATGGATTTAAATCATTATTCTGTTAGACTTTTACTGATATTTATTTTACATTATGATATATACTTTAAGAAAGATTTTTTTATTTTATGAGCTATGTATCGCTGTATTTCCTTGCACTAAAACAATAAAATTAAAAGAAAAAAAATAAAGAATCTATATTTATTAAATTTATTTGGCAATTTGGGTAGGTAAGGCGGTCCACAAACCTTCTATCTCTCCCAAAAGAAAGGGGTGGATTGGACATGTCTTTTGACTCAAATGACCATGCTCTTCCAGCCAGTGGCTTCTCATAATGATTTAAGCCCCGAAGTTCAGCAGCCCCCTTCTATATTTGAGCTGTTGTTAGGAAGGAAGGTGATGGGCTTAATGCTTTGCGAAGTTGAACGAAGATTTTATAAAAAAGCGAGATATAAGAATATTGACGGTGTCTGGAGGGTATGGAAGGCATGTAGAAACCTGTGTAATATCCCCAAAGTTAATCCATATATTCACATTTACAATTCTAGCCTCTTCTCAGGGTTAGGTGCAGATAGGGCCCTTAAAGTTTGGAGAGGGCTGGACATTAAGACTTTGTGGGAATTAATGGATGGAGAAGGGATTGTAAGTTTCGAGGCCCTACAAAACGGTTTTGGAATCCCAGGTAATCATTGGTTTGTATATGTCCAACTGGCTCGCTCCCTGAAGGCTATAAAACCAAAACCGCCACCTCCCGATAACAGCCCCCTTCTGGATGCATTGACTAGAGGTTGTAAAAAAATTAAGACTCTTTATAACTTCCTTATCCTAGAGATCCAAGACGATGTTGATAAGACAGAGGTAGCTTGGTCTAGAAAACTGGGAAATCCAGATATAGATGTCGACTTGGCCCTTTTATTGAATAAAAAGATCTTTAGAGCCACAAACTTAAGAGCCCAGCACTATAAAACAGTGTTCAATCTGTACTATACCCTGGCGAAATTATTTGTATGGGGGGTCAGAGCTGATGATACGTGTCCAAGATGTGGGGATGGACAAGCAGACTTATTGCACATGTTTTTCATTTGCAGACTCCTGACCACAGTAAAGAATGAGATCGAAACATTTTGGGAGGGGCTGCTAGGTCATAAGATCTATCTATCCCCTACCCTGATGATCTTGGGCACCGATTCTAATTTAAATCTGGGGAAAGAGGAAGAAGCCTTGGTGTTTATATCTGTGGCTGTGCTTAGGATTTTGATATCACCTGGTTGGAAGGATGTTGTGGCCCCGTCCTTTCAAATGTGGCTCTCTAGGTTTCTTGGAATTCATAATATTGAGTCATGTCTGTACAAGCAAAAGGGGGGTGAAAACACGGGATTTTGGAAGAAGGATTTGGGCCCGGTTACAAATTGGAGGCAGATTAAGTTGTAATTGTTTGAGATGCAACTTTGGACTTTATATGTTTTATCTCACGTTTTTTAAAGGTCTCGTTTTATGAATTGTGAATAAGATGAATTAGGCCCTAAATAATTGACCTTCGGAGTTTTTATGCATTTTTGTATTATCTGTGGAAAGTATTTATTTATTGAGTCAGTTGATCAATTGATGTTTAAAAAAAATACTCACAACCCGCTCCTAGAATTTTTTATGATTTTTTTATTATTTTTTAACTACATATTTATTTATTTTTATTTAAATTATTTATATACTTTATTACATGAAATAACAAACATAAACAATATTTTACAAAAAAAAATTAAAACGACATAATAAACAGTCTACATTTCACAAATCGATATTCTAACACTCGATATTTTCTCTTTCGATATTCTAACACTCTATATTTTGACATTCAATATTTTTTACTTATACAAAAACTCGATATTTTCTACACTCGATATAAACTACTCGATATTTCATACTTCGATATTTTTTTAAACACTTAAAAATCGATAACATTAACATCGATATTACTTACCTCGATATTACTGCCATGTCGATATTCTGTAGTCTATATTCTGTCCAGTCGATAATAAAAACTCGAGAATTAGACTGCACACCAAATGCTCATTGCCTAAAGATGTGTTGTATGACTTCATCATGCAGGACCTAATCATGGTTTTGCCTTATGATGTTGCTTGTGATACCAACTAAGGAATTTGCTTCTTGGTTCAGTGTTCCTGGAATGTATATTGCTGTCAGTGTAGTCTCTCTGGCCAAGGCCCAGCACTACGTTGTTTGTGCTTGAAAAAATAACTTTCTTGACTTGGATACCCCTTGCTTATTGATATAATGAATGGTTGTGGTGTTTTCTGTTTGAATCATAACTTCTTTTTATTCCAGAGAGTGTAGGAAAGCTGTGAGGGTAAGGAATACTGATAACAGTTCTAATAGATTGATATTGAATGTGATTTTCTTGTATGTCCAAAGAACTTGGCTTGTCTTTGGGCATCTGTTTCTTGGAAGATTAACCCTCTCAGGAGATTCTCATCGTTCCACCACCCTGCTTACAATTGTACAGCCTGGGTTGCAAGGACTATATTGTCCTCCCAACTGACTTTGTTCTGGGAGACGCATGGAGCTGGTCGAGTGATTTAGGAGCACTTGTGTCCAATGTCTGAGGAGTCACTTCTGCTCGGAATCAGGAGCACCCCGCCGCCCAAAACCTGACATGGTGGTACCTGGAACCCTGAGGTGCCAGTTGTAGGTCCCTTAAAGTCCCAGTTCAAGAACCATGATCTGCCAGCAGCTGCTAGGGCAGGCAGACTACCAGCCAAGATGGTGGCATGTCCCAGGGCCTAGCAGTCGGGCTCGGGACAAAGTGGAACAGCAATGGCAGTGGAGGAGAACCGTAAGGGTCCACAGGCGCCATCTGTTGTCTTGTTGCGAATAAGGTGGGTGAGACTACAGATGAAAGGATGTGTGCACTCGGCTGCTTTGACACCCAAGGTGGAGGCCACAACAGCAGTGAGGCCAGTCGAGAACTGTGGCTGCCAAGAGGTGTGGACAGCCAGGGGCTCAACATCGGTACTGGACAATCCCGATATGAGTGCTGAGAGGGGGGTGGGGCAGGGAGTTCGTGCACTGCAACGGCGGCTGGAGCACTCTGCAAATGGTCAGTATGCGCCCCCTGTCGGGCCTTCCCTGAGTTGTGGTCAGGGAGGTGATTGTGGTATTGGGTGGGGTGGGGGGAATGGGGTGGTGGTGTTGCGCTTCCTGCTGGCGGCCCTGGCCCACATGCAACAGAGCAGGGGAGCCCCCTGAGTTGAGAGCCACCAGTCCTGGAGGCTTGTGGGGCCCTCCCCAGCTGCCCCAGGAGGGTCCACAGTGGTATAATATGCCCCTGGCACAGCTGAGGAGAAATAAAGGAGGCGCACAAGAAGCCCAGGCGGTGAGGTAGCATTTGGAACTAGACAGGATCCCCTGTATAGTGCAGCCGGACAGCCATAGGAAACGTCCCAATTACTCGGGCCTCCTATCGAGGGTTGAGTGCCAGACCATAAAAGATGGGCCACCTTAAAGGAGCAAAGCAGGAGTGGCAGGAGGATATACCACAACTGTCGCAGGATACGGGCAGCCAAATATCAGAGAAAGAGTCCGGAGTCTCAAGGCCCACACAGCAGTAATCCTGGAGACCATCAAAGGCACAAAGCCCACTCTGGAGCACAAAATTAAAGAGGTGGACCACAAGAAACTAGCAGAAAGGGTCGGGAATGCAGAAAAGACCCTCACGCAGCTGACTCCACAGTGAAGGGGGGCAAGATCACCTAGAAATGCAGGAAAAGGGAAACGCAACTACTATAGCGAAGCGGGATAATCTGGAGAGCCGCTCACACCATAACAATATCCGGAGCAGGCCGCAGGCCCACTGCATAATCAGATCATAAAGGACTGGCTGGGCTCAGTGGTCCTGGAGGAACAGTCCTCTAAGCTATTCACGATGGAGCATGCGCACTGAGTACCAGGCAGACGTCCGCCACTGGGGGCCTCAACCACTAGCTATGGTCACACAGCTCCTCAACTTCTGCGGTAGGGCCCTCACTCTACAGGTAGCATGCACCCATGGTCCATAGCAGTTTGAGGGGGAAGGTGTGAACATCTTCCCGGGCTACACCACAAAAGTGCAGAAACAAAGAGAGACCCACAATGAGGTCAAGCGACAACTGAACTTAAAATATGTACTCTTATTACCGCAACGCTGCGAATAACTGGCACAGAGTGCTCTAATTTTTTCGAGACTGCAGTGGAGGTCTGGGACTGGCAGGAATAAAAGGGTCATCCTAGACCTGGAAACACCAACAGCAACCGAGCAGAGGACTGGCAAAATCAGAGAATGTAATGGGATCAAAATCACAGGCCCGGAGGTAGCCCAACTAAAACACAGGCAAAGTACAAAAGAGCTAGGGATTGTAACTGAACGTGGACAAAGATACCACTGATAGAGAGATCTCAGCAACTGGAGATGAGCAAGATGTCTGAGGTGGCCAAATAATCTGATGGACCATGGTCCGCCTTTGCCCCTACCTGGTGCTAAACTACTCAGCCAGACAGTGACAGCAGATACAACATGGGGGGGACATGCACCTCTAGCATTAGAGGGGATGGGTTGTTCTACGCTCACCGCATGGGAAGGGACATTAGTTACTGAGGCTGAGACGGGATGGGCAGGCATTAAATGGCTACAGGAGTCACATCTCATGGGTAATAAGAGTGGGTTCTTCAACCAGGGTAGATATACAACGGTGATATACCCGGGGTTCTCGGTGGGCTCCGGGAATGTTGGAATACCAGTGGGTAAAACTGCCCCCTTTAGAATCACACAGATGTGAGCGACACCTGATGGATGCCAGGCAGCTGCCTGTGGCACAAGTAATGAACTACCCCTAACCATAGCATTCTGGGAGCTACCTCCAGGACTGCAGACAGACACACTAGAGAAAATGGGAGACTGGCTGCTGACTACACCGGATGCTCTCACCAGCATTGGGTGAGGCTTAACCTTGAGTGCACTGGGAAACCAGGACAGGGTAACACAGTCACCACTCCCGCCTAAGACAGACACATGACTGGCAACCTTCCTGGGCCAATTGGGACTAGCTGATCTATGGAGGGTGCAGCATCCAGAAAATATCTCCTGGTTCCACAGCACCAAATAGGCTGGTTCGGGGACACCCAATACTTGCCCAGATGTATCTCAGACCACTCCCAAGGACCACAACATGCCAGGCACATCTCTAGGCCGTTCGAGGTTGAGATGGAGTCTTGACCAGTGAAAGCTTACAGAATGGGACACCAGAAAATATGTGGTGGAGGTTTCCAAAAAGTTATTTTGAGGAAAACATGGGGCATGTGCAATTAGGGATGATCCTGTGGGAGGCATATAGCCCGGTAATCCAGGGCCAGCTGATCACCCATACTGTGGGGGTAAAAGGAGACAAGGAATGCCACAAACTAGAAGCAAAACTTGTATGCTGGGACGGCTTTGCCAACACCTGAACTTGCAAATAGAACTTAAAAACCTGTGAAGACTTTAGAACCCTAGCCGACAGGAAGCTGGACCCTGTACAGGGCAAAACAATGGCTAATATATGAGCTTTGAGATACAGTGTGCAAAATCCTGGCATAGCTGGTGAAAAGGGAAGAGGGTAAGCAATGGATACACAGGTTCAGAAGGAGAGACAGAGCCATGGTGGAAACTCTGAAAGGCACAACCCAGGAGCTGGTAGCCTACGTACGAGAATTATATTGATCCTTCCTATCAGGGGTTGAAAGAGGATAGCCCAACTTTGACGAGACCTCTCAAAACCCTCTCTGGGGGAAGTGGCTTGGGAAACACTGGAGATATCGGACTTTGAAATCTTGGACACATTGACACACCTGAAACTAGGAGGGCTCTGGACCCCAATGGCCTCCAACCCGAATTTGTCAAATATCTCCGAACCCATGTAATGCCACTCCTGGGGGAGATGTTCCTGTGTGCAAGACGTGAGGGTGTTGTAAACTTATCTAGGACCCTAATTAAATATTCCCGATTTATGCCCTTATGTGGTTATAACAAATCATATACTTATAAAGGCATAAGAATCATATCCATATTTAGTTATAGCCAATGAAGTCCAAATATAGCAAGGCTACTTCCTTAGACTCCTAGAAAGTACAATGCGTTCTTTAAACAAACCAAACCTCCAGCAACCCGGGAATTCCCCCTGCTTTTGTTTTGATTTGTCCTAGAACTCCTGCGAGTCCTGAAGGAACTGCCAGTTCTTAGTGACAGTTCTTAGTGACGTCTTATGTCCAACCTTACGTCAAACTCGGCACCTTCCAGGTATAAATATACCAGCATTTGCCTTAAGCAACACACGGTGGTTTGGAGCAGAGCGGCTATCTACTTAGCCAAAGCCCAGCTGATGCGAGTGCCGAAGGAAGCCGTCCCTCCCATTTGACGCACTGAGAAAGACGCTGCCTTTTCTCCTGCCGAGAAAATCCAGCTCCAGTGTTTCCAGTCACCCTTGCGGGTTACTGGGAGATCGAGTCCTGAGAGCGAGATACAAGACCTCCTTCATTCTAAAACCAAGGTACGGAGCTGATTAAATCCTTAGAGAATTCTTGATTCAGATTCTTGGCAAAACTAACTTAAACTTAAACTGCTACTCCCTTACTCCTTCCCACGTACTAGGCTTAGATTAGGTAACTGGTGTAGGCGTCATTTAGAAGCACCAGTTGAGTACGTTTAGTCAACTTTTATCATTGTATGTTTTGTATATATTTTATCCGTTTTAAGTATCATATGGCTCAGAAACCATATCAATGCTTTTACAGTATTATTTCATAATACTCCTTTTACTGTACGCACTTTACTTTATGATAAGTATTGCAATTGTGGCATTCATTTCTCTTGCATGAGAAAGAAGACTGCTCAATAAATAACACCTTTTATTGAAAACGTCCGTCTCTCTATTTCTCTGCACTCTGGTGAAACTAAGTATGCACGATTGACTGAGTGAAATAGCTATCTATTGTTTTTACACGACTCTGGAGATATTCTCCTTATTCTGGAGGGAGCAAAGTTGTCATGTTTATGCGGTTGTCAGAAACTAATCCCTTCTTGTCTAATCAGGGAAGTTAACTCCTCCCTGTTCATTCAAGAAAGTTTCTAGTGACCTCTGAGCTAGCTGGCATACCTAATTAAGTCTAACATATTCAGTAGAGACCTAGTCAACCTCAAGTCCTACGTCTAAACTGCCGTTTATGTTATTCCAATGCGCAGAGCCTATTGGGAATATAGGAACTACACTAAATGGCGTCCAACGTTTGGTAAGGCGATAATCTATCGCAAGATACTAGAGTAACTCAGTCGTGCTTTTTCACAAAGACCCCTTTTCCCGTAAAAACTCCAATAGACATCTGGAGTGGGTGAAAGGTTAATATCCGCCAGAACTTAGTAGGAAGAGATTCCTATGTATTATTTTTTGGTTTAGTCAACGTTGAAGGATACAGTGTTCCAAAATATTGTGCACCTAATCTTTGTTTCCTCAAAACTTGCTCTGCAAAACTTTCATTAAACAATGTCAAATCACGGCGACAACAACGAAACCGGTGGAGCCGCAGTAGATGCAAATCAACCGGGTGCAGACGTTACAGGGTTTAATGAAGACGATCAGGATGCAATAATCATCCCGGTCAATATAAGAAAAACCATAACTATGAAACTTATAGAGAATGGAGTATCATCAAGAGGTGGTACAGTCGTATTTGTGGTAGAGGCACATGAATATAGGCAGACAGAGGTATTCTATTCCTGGATAAATTTTCCAGCAGCACATGCTGTAACACATGAGTTCCACTACTACAAAACAGCGGAATCCTCAGAGGAATACTCTCCTTTCGAGGAGGTTGAAATTCCACTAACATACCAAGAGCACCTGCTCTGGTTTAATGGCGCCCTAAAACATCAAAATCACATTCCAGGCTCGGTCCACTAGGTAGACCAGGAGCCACATGGCCGGTTCTAGCCAGCTACACACCACACCCCGACATTGAAAAAATGTCAAGCGAAGAACTCTTAGTTAAAATGAAAGAATTAACAAAAGCATATAGAGATTTAGTTCAATTAACAGTTGACGGTACAACCTACCGACTAAAAACACTAATTGAAAATCCTGAAAAAACTTTCATTAAAAATAATCTCAACTCTCAAGAGAAGAAGTGGGAGGGTAATAAACAAACCTCTCCCAGAGAAAAACAGTTTCAGTCCAGAGGAAGCTCTCCCCAACGAGGAAATAGATCTCCAGAAGGGGGGGCTAGAATGCACAACGGGAGCCCTCTGAAAAAAGATACAACCTTAGAAATAGGGACAATTCGAAAAAAACAGACAGATATCAAGATATTGATACACGTCACTCTCGATCTTTTCAGACTTCCTCAAAGAAATCGGAAAGAAGAGGAAGGTCAGAACATAAAGAAGAGCATGTCAAGTCCAAAGACAAGGAACCTGCTCATCAAAGTAAAAAATTACAATTTTCCAGAAAGAAGGTAGCCAGTATTAAAATAAAACATGCCGAGAATCCTGAGGACACAACTGAAAAACGGAGAGTGGGCCCAGACAATGCTAGACAGCGCAGCAGAAGTGACCATAGCTCGCAAGATCCTGATGAATCTTCTGGAGACAGTGGACACAAATGAATACATTCAAGTGGAAACTGCAGACACCCGAAATAGCGTGCCCTATAAACTGTATGAAATAACATTACGTATAGAGGGAGATAAAACTAGGAAAATAAAAGGTCTCTTTTGGGAGAATCTATCTAAAGGCTATGATATCCTTCTAGCAGAGAAAGACTGGCCACCCGAGTTTGTCAGGGAGTGCCCACATGGCGAAGAAATGATTATGCCTGCCTTCTCAAATCACATTCCAATTCATAAAAAATACACACTTGCTAGAAAATGGGCAGTGGCCCAAGCCCGAGCATTATATAAAAATCATGTAGGATGGGATGAGGATTCTCCTCACCATAAAATCCAGTTAAAAAATCAACCTACTACACAGAGGCAGTATCCAGTTAAGCAAGATCTAAAAAACAAGTAAGAGAAATTTTAGATCAACTTGAATATCAGGGGGTGATTGAAACATGCACCTCACAAATGAACAATCCTTTGTTTCCTGTCTCCAAGCCAGACGATTCATATTGTCTAGTTTTGGACCAGAGACACCTAAACTCCTGCTGTAAAACTTTTGCAGTACAAAACTCACACAGTGCAGCACTAATGAATAACATTGTGCGCAAGAAATATAAAACGACATTAGATATTTCAAATGGCTTCTTCTGTCAAAACATAGCACCTGAAAGCAGATATTTGACCGCTTTCTCCACCATGGGGACCCAAAAACGTTTTGTCGTCTCCCACAGGGATTCAAGAATAGCCCAGGATTATTTTCAGCCAGGGTAACTGAGTTACTACAAATTTATGATGATGAGGCATTATCCTATGTTGATGACATCTATCTTACAGACGATGACCTGGAGACTCACTTGAAAAGAGTGAACACCATAATACTTGGGTTCGCATCTGAAGGGTACGAATTTAACTTTAAAAAATCACGAATTGCCCATCAAACTGTCCTATTTTTAGGATATGAATTATCAAGTGAAGGCAAAAGCCTAGCAGACAACTTCTTAGAGAAGTGTGCTGTACTCCAAGCTCCAAAAAAGCTGAAAAACTTACAATCAATACTAGGTTTCCTGAATTTCGGAAGAAGATACATTCCAAATTATGCAGAGAGGGTTAAACCTCTCTACGAACTAATAAAACCTGATTTTAAACCAATTAAATGGACATTAAAACACACAGAAATTTTAAGATCATTACAGACAGACATGTGAACCAAAACAAAACTGCAAACACGCGGAAACGAACGCAACCTTATAATACGAGTCATCCCAGGAAGATGCAGATTCACATACCTGACCTCTAATGAGGGAGAAACGGTACCAATAGCTTACAAATCACACTTGTACACACAAGCTGAAATTAAATTCAGTTCTACGGAGAAAATTCTAACTGCGGTTCAAACTGCTGTAGCAAAAGAAAGAGCCCTAGCCCAATGGAAAAGGATATCTGTTTTAACAGCAGTATCAGCCCTTGAGGCAGTAACAAGACCAGGTATTCCAAATGCTATAGCTCTAGATCCAAAATGGATACAATGGGAAAATTCTCTTGCTACAGAAGACGTGAAACACGCTTTTGATCCGAAAATGAAAAAACTAGAAAATCTGGAATACGAAAATAAATGCCCTCTGTCAATCGAAATTCTACCTCTCGAACAGTACACCAGTGCAATCTACACGGACAGATTTGCACAACACTACGTTGTGGAAAAACAAATTTACAATGCTGCGTGCGCGATTGTTAAAGGTCGCTGGCGCTTAGGTAAATTCAGACTGATGGTCACTAAAACTGAATCACTCAGAAACTGTACAGCTCAGCGAGCTGAAATAAGATCTCTAAAGATGGCGCTTGAAAATGCCGATCGCGAATTCCCGACACTAATAGTGTGCGATTCGCATTACTGCGTCCGGTCTTACAATAATTCCATGCAGACCTGGATAAAAAAACGGTTACAAAGATGAGACAGGTGCCACAATAAAGCACCTTAACGCACGATTAACCTTAGACTCACAGACTCCTACCCCACCTTCAAGAAGAAACTAAAAACTGCACTGTTCCCCACTTCAGAATAATCAATATGCTCCCAGGTTACTGCCTTGGTTTTGACTGTTGTTTTTTTTGCAGCGCCGTGATATCCTTGTTGGATGAATGTTGCGCTATACAAATACAAATAACAATAACAATAACAATAACAATAACAAAAGTTTATGGGAACAAGTAGTTCTTTTGCAGAAATAACTACAAAAGACTCAAGTGATACATACGCAGAGTCTTCAACGGGATGGGGTTCACGTTGCAGGAAATTAATTGGCTGACAGAGCCACAGTGGCAGCTGATCACTCGGCTTCCGTAACCACAAAAAAAGCATACGAAAAAACAAATAGATGGCGAAATGCTGCTTGCAGTAAAAGCCTCAATTGAAGGCACTTATGTGGCGTTACTCGGCAATACATACATAATTGATGCGAACTCCATTCCGTTTGCTCAAATCCCTGGAGTGGGGGATAGAGTAATTCCAAACACGAACCGGAGAGACTTCTTGATTGAAGAAGCACACATGGGATTGGGTCTGAGGCACCAAGAGATCCTGAAATCTCTAATAGAATTACAATCAAAATATTGGTGGCCGGGGATGAGCGTGCAAATTTATAACTTTGCAATGAATTGTCAGGACTGCAACAGAGATCGCAGTTGTGAACCGGACCAGAGACCTGCCCAGACACCTCTATTAGACAGCATCAGGCTATCTATGCGCAGACATCCAGATGGAAAAATGCGATCCCATAATTATTAAGACAATATTCATTTAGATATGGCACCAGCGCTCGGCTGACGCCAGAAGTGGTATAAAAGATTTGCGAGGCTTTATCGGCACATACGGAATTGGCGTGCTACATTCTGACCCGGGTCCTGCGTTTAGCTCTCGAGCTTAAAAGGAGGCCATGGCCAGCATGGGCATTGCATTGCGGTATTCTAGTCCATTCCATCCCAAGGGAAATGCGGTAGTGGAGACAAAAAACCGAGACATAAAGCAATCTTTAACAGCGAGGGTATTAGGTTCGGGTGACGGGTGGGTCAAATATCTAATAAGTGTCCAACGTAGTCTTAATAACATGCCAAGAAATTCTCTAGGAGGTATCAGTCCGTACGAACTTTTATTTGGTACTAGAATGATCATCCAGGATTTGGATTGTCAGACTTCAGTGGTGAAACAAAAAACCTTTGATATAAAAGATTGTTTGGCTGTTTTACAGGACTTAAATGAAACAAGAAAAAGTCTAAGTAACGAAAAGCTAAAGCCAACGACCACTGAAGAAAAACCACCTGTCCCAGCAAGACCTGTCTGGATTCCAAATTGGGGATCTGGTCAGAGAAAAGATCACGGTGAAGAAGGAATTTGGGCCTTCTTACAGAAAAGCAGTACCTGTCTTAGCTGTCAGCGGAACAAGATCAGTAGTACTACCGCCCCTTGCTGGTAAAAAGGAGCACCGAGTTGTATCAATCGACCTGGTGAAACCACAACCATGTGGCCAATAATAAGTAGTAGGCCCAGTGGACTCCCAAGAAATAGCAGAAGACCAAATCTTGCTACAATTCAAGAGGTTCAAACTGAGAGACTAATCACATTTGATAAATCTTCAGTGAATAAAAAAGGACTATGCAACAAAGCCATGGAACTTGTGCCTCTTGATACCCAAATCGCAACAGTTCGTCAAGAAACACCTGTCTACAACAATGTCGCCTCAGACTATACAAATGTAACAAAAGAAAATCCAAAGATCAATGGAAATCCGAAAGCAATTCCACCAATTGACAGAACTGCATCTGGCTACTTTATCAACTTTGATAACTTTTCCGATGATCCAAGTGAACATGGAGACAAGCCAGCAACATAAACTTTCAAAGAAAAATTTACAGAGCTCTTTCATCAACTGAGAGAAACAGCTCTAACTTCACCATGGATTACATTATGGATTGTGTTAGCTGTACTGTTCCTCCTTCTATAACTCATCTTGGTTTTATGTTTGGGTAGATTTATTGATGGAAAATATAGTACAATGGACACAGCAAGTCAAAACATCAACTTGGTCCTGAAACCACACAGATCTTCTCACATCGAAAAAAGAAAACTATCATCAGTGAACATCAGAGCCATGCCTATACCTGGTGGTATAGCATGGGACAAAACTGACTATGAAATCTATGGCCCGGTTGAGCTCTTGAAATATCCACACCAATTTAAGATCTCCTTAAGTGACTTTCTATCACCTAGTACTTTCTATGATGATTGGGACTTTAAGAATATTAATACTATGATGTCAGATTTAGAAATGTCAGCAGAATTTACAGAACATGATTATTTACAGGGTTCATCGAATTATTAGGAAATGTATTGTTTCAATCACTTTGTGCATCATTATCTGCATAAATCTGCTAATCCTAGAAATGTTTTCAGTTATAATCAGTGGGAACATTGTCCAACTCCGCTAAAAGGCAGTTCAAAAACATTTTATGAGAAATTTCCATACTTTTCAGGGTTTAATTACACTAATACAGAAACGTTTTATTTCAAAATGTTAAATAAGACAGGAGTGAAAAACATGTTGACAAATACTAAACTGATTTATTCTGAAAATTTTTATGAAATAGTGTCTACATTTGGTTTTGAATTTTGGAAAAATAACATTGAGACAAAAACCATCTGGGGTACAAAAGAGTGGCAGGTACAAGGTCTAGAATCATTGTTTAGTGCCTGCATGATCCCAGAACAAATAATGTTCCTGAATGACACCATTCAACAAACAAAATGTCTTGGTTTAGCCAAGATAAAAGATTTAAACAACCCGTCTATACCAAAGCCTATGCCTGATAGAAACACAACTAGAGATGAGGGGTTAGACGTGTCCTATATTTTAAAACAAAACAGAAAAATTCCACAAACACAAATAACTGTCAAGATAGATTCCTGAACAAAATACAGGGGTTCAAACAGAACAGGCCAGACCCAAGATATTCCCAGAGACAACATCCAGGGATAGTTACAACATATAGTGTAGGAAAACTATGCCTTGATTGGCTACAGAGATCCAAACTTCCCGAAATTAAGCAACACTTAACTTTACTTAAAGAAGGTGCTGACTTGCGAGAATTCATAATGGGACCTCGCAAACAGCCACAAAAACGTTTCATATACGCCGGTATATACGCAGCTTACAATGAAGCTTGGAAAGTAACACAAATTGAAACTGCAGAAAAAATAAGAGAAATTGATTGTATTAATTTGGAAAAATCACTTTCTGTAGTGGAAAATGGGTTAACGACTCTGTCCTCCAGAATTTATTCACTGGACAGCATTGTATCATCTGCTATTGATATAATAGAACAGGATATGCTAATGTTACAACATGGTCAATCCCAATTACGTTCTATTATACAGCTAGGCTGGACGTTACAAAACCTCCGTTCAGGCTACGTGCCATGGCGTCTAATCAACACAACGTCATTATTTTCTATCTTTAACCATACTGATAGACAAATCTCGTTGGCACAAAAAGGAGCAGACGATATGGTGCTGAGCATTGAAAAACTAGAAAGATTACCATTGACAATGTCAGAAAGACCTATCATTGAATGGATAATACATGGCACCATTACAATCCCGATAACAACTTTTCAGTTTCAATACTGCCAAAAGTATATACCAGCAGGACTGTACGAAAGGTTGGTTAAAGGATACATCAAATCAACGTGGAATTTACCTTATACACATAGATGTTATAGTGAAGGGAAAAAAGAGGTATTTCTTAGTGTTAACAATTGTAAATAATCACTAAGCGGTACACTTCTGTGTCAAGGTATTAACTTGCATGGAGCCTGCGAAGGTTCATCAAACAACCTTTCATGTCATCTGCACGGCACCCCTGCTACACAGATGGAGCCCTTTTTCAGACATCTTTCCAACGGTAGCTACGTTATAATAAGTGACCACAGCTGTTGTGGCATGATGCCAGGACAAGCCTATCTCGTGAGCGTTACTTCCAGGGTCATTTGTTGTATGCAAGTATTGTACCCAAACAGCAATCCAGACATGGAGGCAGCAATATGGCCTTCTGTGAATATCTCTTCTATTCGAATTGATACTTTAAGCAGAATGAAGTCTATTCTTTTAAAAACATCTGTGCCTTTAACCTCGTCCAAAGAGACGTATGACCTGCAAGTTGCAAGGACAGCGTCAGAGATACATACCCTATTATCGACAAATTGCCCGTGCATTTCGTAGAAATGTTAAGCCAAATCTTAAACATGTCAGATACCAGTGGCATCGCACATGTATTTAAGACAATTTTTTCGGGAATGTTAGCACCCTTTGAAACAGTTCTGGGCATCTTCCTGAATTTTGTGCATTCTCTTCTCGGTGGCCTGCCTCTTATTTTGGGACTCGTAGCAGGAATTTTATTTTTGTTCCTTCTGCTCCGATATGGCAAGCCAAGTCACAGACAAAACTCAGGCTACGATGGAAGAAACGATCCTAGCAATACGATACCGAGACCGTATCACTAAGGTCCTCGGATTGGCCCGGCTAAGAGATCTGAATACTACCTGGTTTCTTTCATTCAGACCAATCTGGCAAAATTGCATCTTACCTGTGCTTCGATGTCTGTTTTGCGGACAAGAATGCGTGTTGGACGTCTGTCTTACACTACCATCAGCAGTACCAATGGATATCGATGCTTTGCTTTGTCCGGTAACGACTCATGCAACATGTTGTCCCCAGAGGCTACCGATTCTGATGACGGCATTCGTTGAGACTTCACCATTACGATTAGGTGGCGGTGAAGTACGAGATGAAGGCGGCACCACACAGGTACAACCTTCTGTGAACATTGCTTATCTAAACACCGATGATGGCAATGCATCGCATATATGCACTATATCTGATTTTGCAGCATTGGCCCAACTTTCACCTACTGTTGTAGACACATTTTTTGCTGGTCTAGCTGAGGTAATGTTCTCTTCTAACAATGAGAATAATATTTGAAAAAGCGAGCAGATAGCGTTCCCTGAACTCTGAATTCGGCCTTCAGTTTTTATAAACAACACTGCTGAAAACATTTGGAACAAATTTTTCCCATGAAAGCGAAATTATTTTTTTCCCAATTTCCAAAATATGTTTTTTTTTGGCACATGATACTCTGCTTAAAGTACAACTATTCTTAGAGAACAGAACTATTTTTAGAGACTCTAGAGACAATATTTTGCAATCAGCCTTTAGCACATGTACAATGTTGTATTTTGGGGTGGGCTGGAAAACACATGCATACCTATATGTTTATATATTGCTTAGTATTTAGAAATGATGGACATTATACGTGGAGTGGGTGTTGTAAACGTATCTAGGACCCTAATTAAATATTCCCTTTTTATGCACTTATGTGGTTATAACAAATCATATCCTTATAAAGGCATAAGAATCATATCCATATTTAGTCATAACCAATGCAGTTCAAATACGGCAAGGCTACTTCCTTAGACTCCTAGAAGGTACAACGCGTTCTTTAAACAAACCAAACCTCCAGCAACCCGGGAATTCCCCCTGCTTTTGTTTTGATTTGTCCTAGAACTCCTGCGAGTCCTGAAAGAACTGCCAGTTCTTTGTGACAGTTCTTAGTGACGTCTTATGTCCAACCTTACGTCAAACTCGGCACCTTCCAGGTATAAATATACCAGCATTTGTCTTAAGCAACACACAGTAGTTTGGAGCAGAGCGGCTATCTACTTAGCCAAAGCCCAGCTGATGCGAGTGCCGAAGGAAGCTGTCCCTCCCATTTGACACACTGAGAAAGACGCTGTCTTTTCTCCTGCCGAGAAAATCCAGCTCCAGTGTTTCCAGTCACCCTTGCGGGTTACTGGGAGATCGAGTCCTGAGAGCTAGATACAAGACCTCCTTCATTCTAAAACCAAGGTACGGAGCTGATTAGATCCTTAGAGAATTCTTGATTCAGATTCTTGGCAAAACTAACGTAAACTTAAACTGCAACTCCCTTACTCCTTCCCACGTACTAGGCTTAGGTTAGGTACACTGGGGCAGGCGTAATTTAGAAGCACCAGTTGAGTACGTTTAGTCAACTTTTATCATTGTATGTTTTGTATATATTTTATCCGTTTCAAGTATCATATGGCTCTGAAACCATATCAATGCTTTTACAGTATTATTTCATAATACTCCTTTTACTGTACGCACTTTACTTTATGATAAGTATTGCAATTGTGGCAATTCATTTCTCTTGCATGAGAAAGAAGACTGCTCAATAAATAACACCTTTTATTGAAAACGCCCGTCTCTCTATTTCTCTGCACTCTGGTGAAACTAAGTATGCACGATTGACTGAGTGAAATAGCTATGAACAATTGTTACTTACCTGTAAACAGGTGGTTCTCCAGTATTGGTGTCTTTCATAGATTCACATGCTTGAATATTCCCCGTCGTCGAAGTGGGAGTCCCACGGTACATAAAATAGCAATAATGCTAAATATATATATGTAAATATATGTGAAAAAACATAATACATAATAAAAGAAGAGGTAAATACAAATGAAAAAACCTCCAGAACAAATCCTACATAGGAATGCATGGTAAAGAGAAAAACCACTTGTAACACATTAGTGTCATTATGTTAGTCCAAACTACAGCCAATCAGGCGCAAGGACCCTCTAGAACCTTCTCCTCAGAAGCCCAAGTATTCAGATTTTCGTAGCACTAAAGAGACCTAGAGTGCATGAGGAGAAGAGAGCCTCTGAGGGGAGGAAAGGGTGGGTCGCATGTGAATCTATGAAAGACACCAATACTGGAGAACCACCTGTTTACAGGTAAGTAACAATTGTTCTTCTCCAGTATTAGGGGTGTCTTTCATAGATTCACATGATTGAATAGAATAGAGAGCAGTAATCTCCGTAAAGCTGAGATTGCTAGGCACATATGGAAAAAGCCAAAGACAGTAATAATACAGTCATGTAACAATAATAGCAATCACAGGAGAACACAAGGAGGAGGGAACAGAGGCTCACCTTATTTGAAAAGATGACGAAGCACTGCCTGCCCCACTGCGGTATCCGCTTAATTGATGGCATCCAAGCAGTAATGCTCGGTGAAGGTGTGCCTGCTGGACCATGTGGCTGCACGGCAAATCTGATGAAGTGGCAAACCAGCAAACAAGGCGGTGGATGAAGACATCGCCCTCGTACAATGAGCCTTCACTGAAGACTGCAATGGTTTACCTGCTTGTTGATGACAGTAGGTAATGGCTGAAGAAAGCCAACAGGCAATTGTTGGTTTGGTAACTGGATGCCACTTACGCAGTCGCCCATGAGCAATGAACAGTTGGTCGGACTTGCGGAAGGAGGCAGTTTTGGCAATGTAAAATTTAAGGCATTGTTTGATGTCCAAAGAATGCAAGCGTTGCTCTGCCAGAGACTTTGGGTCCAGAAAGAAAGTATTTAGGAACACAGGCTCATTCAGATGAAAATCCGTTACCACTTTAGGTAAGAAAGAGGGGTTGGTGCAGGTTTGAATTGTAGATAAGGTGGCTTGATAGTGAAAGCGTGAAGGTCGCTCACGCGACGAGATGAAGTCAAAGCTAAAAGCAACGCAACCTTCCAGGTGAGGAACTTGATATCAGCCCTATGGATAGGTTCAAATGGTGCCTTCATAAGTTGAGATAGTACAACATTGAGGTGCCATAGTGGAGGAGGGCGCCGAACAGGTGGGAACTTACGAAAGAGCCCTTTGAAGAACTGGCGTATGATTCTGGATGAACAAAGAGAGGAAGAGCCATCGTGTCAGAAGCGAGAGATTGCAGCTAGGAAAACTCTCAAGGTAGCATATGAAAGTCCGGACTGAGCGAGACTTAAGAAGAACGGAAGAAGTTGCTCCAGAGAAGAATGGATTGGATGGACATTTGCTGCTACGCACCAATGACAGAATCTTTTCCACTTGAGTTTATAAGTTTTGATGGTAGACGGAGCCCTAGCATGAGCAAGGATGTCCCTGCATTCTTGAGATATGTTTAAGTCTGCGAATTCAGGGTGCTCAGGTTCCATGCTGATAACTGTAGAGTGGAGGGATACGGATGGCACACTTGGCCTCTGTCCATCGTTAGGAGGTCTGGACGAGGACGCAGAGGGATGGACTTGCACAGGGACAGCAGAAGCAGTTCCGAAAACCATGCCTGTCTGGGCCAACGAGGTGCGATCAGTAGGATGTGACGGGCTGCCTCCGCATCTTCCACAGCACTCACGGTACTAACGGAATCGGCGGAAAAGCGTAAGCGAATAGATCGCACCAATCGATCAAAAGGGCATTCCCGCACGAACCGGGGTGGGGCTGCCAGCTTGCGTAGGATGGGCATTTTCGATTCTCTGGCGTTGCAAAGAGGTCTAGAGTCGGGCGACCCCATCGGTGGAACACAAGATCCAGAGTCGGCTGGTGCAGTTCCCATTCGTGTGTCGATGATGTGGACTTGCTTAGAGAGTTCGCTAGGATGTTGGACACGCCCGGCAGATGGACAGCCGTCAAGGTGATCTGATGACGGAGAGCCCAATCCTAGATTGACTGGGCCAAGCGGGACAGGTGTGGAGACTTGGTTCCTCCCTGTTTGTTCACGTAGTGCATGCTGGTGGTATTGTCAGTTTGGATAAGCACTGATTCTCCGTGAACTACAGGTAGGAATGATTTGAGCGCTAGGAAGATCGCCATCAACTCTAGCCTGTTGATATGCCACTTGCGTTGGGGCGGAGTCCACTTGCCTGCTGACAAAGACGAGTGTCCTGACATAGTTGATGGCGGGATTGAGATTTGAGGAGGCAATCGTCCAAGTATGAGAAGATTTGAACACCTTGGAGATGCAGGTGAGCCACCACAGGAGCCAGTACCTTCTTGAACACACGAGGAGCTGATCGAAGTCCGAAGGGCAAGACCTTGAACTGATAATGCGTTTGTCCCACCTTGAAACGCAGGTTCTGGCGATGCTGTTGGAGAATCGGGACATGAAAGTACGCGTCTTGAAGATCTATGGTGGTCATGAAATCCCCGAAGGATAGAAGACGCAGGATCTCTAGTAATGTCAGCATGCGGAAAGATTGGCTCTTGAGGAAATGGTTGAGAGCCCTCAAATCCAGAATGGGCCGCCAGTCTCCGGTCTTCTTGAGTACGAGGAAAAATCGAGAGTAAAACCCCTTTCCTCTTTGATGCACAGGGACCACTTCGACTGCACCTTTTTGAATAAGAAGACGGACTTGATGGTAAAGCTCCTTGAGGTGTGGAGGAGGCGGGCCAGATGGTGGAGTACGAGGAGGAATCTTGACGAATTCTAAGGTATGACCCCTTCGTACAATGTCTAAAACCCAGCAGTCCGAGGTGATGGAGGACCACTGGGAATAAAACTGAGATTCGACCTCCAACACTTTGGGGATGATAAAAGTCATTGGCGCTTAGGAGTGGATCCGCGATAGGAGGATTTACCCCTACAAGGTCTGGAGGACTGCTGAAGATTGGACTGCTGCTGATTGGATGCGTAACGCTGGTTGCCCTGATTGTATGAGCGGTACTGTTGTCCTCCTCGAAAATTGGATGAAGTGCCACGTCCTCGTGCACCTCGAAAGGGCTGTTTTCGGAATTGCAACGTGCCCAATGACTTAGCCTTATCGGTGTCCTTCTTAATGGACTCCAGGGCGTCATCTATGTGAGACCCGAACAGCGACTAACCATCATACGGCATGTCAAGGATCCTGGATTGGACTTCCTGCCGGAAGGAGGTGGATTTTAACCAACCCTGGCGTCGGAGGGCAGCTGCACTTGCAAGCAGACGGAAACTAGTACTAGCAAAATCGACTGCACAGTCGATCATTTCTTCCGATGCTCTCTTCCCATCTTGAAGAATCTGCTGAGCGTCCGTCTTGGAGACCTCCGGTATTAGATCCACTAACGCAAAAATGTCTGACCACATTTGTCGGTCATATCGCACCAAAATGGCTAAGGCATTGGCTGCTCGAACACAAGTGAAAGCCATGGTAGAAAACCTGCGGCAAATAGTATCTATGCGCCGACCCTCTCTATCCGGAGGCGCGGTGATTGGAGACGCTGGATTCCGGGCTCTACGTTGTGCAGCTTGAGTCACTACTGAGTCTGTCTTAGGGTGAGAGATCAAGCATGCTGGAGAACCGGTTGGGGACTTGTATTTCTTCTCAAGGCGCGGCATCTGAGTAGGTAAAGTGTTTGGAGCCTGCATGAGTTTAAGTCCTTCCTTCCAAACAAAATCGATGATTGGAATCGTGTGGACCTGTTTGTAAGGTTTATTTTTAAAATCGTAAAGGAAACAGTCCTCCTCACGAAGTGTTCTTGGTAATTTGAAACGCTGAGCCGCTTTGTCCATTAGAAGATGAAAACTGGCGATATATACTGGAGGTGAATCACTGGAGTCTCCAGGCTGAGGAGATGGCGTCTGCGTTCGGTAGTCGTCCAACTCCGCCATACCGGGTTCGCCTGCATCCTCATCCGAATCCTCAGGGACCTCTCAGTCCTCTCGCTCTGGAACCGCCTCATCATCCGCATCCTGCGGATACACGGTCGTTTGAATTCTGATGGACGTCTGAACTTGAGACGAAGTTGTGGGCGGTAAAATTGGTGGAAGAGACGGTGGAGGTAGTGCAATGGCAGCCGGAGATTGCACAGGAGTACCTTGCGGCGTTGCTGGGAAACGACGGTTGTAGTCATCCAGCATATGCTGGAGATTGGAAATCAAAGACAATGGTAATGTAGCCATAGGGACTTGGACAAACTGTTCTTCAGGTTGAGACTCCGGGTCTCCGCCATCGTCGTCAGGGTCAGACTCCTGACCTTCGATGATCAAATCAGAGGGACTATGGGCTGCCCCAAACGTGTCATCTTCATTCTCAGAATCAGTGTCATGCTCAGAGGTAGAGGCAAACATTGGAGAAGGTGGTTGCATCTCTGGAGCAAATAACTGATGGCACGGAGCCTTACTGCGACGTTGGGAAAGATCAGCAGCTCCAGAGGATCTTGAAGACTTCAAAGGCACTAAAGGCAACGAGGCAAAGGAAGCCGGTGCCACCGTCGACAGTGCCGTCGACGCTATCGTCAACGGTGTTGATTTGGCAGTCAATTTTGAAGAATCCATCGTCGACGGTGTGGCCGTCGACAGAGTCGCCGTCAGAGTTATCATCGACGGGCGAATCGTAGACGTTGTCGTCAACGGTACAGCCGTCGACGGTGCAGTCGACGGAATCTTAGTCGACGACCAAGATTTCTGAACGGCTTTCGTCGACGAGGAACGTTTCTTCGTCGACGAGGTGATGGGAATTGTCGACGATATAGGCTGAGTAGGCAGAGAAACTCTTGTCGACGTGAAGGCTGACGACGAGACCGTTGTCGACGAAGCAGAAGCTGATGTCGTCGTCAACGTCCTTGTCGACGATGAAGACATTGCGACTCTCGTCGTCGGAACGCTCGTAGACGGTCCCGTCGACGACGGAACCCTAAGAGGTGTGGAAACACTCCTAGAGGCAGCAGAAGACGCCTGAGAGACAGGTCTCATGGGTGCAGTGGTAGTAGGAGTGGTAGGAGATACCACAGAGGCCAGAGGTAAGGCCAGTTTCTTTCTTTTGAGGAAAGGAGAAGGAACATCCTGAACACTACCACGCTTAGAAGCTGATGAAGAAGGACCAGAGTGAAAACTTTCTGCGTCTGATAGAACAGAGTCCTTATCCTTAAGACGCTGGAGCCAAAGAAACCGGCCTTCTCAGTCCTTCAGAGTTTTTGTAGAAAAAGTTCTACATATCTTGCAGCTGCCAACTTCATGGTCAGGGTATAGACAATAAATACACTTCTGGTGGGGGTCTTTATCAAAAAGACGCAGCTTCCCACAAGAAGAGCAAGGTCTGAATAAAGACTTCTTACTTGACATGTTGAGAAGACTGGAAGTAGAAGATTTGAAGCAAAGAACTGAGCAGAGCTCAGGGAGACTCCCTTCACACGACGTGCGGTAGAAAATCTGAGGACTTGGGCTTCTGAGGAGAAGGTTCTAGGGGGTGCTTGCGCCTGATTGGCTGTAGTTTGGACTAACATAATGACACTAATGTGTTACAAATGGTTTTTCTCTTTACCATGCATTCCTATGTAGAATTTGTTCTGGAGGTTTTTTCATTTGTATTTACCATTTCTTTATCATGTATTATGTTTTTTCACATATATTTACATATATATATTTAGCATTATTGCTATTTTATGTACCGTGGGGCTCCCACTTCGACGACGGGGAATATTCAAGCATGTGAATCTATGAAAGACACCCCTAATACTGGAGAACTATTGTTTTCACACGACTCTGGAGATATACTCCTTATTCTGGAGGGAGCAAAGTTGTCATGTTTATGCGGTTGTCAGAAACTAATCCCTTCTTGTCTAATCAGGGAAGTTAACTCCTCCCTGTTCATTCGAGAAAGTTTCTAGTGGCCTCTGAGCTAGCTGGCATACCTAATTAAGTCTAACATATTCAGTAGAGACCTCAGTCCTACGTCTAAACTGCCGTTTATGTTATTCCAATGCGCAGAGCCTATTGGGAATATAGGAACTACACTTCAAGGGGGTGCTGTCAGAGGACCTACCCCAAGACTTAATCATCGCCATACACAAGGTGGGAAAACTGTTCCTCCTATCGTCCCATCTCATTGGTAAACATAGAAGCTAAAGTGTTTGCGCGGGTTCTTAAGAACAGCATGTGGCATGTCGCAGACTCATTGGTGACAGCTGATCAATTGTGTTTAATTCCGCATAGGGTGACACAACATAATATCTGACGTCTGTTTGGCTGTTTATTCCACAGCAGTGAGATCAGGGTGCCAGTGGTGCTCTTATCACTGGATGCAGAGAAAGTGTTTGACTCCATGGTATGGCCCTATTTGATGGCGATCCTGGGGAAGATGGGCTTTGGAACATTCTACCTGAGTTGGGTCAAATTGCTACACTGGGATCCCGTGGCCCGGGTATGAGTAAACGACACAATGTTGGAGGATAGATCAATAGAAAGGGACACCAGGCAGAAATGCCCCTTTGGCCCCCCTACTGTTCGGGGCGGAACTTGCTTGCTAGGTGGATACCTAAAGATGCTCAGATGCACACTTGAGATAGGCCCACAAATGGGACGACACAATTTCCCTATATGCATACAATATATACTTTATCTGTTGGATCCCTGGCAATCTCTTCCACAGATACCGGAGATCTCGCGCGTCTGTGAGACATATGCAGGAACATGCATAAACTATTCTTTGATGGACTGAAGCCCCTCTCCTAGACTGTTACCGGTCCAATAAGAGCCTGTAGGCTCCGCCTACCTAGGGATATACACCATAACCAATCAGGAGAAGATCTTTCACAAAACCCTGGGCAGGGTCTTGGAGTTCAAAAGGCGAAACACAGGTCATAGCAGAGCCTGCCTCCATCCTTGATGGGGAGAGCAGCATTTTATACGATGATCTACCTGTCCGAATACTTCTACTCCTTCAAAACACCCCTTAAGCAGTGCCTGATAGGTTTTTCCGCCAGGTGGACAAAATCACTAGACTGTTATTCTGGGATGTGGGGTCCCACAGATAGCCCTAGCGAAGCTGATTCAAAAGCTTTGGGATGGGTAATTGCGCTATCCAACCTGAACGATTGGGCGTTCTCAGACAGCGAGATCCCTCCTTACAAGCAGACAGAAGGGCACTAGACCCAGAGGGGGACCTTTGCCGCCTTTTAGGTGGAAGAAGGACAGGTGGGCTACCATGAATGACTGCCATGGTGGTGGACACGTGGAGAAGAGCAGTACAAGCCATAGGTTGGCAGGGGAAACTCTCCCTCATTTAAATTAAATGAGATAGAAATGTTTCTATTTTTTAATTTTCTCAAAAAAGTGCTATGCCTACGTTTCACAGATTGACCAATGGGATTGTCTGAGAACAGGATTGGATAATTCATATAAATATTTTAAAACTGCTCCACAGCAGTCATTAGCTGAAAGAATTCAGATACCATAAAAAGTAGATTTTGTTTTTTGCTACTTTTTTGTACCTGTTTAGAACCACAGTGTAGTTGGTCTTACTTTGTGGATTGTAATCCTTACACCATATTCTTCCTAATGCTTTTGTTTTAGCTTTGGTCTTCCATACACCATGCTCCTGCGGGTTCTTACAGAAGGATCTTAAAACTCTCATTGGATGTAACTTGTTAATGTTAAATACTGACAGGTCATTCCGGTACCTCTATTTACCTCACTGGTTTAATGTAGATAACATACATTTGGTGAGCTTAGCATTAATAGATTCCTTAATACTGTTTTGATGATGATGTGTGTTTAGATTCCTCTTTAGGAAAGGATTCAATCCACACCTGTGTATTGTCTATGTGTAGGTTAACTCAGATACATTGGTTAACAACCTAAAAAACTTGAGTTTTAAAAAACGTGATCCAGACAATGACCAGCTATATATATCAGATACTCTATCAGTTAGTATAGGTCTACAATACTTACAGTTTCTAGAAAATTCTTCTCACTATTTAAATGATCACAGTGTACCCTAATGTTAAATTCCCTGTGCACAACAAATGTAGCAGCTGTTGATGCAATTGAGACAATCAACTTGATGAACTCGTGAATAAATTCTCTCACAGACCATAGGCCTGGAGATCTGTGTGCTAAAAAAACATGTTATGGAAATGGTGTGTGAAAATATCAGCATGAAGGCTAGCATTTCTGCAATTTTGATAGGAGTCAAGGCTTAAGCTGATTAGAATTAATGTAGATTTATACATTAAAGCATCAACCTGAGGTTATTTTCCTGCATTTTTCAACTCGTGTATCTTATAGTCTAGAACAGCCATAAGAAAGTCAGAGTTTGAGGTATCTATCAACCAAGTTTCAGAGTTTTTTTTTTTAAAACACCTACAATCCTGAGGCCGGCTTGTAGTATGAATGAAATACAAACAATGCGGAGGTTTCTGAACCTTGTCCGGTTGTAGAGGTAGTATCAGTTATCAAAATGATCAAATATACGGAGCGAATAAGTTTACAGTAAAAATACAATTTGCTTTTTGTGTTTTTTGTTTTCATATTGAACGTAAACTAAAAGAAACTGCACACATGAATCAGCATGACATTAAGTTAGACTTAGTGTGATATCTAGCATCATAGTTGTCATGTGAGGGACCAGCTGTATAAATCACCCTAGACCCCAACCCGCCCGCATCTCCCCCCGCCAAATCCATCTGCTACATGACCAGCCCCATGTCCTCCACGTAGGTAGCCTACCATTTGGCCTCGGCCCCCATTCAGTGTTCTTCTTCATCATCAGAACCCTCAAGATCCTCTTCCACCAACGGCTCACAGATATCCCCCCTATAGGAATTCCACGGTTGCCAAACCCCATTCCACTTGCGTGGGTTATCCCTTAATTTGTAGACTGCTCTTTCTGTCAGCATAAGCATGCCCATGTTTCTGATCCACTGTGCCAGTGTGGGGAGGTCTGCCGATCCCCATTTCTGTGCGATATCTCGTTTGGCTGTGACAAGCCCTATCGTGGTCCACACCCTTTCATAGAAGGTAAGATCAGTAGGCCCCCACACATTCAGTAAACACACCCGCGGGTCCAGTGTGAGTGAGGTGTGGAGTGTCTGTGCAATGGTACGTAGAACCCGCTGCCAATAACTAACAACACATGGACATTCCCACAGCGTGTGTATAAATGTGCCCTCTGCCCCGCAGCCCCGGAGACAATATGGGTGGTCCGCTCTTTGCAGTTTGTGTAGTGTTGTTCGGGTGTAATAAATCCTATGTAGAATTTTTAATTGCACCAGGTGGAATTTGGACGATATACCTGCCTCACGTGGAGACGCCATGGCTGCGTTCCAGTCGGACTCATCTAAGTCTCCGACATCAGTCATCCATTTGTCTTTTAGCTTTTCCAGCGGATCTGGTAAATTATTGATTAATTTGCGATATGTTAGTGAGGTTGCGCCTTCCTGTAGGAAATCTGTGAGCAGACGGTCCTCCAGCGGGGAGGATTCCGGTGAGGATGTGTCTGGTGGGATTGCCCCCTGTAGGGCATGTCTGATCTGTATATATCTGTACAATTCGTTATCCCCCAATTCATACTGTTCCTGAAGGGTCGCGAATGAAACTACTCCCTCTCTAGTCCACATGTCTCCCACAGTTGATATCCCGATGTTGTCCCATTGGGTAAAGCCCTTAGTGCGTCGCAGATGACCCAGTGCCTTAGTGTCCCACAAAGGTGTAAGTTTTGTGATGGTCCCATCCCAGTGTAACTTCGCTTGTGCCTTGTACCACAGTTGAACGGTGTGTTTAGTGGGCCCCACGAGTTTTGCCGCAATGCCTCGATGATATAGTGGTGCTAGCAAACTATTCGAGCCCAGTTGTGCCCTGTCTGCTTTAAATGCTGGATCGTCTTGCGGGGCGTGCACCCACTGATTAAGGATCTTGAGTTGGGCCACCCAATAGTACAATCGTATATTGGGCAGTGCAATGCCTCCATCGTACCAGCTCCTATTCGGCTTTGTGTGCGAGATCCGGGCTGGCCGGTTCCCCCAGAGCAGACTCGTGATCAGTGCCGTTATTTTTTGTAGGAAGCTGTCCGGTATTAAGCGTGGGGCGTTCTCAAGAGCGTATAAAAAGCGCGGCAGGGCCATCATTTTAAATAATGCTGCCCTGCCCAGCAATGTCAGTGGGAGTTCTTTCCAGTGTTGCACATCGTCACGGAGTCAGAGCAGGGGAGTCTGCAAGTTGAGCCGCGCGAACTCCGCCTCATCGCAAGTGACGTGGATTCCCAGATATTTAAAGGAAGAGGGAGCTATCTCCAGTGGACAGGAATCTGGAAGTGGCGGGAGCGGCCCCTTAAGCTCAAAAATGATCGATTTCGCCCAATTGATGGTATATCCTGACACTCGCCCATGCGAATTACAGAGAGCTAGGAGGTTGGGAAGGCTGTTTTCTAGTTCAGTAAGGTATATTAACATGTCGTCCGCGTAAAGGGACACTCTGTCTTCCCACTGCGGTCCCAATGGATTCCCTTCAGGAGCTGCGTAGTACGGATAGTGACCGCCAGCGGTTCCAGAACCAGAGCAAAGAGGAGAGGCGAGAGTGGGCAGCCCTGTCGTGTGCCACGTCCTAAATGTATGGTTCGAGAAATGTGACCATTAGCTACTACTCTGGCCATGGGATCTTTATAAAGCATACGTATCCAGGAAATAAATATTGGACCAAAGCCCATAAGTGCGAGCACTGCGAAGAGGTTGTTCCACTCCACCAAGTCGAACGCCATCTTGGCGTCTAATGATAGGATCGCTGCCGGTTCCCGCAACATCGAGAGTCTCGCCATAACTCCGTGTACCCTGCGAAGGTTTAAGGCTGTGCTTCGATGCGGCATGAAGCCGGATTGATCCGGATGAATCAGTTGACTTAAGCACAGCAGGAGTCTGTTTGCCAGCACTTTAGCTATTATTTTGGCCTCCGGGTTCAGGAGGGAGATAGGCCTATACGATTTACAGTCGCTGGGCGGTTTACCCGGTTTCGGGATAGCAACGATAGTCGCCATCCGTTGATCCTGCGGCAATGTTCCCTTCAACCTACTCTCTTCGTACATCTGAAGAAGGGGCGTACTCAGAGATTCAGACATAATTTTAAACCACTCAATGGGCACCCCATTGGGGCCCAGAGCCTTACCCGAATGAAGGGAGTTAATGGACAATTGGATTTCGTCGATAGTCAAGGGGGCATCGATGTCCTTCGATGCCTCGTCCGTCAGTTTTGGCAAAGGCACACATTCGAGGGCGTTCCGGGCCTCATCTTCTGTCACCACTATTGTTGGAGTGTACACGTCATGAAAGTGATCAGCCAGGACTTCCACTATGTCACCCGGTTGGGTGTGGACAATGCCACATGAGTCTGTAAGCTGTAATATATTCCTTCCTCCACCTTGCTTCTTATCCAGCCATGCCAGGAGTTTGCTAGCTTTGTCCCCTATATCATAGACCCTGTGCTTAGTCGCGGCGATGTCCGCCAACGTCACACGTCTCAAGTGGTCGGTGAGGCGGCGCTGGTGTATCTGTAAGTCATGAAGTGTGTCCTCAGATGGGTCTGCCATGTGGGCAGTGTTGGCCCTCTCGAGGCCCAACTCCAAATCCAATGCTTCCTTCCTGTGTGCTTTCCTATGGTTCGTTATTATTGCGATGGCCTGACCCCTGAACACCGCTTTGTAGGCTTCCCACAATATGGAGGGGGAGTCCACCGAGGACCGGTTCTCCTCAAAGTAAAGCCGGGTCACTTTCTTCAGATCCTTACTTATCTGTGGGGTTTTAAGATACCCTGGGAAAATCGGATATATCCTTTTGCGTTTGGTACCTGTGCTAGTGACGGTCAGAGTGACCGGCGAGTGGTCCGAGACGCCTCTCGGCTGTATGTTTGCCTCGCCAATGTTAAGGAGACCGTTACCCAGTGTGAAAAAGTAATCTATCCTTGAAAGGCTATTGTGGGTGGCTGAATAATAGGAGTATTGCTGCTGACCTGGGTGCAGTGTACGCCATACATCTACTAAACCCTGTGCGTCCAAAAAGGTCTGCAACCTGTTGGGGCCATCTGTATGTGTTCGTGCGGGGAATCGGTCGAGGGTGTCTGTGAGTGTCATATTGAAGTCCCTACCTACAAGCAAATCCCCTTCAGGGAGATCCAGGAGGAACTTGCCGAGGTCCGGCAGAGCTACCGAGTGCAATGCCGGCGGAATATATACGGAGACCACATTTAACAGTTTACCCTCCCACTGGCCATGCACTGCCGCAACGCGGCCTTGATCATCTACTATCGTTGATTTCACAATGTATTGGGAGGATTTCCTTAGCAAAATACCTGTGCCACGTGACCCTGAGGTAAATTCCGCGTGTGCTATCATACGATATCCTCTCCTATCCAGAGCCCGTGTGGCCGCCCCCATCAAGTGCCCCCTGCAAAAGAAGTAGGGCGGGTCCCTGTCTCTTAATGCCCTGCAACACCAGACCCCTCTTGATCTTGTCCCGTAGGCCCCTAACGTTCCACGACATGACGTGCAACGGGGCCGGTGCGGTGTGGTTATCTATCCCGGCCATAAGAAAAAGTGGTGGGTAGCCATGAGGCCTTCTTGCCATGAATGAGATGGTGTACGGAGACGAGTGCAGGGCAGATATGGCTCCTTCCAGCCTTCTGGCACCTGGCTGTCCCCATGATATATGATGCATCCAAAATACTGTAACATACTAATGAACATGTGTGTGCACAAAACAAAAACTCACAGGACCAAGTGGTCCTGAATTGTAAACATTCCTGAACCCCTACCCACCCCCCTCCCTGCCCCCCTGCTGCACGGACTCAAAACTGCCCGCCCCTCCAACTGAGCAGAGTGCATTTCCTATCCCCAAAACAGTGTACTTGCGCGTTGGGGTGAGGGACTCTCCGCTGCCGGCAGTCTCTCATTCACACCCTCGGAGGTCCATCACCCAGTGTCCAATGGCGGGAAGTGCGTGTACAGCACTATATGTTTAATAAAGCAAAAAAGTCTGAAGATTACTGTTCCTCATTCTCTTCTTGGCCGCCGTCTGCTCCTAAGGATTCGCTGCTCTCTGGGCCTGCTCCCGAAGCCTGGGAGTCCGGATGTTGACCTGTATTTCGGCCCTTCTTGGGTCGGTTGGTTCGCCGCGTGTGTTGTCCCGGTCTCCATCCCTCCAGCCAGTCCTGTACTGTCTCTGGGTTGTTGAAGAACCAAGTTTTGTTTTCCACTACTACCCTAAGCCTCGCAGGGAAGAGCATGGAGTACGGTAGTTCTCGTGTCCTGAGCTCCTTTTTAACCTTGAAGAAGGTTCTCCGCCTACGTGCGACATCCGCCGTATAATCGGGGAAGAAGGCGATGGTAGAGTTCTGAAGTTTAATAGGAGGAGCTGTCCTGGCCGCCTGCAAGATGGCGTCCCGGTCGCGGAAGTTGAACAAGCGGGCTACTATGGGCCGCGGAGTCGCCCCTGGTTTCGGCTGGCCTCCCAGCACGCGGTGGGCTCTTTTCACGGAGAAAAAGGTGGACAAGCCCTTCGGTTTAAGTTCATCCGTGATTAAGCTCTCCACAAACAAGTCCATGGCTCTAATTCCTTCCGACTCCGGCACCCCAATAATACGGATGTTGGTCCACCTAGAACGCCCTTCCTGCTCATCAAGCTTCTCACGCAGCATTTTATTGTCCTGCGCCATCTTCCCCATTGCCTGTTGAAGTTCGGAGACATCCTCCACTAGGGATTTTGTAACCACCTCCATGTCTTTAACCTTCTCCGACATTTTGTGGAGATCGGCTCTAAGCAAAGTGACATCCGTGGAGATCGAACCCACTGCCGTCTGTAGTTGAGCCAAAGCATGCATCACATCGTCCAACATCGCCTTCTTTCCTCCTGGGGTATCAACAGTTTTGCCCCCCGTATCTTTTCCCGTCACTGGGGAGGCAGTTGGCTTGTCGGAGGTATATCGTTCAATGCCGGTCTGTGTGGCGCCGCCCTTGGGACCTTTCCCCGCCATTCTGCTGGGTTTCGTGTTTCTCGTGCCTCTCCGCTCCAGGTTGTCCGGAGTGACGTACTCACACTCCCAAACCAGATGTAGTCGTGCACTGTGTTCGGGCCTTGGTGGAGTGTTCCGTAGGGCGAAGAGTGCCAGTAGTCACCAAGTGCGCAGTAACTTCTTCGGCCTATAAAATGGCGGCTGCCCTCCACCTTCTTAGGATCCCTCATGCTTATGGCCACCTATTCGACTTCAAGTAGGGCCGGGGCGCCGGCGATAGTGCTATAATTGGCAATCTTCCTCAGATCCAATGCCTTCCTGCCTTACCCCTTCAATGGTCAGATCACTTTCTCACATATTTTACTATCCCTGGTGGAGAAACCTCGTCCCCTCCCTACATATCATCCCTCTATGGTCACAGAAACTGGAAGAAACTTAATATGACTCTACTGAATTCAGCGTTAGACTCTGTCCCTGAGGATCTTCTGAGTGATGAAACTAACATGGAGGCCATAGCTGCTTCAACGGACAGGTGGCTCCTGGGAGCCATTGACATCTGCCTGCCGCTTAATAAAAAGAGAATTAAACCTCATAACACCCCAGCACCTTGGTTTAATGACGCACTAAAGGCAGCTAAATCCAAATGTAAACGCTACGAGCGTCTCTGGAGAAAAGACTACTCTCATATTTCTGGGGAAACCTACAAAAAGGAACTCAAGCAATATCATAGGGAGTGTGCTGCAGCTCGTGCAGCCTATGTCACCCAGACTATTTCAGCTGCATCAAACAAATCAAAGACATTATTTAACTTAGTTAGAGAATTGGCAGGATCCAAGTCTACTGCTGAACCTCCCTCTTTGAACAATGTTCAATGTGACGAACTGGCTCAGTTTTTCACAAACAAAATTGAAAGAATCTATGACGATATTTCTAAGCAGCAGTCGGAAGAAACAAATAATAATATTGCCAATAAAAATCAGCAAACACAATCTGAGCAAACATATCTCCCTCTAATTTGCTGGCCTAAAATTACTATTAAAAATCTACAAGAAATTGTTAGGAAACTAAAATCGGGCTCCCCGGTAGATCCTCTCCCTGTGTCAATACTTAAGAAACTTGACACTAGGCATTTGTCTTTAATTTGTAAAATCTTAAACCAGTCCCTCGTCTCTGCCACTGTCCCTATATCATGGAAACATGCTAAGGTCACACCTTTGTTGAAGAAACCTACGGCTGACCCGAAAGTTCTGGGTAACTTTCGCCCGATCTCTTTGTTACCTGCATTTTCCAAACTTTTGGAAAAACATGTTCATAACCATCTGGCCCATTACTTAGAGATAAATGACATCTTCCATTCCTCTCAGTCGGGCTTCCGACCCGGTTACTCAACCGAGACTACCTTGTTGGGGGTCACAGAACATCTGCGGAGCCTAGTTGACAAGGGACTCACTGCTGCACTGATATTACTTGATCTCAGTGCAGCATTTGATACCATCTCACACAGTATCCTGCTCGACTCCCTTTTTAATGTTGGCATAAGGGGAACTGCTCTCGAGTGGCTAACCTCTTTTTTAGATCAGCGCTCTTTTCAAATTAACTCCAACATAGGCACCTCTGGTGTCTATCAGTCCCCTTTTGGTGTCCCCCAGGGCTCTGTGCTAAGCCCCCTTCTTTTTAACTTATACGTGGCCCCTCTTGCCCGTATCGCGGAAAATGAAGGCCTAACCATGTTTAGTTACGCTGACGACTCGCAAATAATTTTCTCTCTGTCCAGTACAAACATAGACTCTCCTTCGCCCCTGAAATCTGGCCTTGTCAAAATCGCTACCTGGATGCGGACCAATCTGTTGAAGCTCAATGGAGAAAAGACAGAGGTTCTAATCTTTGGCCCCAGCCGTGATCTATGGAACGCCTCCCACTGGCCATCCAGCATGGGTCCTCTCCCCATCCCATGTGACCAAGTCCGGAACCTAGGCATAACTATCGACAAAGGACTTACAATGCAGCCTCAAGTCGGGAAACTTACTGCCATGTGTTTTGTAATCCTGAGATGGCTCCGTAAGATTATATGGATGCTCCCGGAAGACACCAAAAAATCTGTAGTCAACGCCCTAATCACCTCTAGGCTTGACTACGGGAATGTCCTTTATCTCGGGGCAACCCAAGCTGTAATGAAACGACTGCAGCGTGTACAATATGCTGCGGCCCGTCTGTTACACAAGTGCCACAGAAGAGAACACATGTCGGAACATCTAAAAAACTTGCATTGGCTTAAAATTGAGAGCAGAGTAAAATTTAAGACTCTCTGCTTCATGCATAAGATAAAATTTGGTTCTGCCCCTAGATACTTAAAATCCCTAGTTCATGTCTATCTTCCCACTCGGCATCTGAGATCTTCTTCTCAGGGCATTTTTAATGTGCCTAAGGTCCGGCTTTCCAGAATGGGAGGCAGGTCCTTTTCCTACCTAGGTCCTAAGTTATGGAATTCCCTCCCCTTAAAAATGCGCACTGAAACTAATCTTGGTACTTTCCGAAGATCTCTGAAAACCTGGCTGTTCAACCAGTAATCCTGTCCTGGCTATTATCTCCGTCCCCTCCTTTTTCCGCACTCAATCTCTCTACCAGCGCCGGGAAACCCTTTTTGGGTAGCTGTAGCGCTTTACAAATCAAATAAATAAAAATAAATAAATAATAATCTGTCACACTCCTATGGTCCGCAGGCAGCGCCCAGTCTGGCCACGCATAAGGTGCGTGTTCGGCCGTCCTGTGCGGCCTGCGGGCACTTCCGGTCCAGATCCTCGGGATCGTCCGCACTTCCTGCCGGGCCACTCGGCCAGGGAAAGACCCCGGCTCAGGAGGTTGAAGTAGGCCAAATCGCGGCCGCGACGTATCTCGGTCTCCAGACGTCGGATTTGAACGCCGCTTCACGCTGCTTACACCGCCCGGTCCTGGGCCCTGGTACCCTCCTGCAGGGCATGAAAATTGTGACGGATCATGTGTCGGATAGACGAAGAGGCCGCTTCAGCTGCGGAGCTCGTCCCTTATGCTGCCGCCATGATCGGCTGCTAGCCCCGCCCCTCTAGAGATTTTTTTTTTTAACATTTCCTTATTGAGGATTTAAACACAAAGTAAAATAGAACAATAAACAAAGCGAAAATACGCCAGTACATATTAATTGGTGATGGAATCGAACATCCAGAGAGGCCACCCTTCCTGAGTGTGGATCGATCGCCTCAAACTATGTGTATTCAGCCAGAGAGTATATAAAATAACATTTGTAAGTATGCCCTGCAATAATGTATTACTATGCCCTGTTTGCGACATGGAGTCGTACTTACAATATATATATTGTGTTTTGGGTCTCAAGGCATGGTTTCCATAACACTAGTGCATTACAGGGGTGACCCTGCTGTCCTGGTCCAGCTATGACTTGGGAGTGGTTGATGGGATTCCCCCTGTGGTTCTTGTAGCGACCACTGGTAGCGGGCTGTAACTATATGATGGACAGAAAATCAATAGAGTTACCGATTTCCTTCTCAGGGTTGGGGGGTCAAGCTTAAGTTTTAGCCTCCAATCTCATCATCTACACATCCCAGATAAAACCATTTGGACCTAATACACTGAGGAGTTGGGCCTTTGTGATGGTGTCCGACTCTAACTTGGGTTGCTTCAAAAACTCCTTAAGTTTGAGTGCTAAATAACAAGTCCAACTTATGATCCAAAATGAGTTCCTGAATTTCTACCTTATGCTAGGCACTGATCATGTGCTGATTAACACAATTTGATAACAGTAACTTCTGGCTACCTCCTATGTCTTTAATTTAATCAAATCATGTAGTTGGACATCCTGTGGGAATCTCTAATAACAGAGAGAGAGAGACACGCCATAGCTCAGAAGTCTCTATGGCATGCTACCAGTTTGGTCTTTGGAAACACTGTTTTTAAGCTTTTATTCAACTGTTCTTAAGCGTTACTTTGCTGCTAATATATCTGTGTTGAATCGTAATCGGAAACTGCTTTTTAAAATTGAACTGCACCCTTTTAAAATTGACTCAGAAACTGCTTTTCAAAATTGAACTGCACCCTTCTAAAATTGAATAATTGAATTGCACTTGTTTTACCTGTTCCTCGCTGATATCGCCCTTCTAGGTTTCAGCACTTCCGCCTAAGGGAAGCCCGTCTGCGCCCGTCCGCGTCCGACCATGGCCAGGGGCCAGAACCCCTTGTCAATTTCGGACTTACTCAGGGGCGGAACTACAGACTCTAGCCTCAGGTAGTTATACCCTAGGCAAAAAGGTAGCAGATGATCTGATAGCTGGAAATCTTCTGAGAAGCAATGGAACGGGAAGACACCACACCTAAAAACACACCAGGTTTGAAGGTGGCAGTTCTTAACATGCGCTCCTTACAGAAGCACCAACCGGAAGTATTTTCACTCATCCAGGATAGAGACATAGACATCCTAGCACTCACCGAAACCCGTTTGGGTGACACCTCAGTCCCAGACATCATTGCAGCCCTCCCGGGGGACTTTGACGCTTTTGGCATAACAGGCAAGGAAAGACAAGGGGAGGGGGCGTGGCAATCCTCTTTAATAGGCGGATAATAGTCACCAGAATAGTGGCAGAGAGCATTGATAATGCAGAAATACTAGGGGTCAAAATCTAATTTAAATCCTCCTGCCTCCTATTTCTGGTTCCAAACCGCCCCCCACAGTCAACCCCAGTTTTAATGATCTTTTCAGGGAGATTAGTACTGACCTCTGTTCACTGTACAAACGACTCCAAGTGGCTGGCGACTATCAATGGGATAAAGCTCAGAGGGAGCCACTCGTCAGCCAGTTTGAGACAGGAATGTGCGCGATGGGACTCCACCAATTGGTAGATGGCCCCACCCTTTCAAAAGGGCACATCCTGGACCTTATTTGGACCTCGCAACCATGGGCCAGTTTAATAGCCATCAGCCCCTGTGCATGGTCGGACCAAGCTTTAATTAGCTGCTGGGTCCCAATAGGCAGTCAACTATCATAACCACCCCCAGAGTGGAGAAAGGTGCGAAGCTGGAAAAAAAATTGAGGCTGATAACCTGGTAGATACCCTACTCAGGCCCCTTTCCCCCCCAAATTCAAATGAGGGAACCTCAACCAGGAGAGTGAAGCCCTGACAAACACCCTACACGGAGCCATAGATAAAGTGGCACTGGAGCGAAGAGACAGGGTGAGATACAAAGGGAAAGGAGCCCCCTGGTTTAATGAGAATCTCAGAGGGAATTGAAGCAAAACCTTCACCACGCCGAGAGGCTATGGCTTAAAGATTATGACACAGCAGACCTGGCAACCTTACTTACCTCGTATAATAAAACCATCACTGTCAGGAAAGCTGAATACTACGAGGTGCGAATTACAAACGCGCCCAACAAACAGAAGGAGACTTTCAGAATACTGAAAGAACTCAGCCAAAAGTCTGTGGGGAAATCCGCAGCCGCACCCCTGGACTGCAACGTATTCCAGATCTTCTTCCTTCAAAAGGTCAGGGACATCCTCTCTGAGATTGATAATACCCCCATCAACCAGAGCTCTCTAGTCCAGAACCTGCCCCCCCTCTTCCCTGCAAGCAACTCACCATCTTCCTTAAACTGGATTCTACGTCACTGACACAACTGATGAATCACACTAAATCGGGTTCTCCTGCACACCCTTGCCCCCTGAAGATTTTCCGAATGGCCCTCCCTGGGCTGGAAAGGCAGATCCTCGCTTTACTGAACAACTCCTTGGAGACTGGCTAGCTACCCTCCAACCTGAAGGAGGCCAGAGTCACCCCTCTGCTAAAGAAACCTGGATCAGATTCTTCTAATCTCAAGAATTATAGGCCCATCTCCCAGCTCCCCTTCCTGGCGAAAGCGGTAGAACAACACGTCCTCACAACACTTTCATTTTTCCCGGAGGAACAACAGTTACTCCAGACTCGACGAGCTGGTTTTAGAGCCCATCACAGCACGGAACTGGCGATGTTATCTGTTCTCGATGATCTCAGAATCATGGCTGACAATAAAAAGCAGAGCGCCCTGATTTTATTAGACCTATCAGCAGCGTTCGATGTGGTCAACCATACTCGGCTGCTGGATCGAATAACGGACCTGGGCATTCACGGAACGGCACACCAGTGCCTAGAATCATTCCTGTCAGAGCGGTCCCAGAGGATCCAGTTGGGGGAGTAGGTATCAGACAGAGGCCCCCTCACCTGCGGAGTCCCTCAAGGCTCCGCATTGTCCCTGATCCTCTTCAACATTTACCTACAGCCTTTGGTGAAAGCTCTAGCCCATATGGATTGCCGAGTTTTCAACAATGCGGACGACACCCAACTCATCCTCCAGATTGACAACTCCACCCATGCCCAGGAGTTGGCCCAAAACATTCTCAGATTCACAGTGAATTCGATGACTACCAATTCACTAAAAATCAATCCTGACAAAACGGAAATCCTTGTCATCCCCACAAAAGACAACCCTTGGAGAGATCACTTCTGGCCGCAGGAATTGGGTGCCACCCCCACACCAATATCTGCTGTGAAAAGCCTAGGCATAAAGAACTCCAAGCTCTCCATGGCCAACCAGTCAGCACAGTGGTCGGAACTTGTATAGGGCTCATGAGACAGCTGCGGAAACGTGTCCCCCTCCTTTCAACTGCCTCTCTACAAGTGATTGTATCAGCCACAATTGTCTCTAGAATAGACTACGGCAATGCCTTATACACCGGCCTTCCCTAAAAACGTATTAATAGACTGCAGGTGGTACTGAACGACACAGCCAGGCTGATCTTTAGGCTGTCAAGACAGTCCAACGCCTACCCACTGCTGTGCAAACTGCACTGGCTTCCTATCAAGCAAAGAGCAAAATGTAAGGGTCTCTGCATTGCCCATAAAACAATTTACGGCAAATCCCCAGCCTACATTAAAGAACGCCTGAAGAACTATGTTCCGGGCCGCACATTGCGGTCTTCTGAGGCCTGCCGCCTGGCCACTCCAGGATGCAATACCGCATCTAAAGGGGGCAGAGCCTTCTTTGTCTTGCTCCCACAACTATGGAACCAACTGCCCGATTACATGTGCAAGAAACCGGCACTCCTCCCCTTCAGGAAAGCTCAAAACGATCCTGTTCAGGTAGGCCTTGGATACTGTTTAACTTACCTCCCTGCCATACCGGCCATGTATCCGTTTACGTCCTTTGGCAATTCTCTCAAAAGCGCTCAGAGACCTGCCGGTGATTAGCGCTATACAAAAATCAATTAACATAACATAAAATATTGGTAAATAAAACACATATTTCCTTACCTCCAACCACTTTTCTCTGGGCTGATATAGCATAGCGTTTGAAATTTTGGAAGAACTTTGACCAGCTAGGAAGGAACATAATTTGAGTAACTTATCTTGGTATATAAGAAAAGTTCAAACTATTTCCTCCTTGAAGTCTGCTTATCTAAAAATCATAAGGAGAACCTCTTCCACTTGAAAGAGGAGGGCCTGATGAAAGGTGGTTTTGGGTCCTTTATGATTTTAATGCAGTCTTGAATGTTCACATTTCCATATCATAAGGTCTGAGGAGCCAGGTGGTCAAATTTAATGATAGAAGGCCAGACTTCTGAATCTTGTATAACATCCAGGACAAAAAGTCCAGACTCTTAAGTGGTTAGATATATAGTTGGAACAGATCTGGATACAACTGATGCGTCCAAGAAGCTGAAAGTTGGATAATCTTGGCTTCTTACTGTTTTTGCTAATTACCTTTGGAAAAAGAGAGATCGTCTGAAAAAAAGATACATTTTCTCAACTAGTCTATCCAACCATTCTGTTCTTCTATTTGAGAGACAATTTTCTTCTGTTGTTATATTGTATAAATGAGCTCCATGGCTCATCAAAAAGGAATCTGCATCTATGGTCTGATCTGTCTGTGGTTGTTAGAAACAAACTCCCTTCAACATGTTTTACCGGTTGATTCAGACTAAAATAATTGCCCTGCATATATGCTTAGAGGGATTTTTGTCCTCTCACTTTCTGGTGTTTAGGCTCCACTGGCCACTCACCTTTCCAGGAGAAGCTTCATGTGGAGCTTAGCATTGGGCATACACACAGTAGACAATGCCTAGAAGAAAGGAGACATCTGACTTTGGGTCTGACTGTAGAAGGTCTATTGTTCTCAAGTCCTTCAGCTACCAGTTAATGGAATTTTCCCTTAGCAGCCTATCATCAAGGAAGGAATAGATGAAAATGTAATTGCAATTAAAGAAAACAATTACTGCTATCATGCGCTTGGAGAATGTATGAAGGGCTGACTTCATCAAAAAAGGAACTCTGTACTGGAAGTGCCTTTTCAACCAGCACAAGACACTTTCGGTACAGAATGCCCTGTACTGGCTGGAATGTGCATACTTCAAGTTTTTGGTGCATGCCAATTCATCCGAGTGAAAAAAGAAAAATATATAATGGCATGGCATGCCACGATTCTGAATTTCTACCTTTTATTCATTACAGTTGTGGACCTTCTCCCTTACCTTAATAAATGCCTTCCTCAGTAGGATTTCCTCCTGTGTCAACTGAGCCAGGAGAAAAAGTTCTGCCAACCATGGTAGATGGCTGAGTGAGGAAGTTGCAAACATGATTTTGCATTCATTCTGCACAATATCAAGTACCCACATGTAGGAAAGTAGGGTCTGCTTTAATGGTCACCCCCATGTTTTTCTGACTAGTCTGACTGGGATCCTACTAATCAGGACCCCAGTCTCTGTGCTATCTCCCTAAATTGGGCATTGTGAGTACTTAGGTACACCCCAGAATGGCTACTGGTGTACGCTTGTAAGTCCCTAGTATATGGTACTGAGGTACCCAGGGCATAAGTACATCAGGGGTCCCCATGGGCTGAAGCATGCATTATGCCACCTCTAAGGGATCACTCTAACTGTATCTACAGGCCTGCCATTGCACCCTGTGTAAGCTGGTGCTAGCACCACTTACGGCAGATATAGGTTTCCCTATATCTAAGGTCACTGCACTTAAAACCTCTAAGTCACCCCTAAAGCAGGCCTTTCCATCCTGAAGGCAGGGAGCTCGGTTCTAAGTGTGAGAATGCCCCTGCATGAGCAGGACACCCCTACAACCTTTGGAGTCCATTCACCCGGGTTTTAAGTGAATCAGCCATTATGATACATAGAGTGTCCATGAGTCATTATGCGATGACCAGCTCTAAACTGGTTGTAACGTACACTGTCATGTTTGGTATAAACATGTTGGAATCAAACTTCCCACACCCTCGCGTGTGGGGGTATACTTCCATACACTGTAAAGCTCATCCGTGAGGCCCAGAGTGCTCCTGTACCAGTCTTCTAGACCCAGACAGCACAACATGGATGCTGCCAACCAGAGACACGTTTCTGCCCTCCTGCTGCTGAGCCAAGCTCGAGCAGGGGAAGGCAGAACAATAGGTATCCTGTCACAGGGAGGTGTGACCACATCCCAGACAGTGTTTAGTGTATTGGGGCCTGGTGGTTGGAAATGCAATTACATATTAATCAGTGGTTGAAAAAGGAATACATCCCGTGGATCACCACTACTGAGAATTGTTATTGTTCATTTTAATGCAATGCTCCCTTTTTGAAAAAAATCTTGTCCAGTCGTTCTAAGACGCCTAATCGTTGAGGGAGTCATACAGCGATAGGTCTGAGAATTTGAAGAAAAACATGCCTGCAGGATGCTAGGAATTTTCTCCAATGTATTATATCAACAATGAAGAGATTACAAGAGAAGGACATAACATCATATAACATGTATTTGTAACGCAAACATTTACCATGGCGGCCATGGCACTGTACAACAGACCTTTGTTGTGGTCCCCCTCAATGGTACTTGTTTTATTGACAACAGGAGAGTGAAAGTCAGAGTGCACCTGCCAAGATTTGAACCAGTGACCATGGGAGTCAAACACAGATCCCTGCAATGCTTGCATGAGTCTACTCAGGTCTCAGATCCAGAACAGACGGCATGAGAGGGGGGGAGGAGAAGAGCATAAGATACTTACCTGTAAACTGTGGTTCTCCAGTATTGGTGTCTTTCATAGATTCACATGCTTAAATATTCCCCGTCGTCGAAGTGGGAGTCCCACGGTACATAAAATAGCAGTAATATATGCATATATAAATAAAAAATTACCATAATTATATATATACATATACATACATAAAATACAGTAAAGTATCCAAAAACTCAAAAGTACCATAGAACAGAATAGGCCCATAGAAAGCCTAAGGGAGAAATCAACTTAGTAACATATCAGTGTCATTATGTTTTGGTCCACATTCCAGCCAATCAGGCCGTAGTTCCCTCTAGAGCCTTCTCCTCAGAAGCCAAAGTCCTCAGATTTCCGTAGCACAAAGTAACCAAAAGTGCCTGAGGAGAAGAGAGCCTCTGAGGGGAGGAAGGGAGGGTTGCATGTGAATCTATGAAAGACACCAATACTGGAGAACCACAGTTTACAGGTAAGTAACTTATGTTCTTCTCCAGTATTAGGGGTGTCTTTCATAGACTCACATGCTTGAATAAGAGTAGAAAGCAGTACATCATCATATAAGTCATAAAGGTAACACTAAACTTCAATCATACAAGAACATATCATAAATATGTAACATATCAATATCCAAGAGAAAAACCTTTATGACTGGAGGCGGGTAGCAACAGAGGCTCACCTTTAATGGAAAAGATTCCGCAGCACCGCTTGTCCTACTGCTGCATCTGCTGCGGCTGTTGATTGCAGACAGTAGCTTCGTAAAAGTATGGCTGCTCGACCACATAGCAGCTCTGCAAATGTGCCGCAGAGGTACCCCCGCAAAGAGGGCAGTAGAAGCTGACACAGCTCTAGTTGAATGAGCACGTACTGGAGCCGGAAGAGGCTTGCCAGCCTGTTGATGACAAAAAGTAATGGTAGAAGAAATCCACCTAGTAATAGTCTGTTTGGTAACAGGTTGTCCTTTGCAGATCAGGCCATAGGCCACGAATAATTGATCCAATTTCCTGAAGGATGCAGTGCGCTGAATGTAAAACTTGAGACAACGTTTGAAATCCAGGGAGTGTAATGAACGTTCCGCAGTGGTTTGTGGATCAGGAAAGAAAGTCTTTAAAATGACTGGTTCATTGAGATGGAAATCACTAGGGACTTTCGGAATAAATTTAGGATTAGTACGTAGCGTAACAGCCTCCTTGGAGAACTGGAGAAAAGGAGGCTGAATAGTGAATGCCTGAATGTCACTGACACGCCTAGATGACGTCAAGGCGAGCAATAGAGCAACTTTCCACGTGAGGAATTTTAAGCTTGCTGAGTGGATGGGCTCGAAAGGAGGTAGGAGGAGCTGAGACAAAGTAAGATTTAGGCGCCAAGCAGGTGGAGGACGACAAATGGGTGGAAACATACGGAAGAGGCCTTTGAAAAACTGTTGGATGATTCTAGTGAATACAGCGAGGTGGAACCATCATGACGGAAGCGGGAAAGTGCTGCTAAAAAAACACCTTAAGAGTGGAGTGGGAAAGTCCTGACTTTGCAAGGGATAGGAAGAAAGGCAGGATCTGTTCTGGTATGGCGGTCATTGGATCCAAGGCTTTGGTGTGGCACCAGACACAGAAACGATTCCACTTCAACTGATAGGTTTTAATGGTGGATGGAGTGCGGGCGTGCGCTAACACCTCTCTGCAATCAGCGTCGATGGTTAGACGCGCAAATTCATTGTGTTCAGGTTCCAGGCATGGAGCTGGAGGTATGCCGGATCTGGGTGGCAAATCTGCCCTTGCTGCATCGTGAGGAGGTGAGGCAGAGGATGAAGCGATATTGGCTCGTTCTGGGAAAACAAGAGCAGGTCCCAGAACCATGGGCGTCGCGGCCACTTGGGTGCGACCAGGAGGATATGACAGGGTTGAAGCCTCATCCTGTGTAACAGGCGCGGAATTAGAGGAAGTGGAGGGAAAGCGTAGATGAATTCGTTCAACCAGCTGATCGAAAATGCATTTCCGCTCGACTCTCTGTGGGGATGAAGACTTGCAAAGCGTTGCCATTTCCTGTTAGTGGCAGTCGCAAAGAGATCCATCTGCGGCTGGCCTCACTGACGGAAAATGAACTCGAGAGTTGGTTGGTTGAGTTCCCACTCGTGATTGTCCGAGAGAGACCTGCTGAGTGAATCCGCCAGAACATTGGAAACACCCGGCACATGGATGGCTGTAAGATGAATTTGATGATGAATCACCCATTTCCATATCTCCTGTGCTTGTTGGGAAAGCATAAGGAACCTTGTGCCGCCCTGTTTGTTTAGGTAATGCATGCTGGTTGTGTTGTCTGTTCTCACCAGCAGAGATTGGCCCTGTACTATCCGTTGAAAAGATTTCAGGGCAAGGAAGATCGCAAGAAGCTCTAGGCGGTTTATATGCCAAGTGCGTTGGATTGCAGTCCACTTTCCTTTTACTGACAGTCCTTAGAGATGCGTTCCCCAGCCCTCCAGGGACGCATCGGTTGTAAGCGTCAGAGTCGGAGTAGCGTCTTGAAAAGACAGACCCATGGATATGGTCGGAGGGTGAGCCCACCACTCCAGTGCCACCTGAATGCGGGGCGTGACAAGAATCCTGTCATTGAATGATCCTGAGATCTGTTTCCACTGCTTGTCTAATTCCTCTTGCACGACCCTCATATGTAGCCTGCAGTGGGGGATCAACTGTATGGCCGAGGAAGCCATGCCTAGGAATGATTTCAACATCCGACTGAAACGTGCAGTTTTGACTGCAGGAATCGAACCATCTTGAGCATGCGGTCTTGCCTCTCCTGGAAAACAAAACCCTTTGCCAGCTGAGAATCTAGTGAGGCTCCTAGAAAATCTCGCCGCTGTGACGGGCGAAAGTGTGACTTCTGGCAGTTGATGGAAAGGCCCAAGTTTAGAAAAAGGGAGATGCAAAACTGAGTGTGCCGGATTGCCAGTTGAAGGTTCGGAGCCTTTATAAGACAATCGTCCAGGTATGGATAAAATTGGATGCCTTGTAGGCGCAGAAAAGCAGCTACCGGGGCCATGATCTTGGTAAAGACCCTCAGTGCCTTATGGAGGCCGAACGGCAGGACTCTGAATTGGAAGTGTAGGTGTCCGACTGTAAAACGAAGATACTTTCTGTGCCTGGGGGGAATCGGCACATGAAAGTATGCGTCCTGGAGGTCGATCGTGGAGATGAACTCGCCGGGATTGAGATAATGTAAAATCTGGAGCAAGGTCAACATTTGAAATGTTTTTGACGTGATGAATTTGTTCAAGGCCCTTAGATCCAAAATGAAGCGCCATTCCCCCGACTTTTTCTTGACTAGAAAAAAGTGGGAGTAAAACCCCTTGCCCTGCTGGCCTTGTGGTACGACCTCGATAGCACCTTTTCTGATCATTAATTTGACTTGAGCCAATAGTTCTTTGAAATGGGGAGGAGGCGGGCCAGTAGGAGGGCGATTGGGAGGTAATTTTGTGAACTCCAAGGTATGTCCTTTTGAAATCAAATCTAGGACCCATTGATCGGAAGTAATGTTGGACCAATTCAAGATGTAATTTGAAATTCGACCTCCAATTCTTACACTCGGTGGAAAATTGACGCTGGGACTGTCACTGTTTCTTTGTATTTGAACCACCTCTGTAGGTGGTTTTTCTTTGGTATGGTCTGGAGGAGGTCTGTCGATTCTGGGACTGGTAAGTTTGTCTTTGCCCGTTGTCATTGTAGGAGCGATATTGGTTTGAGCCACGAAAAGTGGAAGAGTTGCCACCTCTACCACGTGCTCCTCGAAATGGCCGTTTTCTATATTGGAGAGATCCTAACGCCTTGGCCGTATCTGTATCCTTTTTGATCGATTCAAGGACCTCATCAACATGTTTGCTGAAGAGCGATTCACCATCATAAGGTAAAACGAAGACTTTAGCTTGAACTTCATGGCGAAATGCTGTTGATTTTAACCAGCCTTGACGCCTCATAACAGCAGCTCCCGCCAACTGTCTAAACCCCGTAGAGGAGATATCAATGGCGCAGTCAATGATCTCTGAGGAGATCTTTTCACCCTCCTGAATGATGGCTTGTGCTTCTGCGCGGATAGCATCCGGAAGTTGTGGAAGCAACGCTGCAATCTCGGACCACATTTGGCGGTTAGACCGCACAAGAATAACCAAGGAATTAGCTGTCCTTACAGTGGTGGCTGGCATGGTGGTAAACTTTTTCCCTATGGAATCCAGCTTTCTGTGGTAAATATAATTTACCGTACAAGTTTTTCCATATAATTACTGACAAGTAAAAGAATAGCTCAATCAAATGAGAGTCAGAGTCCGTGGTGTCTGAGTCATACAGGCTTTAATTGGGATGGCTCGAGCCGTGGAAATCAATTCCATCAATACAAGGGTTCGGGGAATATGCAATGATGGCAAAAAAGATGTTCACGATTTATTAACAGTACATGACATATATAGTAAAACTGTACAATGGCGATGGATACAGTAGGCGTGACAAGTGATAAGAACACATGTGCGTAGCAAAAAGGCGTGTACAAGGGTGTGCACGGAGGTGTGTGCTGAAAACGTCACAGAAACGTGTCATATGTGGGTGGGTGCATAGAGGATTCTGCAGAATCAGCAGGAAATGCGGATGCGCGCGCAGCTAGCATGGCGTAACATAGACGTGTAAATGGGGGGAACTTTAACACTAGTAAAGGAGACAGAAGTCTGGGATGTCAGAACGACCTGGACCTATAACATATCTGGTATCTTATGTTTGGAGGATGTATTATCTGGAGTAAAAGGTTTCTCGGACAGAGGCTATACTATACTGAATGCTAGTGCGTGCATATGTGTCTACGTGTCTACGTGCGGGGCTATGGGCATAGTATGGCAACGGGAACTGTAAATTACTTGCATGGAGACAGGAAGACTTGCTCTTTGCACTGCGCCGGGGATATGTTTACCTAAATCACTAGACAGGAATGTGTTTTCGAGGAGGCTGAACAGATAACTTGAAGGCGAAATACTGTCTTGGCAGGCAGGCCAGGTTGAGCCAGGCACCGCTTCGCTTGGCAGGAAGTAAGGCAGAGGTCAGGGATGCATCTCCACGCTGCAGCTTTCAGAGGCAGAGACAGAAGTGGTTCGAGGGCAGAAATCAGGGCCTAGCTCGGCAGAGCCAGGAAAACGTGAAAGTGCACCATGTAAAGACGTTGGCATGGCATGGTTAGGAACTGAATTATCAATCCATTCATGGTGGATCTGATAAAGGACATGTTGACGTTGGACGCAAATGTATTTGCGTCTTCAGATTCGGTTGCGGAGGGAAGTTACATGCACTTTAAACTCGTACATGGAGACGTTGGGGTACACGTTAGGGGACATATTTGACCATAAAAATTTCAATTACCTCATTCCCTCCTTGTCCCCTACGGACCCTTCAGGATATATCTATTTTCATGAGACCATCTATTTGTTCGTATAACATCATCTGTTCTTCTTTCTTTATTTGGGAATGGGAGCGTGAACTTGGGCGTGGAATACAAGCTGTGGCGCAAAAGCCGCAAATCGCTGGCCCACATTGAAGACACAGACAGCAACTGAATACTATGGCCAATATAATCCCTAGGAATGACAGTAGCTTCCATCCCCAGGCTGTTATTACACTCCAGAGCCAACCGGACCAAGTCCAGGAGCCTGGGTTCTGATGTATCTGATGGGCAATTTCGTGAAGTCTGGTGATGGCCTTATAGACTGATGGCGCGTTATTAGGAATAAACACGCAACAACTAGATCCGATGACTCTACAAGCTCCGCCCCTATCGGCCAGGATGACGTCAAGGACAAGGCGGTTCTGAAGAACAACAAGTCTCATAGCAGACTGCTCCTCTGTTATGTTGCCCAAAGCGGAAGTAGTCTCATTCACTACTGCTTCGAGGATTCTGGTTAATTTGCGTATCAGTTTACTATTTGAGACAGTGCCTAGATAAGGAAAGAATCCTTTATTGAAATCTGTATATTGTTCCCATGTAGTTTCAGTCTGATCAACGATTGGGAGACCTCTCCTTTGTCTAACATGAGTGAGGCGGGAATTCCTGTGATAATCAGATGGGGCTAGAAAAACTGGTGGCAGTAGGAATGCAATGAAACAAGTACCATCCCAATCTAGAGGTAATCGTACATAGGCCGTCTGACCACAAATGAAATAGGAATGTCGGGAAGCTTTGAATGTAGACTTGCCTTCATCACTGAATTCGACCACAGTAGTACAGTCACTATGGTCTAGATGTACTGAACCATTCTTTCTGACGCATAATACACCTTTTGCTGGTAAAACTGATATAGATGGCAAGTCTGGACTAGTTTCTGACTGAACATTTAGAATCATGAGGTTAAGTGTAAAATTACCTAATCCATACACTTCATTTTCTAGATCGGTCCCTGTCATTTGTGGAAGACCTTCTTCGTCTGGAAAACATGCTTTGTTCATGACTCTGTTCAGGTTTCCCCAAATCCATTTGCCTTGGGAAACACGGGATTAGCTGTCCTTACAGTGGTGGCTGGCATGGTGGTAAACTTTTTCCCTATGGAATCCAGCTTTCTGTGGTAAATATAATTTACCGTACAAGTTTTTCCATATAATTACTGACAAGTAAAAGAATAGCTCAATCAAATGAGAGTCAGAGTCCGTGGTGTCTGAGTCATACGGGCTTTAATTGGGATGGCTCGAGCCGTGGAAATCAATTCCATCAATACAAGGGTTCGGGGAATATGCAATGATGGCAAAAAAGATGTTCACGATTTATTAACAGTACATGACATATATAGTAAAACTGTACAATGGCGATGGATACAGTAGGCGTGACAAGTGATAAGAACACATGTGCGTAGCAAAAAGGCGTGTACAAGGGTGTGCACGGAGGTGTGTGCTGAAAACGTCACAGAAACGTGTCATATGTGGGTGGGTGCATAGAGGATTCTGCAGAATCAGCAGGAAATGCGGATGCGCGCGCAGCTAGCATGGCGTAACATAGACGTGTAAATGGGGGGAACTTTAACACTAGTAAAGGAGACAGAAGTCTGGGATGTCAGAACGACCTGGACCTATAACATATCTGGTATCTTATGTTTGGAGGATGTATTATCTGGAGTAAAAGGTTTCTCGGACAGAGGCTATACTATACTGAATGCTAGTGCGTGCATATGTGTCTACGTGTCTACGTGCGGGGCTATGGGCATAGTATGGCAACGGGAACTGTAAATTACTTGCATGGAGACAGGAAGACTTGCTCTTTGCACTGCGCCGGGGATATGTTTACCTAAATCACTAGACAGGAATGTGTTTTCGAGGAGGCTGAACAGATAACTTGAAGGCGAAATACTGTCTTGGCAGGCAGGCCAGGTTGAGCCAGGCACCGCTTCGCTTGGCAGGAAGTAAGGCAGAGGTCAGGGATGCATCTCCACGCTGCAGCTTTCAGAGGCAGAGACAGAAGTGGTTCGAGGGCAGAAATCAGGGCCTAGCTCGGCAGAGCCAGGAAAACGTGAAAGTGCACCATGTAAAGACGTTGGCATGGCATGGTTAGGAACTGAATTATCAATCCATTCATGGTGGATCTGATAAAGGACATGTTGACGTTGGACGCAAATGTATTTGCGTCTTCAGATTCGGTTGCGGAGGGAAGTTACATGCACTTTAAACTCGTACATGGAGACGTTGGGGTACACGTTAGGGGACATATTTGACCATAAAAATTTCAATTACCTCATTCCCTCCTTGTCCCCTACGGACCCTTCAGGATATATCTATTTTCATGAGACCATCTATTTGTTCGTATAACATCATCTGTTCTTCTTTCTTTATTTGGGAATGGGAGCGTGAACTTGGGCGTGGAATACAAGCTGTGGCGCAAAAGCCGCAAATCGCTGGCCCACATTGAAGACACAGACAGCAACTGAATACTATGGCCAATATAATCCCTAGGAATGACAGTAGCTTCCATCCCCAGGCTGTTATTACACTCCAGAGCCAACCGGACCAAGTCCAGGAGCCTGGGTTCTGATGTATCTGATGGGCAATTTCGTGAAGTCTGGTGATGGCCTTATAGACTGATGGCGCGTTATTAGGAATAAACACGCAACAACTAGATCCGATGACTCTACAAGCTCCGCCCCTATCGGCCAGGATGACGTCAAGGACAAGGCGGTTCTGAAGAACAACAAGTCTCATAGCAGACTGCTCCTCTGTTATGTTGCCCAAAGCGGAAGTAGTCTCATTCACTACTGCTTCGAGGATTCTGGTTAATTTGCGTATCAGTTTACTATTTGAGACAGTGCCTAGATAAGGAAAGAATCCTTTATTGAAATCTGTATATTGTTCCCATGTAGTTTCAGTCTGATCAACGATTGGGAGACCTCTCCTTTGTCTAACATGAGTGAGGCGGGAATTCCTGTGATAATCAGATGGGGCTAGAAAAACTGGTGGCAGTAGGAATGCAATGAAACAAGTACAATCCCAATCTAGAGGTAATCGTACATAGGCCGTCTGACCACAAATGAAATAGGAATGTCGGGAAGCTTTGAATGTAGACTTGCCTTCATCACTGAATTCGACCACAGTAGTACAGTCACTATGGTCTAGATGTACTGAACCATTCTTTCTGACGCATAATACACCTTTTGCTGGTAAAACTGATATAGATGGCAAGTCTGGACTAGTTTCTGACTGAACATTTAGAATCATGAGGTTAAGTGTAAAATTACCTAATCCATACACTTCATTTTCTAGATCGGTCCCTGTCATTTGTGGAAGACCTTCTTCGTCTGGAAAACATGCTTTGTTCATGACTCTGTTCAGGTTTCCCCAAATCCATTTGCCTTGGGAAACACGGGATTCAGTGTCTAAAGAGGCTATTAAACTAAACCATGCACCACAGGAACCATTATGGGTAAACGGGTAAGGAAAGAGGGGCAGAGCTCCCTTGTAGTCCTGATAGGGAGGGAGTCGGCCACACATCCAACAATTGGTAGCATTGTTGATCTGGTGAGAATGGTGTAACATACGGATGAATGTATTTTTGCGCAGTGCAAGGCGATAAGACAATTCATGTGGGGGTAGTTCACTAAACGTGTGCTCTGCAGTGACATTAGAAAAAGAATGTGCAATGGGAAAGTACATATATAACATCCAACTGACACAGATTAACGTAAGACTCAGAAAAAACATAATAAGTAACGTGCAGATACAACGGCTTCGGAGATTTTTACAATAACGTTGTTTCTTGATCTCCTGTCTATCTCTCTCTCTATTGGGGTCTATCTTATACATGTCAAGAAACTGTCTAACCGCTTCACCCAGGAGGGGACTTAAACAATTAAACTGTCTGACTTACTAGACCTCAATTTCAATCGGTACTCCTGCTGAGGAGTTTTCTCAACCAGGGGGAGTTTAGTATCAGTGTCTGGAATGCGATAGTCCTGGGAATCAGTCTTTGGCGGAAGTCCATAAAAATTTTTGACGTGGCTCGAGTGGAGCCAGCCTTTTCTTCCCTCGATCTTGACTGCAGTCCTTGTAGTCAACAAAACGATCTTCGGCTCTTTCCAGCGGGGCTCCAGAGGGCTTGACCGATCAAAATTGCGGACTACGACGACATCTCCTGGGACCAGCTCATGCGGCTTCACCTCGGTGTTGTCCGGAAAGGCTGCCGCGACCTGTGAACGACATGATAGTAGTGCAGACATCAAGGAAGCAAGGTAATCTGTCAGCATAGTACTGTCAACATCGGTTATTTTACGTGGCATAGGCGTCCCCCACATATTAGGAGGCCTACCGAAGACCACCTCATACGGGGATAGCCCTGTCCTAGAATGAGCTACCATTCGCATATAAAAGAGGGCAACTGGTAAAGCTACTATCCAATCTACTCCTTTCTCTTTACACACTTTGGCAAGACGGGTTTTCAGAGTCTGATTGTGTCTCTCTACTAATCCAGCTGCCTCGGGATGTCGAACACAGTGGAACTTCCATTGATAACCTAACAGAAGTGAAACCTGCTTCATGAGTTCAGACGAGAATGGCTGACCATTATCTGAATACACGACACAGGGCAAACCGTACCGTGGGAAGAATTCACGAACCAACTGCTTGGCAGTGGTCGGGGCAGTGTAATCTGGGACGGGATATGCTTCTGTCCATCGGGATAGGGCACATACAACTACGAGGACATACTTGAATCCTCAGCATCTGTCCATCTGGATGTAATCCATCTGGAGGACTTCAAAAGGATGGTCGGGAGGATGAAATCCACCTCGTTCCACAGGAATACCTTTTCCTGGATTGAACTGACAACAGATCATGCAGGTACGCACTTTCTGTTTTGCTGCTGCTCGTAAATGTTTGTTAAACCAGAGGTTCTGTAAACTGTCTAACATGGCTTTCTCTCCCAAATGTGCTGGACTGTGTGCAGTGTTGATAATGACTTGAACCATAGAGTCGGGGAGAAACCATGTGGTCCTTCCCTTCGTCATCCATCCCTGTTCCGTCTGAACCCCTCCTTGTTCAGTCCATTTCTTTATTTCATCTGGAGTAGCATGTGTCTGTATGTCAATGACATCTTGTGTGGGGTCCCTAACTGTCATGCAATGTGTCAGTGAAGATACGTCAGTCTTTGTCATATCAGTCGTATGAGTATGAGTCTGGGCTGTATGTTTCGCTGTTCGATCTGCCAGGTCGTTACCCTGGGAAATAGTGTCTGTGACTTTTGTATGTGCCTTGCACTTCATGATGGCTATTGCTGTAGGCAAATGAATTGCTTCCAACAGAGCTTGGATGAGGGGACCATGCTGGATTTTGGCCCCGTGAGAGGTCAGGAAACCCCTCTCTTGCCAGAGAACACCGAAGTCGTGTACGACTCCAAATGCATAGCGTGAATCTGTGTATATGTTTACTTTAAGGTTCTTGGCTCGTATACAGGCTTGGGTCAGAGCAATGAGCTCTGCTGCTTGAGCTGACAGGGTGTCAATACGATGTGTTTCTAAGACTTTAGTTTCAGTGGTCACTGCATATGCGGCTACTAGCTCTCCTGTACTGGTTCTCATACATGAACCATCCACATAAAGTGTCAGGTCTGGATCGGGTAGTGCAACATCTGTCAAGTCTTGTCTGGGCTTCGTGATTGTGTTAATGACATCCACGCAGTCATGTGGAGTAGGATCTGTTGTGCTCGATGGTAAAAGTGTAGCAGGATTTAGTGTGTTGCAGCGTCTGATTTCTATGTGTGGTTGGAATAATGTCAATTCATAGCCTGTCAGTCGTGCTATGGTCAAGTGCTGGGTCTGTGTTCTGTTTAGGAGAACCTCCACAGAGTGTGGAACCTGTACTGTCAATTGATGTCCCAATACAATGGAGTCACTTTGTCTGATCGCTAGAGCTGTTGCTGCAACTGATTTTAAGCACGCAGGCAAGGCCTGTGCTACTGGATCCAATGTACTCGAAAAATAAGCACACGGTCTGTGTTTGTCTGCTTGAACCTGAGTGAGAACCGATAACGCTGTGCCATCGCGTTCTGTGACAAAAAGTGTAAAAGGTTTGCTGTAACATGGTGTCGCTAAAACAGGTGCTTGACATAAGGCTTTCTTTAATTCGTCAAAAGCTTGTGTATGTTCCTGAGTCCAAGGAAGGACAGACGAAGACGCTGCCTCCTGTGTTGTCAACTGTATAAGTGGTTTAGCAAGAAATGCATATTGGGGAATCCATTGTCTGCAATAAGAAGTGAGTCCAATAAAGGCTCGTACTTCCTTCTGTGTCTTGGGTTGTGGAAGATGTGCAATTAACTGGATGCGATCAGGTGTCAGCTGCCTACCCCACTTGGACAGCAAGTGCCCAAGGTACACCACTTGCTGGGCACAGAATTGTAACTTCGAAGGAGACACCTTGTGTCCCTTGTCCGCCAGGAAATACAAAACTGTCAGTGATGCATGTTCACATTCTTGTTCACTTCGGGCGGTGATCAACAGATCATCGACGTATTGGAGTAGGGCAGTATTAGCAGGCATGTGGATACTGTCAAGTTGTCTTTTCAATGCTTGGCTGTAGATGCTGGGGCTTTCTGTGACTCCTTGAGGGGCGCGTGCAAATTTGAAGCTACGGCCATTTAAACAGAATCCGAAAAGGTATTGGCTTTCCGGATCAATGGGGACACTGAAGAAGGCGTTCTTGAGATCGATTACAGTAAAGAACGTCGCCTCTGAATCAATAGCTGTCAATAATGAAGAGATGTCTGGGACCCCTGGATACTGTGGTACAATACATTTATTCAATTCACGTAAATCGATCACCAAACGATAAACTGGAGGTGCATTCGGATCAGTGCGTTTAAGAATCGGAATGATAGGGGAATTACAAACATTGGAGTCAGTTTCTACAACCACTCCTTGTGCAATGAGCTCGTCAATGATTTTCAGTAAAGCCACTACAGCATCAGGTGGTAACTTGTATTGTCGGATTCGGGGCAGTACAACTCCTGGCTTGAGTGTAACACGGTATGGTGTAATGTGCATACAACCTACATCAGTGGGGCCTTGTGCCCATAACTATGCAGGAACATTCTGTAACCTGGGATCAAAATCTCTCAACACATAATGACCCTTAAAATCACGAAGGAACAGCCTTACTCCTTCCGGAGAACAACAAATTACAGCTCCTAGAGCTTTCAGCGTTTTAATACCAAGCAGGTTTTCTGGACATGATTTCGTGAGCAATAAATCTGTAGTATGGGATAATGGACCAACTGCAAGAGGAACTGGTTTCGATACTTCATTAACAATAGGCTTTCCTGAAAATCCAAGGGAAACATTCTGTGAGCCTGAGAGGGGTGCCCCTGGAACCTCGTCATGACTAATGGTAGTTCTGCTTGCCCCCGTGTCAATCAAAAATTTTCTATCCTTTCCTAATACCTGACTGTGTACATAAGGACCCTCTTGATCTACAGGAACCTCAATAAGAGGCAAGCCAACCTCCCTCTCTAGGCTGTTTCATGTGTACTGCTGATAATCAGGATAATCGGATTGTGCATACTGGTACATCTGCTGTGTGACATGTTGTGTCGCGGCAATGGGCTGAGGCTGTGGTACCGCTACAGTCTGTTGTGGAACCTGCATAGGCTGCACATTCTGCGGAATATGTTGTTGGACCTGGTCCTGTCTAGGTAGACGTGGTCTCTCTTTAGTTTTACCTGTGGCTATATTGTGTTTCAGAACTGCACAATCGTTTACAATAGTTGCATGTCCGCTTAACAGGAGCTGTTTACAATAGTTGCATGTCCCCTTAACAGGAGCTGCCGAATTATTGGACTGTGTCGTACCCCTTTTCTGACCATCAGCGGGAACTGACTGAGCAACTAGCACTTTCATTTTCGTGTCTTTCATACGTCTCTGTTCGTGATCATGTTCCTCTCTAATTCTGTTCTGGTGATACTATAGCATTTGTAACATTTGGGAAGGCGTATTTGCTTGCCATGTGCTCTCGACTTTCAATACACGGTTCTTAACCTGGGGTAATGAATTCTCGACTAATTTGGTCACAAATAGGTGTGGGTAAGACTCGCTACTTGTTTTCAGGCCACTATTAATAATAAAACATTTCTAGAATCTAGAATAAAAATCACTAGTGTCTTCGTCGTGTTTCTGTTTACAGGCTGAGATTGCATCCCAGTCCTCCTTTTTAGTTGTCAACAATCTAGGCAAAACCTGTACTAATAATAAACTGGTAATGCTTTAGTTTTCTCCCCAAGACCTAGACCTGGGGTTCGTCCGGTTTCTTCGTTTTCCAATTCAGTCCAATTAATCTTCTTATCTCCCACTTCCCATTCTTTTTCTTTGAGTTTCTCGTAAATACCGGCAGGCAATAGTACTTTTAATATTTTCATAATATCGGGATATGTATAATCTCCCATGAGTAACATGTCTTTTATTTCGCGGTGAAACCCTGCTGGATCTTTATCATGACTGGGCACTATTTTCTTCATTTTCAATAATTCCATTTTAGTTATGGGCGTATATACAAATACGCGTTGGAGCTCACCCCCTGGAGTTGCCTGGACGGGATGAACTTCACGTAAAGGGTTCTGTCTATCTAGGTGAAAAGGATAGCTTACTGGGGGTGGAACCGGAACGAAATGTGGAGTCAAAAATGTTCTATATCTATGACGTTGTTCGAGAATAACATTAATCAAATCAGTACCCAGGCCTCTCCACCTATTCAGGAGTAATTCGTCTAATACATTGTATAGGGGACCTGGATCAGAATGCTGACTTTCATATAGCATAGTAATATGTTGGATCATGTACATACCAACTAAACGTTGTTCAGTCGGAGTAAGACTCAAAAATGTTTGCGCTACTGAATCGTCTCTATACACGCTGTCATTATCGGCCCACTGTACTGCGGACCGTGCTAGTTCTTGTTCACGCATGGTACTAAGTTCATTGTAACCTATTCTGTCTTTCAGGATTTTATCAGAGGCTTGGAATAACTGTTCAAGAGAACATTTTTCTGGTATGGGGGAAGAAAACGTCTTTTATTTTCTAGATGTATCGGTCTGTCAAAAGGTCTATCAGAAGAGTACTGTTTAGGGAGTTTCGCCCTACCTACGTAAGCTATCGTGTCTTGAGTCGCTGCCGGATTCTCTGGTTCTTCCTCCTCTGAGGAGTCATTTTCGTCCCCTGTTTCGGTTGTCCTGTCGGCTTTACGTCGGGCATGTATGGCTACTATTTCTTTACGGATTTTTCTGGACATGGCATCTATACATTTCTCTTTGTCATGCTTACAATCTGCAATATTCTAACTCCATTTTGTCAATCCTTCCATTTCTTTTTGAGAATAACCTGGCTGATCTTGTTCCCTTATCAAACAATTAATCAAAAATCGCAATATTAACCCTTGAGTCTCGACTTTCTGATATGCCATGGCTTCACGAACACATTCTGGACCCTCCCCCGATCGAATAAAGTGATATATTTTGTCTAGATGTTCTGGCATTTCTGGTAATGTCATCAAATAATCTATAACACGTCTTAAACGTAACGAGGCTAACAACAGGTCCCCTTGCTTGCCAGGGACCGGATCGTATCTACAATCTCCAATTGTTTGTTTGAGCTTTTCAGCTGGGCTTGCTTTAGGTGTACGCTGCATTGCTAATTCTCTCATTGTCAATCGATGTAATTGTGGCGGAGTGTGGGGGAGGCCACCTGTGGCACCTCCTGAAACGGAAGCATGAGCATAACCTGACTGTGGGGCGGGTATATGTAATGGGATTGAACCCTGAGTTGCATCTGTCGAAAAAGGATTAGTAGGGGGAACAGTAGCAGGAAGGCCAGTAGGGGAAGTGGCAACATGTGCGGGAAATTGGTGACGTGGAGGGGTTGTGGCTTAATTGGCCGGTGCAGGGTGCTGAGCATTGTTTTCAGGGGGGACGGGTAGTACGGGCACATTAGTATAAGCTGGAGCTACACCATCTAAATAGGAAGAAAGGAATATATCTGCTGCGGTCTGTTTATGACGGATTTTAGTCGGAACTAACGGTGGCGGCAGATCACTTGGCATATCCGGGGTCGCCTTGGGCAGGCCCTCGGCTAGAACTGGATACAGTCCTGTAATAAGGGCATTTCTCTGTCGGTCTTGTTGTTCTATTCTGACTCGTTCTCCTTCTTCTAGTAGTTCCTTTTCTCTAGCTTTTTCGGAATCCTCTCTGCTTTTCTCTGCTTTTCTGAGTTCTTTCTCTGTCCGTCTATGCGATTCTTTGCGCCACAATTCTATGGCATCTTTCTGCGATTGTCTGGCTTTCTTTTTCCATAACCCTTCTTCTACTCTCATGATGCACTCGGCATCCCATGTCCCTGTAACGGGCAATCTCTGGTTCTCTTCCAAGTCCTTCGTATAGTCCACCCATAAGTCTAAGTACAGTATGGCATCTAAGCCATGCTTGTGGTACATAAAATGACCTGGAGTGTCCCTAGGTGGGACGGGAACTGCTTCTTCGAGTATCCCTTTCCTAGTTCCTATCTGTCGTAATTTAGAAAACAGAGGCATTTTTACCTCTTACCTGGACGCAAAACACGGGGACCACACTAAAAATACAAACAGTCATTCATACCACAACATCAATCACATTGAAACATTTCGACCAAAACAAAGAATACTGAAACACTGAATCACTGTATTACTAGATGTACTGCTAAACAGTACAGATGCACTGCTAAAACAGTACAGACCGGATCTGTGTACCCAAACCCGTCTTGACCGGATACAAATTAATGCACCCGTCTTGATGCGTCCCCAGCAACGGTACTCACCGGGAAGCACGGAACGGAAGGCCTCGGAAACTCGACTGGACTGGACTGCTACGACGTCACTGCTGCTGCGCACTACGCATGCGCCTCGACGCTTCGGACAGGTGGGCCTCTGGACACCTCGGACACTGCTCTCTCGGCTGGGCTCTGATCGGGATCCTCTGCACTCCTCACCGCCTCGTCTGGATGCTGTCCCGCAGTCTCCGTCTCCACCGTAGGCCTGAGGGAGATACAGGAAAACCTGCAGATGCGCATAGGAGTCCGTCACGGCTGTGGTAGGGGACAAGGCCTGCGACGCATCGCCGGCGCGTGGGGTGGGGGAGGGGTCCCTGTTCGGGCGCCAAATTATGTGGTAAATATAATTTACCGTACAAGTTTTTCCATATAATTACTGACAAGTAAAAGAATAGCTCAATCAAATGAGAGTCAGAGTCCGTGGTGTCTGAGTCATATGGGCTTTAATTGGGATAGCTCGAGCCATGGAAATCAATTCCATCAATACAAGGGTTCGGGGAATATGCAATGATGGCAAAAAAGATGTTCACGATTTATTAACAGTACATGACATATATAGTAAAACTGTACAATGGCGATGGATACAGTAGGCGTGACAAGTGATAAGAACACATGTGCGTAGCAAAAAGGCGTGTACAAGGGTGTGCACGGAGGTGTGTGCTGAAAACGTCACAGAAACGTGTCATATGTGGGTGGGTGCATAGAGGATTCTGCAGAATCAGCAGGAAATGCGGATGCGCTCGCAGCTAGCATGGCGTAACATAGACGTGTAACGGGGGGGAACTTTAACACTAGTAAAGGAGACAGAAGTCTGGGATGTCAGAACGACCTGGACCTATAACATATCTGGTATCTTATGTTTGGAGGATGTATTATCTGGAGTAAAAGGTCTCTCGGACAGAGGCTATACTATACTGAATGCTAGTGCGTGCATATGTGTCTACGTGTCTACGTGCGGGGCTATGGGCCTACTATGGCAACGGGAACTGTAAATTACTTGCATGGAGACAGGAAGACTTGCTCTTTGCTCTGCGCCGGGGATATGTTTACCTAAATCACTAGACAGGAATGTGTTTTCGAGGAGGCTGAACAGATAACTTGAAGGCGAAATACTGTCTTGGCAGGCAGGCCAGGTTGAGCCAGGCACCGCTTCGCTTGGCAGGAAGTAAGGCAGAGGTCAGGGATGCATCTCCACGCTGCAGCTTTCAGAGGCAGAGACAGAAGTGGTTCGAGGGCAGAAATCAGGGCCTAGCTCGGCAGAGCCAGGAAAACGTGAAAGTGCACCATGTAAAGACGTTGGCATGGCATGGTTAGGAATTGAATTATCAATCCATTCATGGTGGATCTGATAGAGGACATGTTGACGTTGGACGCAAATGTATTTGCGTCTTCAGATTCGGTTGCGGAGGGAAGTTACATGCACTTTAAACTCGTACATGGAGACGTTGGGGTACATGTTAGGGGACATATCTGACCATAAAAATTTCAATTACCTCATTTCGGCCTTCCTGATCTGGAGGAGAAGTAAGGGGTGTGGAAGGATTGTGAGACCTTTTTTGGGCTGCTTGAGTAATGACGGAATCCGCCTTAGGTTGAGACACTAAGCATGTTGGAGAATCTGCTGGCGCCTTATAATTTTTATCGAGTCTTGGCAGGACAGCCGGGGATCGAATTCTGTCGCTCCATCAATTTGAGACCTTCATTCCAGATGTGGTCGATTATTGGAATAGTGTGAGCTTGCCTTTGAGGTAGGTCTTTAAAATCGTAGAGAAAACAGTCAGTCTGTTGGACGTCTAAAGTGAGATGAAATCTCTTAGCAGCGCGGACCATCAAGTTGTGGAAGTTGCCAATGTCCACAGGAGGCTAAGCTAATGGTGACGTTGGTGGGGTTGAAGGTGTGTGAGCCCTGTAATCATCCCACTCTTGAAGGCCGTTGTCTTCATCATCATTCGGATCCGTATTGTGAGGGTCTGGATCCTCATTGTCCGTATCATGCTGGGTACGCACCGGTGACCTGGACGGAACTGGTGCAGAGGCTTGTGGTTGCGGCACTGGAGAAACAGGCCTAGACGGTGGAAATCTGCGGTTATAATCGTCTAGCATGTGCTGCAGATTCATTACCAAAGATAGTGGTATCTGTGTTGTTTGTTCTGACATAGGTGCTTCTGACCTATCTACAGGAAATAGATCTGTCCCATCTTCAATGTTCTCTTGCTCCTCCTCATCATAATCCTGGCACTTGATGTGTAGCTCGGATGGACTATTCGCTTGTCCAAAGGCATTATCCAGCTCTGAATCATTATTGGAGTCCTCCTCCGCAGACTGAAATAATTTGTCAGGAAGAGTAGAACCACTCTTTATAGTACTCAATTGTATTAAAGGTACTCGTTTCAGCGTGGAAGCAGTGATCACTGTGAAGGTGGTAGCTGTAACTAAAGAATGGTGCAGCGTCGACGAGCCCGTCGACGTGGTGGTGGAAGAGTCAAAAGCCGATTGAGTCGTCTGCACTGTGTCCACAGGCAAAGAATCCGTTGACGGATGTGATTTAGTCTTCGTCAACGAAGATTTTTTCGCCGTCGACGGCGTCGTCGACGAGGGAATAGACTTGCTCGTCGACGAAGGGTGGACCGTCGACGAGGTGGCAACCGTCGACGAAGTCGTCGTCGACGGTAAGGCAGTCTTCGACGAAGTAGTCGTCGACGAGGCAGGTCCAGTTGACGGGCAATGGCCCGTCGACGATGCTGTAATCTTGGTCGACGACAAGGAGTGCGTCGACGAATGGCGCGTTGACTGTTGTTTCTTCGTCGACGAGGTGGATTTGATAGCCGTCGACGAGATCTTTAAGACAGAGGTAATGGGCCTCACCTCGTGTGTTGTCGTCGACAAGGTGGACGTCGTCGACTTAGTTCTCGAAGATATTGAACAAGTCGTCGTCGACGTGAAGACATCATCCACGGATTTCGTCATCGTCGATGTCGTCGACGGACGCGTCGACGAGCCAGTGCCCGTTTTTGAGGAGGAAGGCATGGCTTTGGACAATGACGCCAGAGAACCAGGTCTTGTAGGCACAATTGGAGGTAAATCCTGTGGGGAGACAACTTTAGAGATTTCAACAAGTCTCTTTTTCTTAAGAAAAGGAGAAGGCATCTCTGACTCTGACCCACGCTTTTGAGAGGTCTTTGACTGGAAAGAAGAGACACTCTCATCCTCCGAGACCACAGTGTCCGTTGTCTCCTCTCTGTCCCTTAAAGTTTTAGGTGGAAAAGTACGGCAGTACTTACAGGTCTTCACTTCATGGTCCAGGTAGAGGCAGTAAATAGACAGGGAGAAGGTTTTTGGTACAGTAAATGGGTGCACTGCCTGTTCATGCGCATACAGTACAAAGTTGGACAAATTTTCAGGTGCTATTCGGCGAGTGGACAAACCTAAACCACTCATGGGAGTAAAAACTACTGCTAACAAGTAAGAGGTTTGCCGAAGCACTCTGGTGAGTAATTACGATTGTACAGTGACAATATAACAACACATTAGAGAACAACAAATTGACAGAAGTAACCAAAGTTCCACAAGATGAGTAAATCTTGGATTCTTTAATGGAGATTACAGCCAGCCGACACGTGTTTCATCGCCTTCGCGATTCCTCAGGGCTAGATGGCCGTATCGATATCAGAAGGTCGCTTAGCTGGTGATAATTCCGACCCAGCCGGGCCTTCCAGTATGTGCACCGGTTCTAGTGCGTCCAACAGCGGCTGAAGTCTTTATGTCGATTGTTTTTAGTTAAGCGGAAACCCAGTGCGGTTCCAATTAGTCCGTAAGTCAATGCCGTGTGCGGCTTCCTCTAACGTAGCAGGCGAGTGCACCTCTTCCGAGCCCGGTTCCGTGCTACCAAGCCAATTCTTCACCAGAAAGGAGACAAGCTACCGGGGACCGGTTTCTGGCATTTCAGCCGTCTTTGGCCCGGCTTGCTTGAATCCTGATGGTGCAGTGAGAAAGGGACTCATGTCTTCATCACCACCCCCTTTTCTGAATCATTTTTGTCCACCATAAGCGTGGAAGGGTATACTCAGATGTGAGTCCCTTGCTCATTGCACCATCAGGATTCAAGGAAGCCGGGCCGAAGACGGCTGAAATGCCAGAAACCGGTCCCCGGTAGCTTGTTTCCTTCCCAGTATAAGAATTGGCTTGGTAGTTTGGTCTGCCCTGTCCCCATGATGCACTGGGACAGGGTCAGACTAATTTGCATATAGCCAAGTTCTGAGCTGGGATGGTGCAGTGAGCTAAAAAACGGTGATGGATCAAGCCCTGATCTTTGGACTTGGTAAGAGTGGTCTGCTTAATTCACACACTCTGTTCATCACCACCCCCTTTTCTGGATCATTTTTGTCCACCATAAGCGTGGAAGGCTATACTCAGATGTGAGTCCCTTGCTCATTGCACCATCAGGATTCAAGCAAGCCGGGCCGAAGACGGCTGAAATGCCAGAAACCGGTCCTCGGTAGCTTGTTTCCTTCCCAGTATAAGAATTGGCTTGGTAGTTTGGTCTGTCCTGTTCCCATGATGCACTGGGACAGGGTCAGACTAATTTGCATATAGCCAAGTTCTGAGCTGGGATGGTGCAGTGAGCTAAAAAACGGTGATGGATCAAGCCCTGATCTTTGGACTGGGTAAGATTGGTCTGCTTAATTCAGACACTCTGTTCATCACCACCCCCTTTTCTGAATCATTTTTGTCTACCATAAGCGTGGAAGGGTATACTCAGATGTGAGCCCCTTGCTCATTGCACCATCAGGATTCAAGCAAGCCGGGCCGAAGACGGCTGAAATGCCAGAAACCGGTCCCCGGTAGCTTGTTTCCTTCCAAGTATAAGAATTGGCTTGGTAGTTTGGTCTGCCCTGTTCCCATGATGCACTGGGACAGGGTCAGACTAATTTGCATATAGCCAAGTTCTGAGCTGGGATGGTGCAGTGAGCTAAAAAACGGTGATGGATCAAGCCCTGATCTTTGGACTGGGTAAGAGTGGTCTGCTTAATTCAGACACTCTGTTCATCACCACCCCCTTTTCTGAGCCACTGGAGAAAGGCATTTCATAAAACTTCGTGGAGCTGACTTGAGCCCGAAGAGCAGGACTCGGAATTGGTAATGTCTGCCCACCACAGAGAATCTCAGAAACTTTTCGGTGATTTCTGTGGATAGGGAGGTGGAAATAGGCATCTTGAAGAGCCAAAGATACCATGTCGTCGTCTGCGTTGAGAAGTTGCAGCACTTCTTGGATGGTAACTGTAGGACTTGGCCCTTTTGGCAGGTTCACCCCAAAACTTTTGTGCATGTTCCTAGCCTGTTTCTGTAACCTGGTGTTGGTGATTTTAGGCCTCTGCACACTTTTCCCTGTGGTCCAGTGTAAAGTGCGTCCGCTCTCTGTGTATGTGTGGCGAGAGCGGCCTGCCCTCACATAGGAATGCATAGGGAATATGTGTGACCATGGTAGTTCCTGATGTGTGGGGAGTGCAGGGTCGAGTTTGGTATGTGCGAACTCGTGTGATTAAATGCTGCGCGATGATGTGCGCGGATGTATTGTGTCTAGTGTGGAAGTGCCAATTCTAGAAGTTGGCATGTCTGTGCAGTAAATGTGAATTGACTGTCTGGCTTGTGATTGGCTGGAGCTGGCTGGTGTGCCTGGCTCCAGGAGTCAGGATGGGTCTGCCCCGGTGGTGAATGGAGAGATCTGTATGTTGATGAAAGGGAGGAGTGCACCTGGGACCTGAATAGGGCTGGGCCATCCCTCTCCAATGCTAGCTCCACCCCCTGTGGTGTGTCTGATGTCCCTGTTATTAGGCAGAGGGGCTGAGCAAAACAAAGTGCTCAAGAACCAGTTGCATCTGGTTCGCCCCTTGCCTGCACCTTTGGAAACAAAGGATGTATGTGTATAAAAAGGGTCTGTGACCCCATGAAAAATGTTCTTGTTCCTGACTTGAATCTACCAGGGGCGTGCTGATGCTGGGGCCCAGGGGAAGGCTTGCCTCCCTGGGCCTGCCCAGCCCCTGGATGTCTGGAGGATTTTCCTTGTGGGGAGCTGTTTTGCCCCACCCTTGTTGGATGACTTCTTCTTGGGACCCCTCTGCTTTGCTCATTATGTCCAGGCCCTTGAAAGGACTTTTGCTTCAGTTTTATATTTAGAGACTCTATGCTACTTTAGGCACCCTGAGAGTGCTTTGCTGAGCTTTCCCTGCAGAGCGCTGCCCTTATTTTGCCAAGAGCCATTCTTGTAAGCCTGCAGCGCGGAGCTGCACTCATTTACGAGGGGGATCCCGACGTAGGGATTTCCCCGCTGTTGTTGATTACTTGCAGGTGCCCACCCTGCTTTGTGCCCGCTTATTTCCGTGCTGAATTATGGGTGCCACTCCACTTATTTAATTGATTATGTGCGCGGGTGCCCACCCCGCGACTTTGCCCGGATTAGTTATTTAAATCATAGCGGGTGCCCACCCTGCGTCTCACCGCCGCAGCCGAGCCGCTTTTTAAACGTTGCCGGGCCGCTGCAAATGCGACCCGGAAGTTAGGCATCCTGGCTGGGACATTGGCGTGGCCTGAGGGAAGTCCCAAGAAAGCTGTGCCGCGAGGAGGGAGGCAGGGAGAATGGCGGCTGGTCGGCAGGGCTCCCGTGAGCGGAGGGAGCCCTGCGGCATCTAGAAGAGTTCTAGGTTTGTTCCCGGTGTAGCGGATCCCTGCGAGGCTCTCAGGAGTGAGAGAGCCCCGCCCGCTGCCACCGCCGAGTGAAACTCTGCTGCCGCCTTCAGACCCGAAGAGAGGGAGCCAAGAAATAGCCTTCCGCGGCTCCTGTGAGTTGGGGAGAGCCTCGGAGCGGCCAGCAGGAAGCAGCTGGAGTGTTGCGGGGCTCCCATGCGCTGGAGGGAGCCCTGGAAGTGGAGTCCTGATCAGAGACGGAGAGACGCCTCAAGCAGCAGCCCAGTGAGTCAGGGCTGGACCAGGTGGAGAGAGACTGAGTCAGAGCGGCCCGTGTTCTCAGGGGGCAGTTCCAACGTGGGTACCTGATTGTTTGAAGGGCCCAAGGGGACCCAGGCTTTTTTGAGAAGAGTCAGAGGGGCCCGTGTGAGGGCTTCCCTCTTTTGCACAGGAGGCCCCCAAAGCACCCCGTGGGTGTTTGCTTGTGCCAGGGGGAGCGTTGGGAGGTACCCATACCGAGGGGCCCGTGTTATCCCCAGCTTTTCCTTCCTGGGCCAGAAGGGCCCGTTGTTGCCCCCGTTGTGGGCCTGCTCATTTTAAGAGCCAGAGGGCTCCAGTGCATGGGGGGCATATCGATTTCCAGAGCCCCCGGAGGCTCCAGCGTGGGGAATATTTTGTTTGAGACTGCGGGCCTAATGGCTCCAACGAGGCCCCAGTTGTTGGCAGAGCAAGGTGGCAAGGTGGAACTGCAAATTCACTGGACGAGTGAGTGCGAGTTCTTTGTTTGATAAGAAGCTTGCACTGAAGGTGGACCTCAGGCAGTGTGCTAGAGGTCTTGCAGAGGGATTGGGGAGTGATTCTAACAGGATTCACGCGTGTATCTTCTTGTCCTGTGTGGGAGAAGAGGTTCATGTGTAGCCCAGCTAGGTCCCAGTACAATGGGAAGGGTTGTAGGGGCCCACGTCCTTTCTCTGAGGAGAAGTAGTGGGAGGGACTGCGTATCTCCATGTGTCTGAAACCCTGTCTCAGGGCCTGGAGGGTTCCCTAAGGGAGCGCCAGGTCGGGGGCCTAGGCTGTACTTACAGGTCATTTGAGGAGGATCTTCCTGTGTCTAGAGGACGGGGAGTTTCTGTAACCAGAACTCCGGCTGTCCTGGTGTTGGGCAGTACCGCTCCTAAGTGGAGGGTGCACAAGTCCTGGTTGAGGGGTGAGAGGGGGGCAAACACCCCAGTGGAGAAGCCAGTGGGTCAGGGGCCAGGCAGAAGGGCTGAGCCATCCGTGAGTGACCATGGTGACGCCACTTCTGTTGTTGACAGGCAGACTGTCGCACGACACTTTAGTGATATGTCACCCTCAAGGGGGGGCATGCATGCTCCTCGTTAAGTCCTGGTTCGCTGGGCATTCCCCGAGGAGGGGAAGGCAAGTTCGGGTTGTAGCCTGACCTGGAAGGCAGGGCATCTGTAAGCAGTGTCCTGACCGGGTTGCCTTCTAGGGGTACCCCTGTGTTTCCCAGAAGGGGGTGGTGCAGGCCTCACCGGGATCTTTAGGGTCCCTGTCTGACTATGGTAGTACTACCCTGAGAGCAGGTGCGGCCCATATTAAAGGAAAGGGACCCTGCTCTACAGTAGGAGGGTGCAGAACTCTGGAAGGGGGCGCAGAGGGAGGGAGTCCTCGCCTATGACCCCGGTGCATCCGGTAAATGTAGATCCCAGGCGGTAGACCAGTGATGGAGAGAAGTCCTGAACTGGTGGGAGAGTTGTGTTCTGGAGGGTGCTTCCCTTGGAGGGTGCAGAACCCCAGAAGTAGAGGCAACTCCGGTGAGTGAAGTGACTCAAGAAAAAGAGTATCCTCCCTTTTTCCTTAAAAACACATGTATTTAAGATAGTGACCCTGACAACATAGCTAGGTTCCTTGTCCGACATTTCGGATTTTTTTGACACTTTTATTGAGAAGAGTCAGAGGGGCCCGTGTGAGGGCTTCCCTCTTTTGCAGTGGAGGCCCCCCAAAGCACCCCTTGGGTGTTTGCTTGTGCCAGGGGGAGCGTTGGGAGGTCCCCATACCGAGGGACCCGTGTTGTCCCCAGCTTTTCCTTCCTGGGCCAGAGGGGCCCGTTGTTGCCCCAGTTGTGGGCCTACTCATTTTAAGAGCCAGAGTGCTCCAGTGCATGGGGGGCATATCGATTTCCAGAGCCCCCGGAGGCTCCAGCGTGGGGTATATTTTGTTTGAGCCTGCGGGCTCCAACGTCGGACCTTACCTGTTTACCTGTGCCAAGAGGGGGCCACGCTCATTATTTGATTAAATTGAGGAGCCAGGGTGCTCCGGGGGTCCTGTTCATTTTAAGAGCTCCGTGGCTCAAACGAGGCCCCAGTTGTTGGTAGAGCCAGGTGGCTCCAGGGGTACCCCAGTAGTCGGAGTCTAGGTGGCTCCAACGTGTTGCCAGTGAGTTCAGAGAGCCCCTGAGAGGGCCAGAGGTGGCACAGAGGTGCCAGGCCTTTCACAGCTGCGCAGCACTTAGTGCCAGCTGCAGAATTTAGGCTCTGTTATTGTTCTCAGCTGCCCAGCAAGTAGTGGGCAGCTGCAACATTTAGGTTTGCGCAGATGGCGCACCCCTGACTGGAGCTGCCTTAGCAGCGCGCCCTGACATTCTGGACACAGGGCATTTAAGCCCCTTCTTGGATGGCCAGTTGGCCAGGGGGGTTGGTATGTGGATAGGGTGCAAGGCCCTAATGTGATTTATGTGCTCATGATTGTGGTGCTAGGAAATGTACTGTGTATAGTATGTTTTGCACACCCTGTATCAGATACCTCTAAAATTGTGGTTTATGATTGAGGTTGTTTTACCTATGTAGGTTGGTGTTAGTGAGATTGTACTTCACTCTGTGCTTTACGCCCCTAAATGTAAGTTATACTTAGGAGGTAGGGTCTAATGCGTTTAGACTAGTGAGAGGTGGCATAATGTGTTTATGCTGGTGAGGTTGGCGCAGGATGTAATTCGCGCCTGACGTGACTGTACATAATGTAGTTTATGTTACAGGTTGAGGTGGAGTACAGTGATTACCAGTAGTTGCTAGTTGTATTTTTATGATCTATTTTTACTTGTACCAATTTATGCTAAGCACCCACCAAGCCGAACACCAGCAGTACCCACCTCAAGTGCATCCTGCTCAACACCCGCTCCATCCACAGACATGCCATCGAACTCTGGAACCTCCTCGACACCACAGCTCCAGACGTTGCCTTCCTCACGGAGACCTGGATGAACGCCTCTTCAGCTCCCGACATCGCCATCGCCATCCCAGAGGGCTACAAGATCGTCCGGAGGGACCGAAACGCCAACCAGATGGGAGGAGGCATCGCCATCATCCACAGGAGCACCATCCGTCTCACGACCAGCACCGACAACTCCCTGACCACCGCCGAACACCTGCATTTCCAGATCCACACCAACCCGAACACCACCCTCAGAGGCACCCTGATCTACCGACCCCCTGGACCACGCACACAATTCAGCGAGGACATCGCCGACTTCGTCAGCCCACATGCCCTCCCCTCCGCTGACTACATCCTCCTGGGAGACCTCAACTTCCATCTGGAGAACAACAACGACCGCAACACCAGCACCCTGCTCGACAACCTCACCAACCTGGGACTCAAGCAACTGGTGTCCACCCCCACCCACCTCGCCGGACACACACTCGACGCTGTCTTCTCATCCAGCAAGGACATCAACTTCAGCCACACCACAGAGCTTCAATGGACGGACCACAGCTGCGTCCACTTCACCTTCAAGAAAACAACGACCCACCACCACCAGCAACAGACCGCCCGCAGAAGCTGGAACAAGATCACAGCAGACCAGCTCGCCACCTCCCTGAGCCAGCACCCTCCTGCCAGCTCAGCGAACCCCAGCCAGGCCGCCGACAACCTCACGAAGTGGATCAGCAACTGCGCGGACGAACTCGCCCCACTGAGGACCCCGCCCAGCAGACCCGGCAGCAAGAAAGCCCCATGGTTCACCGACGAACTCAAGAGCTCCAAGAAGAACTGCCGAGCCCTCGAGAAAGTCTGGAGAAGGGAACCGACACCGGACAACAGGACCTCCTTCAAACTTGCCACCCGGAAACACCACCAGCTGATCCGCGCCGCCAAGAAAACAGCATTCAAGGACCGGTTGGACAACAACGCACACAACTGCAAGGAACTCTTCAACATCGTCAAAGAGCTTTCCAACCCCAGCGCAGGAAACAACGACATCACCCCATCGCAAGACCTCTGCAACTCCCTGGCTTCATACTTCCACAACAAGATCGCGGACATACACAACAGCTTCAACAACCAACCAACGCACACCATGACCGAACAACCACCCCCCACCACCACCCTCCGCGCCTGGACCCCGATCAGCACCGAAGACACCATCCGCACGATGAGCTCCATCCACTCCGGATCACCGACCGACCCCTGCCCTCACCACGTCTTCAACAAAGCCGACGCTGTCATCGCACCCCACCTGCGAGACATCATCAACACATCCCTCGACACCACCATCTTCCCCGAGAGCTGGAAACACGCCGAACTCAGCGCCCTACTCAAGAAACCAACAGCGGACCCCACCGACCTCAAGAATTACCGCCCCATCTCGCTCCTCCCGTTTCCAGCCAAAGTCATCGAGAAGACCGTCAACAAGCAGATGGCCGCTTTCCTCGAGACGAACGGATCCCTCGACCCCTCACAGTCCGGCTTCCGAGCCAACCACAGCACCGAGACCGCCCTCATCGCCGCCACCGACGACATCCGAGCCCTGATGGACAATGGAGAAACAGCGGCCCTCATCCTCCTAGACCTCTCCGCGGCATTCGACACGGTCTGCCACCGCACCCTAGTACGGCGCCTCAGCAACGTCGGAATCCAGGACAAGGCGCTGGAGTGGATCACCTCCTTCCTCGACGGGAGAACACAGAGAGTCCGCCTACCACCGTACAAGTCAGAGGCCACCGAAGTCATCTGCGGCGTCCCCCAAGGATCATCTCTGAGCCCCACCCTCTTCAACGTCTACATGAGCCCCCTCGCGGCCATCGTACGCAAACACAACCTCAGCATAATCTCCTACGCCGACGACACCCAGCTGATCCTCTCCCTGACCAACGACCCCGCCGCCGCCAGAGCCAACCTGCACGAAGGGATGAAAGAGGTAGCCGAGTGGATGACGACCAGCCGCCTGAAACTGAACTCGGACAAGACGGAGGTCCTCATCCTGGGCTCCTCTCCCTCCGCCTGGGACGACTCCTGGTGGCCTCCCGCCCTGGGCACCGCACCCAAACCGACAGACCATGCACGCAACCTGGGCTTCATCCTGGACTCCTCCCTCTCCATGACCAGGCAAGTCAACAACGTCTCCTCGGCATGCTTCAACATCCTACGCATGCTACGGAAGATCTTCTGGTGGATACCCACCGAGACCAGGAAGACCGTCACCCAGGCCCTCGTCACCAGCCGACTGGACTACGGCAACGCCCTCTACGCCGGGACCACCGCCAAGCTCCAGAAGAGACTCCAGCGGATCCAGAACGCCTCAGCCAGACTCATCCTCGACATCCCACGAACCAGCCACATCTCCGGACATCTGCGAGACCTTCACTGGCTCCCCGTCAACAAAAGAATCACCTTCCGCCTCCTCACCCACGCACACAAAGCCCTACACGACCAAGGCCCGAGCTACCTCAACAGCCGAGTCAACTTCTACGCTCCCAAACGCCACCTCCGATCAGCCAACCACGCCCTCGCCGCCGTCCCCCGCATCCGAAGAGCGACTACAGGAGGAAGGTCCTTCTCCCACCTGGCCGCCAAGACCTGGAACTCCCTCCCGACCGACCTGCGCCTGACCCAAGACCACCTCTCCTTCAGGAAGAAGCTGAAGACCTGGCTGTTCGAGCAGTAGCGGCTCCCCCCCCCCCAGCGCCTTGAGACCCCACGGGTATGTAGCGCGCTTTATAAGTGTCACTGATTGATTGATTGATTAAGTGTTGCTCCTGACAGAGGCCCACGTGGCTCTGTCCTGTGTAAATAATCCCTTGTAAATATTGCCCAAGCCAGTTGGCACAATGTGATTACTATCTGATGTGTTTTGGAGAATACAAAAGTTATTTTTATATAACCTTGTGTGGAGTTCCTTTTGTAGTGTGCCTGGGATGTTGTTGCTGTGTGCGTGCGTAAATGCTTTACACATTGCCTCCGGGATAAGCCTGACTGTTCGTGCCATGCTACCAAGGGGGTGAGCAGGGGTTATCTTTGGCGTGTAACTCCCTTGCCCTGACTAGAGTGGTGGTTTCTGCCTGGCTTTGGCGCAAGCCTTATCCGACCAGAAATCCCATTTCTAACAGTAACCATGGGAACAACTGTTTCTTTAAGAACTTGTTGAGACTTCTCAAGTCCAGGATTGGTCTCCATTTCTTCTCCTCTTTGCACACCAGGAAAAAAACGGGAGAAAAACCCCTTCCCCCGCTGACAAAGAGGGACCTTTTCTATAGCTCCCTTTTGTAGCATGAGTAAAAGTTCCCGAAGTAAAAGGCGTATATTTTGGTGAATCATAGGTCGGGGATGGGTCTGGGGAGGAATTCGAATTAACTCAAGTGAGTGTCTAAATTGTACCAGTTGAAGAACCCAACGGTCCGTTGTTATTTGTTTCCAATTGTGTAAGAAATCGGAAATTCTTCCTCCTATTTTGGAAGGTGGAGAGGAAATGGAGACCGGTGGTAGAGGAAAGTCATTGCCGCCGAGCAGCGTCCTTCTGTCGTCATCCCTTTCCTCGGAAGGAGGTCTAAGTATAAGAGGATTGCTGTTGTTGACGTTGTTGGTATTGTGGGCGATATTGTCGGTTGGAGGAGGAATAGGAAGACCGATAGTGTTGGTCTCCTATGGTGGAAGATTGTCCTCTACCCCTTGATCCAAGAAAAGGTTTTTTTTTTTTAATTGAAGGGTACCCAGAGCCCTAGCTGTGTCGGTATCCTTTTTTATGCCCTGAAGAGCTACATCAATATGCGTGCCAAAAAGAAGCTGACCATCGTAGGGCACGTCCAGAACTTTTGTCTGGACTTCCGGCCGGAAAAATGTTGCCTTTAGCCAACCTTTGCATCGTAATACAGCAGCCCCCGCTAGTTGTCGGAAAGCAGTAGAGGCGATACCCATCGCACAATCGATAATCTCGGAAGCCGAAAGTTCGCCCTCCAGCAAGATCTTCTTTGCTTCCTCCTTCGAATCGTCCGGCAAGGCCCCCAAGTATGGGGCAATGTGCTCCCACATCTTCCTGTTAAAGCGCCCTAATAACGCTAGGGAATTAGACGCACGCACTGTTAATAACTAATATTGTCAAGTCGTCTGCCTTCCTTGTCTAGAGAAGCGGTCAGCGGAGCAGAAGGGTTTTTAGATTTCCTCTGAGTGATGACGGAATCAGGCTTGGGATGTCCAGTAAGGTAGGCTGGAGCATTGTCCGGAGCCCTGAATTTCTTGTCTAGCCTAGGTAACACTGGGGGAACCGAAGATGGATTGTGCATTATTTTAACCCCCTCCTCCCAGATGTAGTCTACAATGGGCACAGATCTTGCAGACTTCTTAAAGGGTTCCTTTACAGTCATAAAGGAAACAATCCTGATGGCGAGAATGCATAGGGATCTGGAAACGTTGTGCAGCCCTTTCCAAGATATTATGAAAACCCCCAATATCCTCAGGAGGTGAATCAGCTTGAGTAGGCACAAGGGACGCTGGGCACAGGATGACGTAATCATCCCACTCATCATGAGTCGACTGGGAATCATGGCGTTCCCCTTCCTCTTGTTGTTCATCTTCCTCATCATCTGTGGAAGGTGGAGGTGGTAGCGTGAAAGGCACAGACTGTGGAGGTAGAGTTGGAGGCTGTGGCCTTGGCGGCGGAGAGACAACTGGAGCAGAAGACGTAGCAGAAGTAGGAAATCTCTGCTTGTAGTCAGTAATCAGACATTGGAGGTCAGAAACCAAAGACGCAGGTAGACAAACCATGGGAGGTTGGGGAGGATGGCTGTCGTCAGGATAGTATGTCTGGTCTTCTGGTTCGTGTTCGTCATAGTCTGAACTCTCTTGGTATTTGACATGAAGTTCAGAAGGACTTGTCGCAGCTCCAAACATACTGCCATCGTCTGAATCTTCCGCCTCTTCCAAAAGGTGAGTCGGAGGTATTGGCTGGACCCTGCTAGGAGAAGTCAGGCCAGGTGTCAACGTGCGTTTAGTTATTTTAAAATGGACATGCACAATTTCTACTTTGGACTCTGGTGTCGTCGACGAGCCCGTCGTCGGTGTAGGCATCGACGGCATAGCACCGATGGGCACAATTGAAGGTAACGTCGAGGAAGCTCCCGTCGACAGACCCGTCGTAGACGGAGCCCTCGTCGGCGGTGTCGTCGTCGCCCTCGTCATCGACGGGGTAGACGTCGACGGAACATTCTTTGTCGACACAGACGTCGACGTGGTCATTGGCGATCTTAGCGTCAACGCTGGCTTGGATGTCCACGATGTTTTCTTAATTTTTATCATCGACGATACAGGTTTAACAGCTGTCGACGATGACCGATATTGAGGACGCCAAAGATGTAGAGACAGTCGTCGTCGATGATATCACTCCTACAGCTGTGGATGGGGATTTCCTCGTCATCAATGCCACCGCCGACGGGGTAGTCGTCAACGAGGTGGAACAAGGCTTCTTAAAGGTTTGTAGAACCTCCTGTGGAGAAACCTTTGGTGGTAAAGACTAAAGTTGTGCCTCTGAAGACTTTTTGTGCGTCTTTGTTTGAGGGAGCTGCGACGAAGGTCCTGGAGAAGTAACTCTGGGCCTTTTTTGAGAGGATAGTGACGATTTGGAGGAGCCCTCACTCTCTTCAGAAGACAAAGCTTGGTCTTTGTCCTTCAGCCTCTGCAGCCAAATTAAAAGGCGTCCCTCCCGGTCTTTGAAGAAAAGGTACGACATACCTTACAGTCCTTTGAGGAATGATCCAGGTAAAGGCAGTAAAGACAGTCTTTGTGTTGGTCGTCCACATGAAGCCTCTTTTTACCAGAGGAAACACAGGACCTAAAAAGGCCTTTCTTAGGAGTATCTGCCATGAAGATATTGAGAACTTCGCACAGAAGGAGGAATGGTGGAGTAAAAAATCACTGGAAATCCAGAAACAAGGAAAAACTGAGCAGAGCTCAGTGGAGACTCCCTGAGCACGACGTGCGGCAGAAAATCTGAGGGACTAGAGCTCCTTCCAGGAAGGTTCCAGAGGGTGGTGATAGCTGATTGTCTCTTCTCTAGAGTTTGCTCCTTTTTAAAAAAGGACATCGAGATGTTACTAATGTAAGTCCCTTGGCCTATTACTCTATATGTCTAATGAGACATTACTTTATTTATATACTGGGGATTCAGGCATGTGAATCTATGAAAGATACCCTAATACTGGATAACGGCAGGGCAATAGTTATTATGTCAGGTTTTTTTTTATATTCAGGGGGCAGCTGAATAAGTTAGAAAAAGGCGAGGAAGAAGAAGTCAGATGGTGGTTGGAAGGGTTGGAGAAAGGGCATTGTGTGTAGATTCATCATGACTAGGCTCTCCCTGCACAGCTGATCCAGTGAATCAGCTTACAACGGGGAAAGGAGGGATGATTGTGAAAGGCCAGACACTACGTAACATTATAGACAAGTAGCTATCATAAAAGACCGTCTTTCTCATCCTCTCTGATGTCACATGAATCCCTTTAGTGTAAAACAACCCTGCTGTTGAGAGTTCCCGATCTAAGGAATTCTATGGACTAAAGAAAAGCAGTGAACCATTTCTGAAAAATTCTCTGCAAACAGCCAGGACAAAAAACAGACACTGCAGTTTGGCAAGGCTAGACTTAATAACAACCCGGAAACACTGCAAGGTTTAAAGCAAGAGCCCTGCAATACTCACCCTAAAGGACACAACCCTGTATCAGAGCTACATTTAAAGATTCATTTATGGCACTCCAACCCAACGTAGCCCAAAAGGTCACAAGTCTGTCTCACTGCCAGGTAGACTGAAACAGTCTGGCAACACGGACTGTTCTAAATAGATAACCCTGCAAAATAGCCAATCTTGAGGACACATCCCTTTAGCACATTTTCGCTGAAGAGCACACCCGGGGTTTAAGGCACAGTCCTGAGCACCCCAAGGCTTAAAGAAACTACCTTGCAAAAGAGCTACAATTAAGCCCAGCAACAGAGCCAGGGCCAAAGTCAAACTTGCTGCACAATCCGGTTTAAGTACACACCCTGCAGAAGTGAGCCCAATAGACATAGACATACAGCACAGCTGGGGTTATGGATACACGCTACAGCATAGTCTTAACCAAGCATCCATGTGCCAAACGTAATATTAATAACAAAGCTTTGAAAAAAGTTCAGGCTTAAAGAGACAGTGTTGCAACACAGCTACCTTCAAAGATCCAGGACACTGTTCTACAAAACAGCCAGACCGAAAAACACAGCAAGCATCATCAACAGGTTCACCTTCAAACCTTGCTGGGATGCCGAACTAGCCACAGCCATACTGCCAATGCAGATCTACAGACATAGCCAGGCCTAAGGACACCGCCCAGCCAGGCTTGAAGACAAGTCAGTTCAGTTCAGTAAATCTTTATTTCGAAGAATAAAAATTCCTCATAAAAGCACATTACATAAAATTTCATTAGATTTCATTACATTTCATTCCTGAACTTTTCATGTTAAAAACAACAATAGAGAAGAGAGGATATGATTCACGGGGCACATATAATTTTACAACACTAATTAATTTCTTGTATTCCTCAATCTTACTGCTACTTTTAAAAAGCTTAAAATGGCACATAGGGTGTGGGGATCAGTGGCTTTCTGTAAAAACAACAATGCAGTTCTTGCTTGGCGGAATTTCTGTTTCTTTAAAATGTCTACCAAAAACCATTGTCTGGGGTTACTATAAAATGAACATAAAAGTACAAAATGAAGGGTGTCCTGCGGAGACCTATTGTCGCAGCCGCAGGCACCCTTCTGCTCAATTGATACGGTAAAACCAGCAGGGTAAGCTAAAATATTTGGTAACCAATTGAGCCTAAAACGGCACATTAAAAACCGATCATTTTGGCTATACATAAGAAACAGATATGATTCCATTCCCCCTCCATTTCTTACAAGGTCATAGGCTGCTAGTGATTTCTTTGCCAGGCCACAACTTCTTCTGTCAGCGACATATTTTTCTAAAAGCAATTTTTTTACCTTCATTTTACAACTATTTACAATCAAGGAGGGATCATTAAAAAGCTGGCCCTGGTCAATACTTGTTAAAGAGTCTTTCACATATTTCAACCAGGGGATTTGTAGGGCCTTGTCTCTTTGTAAGCAGTCTGTAATTATTTCCCTGGTCAGAGCTGCCTCCGGGTTAGTCCAAGTTCTCATCCATGCCATAATTGGCCTTAGTTTAACAATATCAGAGATATATGGCATCCCCAATTCATCATGGGCAATTTCAGCAGGGATGGCTTGCGGGACTTTTAAGATTCTCCGAAAGAATTTATCTTCATGCTGTTGAAGTTGCTTACAGTCCCTAAAGCCCCATATCTCAGCACCATACAAGGCCTTAGCTGTACTGATTGAGGCATATAATGCCATTATCTGTTCTGGGCACCAGCGTCCCAATCTACGGGCAAAGCTCAAAATAGCCCCATTTGAGGACACAAGCTTGGTGCAATGGGCCTCGAGCAGGTGATTAAATAGCATGTCCCCGTCCATTAGCAGCCCTAAGTAGGGGAAGGTCTTTACTTTGCCCAGAGTCTGTGACCCAATTTTGAACACGCTCTTGTTAGTAGGTTTTTTACCGGCCACCATGACAAAGGATTTTGTTAGGTTGACAGACAAGTCCAAGTCCCCCATGAACTTAACGAATCCGTCCACCAGGAGTTGCAAAGCCCATAGGGTCCTGGCCAGCAGGACGGCGTCATCCGAGTACAATAGTACTGGGACATGACGCGGTCCTACTTTGGGGGAATCAACTTCTAGGGCGATGAGGGCACTCTCTAGGGCATTAATGTAAAGGGAGAAAAGAAAAGGGGCTAATATGCACCCTTGTCTTACTCCCCCTGAACATAAAAATTGATCAGTTCGCCCCCCCCTCTGGACTGAAACGAACCTTGGCCGTGGTGTTCCAGTGCAGCTCTTTCAGGATATTGATCAGCTCCTCTTCTATCCCTAGGTTATGCATCATGGTCCATAGTTTAGACCTATTGACATTGTCAAAGGCCGCGGCTAGGTCCATGAATGCCATATAGACCGTGCCCCTGCCTGCTTTCGTGTACTTAGCTGTCAAGAGATACAACTTTAGACACTGGTCACTTGTCGATCTACCCTCCCTAAACCCGTATTGTATTTCTGCCAATATATGATGTTCCGCCGTCCACTCCACTCGCCCCATAATTTTAGCAGAAACATCTATGAGCGAGATCGGCCTATAGCACTTAGGGTCATCCCTGGACCCTTTTTTAAATATGGGTACAATCAGTGCCGTGGACCAGGAGCGTGGTAGGCCAGATTTGATGGCTGCATTTAGCACCCTTGTTAAAATTGGTGCCCATAGATCTATATTACTTCTATATAGATCCGGTGGGGTACCATCCGGACCAGGGGCTTTGTTTGGGGTCAATCCACTAATTGCATTTGTTATCTCCCCTAGCGAGAAGGTTATTTTATCACTCCGCGTACCCTGCCATTTGCCCTCCTGAATTGCTAGTTGTGATTTGTTGTATAACCCTTGGAAGTGGTTGACCCATTCCTCTGGGAGGATGTTATTACTAATCACCGGGGCAGAATTCTCATTAAAACAGGGCCGATTTACAATTTTCCAGAATTCTGCAAAATCCCTGTTTTCTCCCGCCTCTCTAAGGTCTGCCCACACTTCTGCTTGAAGCAGCTTCTTCCGCTCTTTTACTTTGGTTCAGTATTTTAATCTACAAGTGGCCATGTCTGTCTTATTCCTTGGTTTAACTTTAAGACAGGGTTTTAGATCCCTTAATGCTTTGGAGCAGCTCTCATCGAACCAGTGTGGGTTCTTCTGCTCTTTCCTCAGGCCTTTGACTTCCAGCATTTTATTCACTATGCTTGTAAGGGTTATGAAGGATTCCGTTAATTCTGGACCTTCTTTTAGGGGGTCCAGACAGTCTCCTATCTCTTTTCTTCCATTTTGGACAAGAGATTTATAAAACTCTTGAGAGTCTACCCTTACCCACTTAAGTCGCCTTCCCTGATCTGTTTGGAGGCTAATTCCCCTGACCCCCCCCCCTTTGGGTTTGCCCGCCCCACAGGTGTGTCTTATTTCCAGAACGAGAGGGTTATGGTCACTAAAGGGGCTCCATTTAGTTTTAGCCATCACAATTCTATTTTTGGCAAAGGAGGATACTAGTATGTAGTCTATTATGGTAGAACTCCCTCTGTCTTTGAAAGTTGGTACGTATGTCCCCTCTACCTCTGGGGTTATTAGGTCCATCGTATGTGCTAATGAATGGGCTTCTATCATTGCATTTAATTGTGTGCCCTCCTGATTATGTTCCCAATGAGGCCCCACATTAAAGGGGCAAGCGTCCCAATATGGATGGTCCTGAAGCAGAACTGGGCAGAGGTGACAATTAAAGTCACCCAGTACTATTGTCATCGGAACCCCCCCCCCCTTCTTTAGCTCAGCCTCATGTGTAAGTTTTTCGTCTAATTCACTGAGAGCGCCATTTTTTCCATCTATGGGTCCCGGATTATAAAAATTGAAAAACTGCACCCTCAACTCTCTACTCTGGAATATAGCGGATTGCAAGGTAAGTAATGTCCAAGATGGTACAGTCCATTTACCTTCTAATGTTAGATCGACATAGAGCGCCAACCCTCCTCTTGCTCTACCCGGCCTGTCTTTTTGTGCGGGCACAAAAAAGCACTTATAGCCCTCTATTTGGTATGGAGCCGCACTGACTGCCCATGTCTCCTGAAATGCCAGGATATGAAATCCCTGGATCTCATTCCTCCATTCAGGGTTATCAAATTTACCTGCTAAACCCGCTCCATTCCATGTCAGAATATTCACTACATTTAAAGATTCCTTTATGGCACTCCAACCCAACGTAGCCCAAAAGGTCACAAGTCTGTCTCACTGCCAGGTAGACTGAAACAGTCTGGCAACACGGACTGTTCTAAATAGATAACCCTGCAAAATAGCCAATCTTGAGGACACATCCCTTTAGCACATTTTCGCTGAAGAGCACACCCGGGGTTTAAGGCACAGTCCTGAGCACCCCAAGGCTTAAAGAAACTACCTTGCAAAAGAGCTACAATTAAGCCCAGCAACAAAGCCAGGGCCAAAGTCAAACTTGCTGTACAATCCGGTTTAAGTACACACCCTGCAGAAGTGAGCCCAATAGACATAGACATACAGCACAGCTGGGGTTATGGATACACGCTACAGCATAGTCTTAACCAAGCATCCATGTGCCAAACGTAATATTAATAACGAAGCTTTGAAAAAAGTTCAGGCTTAAGGAGACAGTGTTGCAACACAGCTACCTTCAAAGATCCAGGACACTGTTCTACAAAACAGCCAGACCGAAAAACACAGCAAGCATCATCAACAGGTTCACCTTCAAACCTTGCTGGGATGCCGAACTAGCCACAGCCATACTGCCAATGCAGATCTACAGACATAGCCAGGCCTAAGGACAGACCCCAACCACCTAAAATGCATCCTTCTCAACACCCGCTCGGTCCACAGGCACGCCATTGACCTTTGGAACCTACTAGACACCATCTCTCCTGACGTCGCCTTCCTAACGGAAACATGGATGAACGCTTCCTCCGCCCCTGACATCGCCATCGCTATCCCTGATGACTATAAGATCACACGCAAGGACCGCACCGACCATACAGGAGGTGGAATCGCTATCGTCCATAAGAAAACAATCCGCATCTCAACCAGCTCTGATGCCAACCTCGCTAACTCCGAACACCTTCACTTCCAGATCCACATCGACCCCAAGACCACACTCAGAGGCACCCTCCTCTACAGACCACCAGGACCCCGCGCAAAATTCAGTGAAGACATCACGGACTTCATCACTCCACACGCGCTCCCCTCCAAAGAATACATCCTGCTGGGTGACCTCAACTTTCATCTTGAAAAGATCAACGACCACAACACCGCCACCCTCTTGGACAACCTCGCCAACCTCGGACTTAAACAACTGGTCACCTCCCCCACCCACATCGCAGGTCACACACTCGACCCCATCTTCACTTCCAGCAACCATGTCTCCTTCAGCCACACTACGGATCTCCTCTGGACTGACCACAGCTGCGTTCACTTCACCTACAACAAGCCGAAACCCATCATCCACCTCCAACCTACTCTGCAAAGAAACTGGAACAAAATCACCACGGAGCAGATCTCCACATCACTCCTTCAAACCTCCCCAACCCTATCTTCTAACGCCAACGAAGCCGCCTCCAACCTCACCCTTTGGTTATCCAACACCGCCGACACCTTAGCACCACTGAAAAAACGTCAACACAAACTTGGCAACAAGAAGGCCTCATGGTTCAACGACGATCTCAAGAAGTCCAAGAAACTGTGCCGCTCCCTTGAAAAGGCCTGGAAAAAAGACCCATCCACCAGCAACAAGGACGCCTTCAAAAGCGCCATCCGTACTCACCACCAACTGATCCGAAAAGCCAAGAAAACAGCATTCAAGGATCGACTTGACAACAACGCCCACAACAGCAAGGAACTTTTCAACATAGTCAAGGAATTTTCCAACCCCTCGGCCAACTCCAACGACATCACCCCCTCTCAAGCCCTCTGCGATTCCCTAGCCTCTTTTTTCCACAACAAGATTGCTGACATCCACAACAGCTTTGACAACCAACCCGGAAGCCAACCCACCCTACCATCAGCTGACCATCTTCCTCCCGTTAACACCCTTAACGCCTGGAACCCAATCTCCACCGAGGACACCATCCGCCTGATGAATTCCATCCACTCTGGATCCCCCACAGACCCATGCCCTCACCACATCTTCAACAAAGCAGACTCCGTCATAGCTCCGCACCTCCGAGACGTCATCAACTGCTCCTTCAACTCCGCTACCTTCCCAGAAGACTGGAAACACGCCGAACTCACCGCCCTTCTGAAAAAACCAACAGCAGACCCCACCGAACTCAAAAACTACCGCCCCATCTCGCTTCTTCCATTCCCGGCCAAAGTCATCGAGAAAGCCGTCAACAACCAGCTCGCCGCCTTCCTCGAAGCCAACAAATCACTCGACCCCTCACAATCTGGCTTCCGAGCCAAACACAGCACTGAGACCGCCCTCATCGCAGCAACAGACGACATTCGAACACTACTGGACAATGGAGACACAATCGCCCTCATCCTCCTCGACCTCTCTGCAGCCTTCGACACAGTCTGCCACAGCACCCTTCTACAACGCCTTAGAAACATCGGAATCCAAGAAAAGGCACTGGAATGGATCACCTCGTTCCTCACCGGAAGAACCCAGAGAGTCCGCCTCCCACCATTCAAGTCCGAGGCCTCTGAAATCATCTGCGGCGTTCCACAAGGATCCTCACTCAGTCCCACCCTCTTCAACGTATACATGAGCCCCCTCGCGGCCATTGCCCGCCAACACAACCTCAACATCATCTCTTACGCGGATGACACTCAATTGATCCTATCTCTCACCAAGGACCCCAGCACCGCCAAAACTAACCTACACGAAGGAATGAAAGAAGTCGCCGAATGGATGAAACAAAGCCGTCTGAAACTGAACTCAGACAAAACAGAAGTCCTCATCTTAGGTAAATCCCCCTCTGCATGGGACGACTCCTGGTGGCCGGAAGCCCTCGGAAATGCACCCATCCCGACAGACCACGCACGGAACCTCGGCGTCATCCTGGATTCTTCACTCTCCATGAACAGACAAGTCAGCGCCGTATCCTCCTCCTGCTTTAACATCCTTCGCATGCTCAGAAAAACATTTCACTGGATCCCCACCGAAACAAGGAAAACAGTCACCCACGCTCTAGTCACGAGCCGACTGGACTACGGAAACACCCTCTACGCAGGTACCACCGCTAAACTCCAGAAGAAACTACAACGAATCCAAAACGCCTCAGCCAGACTCATATTAGACATCCCACGCAACGAACACATCTCTGGCCACCTTAAAGACCTCCACTGGCTACCCGTTAATAAAAGGATTACTTTCCGACTACTTACCCACGCACACAAATCACTCTACGACATCGGACCAGATTGCCTCAACTCCCGACTGTCCTTCTACACCCCCTCCCGCCAACTTCGCTCCTCCAGCCAAGCCTTCGCCACTGTACCTCGCATCAACAAGACCACCATGGGAGGCAGATCCTTCTCATACCTGGCTGCCAAAACATGGAACACACTCCCCGCTTACCTTCGCCTCAACCAGAATCACCTAGCCTTCAGAAAGCAGCTTAAAACGTGGATATTTGACAAATAATCCTCCTCCCCTTCCTAAGCGCCTTGAAACCCTCTGGGTATGTAGTGCGCTATATAAATGTTATGACTTGACTTGACTTGACAGCCAGGCTTGAAGACAAGTCAATGCATGGGATACAAACGTATTGCAGAGCTAAGGTTTCAAGTTAGAACCCTGCAGCAGCACCCCCAGTCGCAAGAGCACATCCTGCAGCAAGGTAGAGGTAACAACAGCCGCACAGCACAGTCAGACCTATGGTCACAGCAGAAAGGGCACAACGGCTTAAAGGTACACACTGATGGCATAGTCAGACTCATAGAACACAGCCCTGCAACGCACCCACATTTAAAGTATCAGCAACCCGGACGGGCTCAGGCAGTACGCAAGAGTACAGTCCTACGAAAAGATGGCCCTGGCCTGCTGCGCGTTCGACTCACGACAGAGCCTTGCAGCTCGCGCACAATACCCACCGCGGGCCATTCATTTATTGCTAGAATCCAATTTAAAAGGCAACATGTTACTTAGAGCAGCGCTGAATTTTGCCACGTGTGATCATAGCATTCAACCTGCCGTTTTCTTATAAAATGCCAGATTTATGTGGAAAAGAACACCTCGTTTACTGTGAATCTGTGTAGATATTGAAAGGCAGCGCAGGTCTGGAACACTGAATTCAAAGAGTGTATGCCACAGAAAGGTCATTTCCAAATTAACATAATGCCGTGCTCCCAGAACGCCCCTTTCTTTCTCAATATGTTTATCCATCTCCAAGACACGCGGAGTTAGAATTAGGACGATTTGCTAGCCAATCCGCGAGAGTCTGGCCTTGGGGAAAGCGTGGGTTACCCTCATTTATAATGCATAATTCTGAGAGCAGCACGCCAAGGGCACACCCGTGGTAATGCATCATCCCTCGAGCAATTTGCAATTGTATATATTGTAAAGCTACCAAAGCCCCTAACCCCTCCCCCAGTAGCAGCTGAGCCCCCGGTACAACGTCCACCCCTCCGTAAAGCAGATGCTGTGCCCATTTTCTTTAATAGACTGCAGAGGTCATTGAAAAAAGCAGATTTATTGGACAGCGCTACCAGGCAAGGAACAGCTAGTAGGGGGATGCAGATAGCCATCTGAAAGCCCACTTCCTTGAGGCTTGCACGAGGAAAGTATATGTCAGTGTTCGAGGGTATATTTACAGAACCCCTGTTTGTCATGTTTGCCTGCACCTCGCGGGATTACGTCATCCGCTCTGCATACACGTGCAGTGTTATAGGTATTCCACCTGACTCCATTTTGAGGTTTCTGTACATTAAACTCTATTCAAGAGTCTTGTAGCCCATTGGCTAGGTCTGCGCCTCCAACCGCTCAGTCTGATGACTGTCGGTCGGTGGTCAAACGCACAAAGGTGATGTGAGGAATGCTTGTAATTTGTCTAAGCACTGGCAATAGCTCGGGGTGTCCCTCCAGCCGGTCGTTCTTTTGCCACCAAGACATCTGAGGTTGGACCTAACCATATGCAAATCGTTTTTAACCCATCTCCAGTTAGATCAGTCCAGCCAGGAACTAGAGGAAAAGTAATCAAAGACCAGTTTTGCCCTGAGTGGGGCTAATAAGTTAGGTGTGAATTAGTCCAGTGGCAAACTCAGCACGGAATCCATGCTTGGGTACACCCTTGCTAGTTAGGGCGTACATCAAACACGCCAAAGATGATAGGAGGAATGCTTACAATAATTGTATCCACTGGGAATCACTTAGGTAGCGTTTTTTTTGCCCACCATGTCATCTCAGTTGGGACTAGGCCGAATATATGACGTTACAACCCAAACAATTACAACGCAGTTTTTTTACATCCCAAATACCATTACAATGCAAGATTTCACAACGCATGCCATTACAACGCGTACCATGGGGCAACAGTGGCGTAAGTGTTGGATAGTGTAGGGGTAAAAATTACTATTACCACTACAGTGAGTGCAACAGTAGGGTAAGTGTTGGATAGTGTAGGGCTAAAAATACTATCCCAATGTACCCCAAACCCATACCCACCCTAAAACTAAAAAATACCCATTAATGACCTTATAATGCGTTGTAATGGCATGCGTTGTACTGGCATGCATTGTACTGGCATGTGTTGTAGTGACATGCATTGTAATGTCATGCATTGTAATGGCATGCGATGTAAAGGCAGTTGCATTGTAACAGCTGCGTTGTAAAGGTAGTGCATTGTAATGACTGCGTAGTAATGGTTGTTTCCCAACTAAAGCATATACAAATAAGTCTCAAACCTGCTCCAATAACAAACTGCCCGGCAGGTCCTTCCTCAATTGAAACACAAGCAGCGCAAGAACGGTTTCGCACTGATTGTTGCTCTTTTGTCGGTTGTTCCTTGGTTCCAGCGGTACAGTGACCACGACATACATGTCTGGGCATACCCTTGTGGCCACTTGGGGCAGTGTACATCAAACAAACAATAGGTGATGGGTGGAATGCTTACGATTTGTCTAACTACTGGAAATCGCTTGGGGGAGCATTCCACCCCATTACTCTTTTACCCACAATATTACCTCAGTTTGGACACAGCCATACGTAAATCAGTCTCAACACTGCTCCTGTTTCATTAGAACCAAACTGCACCGACTGAAAACACCCAAAGAGGGCGAAAACTCTCTTCTGTTTAATTCACGTTTATTTGGACCGTTGGTCCTCAAACAATACATACATTTGATAAAACACACCTAAAAGTACACATCATTAAATACACTAAAACACATCTTAAAACGCATGCAATTATAAACTCTCCATTGCCTGAATTAGGGAAAGATGTTTGCTAAAACTCATTAAAAAAGACTAAAAAGAAGAGCCTTCACTCTTTGCATACATTTCCCAATAGCAACGGCAATATCTAATTCGATCATTTCGGTCATCAAAATTACAGCCTGGGCCCTGGTTTTAATCTCATATTTCTTAAATATAGGTCTTAAAAACATAATTCGAATATAGAGAAACTTTTGGCAATCTAATAAAATATGTAACAAGTCACATGAGGAGCCCAAAGTGCGCATCATCCCGTCTTATCAATCATTGAGCTTTATACCACATTATTTACATAACATGGGTTCACCCAAATTTTTACCCTAAAAACCTCTCTTCGTAAATGACAATCAGGTAACCTCTCAACGTAGGGAAAGCATTGTTCATTTTTCCATGCGGCAGTCATAAAATGCACTGAGATTCTATTTGCAAGGTAGGTTTGGTCCTGTACCTGAGATATTTCCTTCCCCAACGTCCTAAGTAACTTCTTATCAATGATAATCATATAGGTAATGTGGCACAATGTAACCTTCTTTATTTTAGCCAGCAGTTGCACTCTTAATATTGTTAAATTTTCATCAATCTTCCTTAGATACTTAACTCTGTGCGACTCCCTTGTAAGTGTTTTGTCTAGGAACACTGTCAAGTAAATTGCGATAGGTGAGAGCAGGGATACTGCCCTCAGGTTCAAGGTGTGCACACACTTTGTTATGGACCAATATTAGTCCTCTTGTTACATTCTCATGTTTCAATACAGAATCTTCAGATGCATTATCCTTTGTATCATTCTTTTTTTATTGTGGTTTTTAATTATATTTTCTCATTAAATACGTTTTGTTGCAAATATTAGCAGGTTCCATTACTTCAACATTTCACATTCACCCAATCTCTCACCTATCACAATGTAACCTTCATCATACAACATAGCTTTATCATGATAACCCAAGTCTCTCTTGCCCATTTTAATTTGCTATTCAATATTTCATTTTTACACCAGTGTGATATTTTGGTGTTTTCACCTACTACTAGGCGCTGCCAAAAACGGAGTAGGGCCATACTGGCTAAGAAGCCCCATGAAGTCAGTCCTAATTCGAGTCTTACAGCCTGTACCATTGCCGACAAGGGAAGTGTGAATAGGTTTTTAAAATTTTTGCCTTCCTCGGCATCACAACCCCCTTTGCCGCTCAAATATAACAATTCTGCGCCATACATGAATTGCGGGGGTACCATGGCCGAATACGATTTTAATACTGGTCTATCTGACATTGCGCCATAGGCTTTGTTAAACAATTTCAATCCACTGATCGATGCAGATGTTCATAATTTTAACGCATCTAGGTGGGTATGCCATTTCAAACTTCTTTCAAGCCATAAACCCAGGTACCTATATTCTGTGACCGTTTCCACTTCCTCAGTCCCCAACACCAATGTAAACCCGACTTTCCTACGGCCAAAACTCAAGGCTTTAGTCTTGTCCATATTAACCACAAGTTTTTACTTGGGGGAATAATCATTAAATATATTTAGTTTCCTCTACAGACCAACTTAATTCTGATCCTCCTCTCCGCTGACTACATCCTCCTCGGGGACCTCAACTTCCACCTGGAGAACAACAACGACCGCAACACCACTACCCTGCTGGACAACCTTGCAAACCTGGGACTCAAGCAGCTGGTCACCACCCCCACCCACTACGCCGGACACACACTCGACCCCGTCTTCTCATCCAGCAAGGACATCGCCTTCAGCCACGCCACTGGACGGACCACAGCTGCGTCCACTTCAGCTTCAGAAGGACCACGATCCACCACCACCAGCAACAGGTTGCACGCAGAAGCTGGAACAAGATCACAGCCGGCCAGCTCGCGACCTCCCTGAGCATGAACCCTCCCACCAGCACAACAAACCCAAGCCAGGCGGCCACCAACCTCACGAAGTGGATCAGCGACTGCGCAGACGACCTCGCCCCCCTGAGGACCCCGCCTAGCAGACCCGGCAGCAAGAAAGCCCCATGGTTCACCGACGAACTCAAGAGCTCCAAGAAGAACTGCCGAGCCCTCGAGAGAACCTGGCGCAGAGACCCAACTCCGGACCACATGGCTGCCCTCAAGCTCGCCACCCGAAAGCACCACCAACTCATCCACGCCACCAAGAAAACCGCATTCAAGGAACGACTGGACAACAACGCACACAACAGCAAGGAACTCTTCAACATCGTCAAAGAGCTCTCCAACCCCAACGCCGGAAACAACAACATCACCCCTTCGCAAGACCTCTGCAACTCCCTCGCCTCCTACTTCCAGAACAAAATCACGGACATACACAACAGCTTCAGCACTCAACCGATGCACGCCACGACCGAACCACCGTCCCCCACCACCACCCTCCGCGCCTGGACTCCGATCAGCACCGAAGACACCGTCCGCACGATGAACTCCATCCACTCCGGATCTCCGACCGACCCCTGCCCTCAACACGTCTTCAACAAGGCCGACGCTGTCATCGCACCCCTCCTGCGGGACATCATCAACACCTCCTTCGACACCGCGACCTTCCCGGAGAGCTGGAAGCACGCCAAACTCAGCTCCCTACTCAAGAAGCCATCAGCCGACCCCACCGACCTCAAGAACTACCGCCCCATCTCGCTGCTCCAGTTTCCTGCAAAAGTCATCGAGAAGACCGTCAACAAGCAGCTGGCCGCCTTCCTCGAGACGAACGGATCCCTCGACCCCTCGCAGTCTGGCTTCCGGGCCAACCACAGCACCGAGACCGCCCTGATCGCAGCCACCGATGACATCCGAGCTCTGCTCGACAATGGAGAAACAGTGGCCCTCATCCTCCTAGACCTCTCCGCGGCCTTCGACACTGTCTGCCACCGTACCCTAGTACAGCGCCTCAGCAACGTCGGAGTCCAGGAGAAGGCACTGGAGTGGATCATCTCCTTCCTCGCCGGAAGGACACAGGGAGTCCGCCTCCCTCCGTTCAGATCTGAAGCCACCGAAGTCATCTGCGGCGTTCCTCAAGGCTCCTCGCTCAGTCCAACCCTCTTCAACGTCTACATGAGCCCCCTCGCAGACATCGCACGCCAGCACAACCTCAACATCATCTCCTACGCCGACGACACCCAGCTGATCCTCTCTCTCACCAACGACCCCGCCACCGCCAGAGCCAACCTTCACGAAGGGATGAAAGAGGTAGCCGAATGGATGAAGAACAGCCGCCTGAAACTGAACTCGGACAAGACGGAAGTCCTCATCCTGGGATCCTCACCCTCCACCTGGGACGACTCCTGGTGGCCCCCGCCCTAGGCAGTGCACCCAAACCAACAGACCACGCACGCAACCTAGGCTTCATCCTGGACTCCTCCCTCTCCATGACCAGACAAGTCAACGCCGTCTCCTCGTCGTGCTTCAACATCCTGTGCATGCTACGTAAGATCTTCCGGTGGATCCCCACCAAGACCAGGAAGACGGTCACCCAGGCCCTCGTCACCAGCCGACTGGACTACGGCAACTCCCTTTACGCCGGAACCACCGCCAAACTCCAGAAGAGACTCCAGCGGATCCAGAACGCCTCAGCACGACTCATCCTGGACATCCCCCGTCGCAGCCACATCTTCGGACACCTGAGAGACCTGCACTGGCTCCCGGTCAACAAGAGAATCACCTTCCGACTCCTCACCCACGCACACAAAGCCCTACACAACCAAGGCCCAGGATACCTCAACAGCCGCCTCAACTTCTACGCTCCCAAACGCAAGCTTCGATCGACCGGCCACGCCCTCGCCGCCGTCCCCCGCATCCGAAGAGCCACCACAGGGGGACGGTCCTTCTCCTACCTCGCCGCCAAGACATGGAACTCCCTCCCGACCCACCTCCGCCTGACCCAGGATCACCTCGCCTTCAGGAAGCAACTCAAGACCTGGGTGTTCGAGCAGTAGCGGACCCCCCCCCCCCCACCCCCCCCCCCCCCCAGCGCCTTGAGACCCTCTGGGTGAGTAGTGCGCTATATAAATGCTTTGATTGATTGATTGATTGATTGATTGATCCATAATCAACAGGTCGTCCGCATAGAGCAAACATGCAATATGCTTACCATCTTGTTTTGATTATCAAAAATGGGGTATCCCAATTAGTCGAGGATCTGGGTAATGTGTGATAGAAGAAACAGTGGTCCTAAACCTCAGTTGAAAAATGTGCTAAGTCAATACTTAGTTATTCAATCCAAACATTACTTAGAGCATAGAGTACATCAGCAGCTCAATGTAGTAAATACTATATTAAATCAAAAAACAACGAACAGCAACAGACGTAATTATTACCAAGCAATTTTAATTCATTGCTTATCTAATATGTTTATTCTCATTGTTCATAAACGTACATTATATGAGAACCAATTCAAAATTGTCAATAGATCACAATAATGTACAATTGGTGAATATGCCCCAAGGGGGAACGTGCATAGATAGAAGTGGTCAGGGATGATATAAGTGTTTATAGAGAAGCAAAAGAAAGAATCAGAAAATGGTGACAATAATTATTAAATACAATTTTGAGAGAAATATGGGATCGGTGTGAATCACCGTCCAAATGGTGAATGCAATGAATTAAAATTGCTTGGTAATAATTAAGTCTGTTGCTGTTCGTTGTTTTTTGATTTAATATAGTATTTACTACATTGAGCTGCTTATGTACTATATGCTCTAAGTAATGTTTGGATTGAATAACTAAGTATTGACTTAGCAAATTTTTCAACTGAGGTTTAGGACCACTGTTTCTTCTACCATCTTGTTTTGGGCTTGCCCCGTTGGCATTCCCCAAGGTCAACTGCAAATCTGCTAAGAACAGAGAAAATAACAGGGTGGCCAATACACATCCCTGCTGCAACCCATTTCCAATCTCAATCTTCCCGGATAAACTTCCATCTAAATCTAAAATTATCTGGGCCCAGTTCTTAGTATGGAGCATTCAAATCAGACTTAACAAATCATTTGGAATACCATAACTAGTTAGGGCCTCCCACAACAGCTATGGCCCAGAGAGCAAAGAAATGGTCAATTGTGGAATGGCCTGTTTCGGGGGTATAATCTGATTTTCCTCCGCCCAATCTTTAGGTAAACCCAAAATGGCTTCCGCAAAGACTTTTTCCCCTCTGTCTAGGAGATTTATTAACCTATAGTTCTTGGATAATTTTAGATCACCATTCTTATGTATTGCTCTTATGATTGCACCCCTCCAGCTTTCTGGTACAATTCCTGTTTCCAAAATTACTTGGAACATCTTTGCGAAAAACTCAGCCCACCATTCTGGTCTAATTTTTGGATCACTGACACAATATAGAATACAAAAAAATAGAATACCCAAAATATCGAGGAGAAAATATAGAATGACAAAATGTCGAAGTCCTATCTACAAACAGGTAAGTACAAAAGTATCGAATCAAAAATATTGATAAAAAAATATAGTTAGTCAAAATATCGATTTTTTTTAAATTTCTTAAAAGTAATTTAAAATTAATGAAATAATAAATATAATTAACTTAAACATACTTAAAAATACTTAACCTTAAAATGATTAAATAATTAATTTAAGTTAAAAAAATAAACATACAATTTAATTTTTTAACACACATATATATATATATATATATATATATATATATAAACATAATATTAATAAAAAAGATACAATATTTTTACCGTAGGATAGTGGGAGGGTAACATTTACTGTTACCACTCCAGTGAGTGCAACAGTAGGGTAAACAATGGATAGCGTCTGGGTAAAAATTACTATTCCCACTCAAGTGAGTGCAACAGTAGGGAAAGCTTTGGATAGCGTAAGGGTAAAAATCACTATTCCCACTCCAGTGAGTGCAACAGTAGGGAAAGCGTTGGATAGCGGGAGGGTAAAAATTACTATTCCCACTCCAGTGAGTGCAACAGTAGGGAAAGCGTTGGATAGCGTAGGGGTAAAAATTACTATTCCCACTCCAGTGAGTGCAACAGTAGGGAATCGTTGGATAGCGTGAGGGTAAAAATTACTATTCCCACTCCAGTGAGTGCAACAGTAGGGGAAGCGTTGGATAGCGTAGGGGTAAAAATGACTATTTCCACTCCAGTGAGTGCAACAGTAGGGAAAGCGTTGGATAGCGGGAGGGTAAAAATCACTATTCCCACTCCAGAGAGTGCAACAGTAGAGAAAGCGTTGGATAGCGTAGGGGTAAAAATTACTTTTCCCACTCCAGAGAGTGCAACAGTAGGGAACGCGTTGGATAGCGTGGGGGTAAAAATTACAATTCCCACTCCAGGGAGTGCAACAGTAGAGAACGTGTTGGATAGCTTAGAGGTAAAAATTACTATTCCCACTCCAGAGAGTGGAACAGTAGGGAAAACCTTGGACAGCGTAGGAATAAAAATGACTATTCCCACTCTAGTGAGTTTAACAGTAGGGAAAGTAAAGATTTAATATAATATTAAAAATAAATGAAATATCAATACCAATAAAAAATAATGTAATAATTAATCTATTAAAATTCCAAATAAATATTAGTAATTAAAATTAATTTCCTATTAATACAAATTAATCACCAATTAACAATTAATTAACAATAAATTAAAAATCAATACCAATAAATAAATAAAAATGATTTACTTAATTACAATTAAACTACTTCCCACCCTATTCCCCTATAAACCCAAAACCTGCTACGGGAAATAAATTAATAAAATTAACAAAATTATCAATTAATCTATTAATAAAAATGAATTACCAATTAAAAAATAATTAATTACCAATTAATAATAATTACCAATTAATTCAAAATAAATACCAATAAATAAATTAACATATTTCAATCAATCAATCAATCAAGAATCTTTATTTCGCCCTAAACGGCCATAAAAACACGGATAAAAAATACAATACAAGCCATTAGATAAAAGGAGAGGATCTTTACAATGTGAAACAACGGCCAGTTATTCTAAATAAAACAGCATTACAGTACATACAGTGCTCCACTGTCCCCCCAGACTTCCTTAGTGGATCAGAGAGCACATCTAAAATTGTGCAATTTGTTAAAAGTGCATGTGCAATACATATGGGACCTAACGTTGACAATAAGGCAAATTCAATAAAGTGCGTGTGCAATATGTAAACAGCCAAAGGTTATTAAAGTGCTTCAGTATCATAAAAACGGTAAAAGAACCCGTTCATAAAACACAGTTCACATATCCTCTCTAGTGTTCCTGAGGCGCATCGCTACTCTTAAAAAGTTTACAGAACAGTACAATGTTAAAATATCGACAGAAAGTTTCAGGTACAGTAGAGCTACCTTGGCCTGTCTAAAACCAGCCTTTTTAAAAACTCTTTTAAAAAAATGCTTCCTTGGGAGCATGTAATACGGGCATACCAGCACGAAGTGAAGGGTGTCCTGCAGAGATCGGAGATCACAGCCGCAGGGACCCTACTCCTCCACTGTTTTAGTAAAACCTGCAGGCACCGCTAGGCTGTGATGTATGGAGTTCAACCTAAAGCATGTGATAAGGAACCTGTACTGGGCACTTTGGATGAGATACAGGTAAGGTTCGATACCCGAGCAAGATTTCTTCAGTATGTGGCTTCTCACTACGGGTTTTGTTATCTCTTGATCTTCCCTGATAGAACCCAGTAAATTTAGAAACTCCCCTTTAACAACTGTCTTATCCTTTGCCAAGATTTTTGTGGGGTGAGTAAAAAGTTCCAGGTGACCCGTGGCCTTTAGAGAATCTCTAACATATTTGAGCCATGGGATATTCATCCCCTTGTCCCGTGCCAGGCAATCCTGAATGATAGCTCTTGTCAGGGCCGCCTCTGGGTTTGACCAGATCTTAATCCAGCAGCTAACCGGTTTTAATTTTAGCCTATCCTCGATATGAGGCACACCCAACTCTTCATGTACAATAAAGCCCGGGGTACTGTGAGGCACTTTCAGCAGTCTTCTTAGAAGTTTGTTCTCTTCAATATGAAGAGACTTTGTGTCCACAAAGCTCCAGACCTCACTGCCATAGAGAACTTTGGCGGAACATATTGCACTGTAAAGAATCAGGATCTGGTCAGGGGCCCATTGGCCCAGCCTGTGTGCGTGATTCATAATTGCCCCCATGCTTCTGGTTAGTGAACGACATTTATCCTCCAGCAATGGTTTAAAATTAAGCCTGGAGTCAACCAATATCACTAGGTACGAGAAGGACTGAACTTTTTCAATACAATGTGCCCCAATCGTGTGTTTATATTTCTTTGGGGGCACTTTCCCTACCTCCATTATGTAGGATTTGGCTAGATTTGCTGACAAATCCAGGCTCTCCATGAAGTGGATAAAACCTAACAAGGTTTGTAGGCCACGCGGGGTTCGGGACAGAAGTACTGCATCATCTGCGTAGAGCAGAACCTGAACCCCCCTGTGACCTATCTTAGGCGAGTCCACTCCCAGCCCCGCCAGTGCTTTCTCTAAGCCGTTGACATAGAGGGTGAATGAGAAAGGTGCTAAAATACAGCCCTGTCTTACTTCCCTCGTACAGGAGAATTGATCTGTCAGACTGCCCTCCTCGTTGTACCTAACCTGGGCATGGGTATTCATGTGTAGGGATCTCAAAATATTTACTAGGCCCTGAGCCACTCCCAATCCCTCCCTATGTTCCCACAGTTTGTTCCTATTTACCCGGTTGAATGCGGCTGTGAGGTCCATGAACGCCAAGTACACAGTTCCTTGGCTCACAATCATGTACTTGGCGGTCAGGAGATCCAGGTTGAGAAATTGGTCCGTTGTAGACCGACTGGCCCTGAAACCATACTGTGTGTCTGTTATGATCTTGTGTTCTTCTGACCAATCTAATAGACGGTTAAGTATAACTCTGCCAAGAACTTTTACGGACACATCTATCACCGTAATGGGCCTGTAACAAGACGGGCTCTCCCTGTTACCTTTTTTAAAGATTGGGACAATTATGGCTGTTGACCAAGATTTAGGCAAGCCCGTGCACACTGCAGCGTTTATGACCCTAGTTAAAATGGGGGCCCACAACTCTGCATGCGCTAGGAACAAGTCCGGAGGGACACCATCTGGACCCGGCGCTTTGTTTCTGGTCAATCCTTCTATGCCGGCCTTGATCTCATTAAGATAAGTATTTATGGGTTCCCTTCTTCCTGGCCCTTCATTGGTCACGAGGCAATCTTCCTGAGCCTAAGATTATATAGACCTTTAAAGTACTCACGCCAGGTCTCCGCCAGGATGTGGTTTACAATCTTGGGTTTATCCCTGTCTTGGAAGCAGGGGTCATTTATGATTTTCCAAAATGCTGTCATGTTTTTAGTATCTACTGCTTCCCTCAGGTTCTGCCACACCTGCTGTTGCATCAAAGATTTACTGCGCTTAACCGCATCTTTGTATAAGCCTCGACAAGCCTTAACCCTGGTTTGATCCCTCAGGCAGGATTTCAGGGCCATTTTCAACTCTCTCAGGGCCTTGGAACAAGCCTGATCGAACCACCCATGTTCCCTTGGATCTTTTTTTCCGGACTTGAACCTGGAGTCTATCAATGTGCAGAGTTGCCCCTTCGTAGGCCCTGACCAGCTCAATCTCTGTCACTTCGAGATTCAAGCACCTCCCTATATGATGGTCTTTGTCTGCCATCAGTGTTTCATAAAAGGCATCAATGTCAATTTTGGACCATCCCTTCTGCCCTGATCAGTCGCCGTTAACTCCCCTTTCGGGCCTCTTCTGTCATGGGTGTTAGGGGTGTTTGGGTCCCTCAGGACGATAACTAAGGGATTGTGGTCACTAAATGCGCTAGATTGTATTTCGAACCCTAAAAGCTCCTGTTGCATTATATGAGACACAAAAATAAAATCAATGAATGAATCACAGCCTCTTCCTTTAAAAGTTGGGTTTATCCGCACTTCATCCTCTCCATTTGTTAAATCCATAGTATGTTGGAAATCATGCCTTTCCAGCACCTTATTGAGCTCCTTTCCCTCTGCATTGTGTTCTAGATGGGGGCCCTCTTCCAATGGGCAGGAGTACCAGACACCCCGTATGTTTTTCACATTTGGGCAAAGGTGGCAATTAAAATCGCCTGCAAGCACCCATTTGTACTTGCGTCCCTCGTGATCGGTCTCTCCCTCTAACCTTTTACCCAATTCTCTAAAATTGATAAATGGTGACCCTGGAACTATTGCATTATAAAAGTTCACAAATAATCTGTTCTGGCCCCTCATGCGTAGTTTTAGCCCTTGTACAACATCAGAGTTCCAACTCGGGTCTACCCATGTCCTTTTCAGTTTTAAATCCGCGTAGATCACCAATCCACACTGAGCTCTTCCTGACCGCTCTTTCCTTGCCGGTACAAAGAACATCTTGAAACCTTCAAGAGCTAGCTGGTCTCTGTTCCATTCCAATGTCTCTTGTAAACATATGACCTGGAACTTTCTTATATAAGCCACCCATTCATTATTTTTGAATTTTGCTGAGAGCTCCGCTCCGTTCCATGATAGAAGTTTTATAGTGCCTTGGGTTGTGGTGCTTATGCTTGGCAATGTTTGACCGCCGCGGATAGTCGAATGGGATCCTATAATCTAGCCATTGTCCTCTATGAGACTTCTAACCATGTCACTTTTCATAGGGACGGATGTTTGTGTGCATTCTTGGGTTACTAGGAGGCCTACTCTTGAATATATGCGTGGAGCATTCGCTTCGGCGATGGCATCACCGCAGCGCGAGCTCCGTTCATGTCAATCATTGTCTTCCAGTCCCCGGGAGTTTGCCAGAGGAGCAAAACGATTTTTTGTAAAAGACAGGGGCCCGTTTCCATTTCCCCCACTGTGCGTTTGCCTGTCGACCTCTCTTCGGGAACTTATCCTTGGATGCCTATAAAAGAAACCCAGCTGTAACATTTGGATGAGTATGTCGTTTTCCCACCTGGGGCCCCCCAAGGGGTAGCCAAGGAGTTCCTGTACTAGCCCTGGGCCCTGGTGATATAAAATTTACGATCACTGTGTCTCCTTCAAACACTTTCTACTCCGGCCTATCCACGAAACCCTTCTTGCCATTAAGATTTGCCTATAGTGCTCAAGTTTAAAATGTGTGTTTTTACTTAACCAGTGTGCTGCCTTGTTAATTAACATCTGGGGTGTGTCTTCACAAATTTCAGTAGAAGCTGGAACCCCTGTCAGTACTATTGTGTATGGGCTCGCTGCGGGAAGAAGATCCATAACAAGCAGATTCATCATGCCCGTAACAAATTCGCTCCCTACTGCGCCATTCACTACAATTGCACCAGTTCCATCCCCCGTGGCCCCCTGAGCCCTCTTACCTGATGTCCCACTTGGTTGTGGCATCATATGCCCCTCCTTCCTGGTGGGGAGAACGCTCTCCTTCCTTCTAGTATCTTCGTTTCTACCAATCCCTGGGGGTTCGACTTGCACACTACCTGAGTGGGTACTATTCCTCTCTTTGTGGTGGGTTCCCCTGTAGTACTCCTCCCATACCCTCACTACCTCGAGTGTCCACGTCCTGAGCTACTATGGGTAGGGGAGTAACTAATGTTGATGGGCCCGTCCACTGTGCTACCAGTCTGGCCATATTTTCTTCAAGCGCGCTGATTTTCGCGTAGAGGGGTGCTAGTTGGTTAGTAATTAGTGCTTCCAATCTTAGCCATAATGGTGAGTCCTCCTCATTGCCCACGCCCATCCCTCTGCATTTAGAACACTGAGAGAGGCCTGTGGCTTCTGGGGTCCCTTTGGGCCTGTCTTCCTTTGATGGTTCTTTCTTGTTCACATTTCTGGTAGCCTTACTTCGCCCTTCCCCTCGTGCACTCTTGACAGAGGCTATGGGAACACTTACGGGCATAAATTACAATGAGAGGGACAGATAGGGCTATTTGATAACTGGGTCCAGCGTACAGGCCCAGGAATATGTAAACAAAGAGAGATACGCAGTTCCCCAAGTCTGGTATACCCAAGGAGTGAAATAGGGGGAGTCAGGTGCACACGTAAGAAAGAAACACAAGAAAGGGGAGGGGAATCCTCCCTTTTGGGACTAAAACCCTCACACACCCAGCAAGCTAGGTGTCATGCTTCATCATCTGGGTTTTGCTCCTCGTCAGACTGGCGGTGCAATGTCTGACGGGCACCCAGATGGGGCTCTTTAACGGAGATCTTCTGTCCCTGTCAGTTGGTGCATGTGGGTTTGAGGGCCCTAGTAGGGGGGGGTGTAGATGTGAAGAAATGGTGGTGATTAAAAAAGGTTAGGTAGTCCACTGTGTGTTTTTAATGGTGTGGCTATCTACCTTAATAAAAACAGTGGGGAGAGATGACTTCCTGGTTCTAAGCCCCAGAGAAGTATACTCTACCGGGTGGTCGGGTAGTGATTGGTCAACATGTTTCATGCATATGTTCTGAAGGATACAGCGCAATTCATCAGGACCTAAAAGCTATAAGACTATCTACACGCAGTGGAAGGAGAAAGATTACCTACTCCACAGGGAATTCAAGGGTAGGCCGATGGTCCTTCCACTTCTCAGTGGAACCCGGGGAGGGAAAACATCACATTGGTACAGGAACAAACAGTGAGCTTGCTGTCAGAACCTATGATCACCTAATCACTCAAGGGTATATTTAGGCAAGGGTTAAAAGATTCACCCCTGTCACGGTAAATGCATAAGTAAAAACAAGGCACAATTAAAAACAACAACGGAACAGTAAGTGCATGTCAAATACGCAACTTAATTAGTGGAGACAATAACGTAACGCTCATCCTCACCCTAAAGTGTACCGTTTATGGCTTCAACGGTCTCCTCCCGTGAACCGGGCTCCTCGAAAGTAGGTGCCCTGATGAGGGAAGTAGGGAAGAGTGGTTAAAAAGGCCACCCTGATAGATGTAGGGCGAGCAGCCGTCTCTCAACGGTTAGGCCAGCAACCCCTGTAGTACCGACCCCCTAGGGAGTGGGGAGCACCACAGTGGGCAAAGTAGCAGTACGCCTGGCACTGGGTGGGAGTAATGGCATGTACCCAGTACGTTACGGCCGTGGGCAACTACACCACCCGAGACCAGGAGGGCATGAGTGGAGTCGCGGACGTAAAGGGGCACGGCCCCGCGACCCCCCCTGAGGTGAATGTATGACATTGTTCTGCATTCTGTCCATCAACTGTAGTTTTTGCATTTGTCACCCCAAGTAGGATGGGTATGCTCAGACGTGAGTCCCATGCTCTCCATACCACTGGATTCAAGCAAGCCGGGCTGAAGACGGCTGGAATGCCAGAAACCGGTCCTCGGAAATTTGTTTCCGGTCCAGGGAGGGCATGGCTTGGCAGTTCAGGCTGGACTGTTCCCATGAGGCACAGGGTCAGACTGATTTGCATATGGCCATGTCTGAACTGGGGTGGTGTGGAGTGCAGAAAAAACGATGATTTAGGCCCAGATCTCTGTACTGGGGTGAATGTATGACATTGTTCTGCATTCTGTCCATCAACTGTGGTTTTTGCATTTGTCACCCCGAGTGGGATGGGTATGCTCAGACGTGAGTCTCATGCCTCTCCATACCACTGGATTCAAGCAAGCCGGGCTGAAGACGGCTGGAATGCCAGAAACCGGTCCTCGGAAGCTTGTTTCCAGTCCAGGGAAGGCATGGCTTGGCAGTTCGGGCTGGACTGTTCCCATGATGCACAGGGTCAGACTGATTTGCATATGGCCATGTCTGAACTGGGGTGGTGCGGAGTGCAGAAAAAACGATGGATTTAGGCCCAGATCTCTGTACTGGGGTGAATGTATGACATTGTTCTGCATTCTGTCCATCAACTGTGGTTTTTGCATTTATCACCCCGAGTGGAAAGGGTATGCTCAGACGTGAGTCACATACTCTCCATACCACTGGATTCAAGCAAGCAGAGCTGAAGACGGCTGGAATGCCATAAACCGGTCCTCGGAAGCTTGTTTCCCGGTCCAGGTAAGGCATGGCTTGGCAGTTCGGGCTGAACTGTTCCCATGAGGCACAGGGTCAGACTGATTTGCATATGGCCCTGTCTGAACTGGGGTGGTGTGGAGTGCAGAAAAAACGATGGATTTAGGCCCAGATCTCTGTACTGGGGTGAATGTATGACATTGTTCTGCATTTTGTCCATCAACTGTGGTTTTTCCATAAGTGGCAGCCCACAGCGCTCTGGTGCATCAGCCCTCTCCGCGCCCTCTTCCCCTGCTCCTTCCCCCTTGATAATGACGTAAATGCCGACATGGATTGGCCCGATTCGCCCTCCTCCACTCCATTAATTACAATTACAGATGGCATTTCCTTAGTAGGTGACATAATTACTCCTGCCTCAGCACAGGCTTTCTATGACGATCTTTGGGAGGTAGTAACATTATCTAAATTTTTCAGGGTAGCAGCCTTCGGAGTCTCTGTCTTGGCTAAACCCCCCATGGCCAGTCTTTTCTGAACCGTGTTGGAGTCCAAGGAAAGTCTTCTTTTGGCAGAACGGATTTCTTGGTCCAAGGCTGATTCTGCACTGATAAACTTTATAGTGCTTGGCGATTTTAATCTTCATGTTGAAAACTCTTTATGCACTCAGGCTACCCATCTTTTAGAAACTCTGCAGGGTTTGACCTTAACCCAACTAGTTCAGGGCCCGACCCGCATAGCGGGCCACACTCTTGATTTAATATTTTCAAATCATCCTGGGATCATAGTGCATCCCTCTCTTCCCCTTACATGGTCAGATCATTACTTTCTCCCTTTTGACCTAACTCTTCCTTCAATACCCAGTCCTGTAGCACTTGGCAGGGAGTATGGGAGAAAATGGCACAAAGTAACTTGCGCTGCTTTGGATCCTTTCTTCTCTTACCAACTACACCCTCTATCTAATGACCTTGATGAAAGAGTGGCTAAACTCAATTCCTCCCTTCTACTTGCCATTGACGCCATTGCCCCTTTACAACCTATTACTTTCGCCAGATCCCGGCAATATGCTCCTTGGTTCTCTCCTGCTCTGCGTGAGGAAAAGAGCTGCTGTAAAAAGTTAGAACGCAAATGGTGACAAACTTATGATTCTGAGTCTAAAACTATTTATAAGACTGCTCAAAAAATTTTTCAAAAACGAAAACGGTCTACCATGAGAGATTTTTATGCCCTACAAATTAAGAATGCGGATAACTCTTCCAAAACCCTTTTTAGTATTGTAGAGGATTTTGTTAATCCCCCTGCCATGGTGCCTCAGAGCACCTCTAGCCAGTTCTTATGCAATGGACTATCGGACTACTTTCAAGATAAAATTACCAATATTACTTCTTCTTTCTCTCCCGTTATGGCCCCCCCTACTCCTAGCGGCAGGGATCTTGAGAAAGTGTCACTGGTGTCCTTCAAAGAGCTTACCATAGAGACTGCATTGAGTCTGTTTGCCCAGTGCAAATCTGGCTCCCCTTTAGATCCTGTCCCTGCTAAAGTGATGGGCAATCTGGCACCTCTATTGATCAGCCCACTCCTTTTGATTTGGAACACATCGCTGTGCACGGGCCAATTTCCGACTGTTTGGAAGGAGGCAATGCTAGTTCCCATTCTGAAGAAAGTAGACGCGGATCCGGTACAATTTAGTAATTATCGTCCCATTTCTCTCCTCCCTAAACCGGCTAAAATCCTGGAAAAGGCTGTTCAGAAACAACTGGCGGATTATTTAGAAACTAACCAATTGTTAAATGATTCGCAGTCGGGTTTTAGAACTGGTTTCAGTACCGAGACCGCTCTTTTAGAGGTCTCGGAGACGATCCGGGAGTGTGTGGATAGGGGCGAGGAGGCCATTTTGGTCCTCCTCGACCTATCCGCCGCTTTCGATACGGTATCTCACGAGACACTATTGGATCGTCTGGGTCAGACTGGAATGGGAGGCGCAGTTCTGACCTGGATTAGCTCCTTTCTTAAAGGAAGGACCCAGAAGGTCTTTCTTAGACCTTTTGAATCAGAGGGTAAACCTCTACTTTGCGGCGTGCCTCAGGGCTCTGCTCTGAGCCCTCTGTTTTTTAATGTGTATCTTGCTCCTCTGGCGAGGGTGGTGGAATCTTGGGGGGTCAGAGTGATCTCTTATGCTGATGATACTCAGCTTGTGTTTTCATTTAGAGATCACTCTGACACTAATTTTGCCAGCTTTCACCATTGTCTTAGCAATATATGTTCCTGGATGACCTCTAATCAACTCAGACTTAATACTGATAAGACGGAGGTCCTATTTTTTAATCAGAAAACCACGCTGCCTGCCATTTTATGGTGGCATACTGTGCTCAATCCTCCCCCCATTCCAGTCCAAACAGTACGTAACCTGGGCTTTCAATTTGATAATGCTCTATCCTGCAAAGCTCAAATTAATAAGGTCACGGCAGCTTGCTTCGGTAAGCTGCGTATGATTAGAAAGATTTTTCCGTACCTTCCGTTGGATGCCCGCAGAACCATCATCCATGCCCTGATCACCTCACACCTGGATTATGCCAACAGTCTCATGCCGGTGCCCCCTTGTACCAAATTGAACGCATGCAGATTGTACAAAATGCGGCGGCGAGATTGATTGGCAATATTCCTTATCGCCACTCTGTCGCATCCTATTGTAAGAAGCTACACTGGCTTCCTATTGCCCGTCGCATTCAGTTTAAGGTTCTGACTCTCGCTTTCCGGGCCCTCAATGGGTCGAGCCCGGGATACTCGAGAAAGAGACTTATACTATCCCAGTCGGTTAGATCTCTGAGGTCGAACAACTTGCGTCTCCTGGTTGGCCCTCGATTTCGCCGTTCCAGAGCGGGTGGCAGAGCGTTTGGCGTAATGACAGCTAAGCTCTGGAACAGCCTTCCACTGGACCTTCGGTTTACCTCCTCTGAATCGCTGTTCCGGAGCAAACTGAAAACATGGTTGTTCACCATCCCTTAAATTGTTTTTCCTTTCTAAGTCTGCAGTCTACAGCGCCGGGACACCCCCGTCAGGGGTAGCCGTGCACTTTACAAGCTTCAAAATAATAATAATAATAATAATAAAAGAAAGCATCCAGTGTCCCTTTTAGACTCCCTCCCACATTGTCTGGTTTGATCCTCTCTTTAGTCATCGCAAATCGGGGGCCAAAAAAATCCCAACAGGGTCGGCCTTAAACTGCACAATAATAAATAGCCAGATCAACAACCCTCGGGATGTATAAGTTCAGTAACAATATAAAAGGACAAGTTGCTAATCAGAATAGCCCAACGGATTTAAGTCACCTATTTTGTTTCCTCTGGCGGGCAGAAGCAATTACACCCAGTTTTCCTCACCTGCCTTCTGTAGCGGTGTGTAATCACCAAAACGGAGTGAACAGAAATGTAGGTGGCGATATTAGAGCCCTGGCCCAGCCCTGCCTCCTCCTGGCTACGATGGGCTTAGACGGGCCCGCCCTTGGCCCGGGCCCGCGCGCGTCCCATGACGCGTGAAGTAGGAAGTGGATATAAGCCCCTGGTGCAGGAAAGGGAGGGGCTGCAGGTCGGCTTCCTCACCCGCTTCCTCCTGGGTGCTGTGGTCCGTAGTAATTATGCCCCAGGTCAACTCTGGCGATGCGATGCGTCTCCCGTGAAGCGGGAGGTGCGAGCAGTAGAAAACAGCCCCGGTGCAGGAGAGGGAGGGGCTGCAGGTCGGCTTCCTCCTGGGTGCTGTGGTCCGTAGTAATTATGCCCCAGGTCACCTCTGGCGATGCGATGCGTCTCCCGTGAAGCGGGAGGTGCGAGCAGTAGAAAACAGCCCCGGTGCAGGAGAGGGAGGGGCTGCAGGTCGGCTTCCTCCTGGGTGCTGTGGTCCGTAGTAATAATGCCCCCGGTCACCTCTGGCGATGCGATGCGTCTCCCACGAAGCGGGAGGCGCGAGCAGTAGATAACAGCCCCGCTGCAGGAAAAAGAGGGGCTGCGGTTCGGCTTCCTCACCGGCTTCCTCCTGGGTGCTGTGGTCCGTAGTAATAATGCCCCCGGTCACCTCTGGCGATGCGATGCGTCTCCCGCGAAGCTGGAGGCGCGAGCAGTAGATAACAGCCCCGGTGCAGGAAAGGGAGGGGCTGCGGGTCGGCTTCCTCGCCCGCTTCTTCCTGGGTGCTGTGGCCCGTAGTAATAATGCCCCCGGTCCCCTCTGGCGATGCGATGCGTCTCCCGCGAAGCTGGAGGCGCGAGCAGTAGATAACAGCCCCGGTGCAGGAAAGGGAGGGGCTGCGGGTCGGCTTCCTCGCCCGCTTCTTCCTGGGTGCTGTGGTCCGTAGTAATAATGCCCCCGGTCACCTCTGGCGATGGGATGCGTCTCCCGCAAAGCGGGAGGCGCGAGCAGTAGATAACAGCCCAGGTGCAGGAAAGGGAGGGGCTGCGGGTCGGTTTCCTCGCCCGCTTCCTCCTGGTTGCTGTGGTCCGTAGTAATAATGCCCCCGTCACCTCTGGCGATGCGATGCGTCTTTAATTTAATTAATTACAATCAAATTACTTCCCACCCTATTCCCCTATAAACCCACAACCCGCTATGGAAAATAAATGAATTAATTTAACATAATTATCAATTAATAAAAATTAATTACCAATTAAAAATTAATAAATTACCAATTACATTTTTTTTAATTACCAATTAAAAATTCATTAACAATTAATTCAAAATGAAAACCAATAAATAAATTAACATATTTAATTAATTACAATTAAATTACTTCCCACCCTATTTCCCTATAAACCCACAACCCGCTACAGAATTAAATTACGCAAAAATTAAATAACACTGAAAAAAACACTTTAAAAAATTCGATATTATTAAAAAATTCGATATATTTTAATACCTATAATATATACTTCGATATTTTACTTACTTACTTTACTTACCTTCAATTCGATATTTTTCACCACTATATTCTGTCCATTCCATATTTTGCCCATTCTATATTTTGACTTCGATATTAGTGCTATTCTATATTTTTGATTCAATATTATGTCTGTATACCCTAGTTTTTATTATCACTGCCGGAAGATTATCCGGGCCTGCGGCACGAGTAAGGTTCAAACTTACTATAATTTTCTTTATATAGCTTGCAGTAAAATATTCTTTTATGTCAGCCCTCACCCATGACCAGACTGGCATTCTTGCCTCATCTTGTTTTGTCCATTTCCCATATATTTCTCCCAAGTAGCCCACCCAGTCATCTTCAGGGACCATGCAGTTTAGGGAAACCTACTTCTCTACCCATACTTTCTTGGACTAATTTCCCAAATCCTTTGACATCTTTAGTTTCAAATACCTCCAACATATTTGCCCATTAGTTATCTTAATAAGATCTTTTTTTTATTCTTTTTTTATTCCGAGTTAGTGTTTTATATCTTAACCTTAGTGAATGGAGGGACTGAAATAATTCCACATTAAACCTAACTCTTAATCTTCTCTCCTTCTGCCTGATCTGTGCCTTGGCTAGCCGGCATTTCTCATCAAACCAAGCATTCATATTTTTATTAACTCTATGACTTCCAAGCCCTGACTTTCTTGATTTAAATATATTCTTTAAGGTGTCCACCAGCTTGCTTATGGTGGATTCAAACCAGATAATTCCATTACTAGAGTGAATTTCTTCTACAGGGATAGCCTGCTTAGTTTGCTTTAACTTCTCGATATGTTCTTCCGTTATACTAGTTGTCAACCGTTTTGGGTAATCCACATGTACCTGCAGAACCCTTTCTCTATTTTTACGTCTTGATAAATGTATTTCTGTCCTCAATGGATAATGGTCGCTACCTGTCATTTCAACCACCTCAAAATTTTTGATTAGCCCAAAACACCAGGCCTTGAAAAACACAATCTATTGGACAGAGTTGCTGGCCCCTCAAAAAAGTTTGTCTCGCTGGCCTATCTGGCTGTAATCTCTCATTTACGCATACCATGCCTAGTGAGCCCATCAGCTGAGTAAGAGTCGCATCCTGTGACGAAATCTCCCCAGTAGGGAAGATGGCCACTTCAATATTATAGGATGGAATTAATTCCTTATGCCAACTATTCACCGTTTGAGGATCCAATCTATGATTAAAATCACCTAACACCAATAATATATCCTTCTGGTAATTTACGCTAACAGATGCTATATCATCTTTCAGTTTTCCCAAGTTCTCCTTATATTCATGGTCCTTTCCCTTCTGTATATATACATTTATAATACATATTCCATTATAGCGGGGATCCGACTTCTGCAATAGAACCCTACAGCCTAATGCCAAATCACAGAGTAGTTTCACATTTTCAACCTTCCTAGCTATCTGCATGGAGATCAGCGTTAGTTGCCCCTCCGATGGCCTCCCCAGAGAGTTTTTCTTTGCTGCTTTAGAGTGCTGAGCGAATCCTTCCGTAACTAGGGTATCGTCACACAGCCAAGTCTCCCGCAAGCACACAATATCGTGACCCTTAATGAATTTATCAAAATTATTCTGAGTCGATATTTTCTTGTAGACGTTTATATTCCATGATAGGACTGATAGGCTGTGTGACAACCCCTGCTCCTAGTCGATTTCGCTCAGGAACCCCTCCTCTTCATACTCCCTAGATTCTGGGGATGCTAGGACTTTAAACATATTTCCAGCAAATATATCTGATTCGTATATTGCAGATTTGTTATCAGTTATGGTTATTGCAAGATCTGCCTTCTTATTCCAACTTGAATTAATTAACCTTACCTGACGTAACCCTAAACCAGCATGGTTCGTAAGGAAGTGCTGCCCCTGGATTTCCTCCCTTCTTATCAATCTAATCCCCTCCTTTTGCAGCTCATTTTTAGCATTTTCCACCGCAGCTTTCAGCAAGGCAGAGTAAAAAAGAACCTTGGTCACTTCATCGCCTTTCCTACTTATAACAAACCCTACTTTTCTAAGGTCCTCTGTGCTGATGCTATCGAGGGTTGCACATCTTGACAGGGAGCATAGAAGCTGAGATCGATTTAATGGGTTTAGTTTCCTAGCTTTTTTCCCGCCTTTACCCTAGCCGGAAGGTTCTATGAACACCCATAAGTCGGGGTGCATTCTTGCCTTTCGCCATGGATGCCCCCCATGGATCCAGCTTCCCTTCTCTTTGCTAGGATGTCTCCCTTGTCTTTTCCCATTAGGGCCTTACTAGGTTTAGGGCTTCCAGGGCCCAATTGTGCAGTTACATCCTCTTTCCTGGACCTTTCCCAACTTTCCTCACCGTCCCTTTCGTTGTTCGCGCCAAACTACTTTTGCTAATCTTTGATCTTTCCAACATATTCCAGTGTTCTTCTTGTTCGGCTTGGGGCTTTACCTTATTATTCTTTAACCTTTGCGTTACTTCGCTCTCATGGCCTTCTTGTTCATTCCTTTCTCCTTTCCATCTTCTCACCTTCCTTACATGATGTCTTGTTAGCTGTTTTTTTCTAAGGGCGACCTCCTCCCCCTAAACCTCGGAGGTCCCCTCATATAATATCTCCTTTTGCCCCATTTCCTCACAATCATTGGCTGTCGGGATATATATATACTGTTGGTACCTCTTTCTGTAAGTTGGGAGCCCTTAACACAACTTCCACTTCCTCTTTACTAGCTACCCCCTCCATCAATCGGTCTAACTAATGCCGGCATTAGCCCTTTAATTTGTGTCAGCTCGCCCAACATTGCTTTAGCCTGCTCCCCTTGTAATTTTATGAGTTCATTATTTAATACTGATACCTCTAACAGGCCTTGTAGGGTTTTTTGGAGGATCCACATAACATCAAGCATAGAAGCACTCGAGGATCCTGTGACCTCCAGCCCATGCAATGGAGAGTACAATAATTCACTCCCTATACCAAAAGAGCAGTCTGCACCAGCGTTCGCCTTGGTTTGAGTAATTGTTCCATTTATGTCTTTTATACTCAGTTCCTTGCTACTTGGCATCTCATCTTCTCTTTCACCCTCAATTTCGTGTTCAAGGGACCGCTGGAACATTCTTGGCGAAGAGGACAACCGTGGATTCGAAGAAACCCCAGAGATGTTAAACGCCCTGGTACTCAGCCGCCTAGATTTCAGCAATGCCTTGCTGATCCCTGCCAAAGAAACATTGTTAAATAGTCTACAAGTGGAACCGAACACACCAGTGCGTCTTGTAACCAGTGCCCCTCCTCGAACCCCATCACTCCCCCTTCTCCACAAGTTGCACTAGCTTCTCATACGTAAGAGAATACAATTTAAAATTTGCTGTCTGGTGTTCAAGAGCCTTAATCAGATGGGCCCTACATATCTGTCGGATAAGCTAATCAGGCACTCCCCTCCACGTTCCCTTCGCTCTGTAGGGAAAAGTCTTCCCACCGTACCAATTATAAAATAAACCAGACTAGGAGGCAAAGCATTCTCCTACCTAGCACCTCACATCTGGAACCAACTTACCCTAAATATTCGACAATGCACTAAATACTTGACCTTCAGAAAAAAACTCAAGACATCACTTTTCTAGCTCCTGGTCCTCACCTCTTCATGTCCTCAGCACGGAGATACCCCACCCGGGGTGATTCAGGCGCTCTATAAATGATATAAATAAATAAATAAATAAATAAATATGGTCTGGTTTGGAGATACTAAATCAACCTCACCCATGGACTCAGAGGTTGAAAATGCCACGGTGCTTGAGTCCTTGTCCGTCATATCCTTCCCCTTGAAATGTCTTCCCAAAAAGTCTTTCATTGAATTGGATACTGATGAGCCACCTTTGCTGTATTTGGCTTTGCTGAATGGAGTGTCAGCATCAAGGATTGTGCATTTCTTCATATTTGTTTTTTCTTTCCAGTTGGCTCGCTCATTGCCCCCTTTGACTTACAAACTCCACTCCCTTCACATGCCACTAGAGTGTTCAACTTGTTCTTTTTCCTGGTTTTTAAAGTCTTGCAGGTTCTTCCTTTGGCTGGTGCCATCTTTTTGTTTCTCGCCCTCAGGTCACCAATCCTATAGCTTATTTTAAGTACTACCTCCCTGACCCAATCCTCCACTAGGGTTACCAAGCCCCTTTTCCTCAATATCGATTCAAAACCTATATATTGTCGCTGCCGCGGTCGCTTTTGGGTTAGATTTAATGTCCTTGGATATTAAACAACAAGTACATCCATTCCACAGTTTGAACTTATGTAGGCCAGCTGCACCTCACTTACCGCTATTCCACGGTTTGCCGCTGCGCACTCCGCTCTTCCAGCCTCTTGCTACAATCCTGATTATCAGGTGCTGTCACCAGCTCTAGCTCAGCTGGTGCCCACAGCACTCCTTCAGGCCCACGTGTTTGAGGTTATTGTGCCTGGTACTGGTCCTCGCCGCTTCAGGCTTCTTAACTTTTCTCTGAGTCTCCCTCCCGGGCCACGGCTGCAGTTTGCAGCCTCCAGCAGGGCGCCTCGGGTCCTCGGTACGCTTCGGCGTTCAGCGGAAGCCAAAGCAGGAGCAGGTTCCACGGGATGCGCGCATGCACAAGAGCGAACATGCACATGCTACTTCAGGAGTCAAGCGTCCGATCCTCCTGTTGCGGCTATCTGGGGCGAGAGCAGGTACGGCAGTGCGCGCAGTGACCGGGAATGAGGCAGAGTCATCCTGAGTGAAAACTCTCCTGGATGACTTGTGTGTAGGTTCAGAGAGGAACTGGGTGGCAGTTTGGACTGGACTGGACTGTTCTTAGAGGAGCCCAATCAAAACTGATTTGCATAGGGCTGTGTCTAATCTCTTGTAGGGCGAGAAGAGCAGCACCAGACTCCCAGGGAAGTTCAACCCTAAGATTCTGTAGCACAAGTAGTACCATAAAACCATAGCAGAAATGACAGTGGCAAGACTTTCTTCGGGTAAGAAGGTTGGGTGCATATGACTATGAAATATACCAATGCCGGAGAAACACAGTTACATATAAGTAACTCTTCTTTTTTCTCCAGAATTGGATCTTTCATAGATTTACATGCTTGAATCAGAATAACAAGCAGAGTTAGCATTTGGAATCCATTTATAGTGGGATGTAAAAGAAAAAGGCTCATCTTATTTGAACAGATGATGAAGAACTGTCTATCCCATTGCTGCATCTCTGTTTGTGACTGCTTCCAGGCAGCAGTATTCCGTATGGTGTGGGTATTCCTCCACGCTGCAGCTCTAGAAACATATCAGTGGCACACCCAAATAGAGTACTGACAGAGTACCTATTCTTCTTGCAAAATAAGCTTTCACTTTCTGTGTCAGAGATCTTCCAGCTTTTGCATGGGAAAAATACATCTTGAAATGCCCTGTTTTGACACAGGGAAATCCTTCTGTGCGATGAGAAAGACATGAGGAGTTGATTGGAACCCCTCATGTCTTTAATTCTGTCCAGAAAGAACATTAGGCATCTTTTGACGTCAAATGAGTGGAGAGTTCTTTCTGCTTGAGTAATTGGGCTTTGAAAAAGTGCTTTAAATGTAACTGGTTCATTTAGATGGAACTCAGTTGGTACTTTAGGGACAGATTTGGAATTCGTACTTAATAATGCCTTGTCCTTTGGAAATTGAATGAAAGGATCAGTAATGATGAATGCTTGGATCTCATTAACTTTTTGCAGTCACATTAGGAAACAAGCATTTACAGTGCAATGGTCTCGCCTTTGCAATAGTTTGAGCTATTGGCATTGTAAATGACAAACTTTTTATTTATGTGTTGGTTTTGAAAACAGATAAATAAATGGCATTGTCATTTACAATGGCAATAGCTTAATCTCTCGCAAATGCGAGACCTATTGCATTTTCAATGCAACAGGTCGCGTATTTACGTGATTTTGAGCTATTGACATGGCAAATAACAATGCCTTTTATTTATGTTTCAAAAACAAAAACATAAATAAAAGGTCTCACACTGCTGTCCCTCCCTAGAACACACACACTGCTGTTTCTCTCACACACGGCTGTCTTTCTTTCACACAATGCGGTCTCTCACACTGCTGTCTCTCATACACACTGTCTCTCACACTGCAGGTGTGGGTTGTGGGATGTGGGTTTCCAGCTCATATCACACACACACAAACAGAGCCACAGCCACACACACACACAGAACCACAGCCACAGAGACAGGGCCACACCCACACACAGAGCCACACCCAGAGCCCCACCCACACACAGAGCCACACACAGAGCCACACCCACACAGAGCCTCACCCACACACAGAGCCACACACACACACACACACACACACACACTCTGAGTAGTCAATACCTTTTCACAGATACATATAAGAATTAAAGAATGGGACAGAGACAAACCCACCAATGGCTAATTTGTTCAACATGAAACACAAGATCAATCACATTGAGAGCACCTTGGAAAATATCAATTGAGGATGTGTGCTGTGCAACAATCTCGCTTGTAGAGGTTTTAAAAAGATACATGTTGCTCCATCTACAATAATAACCAAGGCCACATAGGGTAAATATAACAACTGACTGGCCTCTTGGTTCACTAACAATATGATCATTAAGCTTAGAAACCATCATTTCTAATAAATACTCTGTATATGCAATACAATCTAATGTAAGTGTATCTAATGTAAGTGAAACCCCTACGTGTGTTCTCATTGTTTACTCATAGTCGAGCCATTTCCCACCACCACCGTTGACCGCAGGTATCACGTATTTTAAATATTGTCTCCAGTTTTGGTTAAAAAGCGCTAGCACCGTATTCGCCACTACATATAATCAAATGCAGTCGGTTTAGGGTATTTGCTGTCTCGCACACTAAAGCACTATTCTATCTTTGTATTTAATTTCTCGGTCGTATAAAAGATTCACTACCTGCAAGTTCACTCCAATGGGATGTGCAAATCCCAGAGTACGTATGACTGAAAGGATAAGAATGGTCTCCAAGCGTGTCGTCTCCTGGTGAAGGCTACACTTCACCGGTCTCACCTCACAACCCTTCCCTCTGCCTCTGCTCGTCGTGGGCTCCACCTCGCCCCAACCTCACTCACCTGCCTCTCCTCTTCTTATCCTATCACCCCTCCTCTGGTTCACCTAACCTATGTAAAATGCTCCCTATCTCTCTTCCTGCCTCGTTGCATGCTCCAGGGGGCACTTGCCTCATTTGCCCTCTCTCCTCAACACCTACTTCGATCCCTGCGGGTGGGCGCCTCTACCCTGCCTCTCGACTTCTACTCCCAGCAGCTGCTGCTCTCCCAGTCCAGCCGGTTTTGCTGTGACTCAAGGCCAGAGTTTGAGTCATACAGGAACCGCCCACAGTGGGCGGTCCCACTCGCTGTATCCTCCTCCAGGTAACCACCCACTGCAAGCACCAAGCATATCCTGAGCGTTTCTGTCCTTGATTGCCCGTGGAAGAAAAGGAGGGACGTGCGTAAACGGTTCTATCAGTAGTGTGCATTTTACCTAACCCGGAAGTAGAAGGGAGACAGCAGCAAGAGAACAGAGTTTTGAAAATTCCTGGCTCATTTAACATAGCACCTAAATCCTAGAATGGACAATCCTAGAATGGACAAAGAAGCGCTATCATAGGTGCCAGGATTTCCGTTTGCTTAAGTGTTGAATTTCCATCTTTTCAGTATGCTCGTATAACATTTTAATGTCTTATGTGTGATAATTTCCGATGTGAACTGTTATACTCTAAAAACGAAACCAAACGAGCTGAAACATTCCTGAAGTGCTTATGCAAGGCCACCGATTAAATTCTTTGCTAACATGATATGGGCTAACTGACAGTTGAGGCAGGTAATGTTCTTCCCGCTGGCAGACGGGCAGCAGGAGTCTGTAAGCCCCGTCCTTTTCAGACTGGGGGGCGTGTTTTTCTTTCTCCCCTCTTCTCCATTGGCTGGAGGAGAGGAGAGAAAGAAATGAAAAAAATACGCCCCTCAGTCCAAAAAGGACGGGGCTTATCTGCAAAAAATGACATCACAAAAACCTCTTCTCCATTGGCTAGCCGCCGTTTAGGGAGCCAGCCAATGGAGAAGAGGGGCGGGGTTTACCCTCGCTACAGAGACACATAAGATCTCGCCAGCGAGACTGCGCATGCGCAGCCTACGGTAGCTGAGACCTAAAGAGCAGTTTTCCATGTTATGGTGGCTTTAAATAGGCTCGACTGGAGCGGACATAAATGGCAAAAGTACAGTATTTAGTTTCCAGGTGGAAGGAGATGACTGAGTCAGTAGGAATACTCCGAATAAGCCTTGTAGGAACTCCGTAACAACTCTGTGAGGCCTTACAGGCGGAGAACATTTGGTGCATATGTGACTTATGAGATGGCTGCAAGGTGAACTCTGCTACATGCAAATGATATGGCAGTATCTGGTGGGCTTGTACTTGAAAAGGTTGAATACCTTTAGAGTGACACCACCAACAAAATCCTATACACTTTGGCGTGTATGTCTTAAATTGTTTGTTGAAGGACCTCTGGCTTGTGCTGAAATGACCTTGTAGTCCTGCGTGATGTCTAACTGTCCAAATTCATGGTGCTTGAACCAGGCCAGCAATTTGAAACTCTGCAGGTTGGAGTGAAGTAAATGACCCCTGCATCTGGAGAGAATGGCTTGGTTTAGGGTTAGTTGCATCAGGTCGGAGAACCAGTATTGTCTCCGCCAATAGGGGGTTATAAGAATCAACGTGCATGGTTCTCTTTTATTTTCGCTATGAGTTTGGGTAGGAGGAGAATTGTTTGAAATATGTAGGTAAGCATCTTGTGCTATTATATCAAAAAAGCATTCCACAAGTGGATGTCTGCAACAATGAGCAACACAAAATGCCGCTATTACACAAGCAAACAGATATATGCTTGCCCTCCCCTCCCCCTTTCCCCCAAGTCTGAAATATTTGTTTCAGTACACTGTCCTTCAGCTCCCACTTGTGGCAGTCCTGTATTGCTGAGGTTCTGGTGAGGTAATCCACCTGATCATTGCTGGTGCAGGGTAGATGTTCTGTAACAGGGTTTTTCTGTGGTGAACTGTCCAATGGCAATTTTTTGTGCCTTCCTTGATCGAATTTGGGAGCACGTTCCACCTTGTTTTTTTGTACGTACAACATTGTGGTAGTGATATCTGTTCTGAAAAACACTTGAGAGTTGGAGCTGCATGGGAAAAACCATTGTAATGCCCTCCTTACAACTCCTGAGTTCGAGCACGTTTATATGCAGGTCCTTTTTCTTGCAGATGCCCACCCTTCCACTGAGGCATCGGCAGTGACCAGAAGGTGGCACTTTGGGTCAAGGAATGTAAGTCCTGTACCACTGTTCTCCTGAGCTGTCACCAGGGAAGTGCTTGCTTCATTTTTGTTATTTTTACTCTATCGTCGAAGGAACCAGATATCTTTGTCCATGGTTTTCCCTGCTCTTCTTGTATATGGCTCATGTGAAGTTGGCAGTGCAGTATTAGCACTACAGAGGAAACCATCATGCCAAGTAGTGTCTTGAGGAGGCATACTTTAACTTCTTTTTGTTTTAGTATTTGCTTCGCCTGTCTAAAAAGAGCTATTTGTCTCTCCATTGATGGGGATGCTTTTGAAGTGGCATCTATTATGGCAATATGAATTCTCCTTGTTGGGATCAAGAACAACTGGTTTTCATTTAGATGGAGGGCTAGGGACTTGAATAGCTTTATACAAGCTTTGATTGAGCTTTTTGTAGACTTTATGGATGAGACTTGGAGCATCCAGTCATCTAGGTAAGGCTACTGAAGCCCTACATTTTGGAAACATTCTGGGTGCAGATAGGAGATCAAAAAGAAATACTAGGAATTGATAATGACAACTGGCTCTCTTAAATCGTAGGAATATTTTATGTTTTCTGTTAATGGAAATATACAAGTATGCATCATTCAGATCCAATTACATAATGTATTTGTTTTTCATTTAAAGGGACCTTTTTGGAGTTTAACCATTCTGAATGTTTCTTTTTTTCCAGATGTTAGTTGAGCTGGCATAAATCTTGGATGGGCCTTTATTCTTTTGCAATCTTCTTTTTTTACTAGAAAGTATCTGAAGTAAAATCCTAAAATTTGACTATGTTTTGGGACTATTTCTAGAGCCTTCTCAAGCAGTATGGTAGTAGAAACTGTATCCCATTATTCAGGACACCCCAAAATTCAGATGATCAACAAATCTACCTCTTACGGTTCTCCCACTGTAAGGAACTGCACAAAAATGCACCACCCACAATATAAACGTGCCAGAGTATAATAAATAACTGGGACCACTTAATAACTAAGTTCTAGAACAGGTAAAAGTTAAAGGGTTTTATTACAAAACTCTCAAAATCAAGCCGGACAGAATAAATGCCACCAAGGCCTTAATGCAGAGTTAAACAGAGTAATTAAAATCAGAAATTATCCTAAGTCTCAAATGAGCACCAACATCAGAAAAAGATCGGACAGCATCCCTATTAGCATCAAGGAAAGCTCAAAAAACCTCTTTCACTCTAAAAAATCAAGGGGTACTTTAAAGCTTTCAATTCTCTGCACTTCCTTACCTCTCCTTATCTTGCCGGACAACTGTGACCAGAATTCGAATATCTTGAACAGTGTTCCTCCCCAAACCCCTTGTCCCAAACTCATGGAGCACCAGTTATCTCAACATTCTCTCTAATAATGCAAAAAAGAATTTCAAATCCAGACTACTAAAAACAACATCAGGAAATACTAGTAGCCGATAACTACCACAGTGTGACCGACTGCAACAAGAAAACCGACTTAGTCTTCTATTCAAAATGCCCTGCACAGTGGAAAAACATCTTCGTTCTCCACCTACAAGTTATTAACTCAATCAAAATATCCTATGGAACAAAACTCACCCCCTCCCTAACCTTACCAGGGGAAATACCAATTTCTATTTTCAGTATAGAGAACATACTAAAACAAGACCTCTCGAGTTATCTCCCCCTAAAGGTTCTCTAACGGTCCGACAACGCAACCTCCGCCCCTCTACTCCCTTGAGTCATCAGTCCCTTAGACCCCACAGAGCTCTCAGACCCATATCTGCTCTGAAAGCTGATGCTATCAGCGAATCTTACTTCACAAATGTATTTATTTATTTATTAATACAATTTGTAGAGCGCATACGTTTGCCCGTGGGCGTCTTGGCGTAAGATTACAACATAGGGTCTCTGAGTGGTAGCAGCATTTAGCCATAAGGGATCATTACTGGTTAAACAACCATGTCTTCACGAGTTTCCTAAACTGGAGAAGAGATTGAGCCGATCGGATTGTCAGCGGGAGCAAATTCCTGAGTCTGGCTGCAGACACCGTAAAACGCCTGTCTCCCCAGGTAACCGTCCTGGTGCGAGGTACTGCTAATTGATGCAGCTGCATCGATCTCAGTTGTCTTGACGGGCAGTAGATAGAAAGCTGCTCTTGCAGAAACCTTGGGCCTTGGTTGTGAATAGCTTTGAAAGTTAGACAAAGTGATTTATATTTAATACAGTTTTTAATTGTTAGCCAGTGATAGCTTTTAATTATGTGACTGACTGATTTGAATTTTGGGGTCCTGGAAAGTAATCTTGCTGCCACGTTTTGAATCATTTGAAGTTTGGAGATTACCCGGGATTGTGCGTTGGCAAATAAGCCATTACAGTAGTCAAGGGAGGAGAGCACAAGTGTGCTCACCATTGTTTTTCCCGCGCTATCCGAGAGAAATGGGATGATTTTCCTTATGAGTCTCAGTTCAGGATGAGCATTTGCCACTGTCTGATTGGCATGTGCTTCAAAATTGAGCTTCTCATCGAAGGCTATACCCAAGTTTCTGACCTTAGCTGATGGAGTTGGTAGAACTCCTAAGGACGAAGGCCACCACACAGGAGACCATTGTGGGGCGATCTTCCCAAAAATGACTACCTCCGTCTTCTCGGAGTTCAACCTTAAGCAGTTGGCCTGCATCCAGTCTTTAATAGCCAACATATCTTCTTGAAACAGTGCCGCTACCTGTTCCTCATCATTATTGATAGCAAGCACAAGCTGGGTATCGTCAGCATAGGAGGTAAGGCTCATATGGTAGGTTTTAATCACTCTCGCTAAGTCCAACACATAGATATTAAACAGTGTTGGACTTAGCGATGAGCCCTGGGGAACTCCACAAGGTAAGGCAAGCTCCGGTGATTTAAAAGGTCCCAGCGTAACTGCTTGAGCTCTGCTGGAAAGAAACGAGGTAAGCAGCTCTTTAGCGCTGGATCGGATGCCCAGATTTCCGACACGGTCAATCAAGATGGAATGATTGACCGCGTCGAAGGCCGCCGATAAGTCCAGCATTATAAGGACAGCTGTCCCTCCATGGTCTCTGATAGTTCTGATATCGTCTGCGGCTTTGATGTGAGCCGTCTCAGTGCCATGGAGCTTTCGAAACCCGAACTGCGTATCATCCAGCAACTTATTTTGCTCAAGGTAGTCAGCCAGCTGAGTATTCATTGCCTTTTCAAGCACTTTGGAAAGAACACAAAAGTTCATGTCCACTTCTTTTATTTTTATTCTCTGTAACTTTTCTTTGATCCCGGCCAACACATGTTTTTTTGCATCTTCAGGGCTAGGAGATCATGTACAAACAAAAGGGGTGTTTTTCGCTATAAATCAATATTGACTGCCAATCTCTTTGCATCACCCCAGTGGCTTATATGGAGTTCCGAACTTGCTCAAGAACTTCACAAATCTCTACCTTTTTATATTGTGGAAACCCATGCATTATAGCCTTACAAGCTCCACTCTGAGCATTTATCAATAATGAAGGTTCATGGTAAAAGGAATATAGAATATTTCTGTATCGCAAACGGCTGTCACATTAATTCAACTTTAAATGTATATGGTGAGCTCAGTAACATGTATTTGCTCTTGGTGCAACTTGTGACAATAATTTTTCTTTTTTCTTATCATATCACTTATCAACTTAAATCTTATGTGTTACACACTTCCCCTATTAAAAGTAAAGTGCCATCCACACCACGTCCCTGTGTACGTGCAAGCAAATACGTATACACTGGTATACTGGTATTCATATACTATGAAAGGGGTCATACCTAATGTCTTGGTATATGTAACCTGTTAATATACAAATTCAAACATAAAGTAAGGAGGTAAACCAACCTGCATGAATATCCTCATTTTAGACTGTTATATTAAAGACACCTACTATTTATCCTGTGATAATTCCAACCCAGACAGGTATATTTCTCCTCTACAGTCTGTACTTCAATCTAAAGTATTCCCGTAATGTAGGTAAATCTGATCAAAAAACAATTTCATAATGAACTCTTTAGTAATAAGAATATATTATAATCTGTATAATTACTTTACTCATGTAGTGGTACACAAAGTCTGTTATCTGTCTCTTACCCTCATTATTGTTGGACAATAAATGCCTTCTTCTAAAGCCTCTATCGGTAGTTCATCGCATCACTACTCGCCCCTGATTCAATAGCTTACATCTCTCACTCTTCCAAATCTCCGGTCATATCCCCAGTAACAAAACAAATGTTGAAGTAAGACTGAGTGGCTCACTGTGTGTGTACGATGCCACTCTTACCCATATCACAGATCAACTACCTGTAACAAGACTTCTCCGGACTAGCGAGTACGCCAAGCTCCGTAATGTTACCAATCACACGACTGGTCAAAAATTTAAATACCAGTCTATCCTGTTTGCCGTGACTAAACATGAACATCAAAATAGGACTGCTCCTCATGCGGCATCAAGCTCGATATTAAAAAAGTGTAGTTTCTAACGCCAGTGCAACAACAAACAAGTATGAGAAGTTTATATTAATTATGCAAGTGGCGTGGTCGGATGGGGATGTTTGATTATCATTTCTATGTAGGGTCCTCATTAAATTATAATTCCACATTTCCGCAGGGTAAATATAATTATTTCTATCAGACACAATCCCCACATGGTCTCGGCGACATTTTAGGGTGTATTTTCTTGAAACTAGTAAAACTTTATTGCCACCTAGTCAAGCTATCTCTGGCGCCATATTAAACTAGGTTTTTTGACATACTGATGCCTAATTTCCCATTCATCATAAATTAATTAAGATCTACTAAACTCATCATGGGTGCCTGATTTACAAAAGTTAATCAACCTGATGAAATACATTTATTGGAGCTCAGCGTGTTTTTTTTACAGTATATTTTAAGATTTACTGATGAACGTATATGAGAAAAGCAGGATTCAGAAAATGATCAATATTCTCACTGACGGGTGGTTTAACCATCCAGAATGGATTCAATAGAAATAAATAATGTGACAAATATATACTATCCCAAAATGTGTATGGTAAATGTAATCTCATAACACGTTAGTTAGGTGAGGGTGTGGCACTTTCAAATCTCAATACAGTCAATGAGCATGTTACACATGATTTCTAGAAAAGCCAGCATATCAATACAATACAGGTTCAAACAAAGTTCATGTACCCAGAAAGTAGTGCATCTCGTGATCGACATTCATCCCCATCTCTACACTCCTTAATCTTAAAATCCAAATTGATTCCCTCATTCGCAGGGTCAATTCCTTATTTCCCCCTCTGGGATGTCTCTGTACATGATCAATGAAGTAAAATATAAAGCTTTTCTTTCTATCCTGTGCTGGACGCTCCGACATATGTTGGGAAATTGGATACCTAATATCTTCTAATTTCACTGCTCTCCTCTGTTCTCCTTTTCTTTCTTTTAATGAACGAATCGTGCTGCCCACATATTTTTTTCCATATTTACACTCTATCACATAGACCACAAACTTGGTGTTGTAATTGATGCTGAAGTTGATGGTTTATCTCCTAATCTCAAAATGTCTTTTTTTACCACATGCCCATTTACAGCTCACACAGTGGCCACATTTATGAAAAACAATTGCATATAGAGTTAACCAATTTGTGCCTGTTCTAGTGCATGGATAACTGGGAATCAGCAAGTTCCGCAGACATGCCCCTTTACGATGTGTGATCGCTGGTCTGTTAGTGATGCATCCCTTAAATGACGTGTCTGCTTGGAGTAAATGCCAATGTTTTTTCAGGCTATTAACCAGTACACTTGATAAGGTAGTATAGTATGTAACTAAATGCACTCTCTCCTTTTCAGAGTCTGTCTTAATCCGTTCCTTCAGTGTATCTTGTCTGTTAATCTTCCCTATCCTATGTCTAGCTCTGTCTAATGTCTTGGTATCATACCCTCTTCTTATGAAACGTGAAGTCATATCTTGTATTCATTCTGTAATTTCCAGATCATGGCTACAATTATGTCTGGCTTTAACAAACTCTCCATAAGGGATTGCCATTATTTGATGCCTGGGGTGCGCACTTCTAGCATGTAATACCGGATTACTCTAAAAACCCATGTAGTTTATCTACTGTGCCGGTCCACACCATTAGACAGTCATCTATAAGAACAATTGTTACTTACCTATAAACAGGTGGTTCTCCAGTATTAGTGTCTTTCATAGATTCACATGCTTGAATATTCCCGTTGTCGAAGTGGGAGTCCCACGGTAAATAAAATAGCAATAAAGTATGTAAATAAAACATATCATATAAATTACCATACCAGAAATACTTACAAGTACCTGGTTAGCATAACCACATAGGAATACATGGAGAAAAGAAAAACCTGTATACCATATCCATGTCATTATGTTAGTCCAAACTACAGCCAATCAGGCGCAAGCACCCCTCCAGAACCTTCTTCTCAGAGGCTGAGGCCCTCAGATTTTCGTAGCACAGGAGTGACAAAAAGAGTCTAGGAGGAGAAGCGAGCTTCTGAGGGGAGGCGGGTGGGTCGCATGTGAATCTAGGAAAGACACCAATACTGGAGACCTACCTGTTTACAGGTAAGTAACAATTGTTCTTCTCCAGTATTAGGTTGTCTTTCATAGATTCACATGCTTGAATAGTGAGCAGTAACATCTGGCTGTAAGATCAAATTCAGCAATACATATGTATGAAAATGCCAAGCTAGCATAACATAGCCAGATAGCGATGATAAAAATAATAATAACAATATCATCACATAAACCATAAAGGTGGAGGGAAGAAAGCAGAGGCTCACCTTAGTTAAGACTGCGAAGCACCGATTGGCCCACTGCCGTATCAGCGTCGTTTATTGCTTCAAGGCAGTAATGTTTCGTGAAAGTGTGTCTGCTGGACCACGTAGCTGCTCGGCATATTTGGTGAATCGGTACACCAGCAAAAAGGGCAGTAGAGGATGATATCGCCCTGGTGGAATGAGCTCTCACTGATGATTGAAGAGCCTTGCCAGCTTTTTGATGACAGAAGGAAATTGCTGAAGAAATCCAACGAGCAATAGTTGGCTTGGTAACAGAACGCCCCTTGCACATGCGTCCGTAAGCAACCAACAGCTGATCAGATTTGCGAAAGGGTGCCGTCCTGTCGATGTAAAATTTCAGGCATCGTTTAACATCCAGTGAATGCTTCGCTGGTGTTTGAGGATTGGGAAAGAAAGCCTTTAGGAAAACAGTTTCATTGAGGTGAAAGTCAGTGAGCACCTTAGGCATGAAAGCCGGGTTGGTGCGAAGCAACTCACAGTCCGATTTGAATTGGATGAACGGAGGTTTAATGGTAAAGGCGTGAATATCGCTGATGCAACGTGAAGATGTTAAAGCAAGGATAAGAGCCACCTTCCAAGTCAAAAAATTTAAATCTTCTTTGTGGATAGGCACGAATGGCGCCTTCATCAATTGGGCCAAAATAATATTGAGATGCCAGGTAGGAGGACGCCGAATGGGTGGGAACTTCCTGAACAGTCCCTTGAAAAATTGACTAATTATTCTGGAAGAACAAAGAGAGGAGGTGCCATCAGACAGGAAGCGGGAGATTGACGCCAAGAAAACCTTCAAAGAGGAGTGGGAAAGTCCTGATTGTGCTGGTTGTAGAAAGAACGGCAGTAACTGAGCCGGAGTGCAATGAACAGGATGGATGTTGGCAGTTGTGCACCAGTGACAGAATCTTTTCCATTTTAGTTTGTAGGTTTTGATCGTGGACGGAGCCCTTGCATTGGCAAGAATGTCCCTGCATGCTGGCGAAATGTTCAGATGGGCAAATTCAAGGTGCTCAAGTCCTAGGCCGCTAATTGAGAGAGGAGGGGTCCGGATGAAAGATCTGACCCTCGTCCATCGTGAGGAGATCTGGTCGAGGATGAAGGAGAATGAGTTTGCACTGTGAGAGGAGCAGCAGTTCAGAGAATCCACGCTTGGCGAGGCCATCTGGGAGCGATCAGGAGAATGTGGCACGGCTTTCTCCGTATCTTCCATAACACTCGAGGAACTAGTGGAATTGGCGGAAAGGCATAGGCGAATAGCACGCACCAGTCCATCAAAAGGGCATTCCCAGACGATTCTGAGAGGGGAAGCCAGCTTGCAAAGGACGGGCATTTCCGGTTCACATGGCTCGCAAAGAGATCCATGTGCAGAGGACCCCAACGCCGAAAGATGAAGTCCAGAGTCGGCTGATGCAGCTCCCATTCGTGAATCGAGGATGCGGACCTGCTGAGGGAATCCGCCAGGATGTTGGAGATGCCTGGTAGGTGAACTGCTGTTAGGGTAATGTGGTGCCGAAGTGCCCAATCCCAAATACTCTCTGCCAGCCGAGGTAGGAGAGGAGATTTGGTGCCGCCCTGCTTGTTCACATAGTGCATACTGGTGGTATTGTCGGTTTGGATGAGCACCGATTCTCCCTGAATCAGAAGATGGAATGATTTGAGCACCAGGAAGATGGCCATTAACTCCAGCCTGTTGATGTGCCAGGAGCGTTGGGACAGAGTCCAGTTGCTCTTTATGGACAGCCCTTGCAGGTGTGCACCCCACCCTTCCAAGGAGGCGTCAGTCGTCAGGATGAGTTCCGGAGCGGTGGTGAGGAAAGAAGTCCCGGCCGCAAAGTTGGTCGGCTGCGCCCACCACTGGAGAGCCGACCTCATTCGTGCGGTCACTAGTACCTGGTCGTTGAAAGAGCCGGTAACCTGACGCCACTGTCTGTCCAATTCTTCTTGAATGGGGCGACTCTTGAGCCTGTAATTCGGGATCAGAGCAATGCAGGAGGACGCCATCCACAGAAATGACTTCAATAGACGAACTGAAAAGGACTCTTTTGAACAGATAAGAGCCACCAATTGCAGAATCCGTAGCTGACGCTCGTGAGACACGAATGCCTTGGCTAGTGACGTATCCAGAGTGGCGCCTAGAAACGTTCTGCGACGAGCTGGGTCGACCTGAGACTTCTAGGTGTCGATGGAAAGACTGAGGGAGCGAAATAAGGTCTGACAGAGTCGAGTGTCCTGGGACAGCTGATTGCGAGATTACGACTTGATTAGACAATCGTCTAGGTATGGAAAAATTTGAACTCCTTGTAGAAGCAGGTTAGACACTACTGGAGCCAAGACCTTTGTGAAGACGCGAGGGGCGGAGCGCAGGCTGAAGGGCAGCACTCTGAACTGAAAGTCTCTATGCCGTACCCGGAAGAGCAAGTACTTCCGGTGCGTGGAAGAATTGGCACGTGAAAGTAAGCATCCTGGAGGTCGATGGTAGTCATGAAGTCATCCTTGGAGAGAAGACTTAGGTTCTCCACGAGCGTGAGCATGCGGAAGGATTGGTACTTTAGATATTCGTTCAGCACCCGTAAATCGAGGATTGGACGCCAGTCGCCTGTCTTCTTTAGGATGAGGAAAAAACGGGAATAGAATCCCATCCCTTTCTGAGACTTGGGAACCACTTTGATGGCACCTTTTTGAATCATGATGCAAATCTGTTGGAAAAGCTCCTTGAGGTGCGCTGGAGGCGGACCGGTCGGAGAAGTGTGAGGAGGAATCTTGACGAACTCTAGGGCATGGCCCTTTGATACAATGTCCAGAACCCAATGGTCCGAGGTGATTAAGGACTATTGAGAAAAGAACAGAGAGATTCGACCTCCAACTTTGAGCGGAGAAGGCAAGTCATTGTCTCTTGGAAGCGGAGCCCCTATAGGACGATTTTCACCGGTACGATCTGGAAGACTGCTGGCGAGAGGTCTGTTGCCACTGTGAGGAATATCGCTGATTCCCTTGATTGTAGGAGCGGTGCTGATTGGATCCGATGCGAAAAGTAGAGGTGGTGCCGCGTCTGCGCGAACCACGAAAAGGCTGTTTGCGGAACTGCAAAGTGCCTAAGGAACAAGCTGTTTCTGTATCCTTCTTTATCGTCTGCAATGCTTCATAGACGTGCTGACTGAAGAGCGATTCACCACCATGCGGCATGTCCAGGATTTTTGCCTGAACCTCCTGGCAAAAAGAGGTAGAACGAAGCCAGCCCTGACGTCGCGGAACAGCTGCCCCTGCAAGCTGACGGAAGCCAGTGCAGGAGATATCCACCGAGCAGTCAATGATCTCTTCTGACGCTCTCTCCCCTTCTGGAAAGAATTTTTAAAGCCTCTGCTCTGGAGGACTCAGGAATGAGAACAACAAAGGCAGACATATCAGACCACATCTGGCGGTCGTAGCGTCCCAGTATGGGTAGAGAATTCGCCTCCCTCACCGTAGTGGAAGCCATAGTAGAAAATGTTCGCCCAATGTCATTGAGGTGATGACCTTCGCGTTCGGGAGGAGAAGTAACCGGAGAAGAAGGGTTTCTTGAATGGCGCTGGGCGGCCTGTGTGACACGGAATCTGGTTTAGTCTGTGAAACCAAGCAAGCTGGAGAACCATGGGGCGCCCTATACTTCTTCTCCAAACGAGGCAACTGTGCCGGGATGGAATTCGGCATTTGCATCAACTTGACTCCCTCGTTCCAAATAAAATCGATGATGGGGACTGTCCAGACCTGTTTGAAAGGTTGACTTTTAAAGTCGTAAAGAAAACAGTCTGCGTCCTTTTGGACCATAGGAAGTTTAAAGCGGTGCACCGCTCTATCCATCAGCTGGTGAAAACTTGCAATGTCAACAGGAGGGGAATCTCCTGGAGTCGTAGGAGGTGGAGACGGAGTTTGGATCTGTTAATTGTCCCAATCTGCCATATTGCCATCATCATCGACATCCTGAACCTCGCCATCCTCTCGCTCTGGACGAGCATCATCATCATCATCTTCATACACCATAGCGTCGACCTGAATAGATGTTGTAACCGGAGCAGGTGGCTCTGCTGGTTGTGGCTGCGGCGCAGCAGCAGGAGCTGCTGAAGGCGCGGGAGCTGCAGGTAAAGGAGAGCCATGCCAAGATGGTGGAAAATACCTGTTGTAATCTTCCAAAATATACTGGAGATTGGAAATGAGGGAAAGTGGTAGTGTCGCTGTAGGAACCTGAGTAGAAGGTTCCTCCTCTTGTAAATACGAACCATCTTAATCATCTCCATATTCTTGACATTTTATGACAAGTTCAGAAGGGCTTCGTGCTGCCCTGAAGTGTTCATCCTCATCCTCCTCAGAACTAGAGTCCTGTTTAGAACCTGTAGCAAACAGTGGTGATGGAGGCTGTGTGTCACTTGGAATATTGAGCTGGTCCAAAGGCACCTAGCGACGTTGATGCAGAGGGTCAACAGTGGAAGAACCAGACCCAGATGAAGATGGTGGCACCTGAGGCAAAGATGCGAAGGATGATGACACCACCGTCAACGGAGCCATCGTCGAAGGAGCTATCGCCGACAGAGCACTCGTCGACGAGGAAGCACCCTTCACAACCTTCGTCGATGAAGATCTTGATGACGATGACAGACTCTACTTCGACGTCGAGGCAATAGGAATCACCGACGAGACAGTCTTAAAACTGAGGCATACCTTCGTCGACAAGACGACGTCGACATAGCCCCCGTCGACGAACCAGAAGCAGAAAACGTCGTCACTGTCGTCGTCGAAGAGCCGGAGTCGGCATATCTCGTCGACGGGACGATCGTCGACGCTCCTGTTGATGATTTTGCACGCTTTTGACAGAAATATGCTTAGAAGAAGCCGAAGACACCTGAGAGTCAGATCTCGAGGCGTAGGCATAGCAGGATAAGGTAGAGACAACGCAGGAGCCTTCGAGAGTGAAAGTTTCTTCTTCTTCAAGAAGGGAGAAGGCAGATCCTGCACACTGCTACGCTTAGAAGCGGCTTTAGAAGTATCTGACGCCAGGCTTTCTGCGTCAGAAAGAGCTGAATCCTTGTCTTTCAGTCTTTGTAACCAAAGAAGGAGATGACCCTTCCTATCCTTAAGGGTTTTAGTGGAAAAAGTCCTGCAAATTTTACATTTGCCTACCTCATGATCAGGATAGAGGCAGTATATACACTTCTTGTGGGGATCCTCAGTGTAGAGTCGCAACTTCCCACAAGGTCAAAACAAAGATTTCTTACTTGAAGACATAGTAAAACACTGGTAAACCAGAAGAAAGTAGTAAAACTGATCAGAGCTCAGGGAGACTCCCTTCACACGACGTGCAGTAGAAAATCTGAGGGCTTGAGCCTCTGAGGAGAAGGTTCTGAAGGGGTGCTTGCGCCTGATTGGCTGTAGTTTGGACTAACATAATGACATGGATATGTTATACAGGTTTTTCTTTTCTCAATGTATTCCTATGTGGTTATGCTAACCAGGTACTTGTAAGTTTTTCTGGTATGGTAATATATATATATGTTTTATTTACATAATTCATTGGGATTCTTTTTATTGCTATTTTATTTTCTGTGGGACTCCCACTTCGACGACGGGGAATATTCAAGCATGTGAATCTATGAAAGACACCCTAATACTGGAGAAACCAACCCCATTCCACTCTGTACCCAAGATGCCCCAGAACCACGTCTGCTCCAGCCAACCCATGAATAGGTTGGCATATGAGGGAGAGAATTTGGAGCACATGGCCACTCCCTATTTTTGTCGGTACCATGTATCCTTGAACAAAATACATTATTGTCAAAAATCAATTCTATCACATTAGTCAACATTGCTGTGTGGTCCCATAGGCTTGCTGGCCTAGTATTCAAAATGCATCTCACTGCATGTAATCCTATATCACATCTGATACTAGTGTGCAATGCTTGTACATCTAATGTGACTAATATCATATTGGTCTCCCAATTCAAATCTGTGAGGATCCCAAAAATATGTTTTGTGTCACATATATATGAGGGTAAGTTACAGACCAGAGATATCTAAATGCTGATTTTATGTATTCCCCATATATACCATTTCTAGATAACCCCTGGCTATCCCCAACAACGGAAACACTTACTAATTAAACTTTGGTTCAGTATTGACTATAGACTATAGTTGGCTTTTTAGAGATACACAGTTGCGCACTGTGGAGGAGTTAACAGCAAATTGCGACGCATCATACATGGACAAATCCATTCTGCCCATCTTGTTTCACAACTTTACCCTAACTCTCCAGCCAGCATTTGGGACGAAAGCACAAGAGGCCTGGGAAAGAGATCAGGGATGTTCCTTGCTGGACCAGACATGGCTATATTGCTGTGAACAGACACTCTATGTTTCAAACAAATATTGGCATACAGTTCTGCACTTTATTTACATAGAGAGTATATCACACCCTACCAACTAGCTAAAATAGATCCAATTAAATCGGATCACTGAAAAAATATCGAGGGACAAAATATCGACTTGCCAAAATATCGTGGACAAAATATCGACAGTCAAAATATCGAGTTTGTATCTACAAACAGGTAAGTACAAAAATATCGAGTACAAAATATCGTTAACAAAAATATAGATGTAAAAAATATCGACTTTATTAAAAACAGTGTTAAATTAAATTAATATTAAATTTTAATTACTAAAATATACTTAAAACGACTTAAATTAAATTATAATAATTAAATAATAAATGAAAATAATAAAAATAATTTTTTAAAATCTTATTTGTTGACCCTGAACCCTAAAAATACCCCTTTACCCAAAAACCCAAAACTGACCCTGAACCCTAAAAATACCCCTTTACCCAAAAACCCCAAACTGACCCTGAACCCTAAAAATACCCCTTTACCCAAAAACTGAAAACTGACCCTGAACCCTAAAAATGCCCCTTTACCCAAAAACTGAAAACTGACCCTGAACCCTAAAAATACCCCTTTACCCAAAAACTGAAAACTGACCCTGAACCCTAAAAATACCCCTTTACCCATGAACTGAAAACTGACCCTGAACCCTAAAAATACCCCTTTACCCATGAACTGAAAACTGACCCTGAACCCTAAAAATACCCCTTTACCCATGAACTGAAAACTGACCCTGAACCCTAAAAATACCCCTTTACCCATGAACTGAAAACTGACCCTGAACCCTAAAAATACCCCTTTACCCATGAACTGAAAACTGACCCTGAACCCTAAAAATGCTCCTTTACCCAAAATTTATCAATATTATTTAATTACCAATTAATTATTAATTAACAATAACAATAAAGTAAATATATTAGAACATTAGCTGTAATTATTTTAATAATTAATATTATTTTTTCAAAATTATTTACTTAAAAATAACACAAAATTATATATATTAAAAATGTACTCTAATTAATGTAATTAACTAATTACAATTAATTAATTAACAATTATTTACTAATACAAAATATGTTCAAAATTATATTAATTAATTAACTAATTAATATTAATTAATTATCAATTAATTATTAATTAAAAATATTAACAAACATATATTAATTAATGAATTATTATTAAATTACTTCCCACCCTATTCCCCTATAAACCCACAACCCGCTACAGAATTACATTACGCAATTATTATAAAAACAAAATTCATGTAATAAAATATTTTATAACATTAATACACACTATTCACACATATTATTACATAAAAATACACTATAAAATATTATATATTATTAAAAAATCGATATTTTTGCTATCTATATTTTATACAGTCGATATTACTTCACTTACCTGAAAAACGATATTTTTGTAGTCGATATTATGTCCAGTCGATATTTTGTCCAGTCTATATTTAAAACTCGATATTATGTCCAGTCGATATTTTGGAGTCGATATTTTGTCTCTATACCAATTAAATCACACCTGCTCCAGATATGCAACAGAACAAGCAGACTTCTCACACTTGGCTTGGAACTGCGGAACACTTTTTGACATCCTGGGGGGAGGTTCTCCGCCACTTATCTCTGATGATTGGTCACACGCTGCAACTTACACAACTGAAGTCCTTGTTGGGGTATGTCAAGCCTATACAGGTGGGAGTGAGGCTATTCCTTGCTTATTGCCAAAAGAAAGGTCTCGTTACATTGGGGGGGGGGGGGGGGGGGGGCACTCAACTCTCAACGGTGAATGCCTGAGTTTGCGACTTAATCTACTGCGACACCACTAGTAACACACATGCCACATTACAGCCATTTGCTCCTGCAGGGAAACTCTATGGCATTAACGTTTAGAGACATCTCAAACGTGGTTGCCACTATGGAGTCATGCCACTTCCTCTTTGAACTATCCTTGTGGCTTACCTCGGGACAAGTGAATATCGATGTGATATATGAAAAACTCAAAATTGTATTTTCTGGATAAATATTTCATAAAGCAGAATCGTTGAGATGTTCTTTGTGAAATGCCCTGTATTTGTTTTTCTTTTTCTCCCCATTTCTATTAGTTGATATCCTCATTGTTTGATAACCTAGTGTCTATTCAATGCTATGAAAATATCAATGAATAAAAGTTAAAAAAATAAAAAGAATTGAGAACAATCTAATTGAAATCTCGGTTCAACTCAGATCTTAACAATGAGAGGAGACAACTCAGACAGTCAGAAAGGATAGGGAGACAAAACACCTCGACAGTGCACCTAGCATTCCTAAGAACCGCACGGCTTACCTATAAGAAGCACATCTTTAGAGAAAAAGACACTTTCTTTCGCAAACAACGTGACAGTGCTAAGAATAAACCCAGGGAACTCGTCAAACTACCCTCACCTCCTCACACGAAATAAAAGTCACCAAAGAACGCTGTGAAGAAATGGCCAGCTCCTTCATTGATAAAGTCGCAACAATTGAGCAATCCTTCATCAAACTCACAAATCTGACACCCCTACCAACCTTCCCAGCTGACTCACTTCCTTCCACTGTAGCCCCACCACCAGAGTTAACTAATGACCGAATGGCCCCCTAAAAACACAATGTCAACTATGATCTCACTCAACTGATAAACAATGCTAATTGGTCTGACTTCAAACCCATGACAGAAAATTAAGTCTTTAATATAATTACGAACTTGAGGCTCACTTCCCAAACTACGGATCCCCGCCTATCCACAATAGTACAAAAGCTCAACCACATCATTGCCCCGTTCCGGACAAAAGCATCAACACAGCTCTCACCTTAGGCTGTGTACCAGACTCCCTCCAACCAGGACATATCATGCCCATACTAAAAAAACTAGGGGCTGACCCCAATGATCTCAACAACATCAGACCAATTTCCAAACTCCCGTTCCTAGTCAAAACAATTGAGAAGTGCATCCTACAACTACTTAACCAACATAATGACAAATTCAACATTTATGACACCTAATCAGGATTCGGGAAAGGCTGTAGCACAAAAACTGCCATGCTGAATATCTCGGATGACATCCACAGGTTCTTAGACGAAGATGCTGCATGCCTACTTATCTTTCTTGATTTATCTGCAGCTTTTGATACCATAAATCACCCAGCATTACTTGAGGCACTTAAGATCCGCACTGGTAATAATGGCACAGTCCTAAGATGGTTCACATCTTACCTGCAACATCGCTCATAACAAATCAACACCTGGCTCTGTAAACTTACACCAGTTACCCTTAATGTCCCACAAGGTTGAATTCTCTCCCCATCCCTTTTTAATCTCTTCATGGAACCCCTTACAAATATCCTGAAGCAAGCAGGGGTCAAATATCACCTATATGCTGATGGCACTCAACTCTACTACAAAATCAAATCACCTAGTGACATCCTACGTTTGAACGCCACACTAATCAAGATACAAACCTGGCTGAATACCAACCACCAAAAGTTGTCCCCCAACAGAACTGAACAATACTTTTCTCCCCTAAAATTAACCCTCTACCAATCCAAGACTGGTTCAAGAACTTGGATGCCCTACATTGTTCTCTCACTCTGGCAAACTCCATATAGTCCTTAGGCATCACAGTAGACAGAAACCATGTCATTGAAGGACCACATTGAAAACTCAGCCGAAGGAGCAATTTACACACTAAAAGACCTCAAGAAAATCAAACCAGTCATCCCCCCTGATGATTTCAAGACAGTAGTGCAATCTCTAGCCCTATCGAAACATGATTATGGGAAAGTCGAAAATTCACCTTGCTCCCCAAGAACAGTTGTCAACTTGGACACCCAGCTCCTAACAGGTTTCAAACGGTTTACCAAGGGTAACTGCGAGCTATATAAAATTTTAAATAATAATAATAATTTACCAATTCACACCGGTGCTCATGATGCTTAATTGTCTTCCCATCCAAGGAAGATGTATTTACAAGACTGCATCACCCACAAAACCCTTCACACACATAATCATAACTATTTAGATAAACGTTTGAAAGCAGGAAGAGCCAGAACACTGAGAAGCACCAACTCACTTCTCATACCTCCCAAACGGAAAAGGAAATCCACCCAGGCACGCTCATTTTCTGAATATGCACCCAAGATATGGAACTCACTTCCTAGAGATCTCCGCATCAACCCTTACTTCTCCTGCTTCAAAAAGAACCCTAAACACCTTCTCCTCAACAAATACTGTAACACATACGATAACTGAACTGTATTCCCACTCTTTCTGACTAGACCCCTTGTGACAGTCAGTTGATTGATTCTTTCAGCTGTCTAATAGGTCATTTACTCCATTAACTCATGCTGTTCTAATTGTCTGCATATCATAACCACCCTAACTGCCTAACAATTCTCTTTGTATCTATATATGCATGTACTTGAATCTAAGGGTCCCACATTATATGTAAAGTGCTCTGATACCTTTGGGTCTAGATAGTGCTATATAAAACCAATACATTAATACATAATTCTTGCATAAAAAATGAGTAAAACCGAAAATTCAACAACTCCATAGTAAATCAGGAGTATGAATGTCATTACCTAAACACGTGAGCATTGTCCCATTTTAAGAAAGCATCCAATATCTTCAGTGCTACTGCGATCTGGGGGTGTTTGCAGAATACTTGAAACATTAACAATATCATTTCATACAAATGAATAGGACTCATCTACACAATGGAACTACAGTGGAAGGGCCTTGAAGTTGCAACAAGTTAGGAATACCGGAAAGTTCATTCAAAGCTTTGTATTCAAAAGTGTTGAAAAACCATTATATCAGCTTGACTTTGCTTTGTAGAGCTTGTGATGAGAGAAAATGCACCAGGGAACATAATGGAATTGGGTGAATAGATAAGCGAATGACAGAAACAGCATCCATTTTATCCAAGATGGTGTTTCCACATGAATATGTCATAACTAACTTATATCAAACTAACATTAAACCCATTCAAACTAACCACATTTGTGTATTGGATCAAACATAAAATTACTTCTATTCATTATTTAATATTGCACAAAAACATAGGTTTGAAAAACGCTTCCACTGTAACATAGTTCAAATTTCTGCGTTCAACAAATGTAGGTGTAGTCATTTATTCTGGAAGGTGGCTTGTTAAGAGGTTGTTGAATAAACTTCCAATGTGTGATGGTACTGAATAACTTCCAGGAGCCATTTGTTCAAAGAGATTGTCTCCTAGTTATTGCAGAATGTATATATTCTGCCTCCGATGGGGCCTGGTGTTGTTAGATTGCATTCTTCAGCATCCAGCGCAAGAAAATTCCCAGTGACTTCTAGCATCCTGCCCTTTTTGCTGGGGTTTAGTTTCTGTAGTTGCCTTGAGAAGGAGTGCAGCAGGAATATGGATGTTGATAAGGTGCACACTCTTGGCAGTATTGGGGAGGTTGATAATGTGCACATCTGTTTTTATAACGTGAATCTTGGTATGATAGAAGTCTGCGTTGTCCACATAAGAATTGAGGTCTACATTGTTGCAAAGCCCCTAGAAATTTGGTGGTTTCTGTGTTCAGTTTGATTTTCATGATCATACCATCTAGATGTTTTATAAGCATTTGTAAACAAATGGCAAGTCCAAAATTTAAATTTTAATCTTTGGTCTGAAGGATATAGCTTTTAATCATCCTTGTCGGCAGTATACTGCTGCTCTGTCTAGCGGCCTGAACCCCGTATTTGATACAACCTCTGCGGAATCAATAGGTGCAGCTGAAGCTTTTTCGCCTTCAACTGTGATAGCTGTCATCTCTTCTTTTCTGTGTCCTGGCAAAAATTGTATATAGGTGGCTATGTCTGTCATACCTGCCAACCACTGCCATGGCATTTGCCACTCTAATACACATGGCAGCCATAGGGGAATATCTGTTCCCCGCAATATCCCTTCTACGGCGTTCTCAGTCTGGTGGTGCTGTGCAGGGTCCAATCTGGTTCCCGGATCTTCTTTGAGACACCTGCAAAATGAATGAGGTGAACTAGAATGCATATTGACAAATTATCTGTAATATGATATTTTTAATTTATACGTGGTACCACCATGACAACAGTAGCCGGCATTTGCATAAGCTTTCTTCCCTCTTGCCGAATGTGTTCTACTATAGAAATTGATTTAATTGATTTCTTAGCTGGTTCCTTAAAGTCATACAGGAAGCGGTTAGATTACTTCACTATGACTGGAAGGTTCAATCTTTTGGCCATTCTGTCTACCAACAAATGAAATCTGCCAATGTCATCTGGTGGGGCGCCCACCGGTGGGCAGTTGGTTGTCCTGCAACTAGTAATACACAATTGCAGCATTCATCTCCCAAGATAGGTGAGTTGGCCGTATTTCTTCTGCTTCAACATCTGTATACTTATCCTTAGTGTCTACCTGGATGGGGGTTGAGGTGCTTCTAGGAATTGTTGTGCTTGTTGCAGGGTTTACAGAGGGTACTGACCTTCTTCTTGAAATGCCTGTGATACAGGTTGTGCTTTAGGGGAGACTTGCTGAGTCAGTGCAGATGACTCTGATTGTTTAGGATAGGTTGGAAAACTGGTGTAGTAATCCGCCATCACGTCTTTGGGCGTTGGTTAAGGCTACTGGCATTCACATCATAGGCCTTTGTTCATAGTCCTCCTATATGGACTTGTATGGATCTTAATGGTAGTCATAATATTCTGTATCATCCCATTGCAGGATGGTAAATTGTGAGCAATAAGACACTGGTTGTAGATGTTGCAGAGAATATTCCTGTTCTTCCACTGCATTCTGTCATTTTATGTGGACTGGACCATGTATGCTTTTACAAATGGGTCATCTGGATCTGAAGCTTCCTCTGCTTCTGTGTCAAAAGGTTTCCAGAGGATGATGTGTATTTTACCTGGAGACGTATGCTCCAGGCACAACAGGAGTTGCAGTTTATAATGTTGGTAACTTATGAAAAGTTAGCGGTAGTTTTGTAGATGGCTGCACTGCCGACAGTAGAAGTATTGATACAATCTTGGATAGCTCCGCCAACTAATGCGTTATCCGTGTCATTGACAGCTGCTTCAATAGGCTTATCATGCTGACTTCCTACCTTCGCTGTAGCAGAGGATACACTGATGGAAGTAGTCGACTAGGCTGTCAACCAGGTGCTCATCAATGGTAGGTTTACCCGTCAGTCTTCTTGCAAGCCGGTATGGTGGAGGAGGCATTAAAGTTGGCGATTGTCTCTTTTTCTTTTCTTTATCACATGGAGAGATATATGATGTTTTCTTGAGTGATTTTTACCAGTCTCCACCAAACAGGGCTTTACATAAGGTAAGTAACTTATTTATATTATAGAAACTTCTAGAGCAGATTGGAGGTGGGCCAGCAAATAGACTCAAACCCATAAGTCCTGGAGGACCAAAACGGCAAACTTGACTGTCAAGGCAGTAGTATTTAGTAAATGTGTGCAGAGAAGCCCACGTAGCAGCCTGACAGATGTCCAGGACAGTGACTCAGCGAGATAACGCAGTCACAGCTTTGGCTCTGGCAAAATGGCCATTGCGTAACAGAATTTTTTTTTAAACATCTTTTTATTGTGAACACAACCACAAAAATACAGTGCAGTGGATACGTTTCAGAATGCAGCACATTAGAATGGTATATAGCAACATAGCACAGTGACACTTGCAATCAAGAGCACATAAACGACTGCACATCCCCAACACCCTGACCCCAATGCATTAGGCATCCTCTCGCTAACTCTTCTTGCTAATGTAACAGCAAATGAGAGATGCTGCAAAGTAAACTTATGGATCGGCTCAAAAGGATGAGCCTTTGTATATGCTGGTATAGCCACCAGATGAACTCCTACAGAGGAATTCTGAAGCAGGCATTAAAAAAATCTACTTGCCTACCAGCTATGGTGAGTCAGATTTTATCAGGTCGCACTATTTGTAGCACCTATTCATCTGTACTTGCGAGTGAATTTAAGCTGGAAGGTACAGGTGTTTTGTACATTCAGAAAGTGAATGAGCAATAAAGGTACCTTGAAATCTTGTTTTTATCTTAACACATTTGCTGTCTGTTCAAGGACAGAGGTCAAATGACAGTTTTTTCATTTTTACTAATTCTTGCTCATCTTCTCTTGGAAAATGGTGTTACAAGTGTTTTTTTCTCTTTACCATGCATTCCTATGTAGGAATTGTTCTGGAGGTTTTCAGTTATGTTTACCTCTTCTTTTATTATGTATTATGTTTTCACATATATATATATATTTAGCATTTTATGTACCGTGGGACTCCCACTTCGACGACGGGGAATATTCAAGTATGTGAATCTATGAAAGACACCCCTAATACTGGAGAATGGTGTTTACTTTTATTTCTTTTATCAAACTTAGACGTTTTTGGCACGTGAGCTGCCTGACAATCACTGTGAAGCAAAAGGCTGCAAGATATAAGGTTTTGTGTTCTAACACAAACACAACATGTAAACAGCTTGTAAATGAATAGTACATGTTTTTTTAAATATATCAGGAACTATGAAATACTTTTTTTTTGCAATTCAGAAGTGTGATACAAAGAAATATTTAAATAGGAGCAAAACAATTTTACTTGGTGATGTGCAAATAACGAATATTTGCAGAAACTCAATTTCCAAACATTGTACAGTTTATAGTCTTATCAATAAAACCACGTCAGTGGGAAATGTTGTAGCCAATTTTAATGGAAAATCTGCTGATTGCAAATAAATGTGCTACCACTTCATACATGTATTTATTAAAAGTGATAGTTTTTAAACACGATTTGATAAACATTCCTGCCCCGCCCTGATGACAATGCAGTTGATGAAGTAAGAGGCAAGTCAGCAGTCATGTGTATCCTATAAGTGACTAAATTTGTATTACATAGGGAGCAAAAGTTTAGTCTATTAAATCAAGCAAGTATTTTTTGTACAAACAGACATCCTGAACTCTGGTATTTAAAGGTGCTCTCATATGTGATAAAGAAGAAAATGTCGGCTCAATGAATGACATTATTTGCTCAGGATCTCATAGTCTGAAACCAGTTTATAGGTCAAGAGCATTATAATTAGGTCAAGTAGATTATTTGAGTCACTCGACCTGCAGGTCTAGTAAACCTTTTATGATTTTTCGAAGCTTAAATAGAGTTAAGTCTAATAACCTTGGTAGTGTAATATCTTGAGACAAAACTGGGATGTGTCCACTTTAAGAGGCAGGCCATAGGCAGAATCAATTCCAATTTAAGGTATCAAAGGTTCTAGCTGAATGATATTTTGCTTCTTCCAAGATTTCCGTACTATCAGTTGAAAAAGGTCCGGATACCACTATTGCCTCAGTCAGTCTAGTGTGATCAGAATAATTTTTGTTGATGATTTACCAAACTTCATTATCACTGTTGATATAAGTGGGATCAATGGTAAAGAGTAAATAAATGTTGTTAACCAGCTTATCAAAAGGGCCCTGCCAAATGAGTTTGGTTCTGAAGCTATGGGCGAGAAGTCTTAGCATTTTTTGTTTTGAGCGCTTCTAACTGACTGACTGAATTATTTTTAGAGCGCTCTTATGCTGAGGCGTCTATGGAAGTTGTTCCCCATTCTTTGAAGAGGTTTTCTATGATGATGTTGTCCAGGACCGATTCATGATTGTCCTTGTGATGTTCACAGAGGAAATGCGCCAATTCATTTTCGATGCCAAAGATGTGCACTACTGGCAGTGTTGTATCCTTGGATGAAGACCAGTGCCAGATTGCTTTTGCTTGAAGTGATAAGGCTCTCACTCTTGTTCTCCCCTATATGTAGATGTAATGCATGGTAGTGGTGTTGTCCGTCTGTGTCAGAATGTTTTTCACCTTCACTGAAGAAAGGAAAGCCTTGACAGCCATACGGACCACTCTCAGTTTGAGGTAGCTGATGTAGCACATAGTCTCTTTGTCTGATCAGACTTCCTGAACTGCCAGGTGGCAGAGATGATCTTGCCATCCTTAAAGTTATGCATCTGTTATGATGACTTGTGACAGTGTCTTCTTTTGAAAGGTTTGGTCCACCATTTGCTATTCCCCGGAGAATTCTGACACAGGAATGTGACGTGGAGGTGAGGTTTTGATTTTGAGCATGTTCTTTGGTATTCTTGTCTTTTCCCCTGTCAAAGTTGTCGGATAAGGCCATCAGTAACAATAAACTCTATGGAGGAAGTACTTTTCCCCTGGGGGCTTGTAATGCTGCCCAAATACATTTTCTTTGTTTAATATTGACACTTCACTCTTCATTATTTCTTTATCTGCATGCTTCTCAAATAATGCTCACTCTGCTAAAAAGTAAAGTTAACAATCTTAACTTGAGCTTCTGGCTTCAAGGAGGCCTATCTAAGTCAGAATGTTCTACTTGGGGGCACTCTGTGGCAGTGGCAGTAGCCCATTGCAGCAAGTTCTGCTGAATCCACAGCAACTTTTATTACCTCGTTATACAACCGTGCACCTTTACTGGCCCTCTCCAGGTAGTCCTGTTGCCAATGTTTGGGCACATCATTGAAAACAATTTAATCACCTCCCAAATCGTTCTATGATATCTAGCTATGAGGGTAGTGGTGGTGGCAATTTTTAGATTGGTTCAAGTAGTGCTGCACATAACGCTGCCAGTAGCATCAAGCATCAAGTCTCTTCTTTTCCCTCTTTGGAGCAGATGTTAACTCTAATGCTGATACATGCCTACACCTAACAGATGTTACAATACTCGAGCCCAGGATGAGTCTTTCAGAAATTCTAGGTCTTATTCCGGCAGCCTACACTATTTCACAAAGCGAAGTGTTACCACTTTTACTGACATTTGTGTCACAAACTTCTCTTCCTGAATATCAAGCAACTCTGAGATTAAAGGTGGCAGTGGATTACGTGCCGTCATTGGTTGAAGAGTCTCTATTATGACTGATATTGTTGTTTCAGGAATCTCCATTTGAATATTTAATTATGACGCGTCTAGCAAGCACTTGCAGCAATGTTACAATGTAGTCTACCAGTGATACTCGGAACAAACTAACTGTAGATGATGGCATGTAAGATGACCGAGCAATAGATTCTACCTCTCTTTTCAGGAGTGCCTAGAGATGTCACAACTCTACTCCTTAGTGATACTGAGGAATTCTGAGATGGTATAGTTGGTTTAAGCTTTTGTGAAGGAGATATCTAAGTAGCTCAGGTCACCTTCCTTGAAGGAGACAGAATAAGTGGTCCTAGAGGCAATCGCACAGGGTCCTTTTAAAGTATGATCAACAGACGCAAAGTAAGTGGTGCATGATTCAGCGAAAAACAGACCTTGGCTGAAGAGCAGATCTCAGGGGACCCTCCTAATAAATAGCCCTGGGTTTCTTCCTAGGTGATGGTGATATGTAACCCTTGGTGTTATTTTGGGGCGGTTATTTCTTGAGGGAATGTGCAGTCAACTGGAGCGACGACAATGGTGATGCCCTCATGATCACGGATTATGTTTAGATTGTGATGCAATCAGTCGAATCTTCTCTGATGTCAACAGTGAATGCATCAAGGCTGTGCGGACACTTTCCAGTAAAAGTTTTCTGTTCTCTGTCGTTCTTGATAGTTTCCATGGCGAAGACTTTGAGTGTTTCCTGTGACACTGATGTATTGTCTGTGATTTATCTTTTGACAGCAAGCATGTTGGGACTAAAGCTCTTGACAGCAAGGTCGCTGTCTTGAATAAGGTCGATAGCGCTTCAAGCCACTTAAGCTTCTCTCCTTAGATCCATCTCCCTGTATCGGAGTCTTTGTTAGGAGGTAGCAGGCTACCAGAGGTGGACTGGGAGGGAGAACCCTCTATTTTACTCCATTTTAGGGCTCGCAAAGCGAAGCAAAGCAAAGAGCCCTTTTGTAGGGGTTTAAAAATGGACCTTGAAATTCCACAAAGCTCGTGCGTGTTGATTTCCTAGGTCCATTTTCATTGGGCTTTGCATGCATGCTTTTTTTTTTTAACAGAACACGCAATAGGCCATAGGCGGTCACGTAGCTCCGCCTATGGCCTATTGGTGTATGTTACGCGCACCAAAGCCCATATGTCTTCAATTATCGCGGCCAGACACGGGCGCGATAATTGAAGACATATGCCTCCCAGTGGCACTCGCGCGCACCACTCCCAGGCTTTTTTTGTTTTTGTTTACCATAGCTTTCGCGATCGATTTCAGTGCTGCTTTTTTTTCAATAATGTCCGTCAGCTTAGCCTTCACTGCTCTGAGCGGCCGATGGGGGTGGATCCATTCAACGTCTGTTTATAGTAGTCCCCTACAATAGAAATAACACTGTAGACAACCTCATAGCCCATTGGTAACAAAAAGAATGATTGTGTGCATAACTAGACCTCTAAACTTCGACCCGGCTAGATGTACTGTTGCAGATACTGCAACCAACCAACGATGTTAATGACTCATGCTTGATCAATCACACACGCAGTAACACGCAAAACACCAAAACACTGTGCCCACAGGCCACTCTGCAATTCAGCACCCTTCCAGTCAAGCACCGACTACTGCTAGCCGCTACCCGCTGATGTGATTCAGGGCCTCCTCGTTGTGATAACCTGTGAATGCAACTAAAATACAAAACTAAAAGTAGTCCTGTGACTTCTGTCCAGTTTCTTTTCTGTTCCCATTGGCATCCTGCCCTACCAGCCTCCCGGAGGCCTCGGGTTGTTTGTACCTCTCTGGAGGTTCCTGTAGATCAATCCGCCTCTGGAGGCGGGGCAGGAAAGACAACCAGTGGCTCAGTCTGACCGCATATTGGACACGGTTTCACTAGCAGCTCCTTTGAGTCCTGTAAGCTTTAATGTATGTCTGCCTAGCAAGTTTAGAGTGGGCCGATGGTGCATACCCAAAACCAGAAGCTGCCACACACGACACATCCTAGTTACACCTTGTTTGCATCTGCAGCAGACTTTGTTTTTGGAGGTGCGAATCGAGCTAGGCGGCGCCCCCTCTCCCTCGCTCAGCTGCAGGTACTAGTGACACAAGGCCCAGCTGTCAGGCAGGTGCCACTGCCTGATCCCAGCCAGAGCCCTCTGCTGCCAGCCTCCGTGTCCCGTTGGGCCTTAAGGAGCTTCCGGTAGAAAGGCTGGAGAGGTAAGGTGTCCGTCAGCTTAGCCTGGCACAGCTTCCGTCCTGCACCGCTGCGGGCTCGGTGCTGCCCCTGATAACATTACGAAAGTACCATGACTCCGCAATGCCATTATAACGCATGGCATTACATTTTATATGCTTTTACCACGCATACATTTACAACGAAATTCTTTGTAAATGTATGAATGGTAAAAGCATGTTTTTTTAAAATGTTTGGATAAGGTAAGTATGGGTATTAGGGTTTAGGAATTGGTATGGGTTTTGGGGTACAAGGGTATTTTTAGGGTTCACGGCTAGGTTTGTGTTTTGGGTTACAGGGGTATTTTTAGGGTTCAGGGCTATGTTTGGGTTTTGGATTACAGGGGTATTTTAGGGTTCAGGGATAGGTTTGGGTTTTGGGGTACAGTTTTTTTTAGGGTTCAGGGGTAGGTTTGGTTTTTGGGGTACAGGGGTGTTTTTAGGGTTCAGGGCTAGGTTTGGGTATTGGGTAGAGGGGTATTTTAAGGGTTCAGGGCTAGGTTTGGGTTTTGGGGTACAGGGGTATTTTAGGGTGCTGGGGTAAGTTTGGGTTTTGGGGTACAGGGGTATTTTAGGATTCAGGGATAGGTTTGGGTTTTGGGGTACAGGGGTATTTTTAGGGTTCAGGGCTAGGTTTGGGTTTTGGGGTACAGGGATATTTTTAGGGTTCAGGGCTAGGTTTGCCGAAGAGCGTCGGTATGGGTCATAAAAAAATAAGAACAGCGGGAAACGAATATGTGATGATATTCCGCAAACCAACATCCCGCATGTAGGAAGGTGGATATCTGACTATGGTTGCCCCCAACTTCTTGCCTGGTGTTTTGCTGGATTTTCGACTTAGTTGACCTGGGACCCTGCCATTCAGGGCCCCAGGCCTACTGCTCTCTCTGTAAAATGGATTCCATGTATGTACCTTAGGTGCATATCTAATTGGATACTGGGCCACCTTATCAGTCCTTGTATAGTATACCTTAGGTATCCAGGGCATAGGTGTACCCAGGGCCTACCAGGGGCTGCAGCATGTATTATGCCACCCCTGGCTGGCCATCCAAATCTGACACAACTGGCTGCACGACAGCTGGGGCAAAGTGGTGTAATCACCCTTTGCTTTAGATATAGTATTTCTATATCTAACCCTAAAATGGACACATATATTCCTATCAGTCACTCCTATGGCAGGCCTTATCAATCCTGAAGGCAAAGTGCTTGGAATTATGTGAGATGGTGCTCCGGCATGAGCTGAGCCCGTTTGCAGCTTGCGGAACCAAGTCCTAATAGCTGTTCCATGATAATGCTATACCATATACTCTTAGGTGCATTATGAACCTCGCGGTCAAATGCTAACTTTGGTATAGCATTATCAAAACATGTCGAGTAAGGTGTCATACGAATTGGAATACTACCCCCTCGCCAATTCTGGCGACGGGGGTAGCATTCCACCCTTCTAGAGGGACACGACATGTATGTAACTGTGAACACCGGTTAAAGTTAACTCGAGCCTCAGCATCACAAAATGGATGCTGCCACCACAGACACAAGTCTGACCTCCTGCTGCTGGGAGTCCTTCCAGCGAGGGAGGCTCGGACAAAGGGTTTCCTGCCTTGGGAGGTGCTGGCGCAAGACCGGACAAAGGAAAGGGGGTGTAACCACCCCCCTTCCTAGTCCCAGCCAGAGGAGGGACTTAGTCGTAGTGCAGCCCCCCTTTAGCTGGATAAAGGTAGGAGCTGGTCCCATTCCAAATTAGATTATCCTGATCAACTTCACAAGAAGAAACTCTGGACCTGACGTTCTGCTCCACAGAAGACAGAAGGAATCTCCCTTGTGGGCAAGGAGTGTCCACCCTGCATCTGCAGGCACCATCAGCGTACCGCGACTTCCCTTTGTCGTCTTCCTGCAAAGGATGCAGACTTCAGAGCCCGACGAGACCGGATTCCCAGACCTCTTCGACCTCAACCCACATCTGCAGCCGAGCTGAGACCCGTGGGTGCGACGAGACACGTGGGACCGACCATCTTGAAAGAAGCAGCACTCCGCTCCAGCACGACTCCTGAGGTATCCTCAACCAAGTGCTTTGGGGACTGAGAAGCCCCGACCCCGAGCAGCTCCTGCAACGAAGATCAGCCCTCCAGCATCCACGAGATCTGCGTGGGGCTCTTCTGCTAGTTTGCTGCTCGACGCGTTGTCTGGTCATTTGCCGGCTGGCTAGTGACCTCCTAGACGACGAACACCGACAACTTTGCTGCTGGTCTGGTTGCTCCAGACTGGCCCTTGCTCCCTTCCAAAAGAGGAGCACCCCGGACCCTCCTGGTCCACTCCAGACGCCGTTTCCACTCACCGCGTGGGTTGCCTTTGCCAAGGCCTGTTGAACCCAAATCCGGAGACGACACCGCCAACAGCGAGAGCCTGCGTGGGACAGCTCGTGCCTCCATCCTGGTCGTCGAAGACACCACCTGGTCCCCGTGGCTGTAGAAACAAGCATCCACCCTCACCTGATCGCGACGACGACATCTGGTTCCACTCCTGGTTCCACTCCAGTCACTGGCTAGTGACTTTGAACATTGTCCCCTCTGCTTTCAGGTTCCTCTCTTCACCAATCCACCCTTGGATTGCACCGGATATCTTCCTCCTGGTCGCCTGCAGCATCTTTCTTCAAGGCTCCATAGACTTCGACGCGGAAACCCGACACGACTTCGCACCTATGCACCCGCAGCCTGTGGGTAAGGCAACACGAGCATTTCGGTGCTCAAGGGTAGCTTGACTCTCCTAGTGTCCAGTTCCATTGTCGTTTCAGTCCTATCTAGTCAGGAACGTCCGTACTCACCTCTTCTTTAAACTGTACTATCCATAGACGTTTGTACGCATCTCGCGTGTGAGTTCACACTCTGCACACGCGTTCCGTGGGCCTCCTATTACTTACCTCAAGTTAGTATAGTGTGATCCCAGCGATCCTACAACCTCTGGATAGCTCCATTCCTTTAATTGACTTTCACATTCCATTTATTTAGTATATGGTTTGTCATGCCCCTAGGGCACCATTGTAAATCGTGCAACTTAAATGTATTTTTCCTAAGAGTTTGTCATGTGCTTAGCCCTCTGACCTCATAAAGAGTTCAGAGGTGTATGTTAGTTAATAAATAACTTTATTTTCATACCAACCTGTGTGGTGTCCTTTTCATTTGGTATTCAAAGGTTATAAGTGGTAAAACAACTGGCTTCACATGCCATAAAGAGTTTAGCCTAAAGACTGCTTTTGTCCAAGCTACTAAGATAGCTGGTCTATAAGGTTGACTTACAACCAATCACCATAAGGGTTGTTTGGACTGATACAAGGTGATCACTAGAACTAGTGAGCATCATATATCAGGCCAACTTCTCACACCGCATACCATCACTCTGCAATTTTTATAACGCAGGACTATTACTCCGCAAAGCCATAATTTCTAAAACTTTTACAACGCATATGACTTTTTCACGCATGCAATTATAACGCAAATGCATCTGTGGTAAAGTCATATACATTGTAAAAGTACATTATTAAAACATTAAATGTATGTTTGTATATATGTGTATATATCTCTCTCTCTCTCTCTATATATATATATATGTATATATATATACACATTTTTTTAATTTAATTAAAACATTTATTCTTTTAAATTGTATTATTTATATTATATTTATTTATTATTTCATTTTATTATCTTTTACACCCTAAAAACGAATCCCACCCTGGTCTCTTTAAATACCACAGCACCCCATAATCATGCCCACAGCGTTTGTCACGGCCCCAGCGTGCCCCTTGATGCGGCGCAATTGCGTAATTGGCGCTTGTATGTACGACTCACATGGCATGAAGGGCGGAACGTACCACACGCCCCCAGTGTTTGTCACGCCCCCAGCACACGCCCACAGCAGTTTGAGTCACGCCCCCAGCACACGCCCAGAGCAGAACGCAGACACGCCCACAAGGGACTACTTTGCTGGCACGGTTCTTTTACCTTTTAAAAGTATATGGTGGCCGTCTGCATAGCCTATGTCCTTCTGCTGCAACTGCCCTTTCCAACGCTGTATTGGGTGTTGTGATTGGTGCTGTGGTTACTGAGATTACCCGCCTCAAAGGTTTGGGCTCTCTCTTTATAATATTAGTATGGCTGACGAGGGGCCTCGTTCTTCTTTGCATCTCCCAGAAGCGCCCGTTAAGAAGTGAGCAGAGAAGACTTAGGCTCACATAATTAGTGGCTTGTTAAATTCTGGTGTGGGAGGGAGAGGGAACCACACCCAACCACACACACACACACACACACAACCACACCTAACTACACACAGAACCACACCTAACTACACACACGAAACAAGTTACTTACCTGTAACTTTAGTTCTCCAGTATTGGTAACTTTCATAGATTCCCATTGCTTGTATCATTCCCCGTCGTCGGAATGGGAGCCTTGGTAATTATATATATATATATATATATATATATATATATATATATATATATATATATATATATATATATATATATATATATATACATACACCTAGGTAAATACACCCTAATAGGTGCAAAAAAGTAAAAATTAGGCCTAGGCCTCATTACATTTTGTAGCCTATAGGTGTCCTTATGTAAAAAGACCCAAACTTACATCAGCAACCAATCAGATTAGCCTCACCCTGTGGAACCTTCCTGAGAAAGCTCAGAGCCTCAGATTTTCGTAGCCGTTGCCTTGCCACAGAATCACATAGACCAGAAGTGAGCTTTCCCAGGGGAGGTGGGTGGGCGCATGGGAATCTATGAAAGTTACCAATACTGGAGAACTAAAGTTACAGGTAAGTAACTTGTTTCTTACTCCAGTATTGGAACTTTCATAGATTCCCATTGCTTGTATCAGAGTAGATAGCAGTTAGCCTGCCTCAAACATTTTGTTCATAGTTACAAACTATCATCAACCAATGATATAACATATCATCATAAATATAAATCAGTAACCATAGCATAATAAACTAAATGTGAGAAAAAACAGGAAGGAGGGAAGATAGGAAAGCTCACCTCTTACTGGAAGAGATTTCTCAGGACGGCTTGACCAACAGTCGAATCCCCCTTTGCAGCCGCGTCCAGGCAGTAGAGTCTCGTGAATGAGTGAGTACTGCTCCAGGTGGCCGCTCTGAAAATATCCTTTATCGATACTCCTGCAAACAGTGCTGTAGACGAAGAGATCGATCTTGTGGTGTGCGCCTTCACCTGACCTTTCAAGGGCTTGCCTGCCGCCTGGTGGCAGAAATGGATCGCACTCGATATCCATCTGGAAATCCCTTGTTTTGACAAAGGAAATCCTTTCCTTGTGGCTCCAAAAGCCACAAACAGCTGGGGCATCTTCCGAAATCCAGCTGTGCATTGAAGATAGAATTTCAAACATCTCTGAACGTCCAGAGAATGAAGTGTCCTCTCAGCCTGGGTTGAGGGCCGAGGAAAAAGGAATTCAGAACCACTGGTTCATTAAGATGAAAGTCTGTCGGTACCTTCGGAATGAATTTGGGGTTCATCCGGAGGATCAAGGTATCATTTTTGAACTGCAAGTAAGGTTCCTTGATAGTCAAAGCCTGAAGTTCTCCCACTCTCCTTGCCGAGGTGAGTGCTAGGGGCGTTTTTCCACAGAGTTGACTGTCCTGCCACCCTACCTAGTGAGACGGTGGCAGAGTCTCTACGCCGCTCAGCCTTTCAAAGCTACCGCAATTGTGCCCGTGTATGTTTCTATTTTGTGGTGGGTGTAAAACGCGAATTGCCAGTCTTTTAATAACTCGTTTTTAAAAGTACATCTGTTGACTCACTAACGATGTTTTTTAACTGAGCACTGACACTTGACTCGCATTTCATTTACACCACGCACATATTTGACACTGGGGAGATTAAAAACCCCATAGCCCTTTTCTTGAATACAAGGAGGAGGGGAACGATATTTACTCACCCAAGGAAGCCTGTGCTCGTCTTTCCTCCTTACCCGCCCCGGTCCGACGCGGTAACCAGTACCGTTGCGCGGAGGGCGGGCCAGGGAGAGCCAGTCACTTCCTGCCGGGACACTCCACGAGCGGTTAGCGCTCTAGTGCACCTATCTGGAGGGCCTATTTAGGCGGAGCCCTGACTCAGGTGAGCTGCGGACGTGAGACGGTGGCAGAGTCTCTACGCCGCTCAGCCTTTCAAAGCTACCGCAATTGTGCCCGTGTATGTTTCTATTTTGTGGTGGGTGTAAAACGCGAATTGCCAGTCTTTTAATAACTCGTTTTTAAAAGTACATCTGTTGACTCACTAACGATGTTTTTTAACTGAGCACTGACACTTGACTCGCATTTCATTTACACCACGCACATATTTGACACTGGGGAGATTAAAAACCCCATAGCCCTTTTCTTGAATACAAGGAGGAGGGGAACGATATTTACTCACCCAAGGAAGCCTGTGCTCGTCTTTCCTCCTGACCCGCCCCGGTCCGATGCGGTAACCAGTACCGTTGCGCGGAGGGCGGGCCAGGGAGAGCCAGTCACTTCCTGCCGGGACACTCCACGAGCGGTTAGCGCTCTAGTGCACCTATCTGGAGGGCCTATTTAGCCATCGCCCCTTGTGAGCGCGCAGCGTCGCCGAAGCCACGCCGAAGAGCAGCCAAAGAGCTGCCCGTCTGCGCCCGTCCGCGACAGGACGAGGCAGAACAGAGAGGCACAGAGGCTATAGGGCGACTCCACGATGCCTCCCGAAGGTATTAACCTTGTTACCTACTCACCCCACACCCTCCGACTGTTACAGCCAAGGGTGAAGTGTGATACTCGGTTACAATATAAACAGCTCGAAGGGAGCTTTTCTTGCCTCCAATGCCGTTTTCAGTCAGATTCGACAGGAAATAGCTTTTGCGACAAAGATAATATACCCACTACTCCCCTGGAACTTAAGTGTCTCCTTTTAAATGTGCGTTCCATGCCTAAGCACCAACTACAGATTTGGGATCTCATTCACGCGGAACAACCTGATCTCTGTTTCTTTACTGAGACGTGGATGAAACCCCACACTACACCTGCTGTTGTGTTGGGTGTTCCCTCAGGATACAGAATTATGCATGCTGATAGGCCCATTAAAACAGGAGGTGGCTTAGCGATTATTTGTAAGGATACGTTTAAGACAACTATTTTAGATAAAATATGTAGTCCAATGTTGGAAATCATGATTTTTAAAATCACATTAGGTAATATTTCCTGGAGAGGAGCCCTTCTGTATCGTCCACCCACTCCCAATCCGGACTTCGCCCTGCTCCTTCTGGAAACACTTGCTCCCCATATAAAAGCCAAGGAGGATTTTATCCTCCTCGGGGATTTTAACATACATATGGACGTCCCAGAATTGCCGGAAGCCACTCATCTGACCACTGACCTATCCCACCTGGGGCTCAATATAAGCAACAACGGTGCCACACACATAGGTGGGCACACCCTCGACCTTATATTCTCAAACTGTTCCAAAATACGTTGTTTTCCTGCTAAAAACATCCTTTGGTCAGATCATTTTTTGATTGAGTTCCATCTGGCTGGACCAATCAATCGACCTCAGAAAGCCTTGCCCCCGCCTATTCTTCGTCGAGAATGGCATAAAATCTCAGTAACCAACTTGCACAAATACTGGGTGCAACCGACTATTACGGAGACAGATACTGCTGAGTCTGCATTAGAGAAATTTAATCAATCCCTAAAATCTGCTATTGACACCATTGCCCCCCTTAAACTACACAAACAATTTCTCCATACCAAACAGGAGAAATGGTATACAGCTGATCTTAGGAAAGAAAAGCAAAAATGCAGACGCTTAGAAAAATTTTGGAGAACATCAAAAAATGAAGAGGCCAGGGAAGCCTTTCAGGAGGCTCAGTCAGCATATTATAAAAATATAAAACTAGCCAGGAAAGTCCACCTCTCCGCGCAACTGGAGGAGGCAGGGAACTGTCCGCGCGAATTATTTAAAATTCTAAAAGATTTTATTAAACCCACAGCCACTGAAAGTACCGATGATGCTTCTCAACCACTCTGTGACGAAATCTCTGAGTTTTTCGAGGAAAAAATAAATTTGATTTATGACAAAATTTTAACCTCTAAGGGTGGGGCTACTACACCCATTCCTGAAGCTAAACTCGGCACTCAGGCCACAAATTCCCTGTTTGTCATTCCCCCCGTCACAGATCTAAATCTGGCAACACTTATTGGCCATATGAAAACTGGCTCCCCCAGCGACCTCCTTCCTGCCAAAATGGTGGCCCCTTTGATTCCCATCTTAGGCCCCTCGATCCAGGCAGTTATCAACACCTCCCTGGCCAAAGGCCAAGTCCCCATGGAATGGAAGACTGCGGTAGTAAACCCAATCCGGAAGAAGGCGACCCTACCCTGGACGGACTTATCTAACCTCCGACCTATCTCTCTCTTGCCCTACATCGGCAAGTTAACAGAGAAGCACGTGAACACCCACCTTTCTAACTATATCGAGACAGCGGGTGGCCTAGACCCTTCACAATCTGGGTTTAGGCCCAACCATAGCACCGAATCCGCCCTACTGGCCGTCACCAATAACATCAGGATGACGCTTGATAGTGGAGGGTCGATGATTCTGGTGCTATTGGACTTATCCGCTGCCTTCGATACGGTGTCTCACGATTTGCTTCTCTGTCGGCTGAGAGAGATAGGACTGGGAGGTACAGCCCTGTCCTGGATGGAGAGCTTTCTTTCGGGTCGCTCTCAGGAAGTCCGATTGGGCTCCCATAAATCCATCGCTAGGGAGCTCACCAGGGGTGTGCCACAGGGCTCATGCCTAAGCCCCACATTGTTTAATGTGTACGTGGCCCCCCTGGCTGACTTGGTGAGATCCTTTGGGTTTATACCGGTGTCCTACGCCGACGACACCCAACTTCTGTTCCCTTTTAAGACCTTCTCTCCTGCTTTACAAAGAACTTTCGCAGAAGGCATGAGGGCAGTTTCCAGATGGATGACAAACAACTGCTTACAGTGCAATGTGACCAAAACAGAGGTTGTACTCTATGGGGAAGCAGTAACACTATGGTCCAATGAGTGGTGGCCGCTTGAACTAGGACCTGCCCCTATTCCTAAACAGACCATAAGAAATCTGGGAGTGCTGTTTGATCAGTCACTGACCTTTAAAGAACACGTCAACCAGGTTGCTGGCACCTGTTTCGGGGTTATTTCTTTGCTGAGAAGGGTGTTTCCTTTTCTCCCAGATCACCACAGAAAGACCTTGGTCCAGGCTCTGGTCGTCAGTAGACTGGACTACTGTAATGGCCTTCTTTTGTCAGCTAATGAAGGCCAATTTAACAAACTACAGGTGGTCCAGAATACGGCCGCGAGGTTAGTCATGAATGCTCCATCTAGGACTCCCTCCCGGCCACTACTGACAGAACTTCACTGGCTGCCAGTGCGACTGCGGACCAAATTCAAAATCTTGTGTACAATTCACAAGTGCCTGATGGGGAAAGGACCGAAATATCTCACCTCAGCCTTCCTTCCTTATGTTCCTGGACGTTCACTACGATCAAGCAACCTCCAGCTCCTTAAGGTTCCAAAAATTAAAAAAACTCGGCAAGGAGGCAGGGCCTTAGCATACACAGGGCCTGTCCTATGGAACACCCTGCCCCTCGCATTAAAACTTAGTACTGATCACCTGTCTTTCCGAAAAACCCTGAAAACGTACCTTTTTTCCAGCATCTAATTCACTCCCCTCCTACCACCCACTAAAAATGTTTATGGGCAGAGTAGCTGGTCTCCTTTGTATGGCAAAGCGCGGAGATACCCCTTCGGGGGTCTATTCAGGCGCTATAGAAGCATATATAATAATAATAATAATAAGCGCCACCTTCCATGACATGAACTTCAAGTCTGCCTTATGTATTGGTTCAAATGGCGATCTCATCAGTTGAGCCAGGACCACATTCAGATGCCAAATCGGAGGTGGAGGCCGAACTGGCGGAAACACTCTAAACAGTCCTTTTAGGAATTGCTTTATCGCTCTTGCTGATAACAGAGAAGGACCAGATCTTGTTCGTCTATATCTGGAAATAGCCGCCAAGTGGACCTTGATGGACGCATGAGCCAGACCTGCCTGCGCCAAGGATAGAATGTATGGTAAGAGTTGATGCGGAGCTGATGAGAATGGATGCACTCCTTCTCTCTGGCACCATAAATAAAACCTTTTCCATTTCGCTCTATATGTTTTATTCGTGCTAGGAGCTCGTGCTTGTGCTAAGATGTTCCTGCATTTATTTATTTTTATTTATTTTGAAAGTTTTATATAGCGCGAACAGGATCTTTGCAGATATCAGAGCGCTTTACACGGCTGGGAATGCCAGCAAGAAAGTGGGGTTACACATAAGTGGTACAGCAAACAATAGTGCAGGTATAACAGTTAAATGTGTGCATAGATAGTCAGTGGCATCAATCATACAGGTAAGATACATATTCATAGAGTTCGAACAGCGCATTAAATGTGTGCGTAGATAGTTAGTAGCGACAATAATTCAGGTGAAATACATAATCGCGGTGTTACTCCAACACAAAATGGCTCAAGGTGAAATACATAGACATAGAGAACGAACAAAGTAATACAGGTCAGAGTAGGGTCTTTCCAAATCCAGGCTAATAGGTCAAGTGTATTTGGCCATAAAAATAGCTTTTACTTCTTTCTTAAAGAGTGTGAAGGAGGAGATGAGCCTGGTTTCAGGAGGGAGTGAGTTCCAGATCCTGGGTGCCATTCCTGAGAAAGAGCGTTTATAGGTTTTTACCTTCCGGAATCTTCGAGGTTTTAGTAGAAGATTGTCTGTGCCTCTAGTGTTTCTAGAGCCGCCAGAGATTGACAGCTTCTGAGTGAGGTAGCTGGGCGAGCTCAGATGTAGAGCCTTGTGTGTCATGCAGGCGATTTTCAAGTGCATTCTGGCTTCAAAAGGCAGCCAGTCCAGCATTTTCAGATCAGGTGTGATGTGCGAGTGTTTTTTTGATCCAGTGATGAGTCTGGCTGCAGCGTTTAGAGAGGCTCTTAGGGGTGCAGTGCTGGTTAACGGGAGACCGCAGAGGGCGGTGCTGCCGTATTCAATTCGTGGGATTACTAAAGCTTGTACTGCAGTTTGGAAGTCTTTGGCTGGTAGGAAGGGTTTAAGTTTCCTCAATGTATTGATTTGGAAGTTCGCTCCCTTAGTGGCTTTGCTGATATGCTGCTGCATGTTAAGGTTGGAGTCGAGGGTTATGCCTAAAGATTTCGCTGAGTCCACTATGATGGGTTGGACATTGAGTGCTGTTAACTGTTTAAGCCAGGTTTGCGTGATGGGGATCTTCGCGGGAGGTGCGATCAGCAGGAATTCTGTTTTCAGAGCATTGAGTTTGAGATGATTATCAGCAAGCCAGGATTGGGTGCTTCTAATCGTAGAGTTCAGTAGTAAAATGTCGTTGGGGGATTGTAATTTGAGATATAGTTGGGTGTCATCTGCGTACATGTGAAAAAGTACATTGGATGCTTGAAGCAAGGTGGTGAGAGGTTCCATAACTAGGTTGAACAGGGTTGGTGATAGGGAAGATCCTTGGGGGACGCCTAACGACACAGGTATTGGAGAGGACATTAGGTTGTTACTCTTGAATTTCTGCGACCTGTTGTGTAAAAAGGAGGTGAACCACTTGAGAACAGTCCCAGAAAGACCCATTCTTGTGCTCAGAAGATCGAGTAATTTCTCGTGTTTGACAGTGTCGAATGCCGAAGAGAGATCAAGCAGGATGAGGAGGCAGGTATCACCTTGATCTAGGATTTGAAGGGCGTTGTCAATTATGTGAGTCATAGCAGTTTCAGTGCTGTGTCCTGCCCGGAAGCCTGATTGATGCGGGTTGAGGAGATCAAACAGGTCGATGTGTTTAGTCAGTTGTAGTTGAACGCATTTTTCCAGTAATTTGGCGAGAGTGGGAATATTGGTAATGGGACGGTAGTTGTTTAGGTCGGACGGGTCGGCAGTAGGTTTCTTTAGCAAGGGTGTGACTTGTCCAACTTTGAGGGAGTCAGGGATGGTTCCTTCTTGGAGCGAGCTGTTGATGATTTTAGTCCATAGAGGAAGGAGCAGTGGGATGAAATCTTTGACAGAGTTAGCAGGGAGGGGATCCGTGAGGTGATTGGAAGGTTTCAAGGTGTTGAGCAATTTGCCTACTTCTTCTTCAGAGTAGGTTTCAAAGGTTGACCATGTTGCATTGTTTTTAGGTTCGGTGGGTGTTATGCAGTTGAGTGTGTTGAGGAGTCTTGCGTCATCGCGGAGATCATTCTTTATGTTGTCAGTTTTTTGGGTAAAGAAAGTGGCGAATTCTTCACAGGAGGGTGCTTCGTGCAAGGTACTGAGAGGTTGGGGTTGTTCCTTGGCTTGTGTTCTGATTAACTCAAAGAGTTTTCTAGGGCGATTTTTTGCTTGGTCGAGCTGGAGGCTGAAGAAGTTTGCTTTTGATCGCTTTATTTTCCTGAAGTAGGCGTTTCTCTTTTTCTTCAGGGTTTTCAGGTGTAGTGCAGAGGGAGCTGTCCTCCAGGTGCGCTCTGCCAATCTCATGGCTCGTCTATCTTCATTGAGACTCCCGTCGTACCATGGGTTGGAGATTTTAGCGGAGACTCTTTTTAGCTGCATGGGAGCAGCCTCATTAATTATTGAGGTCACGGCGCTAAGATAGTGGTCAGTCAGGGATTGGACATCTGTAACGCCAGTAGGGGGGAGTAGGAGGTTGCGACTGTTCGGGGGTAAGGATGATGGGTTGAGTTTTTTCAGGTCTCTTTTCCAGACTTTAGTTCTGGTGGGTTGAACCGAGTTGAGTTTGACTTTTTCATTGATGTGAAATGTAACAATATGATGGTCTGACCAGTCACAAGGTTGAATAGTCTCAAGTTGAGTAGTGCCCTCTTTGGCGATGATAAGGTCGAGGATAGAGCCTTTCTTGTGGGTCGGGCTGTTACACAATTGTGTGAGGTCCAGTGCGCTGAGGAAGCTTTTAAGACTATTTACCACTGCATCGTTAAGATCGTTCCAATGGAGGTTGAAGTCACCCAGGTATATTTGGGTGAGCTGTCGTCCTGCGTTGGTTGAAATCAGGTCCATCATTTGTTGGGCGAAGATGAGGTGGTCTCTGGGAGGGTGGTAAATGCCATGGAGAGAGCATATTGGTTTTCCATCACTGATGATATCGAGGCAGATGTATTCGTAGGAGGTTGGGGAGGTTAGGGGTGGCACGGAAACTGTCAGAACAGAAAGGCTGTTCCTGTATATGCATGCGATTCCGCCACCTATCTTGCCAGACCTGTCAAGCCTAATGATGTGGTAGTTAGGGGGAACTAGAATGTCCATTATAGGTGTAGAGGATTCGGTTAACCATGTTTCTGTCAGGATGATAAGGTCGAGATCCAGTCTTAGGATGAGATCAGCGATGTCGGAGGAGTGTTTAGAAGCCGATCTGCAGTTTAGGAGAGTGCATTTGAGACGGGGTGTGTCTGGAGAGGATGAGGGTACTAGAGAGAGGGGGACTTTTCTAAGGTTATTTGGGACGGATGTTCTGTTGTTGAGAGTGGAGGATCTACGGGGATTTGAGTGTATTGTGGGGATGGGGAAGTGCGAGGCAGTTGTGAGGTTTAGGGGAGCCTGGTCGTAGGAGCGGAGGAGGGAGAGGGTGTCGAGGTCTGAGAGAGGGTTGCATGTACGACGGGGGCGGTTGTTGCGATTGTGGGCGGGGATCGCGGTCCAGTGAGTGCGGCTGTTATGCTTGTTGCGAATGTGGGCCTGGATCGCGATCCGATGTGAGGGACGTGGCTTAGGAGCGTCGTCGGGACGAGAGGGTAGCAGGTCGAGAGGGGGGGCGGTGGTGCGTGAGGCGAATCTAGGGGGTGAGGTGAGCAACTCTTTGATGGTGTGCATGTCTTCCTTGATGGTGTGAATTTCTTCTTTGAGTTGTAGGAGGAAGGACATAATCTCGTCTAGCGTGGGATGAGTATTAGTGCTGAGGGTGGAAGTCATGGATGGGTGGATGACCAGGGACTTAGCGTGCGGGTGAGGGGGAGGGTTAGTGTTCATGCAGGGCTCCGTGTTGTCGTCGTGCGGGTTGGTGTTAGGGAGAGAGGGACCTCCGAAACGTCGCGCGGGTTGGTGTTAGGGAGAGAGGGCATTCCTCCGAAATGTCTAGATCCCAAAACTCCCTGTGTTCAGGAGCCATGCTGTCAATTGAAGCGAGCTCGGGTTCGGGTGGAGAACTTGGCCGTCATACATTGATAGAAGAGTCCTGTTGGAGTGAAGTTGAATGGGCTGTTCCTCCGACAGAAGAAGCAACTCCATGAACCAGAACTGGCGAGCCCAGGCGGGCGCAATCAGTATCATCCTACCCTGTCCATCTTGAGCTTCTTGAGGACTCAAGGAATCAGGGGAAATGGCGGAAAGGCGTAAACAAATGCGCCGGACATCAAAAGGGCACTCCCCAGCGATCCTCAATGGTGTTCCCTGCTTGCGTAACACCGGCATTTCTTGTTCATCGGAGTGGCAAACAGGTCGATCGCTGGGGTTCCCCAGCGGGAGAAGATGTCCTTGACCACTTCGTTGTCCAATTCCCACTCGTGTGAGACTGCCCTCAGGCGGCTTAGCGTATCCGCTTTCGTGTTGCATACTCCTGGAAGGTGTTCCGCCACGAGCCTGATGTTCTGTGAGATTGCCCATTCCCATAACAGCTGGGCTTCCTGAGAAAGCAGTGGCGATCTTGTGCCTCCCGGCTTGTTGATGTAATGCATTGCGGTGGTGTTGTCCGTACGCACTAGAATGGCAGAATTTGAAATCCTTGGAAGGAAAGCCAACATTGCTAATCGAATAGCTCTCAGCTCCAGAACATTGATATGCAAGCGACGTTCCTTTGGCGTCCAGTGTCCACTGACTTGGAGATCTTGCATGACCGCACCCCAACCCTGAAGGGAGTCGTCTGTTGTAATGACGCGAGGAGCCGGAGCCGCTCTGAAACTGAGACCCACCGATAGGTGAGATTTTTTCATCCACCATAAAACTGTCTGTTTCATCTGTTGGGTGACAGTTACCCTGTCGTTGAAAGACCCTTCCACCTGCTTCCACTGAAGGTCTAGTTCCTCTTGCAAAGGGCGCATTCGCAGCCTGCAGTGCGGAATCAATTGAATACAGGATGAACTCGAACCTAGAAGAGATTTGTACGTCCTGACTGTCATCCAACTTTTCTTTTGCAATCGAGCGGCTGAAGACATGAGTTTCCTTTGTCTCTCTTCCGATGGGAAGGCTTTACACACCTGAGTATCGAGTATTGCTCCCAGGAACTTCACTGGACTCGCTGGTCGAAGAACCAATTTTTCTCTGTTGAGCTGTAAACCCAGACGAGTGAAGAGATTCAAACATGTTTCCACTGCTTCTGTTGCCGCTTGGAAACTTGGTGCCTTCAGCAGCCAGTCGTCTAAGTACAGGAATACTTCCAGCGACTGTCTTCTCAGAAAGGCTGCTACCGGGGCCAGCACCTTTGTGAATATTCGGGGTGCGGATTTTAATCCAAATGGGAGCACCATGAACTGGAAGTGACTCTTGCCTACTGTGAAGCGAAGGAAATGTCTGTGAGCTGGTTGGATCGGGATATGAAAATAGGCATCTTCCAGGTCTAACGTAGCCATGAAGTCGCCTGGATTCAAGAGGCGCAATATGTCCTGGAGTGAAATCATCCGAAACTATAGTTTCACGAGATAGGTGTTGAGCTCCCTTAAATCCAGGATTGGACGCCACTTGTCGTTTTTTGCGGATCAGAAAAAATCTTGAATAGAAAGAACAAAAGTTACTTACCTGTAAACTGTGGTTCTCCAGTATTGGTGTCTTTCATAGATTCACATGCTTGAATATTCCCCGTCGTCGAAGTGGGAGTCCCACGGTACATAAATAGCAGTAATATATATGCATGTATACATGAGAAATATCATAAAGTAAAAATACATACATATAATGCAATAGAAATGTAAACCTGAAAAAGTACCATAGAACAGAATAGGCCCATTGAAAAGCCCAAGGGAGAATTCACTTTAGTAACATATTAGAGTCATTATGTGTTGGTCCACATTCCAGCCAATCAGGCTGTAGCCTCCTCTAGAACCTTCTCCTCAGAAGCCCCAGTCCTCAGATTTTCGTAGCACAAGTAAGTACAAATGCTTGAGGAGAAGAGAGAGAGCCTCTGAGGGGAGGATGGGAGGGTCGCATGTGAATCTATGAAAGACACCAATACTGGAGAACCACAGTTTACAGGTAAGTAACTTTTGTTCTTCTCCAGTATTAGGGGTGTCTTTCATAGATTCACATGCTTGAATAAGAATAGAAAGCAGTAAATCATACATTAGTCATAAAGGAATATAACAATTAAGTCTTGGTAAATCATTTCATTCAATAAGCAAGTTTAAAAAACCAAAACATGACAAAACCTTTATGACTGGAGGCGGGTAGCAACAGAGGCTCACCTTTATCGGAAAAGATTCCGCAGCACCACTTGACCTACTGCCGCATCCGCGGCATCTGTTGATTGCAGGCAGTAGTGCTTCGTACAAGTATGGCTGCTAGACCAAGTAGCAGCTCTGCAGATGTGTCTCAGAGGTACCCCCGCAAAGAGGGCAGCAGAAGTCAACACAGCTCTCGTGGAATGCGCTCGAGCCGGAGCAGGAAGGGGCTTGCCAGCCCGTTGATGACAGTAGGATATGGCAGACGATATCCATCTGGTGATAGTCTGTTTAGTTACAGGTTGTCCTTTGCACACAGGGCCAACTGCTACAAACAATTGATCAGTCTTTCTAAAAGTAGCTGTGCGTTGAATGTAAAATTTAAGGCAGCGCTTCACATCCAGAGTGTGCAAAGAGCGTTCTGCTGCAGATTGAGGTGCAGGGAAGAAAGTCTTAAGGACAATAGGTTCATTGAGATGGAAGTCACTGGGAACCTTAGGAATAAAACTGGGATTTGTTCTCAAAGTAACAGCCTCGTTGGAGAATTGTAGAAACGGTGGCTGTATGGTAAAGGCTTGGATGTCGCTGAAGCGCCTGGATGAGGTCAGAGCAAGCAACAGAGCCACTTTCCAAGTGAGGAATTTTAGATTGGAAGAATGGATGGGCTCGAATGGAGGCAAAAGACAAGACTAAGTTTAGTCGCCAAGAAGGTGGGGGCCGATGGATTGGTGGGAACATCCGAAAAAGGCCCTTGAAGAATTGTCTTATTATTCTGGAGGAGTACAAAGATGTTACGCCATCATGGCGAAAACGGGAGATTGCAGCTAGAAAAACCTTTAGAGTGGAGTGTGATAGTCCTGATTTTGCTAGTGACAAAAAGAACGGCAAGATTTGTTCTGGCTGAGCACACATGGGATCCAGTGTTTTAGTGGAGCACCAAGCACAGAAACGCTTCCTCTTCAACTGGTAAGTTTTGATGGTAGATGGGGCGCGAGCACTTGCTAGCACTGCCCTACAATCTTTGTCGATATTCATGTGTGCAAATTCATTGTACTGAGGTTCCAAGCATGAAGTTGGAGATATGCTGGATCCGGATGGCATATTTGACCTTGTTGCATTGTGAGAAGATGTGGCAGAGGATGCAATTGTATCGGATGTGTCAGAGAGAACAGAAGAAGATCTGAGAACCAAGGACGTCGCGGCCATTTGGGTGCGATCAGGATTATTCGACACGGTTGGAATCTCATTCTGTGTAACAGACGAGGAATGAGCGGCAGTGGAGGGAATGCATAGATGAAGTCGTTCGACCAGTCTATTGAAAAGGCATTCCCGCTCGACTCCTTGTGTGGATGCCGGCTCGCAAACCGTTGACACTTCCTGTTGAGAACAGTTGCAAAGAGATCCAACTGTGGTCGGCCCCACTGTCGGAAGATGAAATCCAACGTTGGATGGTTGAGTTCCCATTCGTGGTTGTCCGAGAGGGCTCTGCTGAGCGAGTCCGCCAGCACATTGGCCACACCTGGTACATGGATAGCTAGGAGATGTATTTGCCTTTGGATAGCCCAATCCCATATTTCCTGTGCCAGTTGTGACAGCACGAGAGATCTTGTGCCGCCCTGTTTGTTGATGTATTGCATGCTGGTGGTATTGTCCGTCCTCACCAGCAATGTTTGTCCCCGCACTACTCTCTGAAAGGACTTCAAGGCCAAGAAAATCGCCAGTAGTTCTAAGCGATTTATGTGCCAAGTGCGCTGAGACGCCGTCCATTTTCCCTTCACGGACATCCCGTCGAGATGAGCCCCCCAACCTTCTAGGGAAGCGACTGTCGTTAGTGTAAGTGCTGGTGGTTCGTCCTTGAATGAACGACCTGTCGCTATGTTTGGAGGATGAGCCCACCACTCCAAAGCTTTTTGAATGCGGGGCGTTAGATGGATCTGGTCTTCGAACGACCCCGATACCTGCTTCCACTGGCTGTCTAGTTCTTCTTGAAGGACTCTCATGTGCAATCTGCAGTTGGGAATCAGTTGAATGCACGAAGAAGCCATGCCGAGGAATGATTTGTACATCCGGACAGAAACGTACTGCCTTGACTGCAGGAACTGAACTTTCTGTAACATTCGGCTCTGTCGCTCCTGTGAAACGAACACTTGTCCTAGCCAAGAATCGAGCGAGGCTCCTAGAAAATCTCGCCGTTGAGATGGTTGAAAGTGTGACTTTAGGCAATTGATGGAGAAGCCTAACGTTTCGAACAGGGATATGCAGACTTGTGTGTGCTGTTTCGTTAATTGAAAAGTCCTGGCCTTTATCAGGCAGTCGTCCAGATACGGATAGAACTGGATGCCCTGTAAACGCAGGTAGGCAGGCACCGGGGCTAGGATCTTGGTAAATACCCTCGGTGCTGATCGAAGGCCGAATGGTAGGACCTTGAATTGATAATGAAATTGGCCGACTGTAAAACGGAGGTATTTCCTGTGCCTGGGATGAATAGGCACATGGAAATATGCATCTTGAAGGTCTATTGTTGAAAAGTACTCTCCTGGAATGAGGAAATTCAAGATTTGAAGTAGGGTAAGCATCTGAAAAGTCTTTGATGCGATGAACTTGTTTAGAGCTCTCAAATCTAAGATGGGGCGCCACTCTCCTGATTTTTTCTTTACTAGAAAGAAACGGGAGTAAAAACCCCTGCCGCGTTGACCTTGCGGTACCAATTCTATGGCTCCTTTCCTGATCATAAGCTGCACCTGGGCCAACTGTTCCTTGAAATGGGGAGAAGGTGGACCCGAAGGCGGGCGGGCGGGGGGGAATTTCGTAAATTCCAGGGTATGTCCTTTTAAAACAACGTCCAAGACCCATTGGTCGTTGGTAATGTGCGACCAATTGCAGAAGAACTTCGAGATTCGACCTCCAAGATGCACAGTCGTCTCACTGTTTTTTGTTGGTGTTCGCACCACCTCTGTAATTGGACTTACGCTGGTAAGGTCTGGAGGTGTATGAACGATTTTGGGACTGAAAGGATCCTCTTTGTCTGTTTTCGTTGTATTGTATCCTCGATATTGGCCTGTTCCACGAAAAGTAGAGGTTCCTCCTCCTCTACCGCGTGCTCCACGAAATGGCCTTTTCCGATATTGAAGAGTTGTCAAGGACTTTGCTGTATCTGTGTCCTTTTTTATAAGTTCCAAAGCATCATCAACATGCTTACCGAACAAAGATTCACCGCCGTAAGGTAAATCTAACACTCTGGATTGGACTTCTGGACGGAAGGTGGTTGATTTCAGCCAGCCTTGACGGCGCAAGAGTGCAGCACCCGCTAGTTGTCGGAAACCAGTAGAGGATATATCGACGGCACAGTCGATTATTTCTGCTGAAATTTTTTCTCCTTCGAGAATGATGGCCTCGCTTCATCCCGGATGGAGTCGGGCATTTGAGGGATCAGACCAGCGATCTCAGACCACATTTGACGGTCGTAGCGACCTAGAATGGCTAAGGCGTTGGATGCTCTCACTGTTGTCGCTGCCATAGTGGTACATTTCTTTCCAATTGAGTCTAATTTACGGCCATCCTGATCAGGCGGAGATGTCAGGGGTATGGCTGGATTCCGAGATCTTTTTTGTGCCTCCTGAGTGATAACAGAATCTGCCTTAGGTTGTGAAACCAAACAGGCCGGAGAAGTAGGTGGCGCTTTATATTTTTTGTCCAATCTAGGTAGAACGGCCGGTATGGAATTAGGACGTTCCATCAACTTTAGACCCTCTTCCCATATGTGGTCTATAATAGGGATGGTATGAGTTTTCCGTTGCGGTAAGTCCTTAAAATCATACAAAAAGCATTCCGTTTGTTGCGCCTCGAGTGTTAAGTGGAACCTTTTCGCTGCACGAACCATAAGGTTATGGAAACTCGCGATATCCACTGGTGGCGAAGTTCTTGGTGATGCCGGAGGAGTAGAGGGTGTCTGTGCCCTATATTTGTCCCATTCCTGCATTTCATCATCAGTGTCATTATCCCCAGTGTTATGAGGAGTTTGATTCTCATTATCAGTATCATGAGAAGCACCCAAAGGAGACGTAGGCGCGACAGGCGCCGGAGCTTGAGGCCTAGGTGCTGGAGACTGTGGTCGAGGTGCTGGAGACGGAGGTCGAGGAGCTGGAGACTGAGACCGGTGCACTTGAGGTGCCGGGGAAGGAGGCAACGACGGTGGAAACCTACGATTGTAGTCATCCAGCATATGTTGTAGGTTTTGCACCAATGACAGAGGAATTTGCGTAACCTGTTCGTAAGTTGGTGGTTGTGATCTATCTATTGGAAAAAGTACATTCCCATCTTCGACGTTATTATCCACATCCTCATCCTCGTCACTGTAGTCTTGACATTTAATGTGTAATTCAGAAGGACTGGATGCTGGTTCATAAGTCTGATCCATTTCAGAATCATTTCCGGACTCCTCTTCTCCAGACTGAAACAATTTTTCCGGAGGCTGAGATCCACTCCTTACTGGACTTAACTGTATGAGTGGGACAGTCTTGAGAGACGAGGCAGTAACCACTTTGAAGGTGGTAGTAGTCTGTAGGGGTTGGTGCGTCGTCAACGAGCCCGTCGACGAAATTTCCAAAGCCTTAGCACCCCCTGGTTGTTTTTGCGTCGTCGCCGCAGAAGCCGGCGTAGGAATTAACAGCTTAGGCTTGGTCGACGAAGATTTTTTGGTTGTCGACGAGGTTGCATTCTTCGCCGTCGACGATGAAGCTGTCGACGACGAGATAGTAGCCGTCGACGGAGCAGTCGTCGACGGGGTGGTCACCGTCGACGGAGATGTGATCGTCGACGGGACAGTCGTCGACGAGGAAGATCCCGTCGTCGGAACAGGCGTCGATGACGATGGCATGCTCTTCGTCGACGGAGGAACCGTCGACGGGAGGCGCGTCGACGATGATTTCTTCGTCGACGGTTTGATCGATGAGATCATAATGATAGACGAGATGGGTCTCACCTCTTGGCTGCTCGTCGACGAGATGGTCGTCGTCGTTGCAGAGCTGGTCGACATGGAAGAAGTAGTCGTCGACGTTGAAACTGCCAAAACGGACTTCGTAGACGCTAAAGACGTCGACGGACGCGTCGACGAGCCAATGCCCGTTTTTGAAGAGGGCATAGTCTTGGGTCTAGACGCCAGAGAGCCAGGTCCCGTAGGCGCGCCCTGAAGCAAGTCCTGTGGGGCGACATCCTTGAAAGAACCCAACTTTCTACTCTTTTTAAGAAAAGGAGAGGGAACTTCAGTCTCAGACCCACGCTTCTGAGAGGATTTTGAAAATCCAGATGACACTCTCAGCATTGGAAACCACATTCTCAGATGTTTTTAACTTCTGTAGCCACAGAAGGAGACGGGCCTCTCTATCCCTCAATGTCTTAGGGGGAAAAGTGCGACAGAACTTGCAGGTAGAGGCAATGTGGTCCGGATAAAGACAGTAAATACACTTACTGTGTGGATCCTCATGAAAAAGGCGCAATTTACCACAGGATGGACAAGCCTTGAACAAAGTTTTCTTAGTAGAAGACATCTCTGAAGAAAAATAGGTAGAAACTGGAAAAAACTGAGCAGAGCTCAGGGAGACTCCCTTCACACGACGTGCGGTAGAAAATCTGAGGACTGGGGCTTCTGAGGAGAAGGTTCTAGAGGAGGCTACAGCCTGATTGGCTGGAATGTGGACCAACACATAATGACTCTAATATGTTACTAAAGTGAATTCTCCCTTGGGCGTTTCAATGGGCCTATTCCGTTCTATGGTACTTTTTCAGGTTTACATTTCTATTGCATTATATGTATGTATTTTTTATTTATGATATTTCTCATGTATACATGCATATATATTACTGCTATTTATGTACCGTGGGACTCCCACTTTGACGACGGGGAATATTCAAGCATGTGAATCTATGAAAGACACCCCTAATACTGGAGAACCTTCTCCTTGTGATAGGGGAACACGTTGGATCGCCCCTTTCTGAAGCATTTGTTGAGCTTCTAATTGCAGAAGGTTTAGATGTTTCGAAGTAGTGGCGTGGGGAGCTCTTGTAGGTGGATATTCCTGGAATTCTAGCGTATGCCCATGTTGGATGATGTTCAATACCCACTGATCCGATGTTATTTCTTCCCTGCTGCTCAGATGTCGAGTTATCCTGCTGCCCACTGGAGACCCATGGAGCGGAGGAACAGTCGGCAGAGTCAGGAGGCCGCTATTGACGATTGCCAGCGTCTTTTCCCTGACACGATATCCACGAGAGATTGTGACTGCCGCTGATAATACTGATTGCCGTACTGAGGTCTGTACGACTGCGACTGCTGCGAGTACCGTTGCTGTTGATAGCCACCTCTTGGCGAAGTGAAGCCTCTTCCTCTTGCCCCACGGAACGGTGTTTTCCTATATTGTAGGGTACCAAGAGCCCTAGCTGTCTCTGTGTCCTTTTTTATCCCCTGCAGGGTGTCATCGACATGTTTCCCAAATAACATGTCCCCATCAAAGGGTAAGTTCAGAATCTTATTTTGAACTTCCGGCCGGAAGTAAGTCGCTCGCAGTCAACCCTGCCTTCTAAGAACAGCCGCGCTACCCAGAGCACGGAACGAAGTGGTTGCGATGTCCATTGCGCAGTCTATCATTTCTGAAGAAGAACGTTGTCCCTCTTCCAGAAGTTTTATTGCTTCGGCCTTAGGGTCATCCGCCAATAGGTCTATATAGGCTGCGACATCACTCCACATCTGGCAGTCGTACCTCGCTAGAATAGCCAAGGCATTGGCCGCCCGGACCAGCAAGCTCGCCATTGATGAAAAATGCTTCCCAGCGTTGTCTAACCTTCTACCCTCCTTGTCTGGTGGAGCTGTGAGGGTGGCCGAAGGATTCCGCGATTTCTTCTGCGCTGCTTGCGATATGACTGAGTCTGGTCTTGGTTGCCCAGTCAAGCAGGCGGGACTGTCATCAGGAGCTTTATACTTTTTTTCTAGGGGCGGTAGAGTTGGAATGACCGTCGCCGGGGCCTGCATTACCTTCTTTCCTTCTTCCCATATATGTTCTACAATGGGAATCGAACGCACTGCCTTACGGTAAGCCTCTTTAAAATCGTACAAAAAACAATCCGTAGATGTTGTAGGCATGGCCAGTTTAAAGCGTGCCGTGGCTCTCTCCATTAAGCTGAAGAAACCTCCCAAATCCGCCGGAGGTGAATCTATTGGGTCAGGCACCGGGGAAGCCGAATCCGGAATAATATACTGGTTCCATTCACTATCCGGGTTTTGATCACGGTTGTCACCTGCTCCATCCTCATCCGAGGTGTCATCCTGGTCTGGTGTCTGCCGAGGATATCCCCCTCTTCTTCCACCTGTGCCGGAGGCACCGACTGAGTTGCCACCACCTGTGGCTGAACTTGCGCCTGACCTTCCACTGGCCTCGACCCTTGTCTGCTCCTATATTCCTCCAGCATTGCTCTTAAGTCCGTCAAGAGACTCATAGGCATAGTAACCGTGCCCTGCTGTACCTGGGCTTGTTGATATGCGACTTGATCTTGCTGTCCCTGTTCTTGCTGGTAATAATACCCATCTTCTTCCTCAGAATCATGGTATTTAAGATGCAACTGTGATGGACTATATGCATCTCCATACATCTCATTCTCCTCCTCAGAGTAGTCCTGTTCGTCCAATAACAGGGCTGGGGGCAATGGAGTCACCTTTCTAGGTGATGTCATATCAGGCGTTATCCTCCTCTTCCTAGTGCCTTCTCTTGCACCTGCCGTCGACGGCGTCATAAATGTCCCCACCATATCTGGTGCCATCGTCGACGGGGCCGTCGACAAGATTATCTTCGTCGTCGACTGACTTGTCATCGTCGACGGGATCGTCTACGGAATCGTCATCGTCGACGGGCTCGACATCGTCAACGAGATTGTCATCGTCGACGCGATTGCCACCGTCGACGGAATTGTCGTCGTCGACAGGATTGTCTTCGTCGACGAGGTGGTAACCGTCGACGTCGTTATCGTCGTCGCTGCCGTCGTCGACCCAGTCTTCGTCGACGGCATCGTCGTCGAAGTCTTCGTCGACGTCTTCGTCGTCTTCGACGTCGCGGGAAGGCTCATCGACGGATGAGGAGACAAAGTCACTGAAGAGGCCTTGGAGCCTTTTTTAACCACTGTTGGAGCTTCTACAGTTGGTTTCTTGAAGGACTTAGAAACTTTATCCTGATGTGAAGGCCCAGCCGAGCCCTCATCAAGTTTTGCCTTCTGCACCTGAGGTGCTTGCCTCTCCCTCTCCTTTATACTTCCGTGAGGAGATTCGCCAGGCTCAGGCTTGCCAGACCTATCAGAGGTCCCACGCACAGCCTTAGAGGGGGGTTCAGATGATACCTCCACAGATGATCTACCCCTCTTTAGAGATGTTTTGGAAGACGTAGACCTGGAATACTCCTCATCACTTGATACCAGAACATCTTTCTTTTCCAACTTCCTAGGCCAAATTAGTAGTCTTCCCTCACGATGCCGGAGGGTCTTTACAGACATCATCCTGCATATCTTACACTCCTCTGCCTTATGGTCAGGGTATAAACAATATATACAGTCCTTGTGTTTGTCTTCGACATAAAGTCGTTTTTTACCACAACTGACACAAGGCCTGAACAGGCTCTTCTTTTCCTTATCAGCCATAGATGAAATTTAAACAAATCCTACAGAAAAACTGTTTAAATAATACCTCAAAGTAGAAGTTAGAGCAGAGCTCTAAGGAGACTCCCTGTCACCAACGGTGCGGTAGAAAATCTGAGGCTCTGAGCTTTCTCAGGAAGGTTCCACAGGGTGAGGCTAATCTGATTGGTTGCTGATGTAAGTTTGGGTCTTTTTACATAAGGACACCTATAGGCTACAAAATGTAATGAGGCCTAGGCCTAATTTTTACTTTTTTGCACCTATTAGGGTGTATTTACCTAGGTATATATATATATATATATATATATATATATACTTATACATACATATATATATAATTACCGAGGCTCCCATTCCGACGACGGGGAATGATACAAGCAATGGGAATCTATGAAAGTTCCAATACTGGAGTAAACACACAGAACCACACACACATAAATACACACAACCACACACAACCACACACACAAATAAATACACACAACCACACCTAACCACACACAACCACACACACCCACACCTAAACACAAACACACACAACCACACACACATAAATACACACAACCACACCTAATCACACAAACACACACAATCACACACAATCACACACACGCACAACCACACGCACAACCACACACATATAAATACACACAACCACACCTAACCACAAACACACACAACCACACACAACCACGCACACAACCACACGCACAACTACACGCACAACCACACACACACAACCACACACACACACAACAACACACACACAACCACAAGAACACACGAACCACAAGCACACACCCACAACCACACACACACATAAATACACCTAACCACACACACACACACAACCACACATACACGTGTTACCATCCTTGTGGGGACTATGTGTTTTCACCAGCCTTGTGGGGACTAACCCTTCCCAATGTTTTAAAAATATACCAATAACAGAAAAATGTTAAGAAAAAATTCATAATACAGGATCCTGCTTCAATTTTACAAATATGTTGTTATTTAGTCACGCGCACAGAACCATCATTGTGGGGACTTGGACATGTGTTACCATCCTTGTGGGGACCTACTCAATAATTCTCATTTCTGATTGAATACACTCATTATCTAATAGATAAATGCTATTTTTCAGTGCCATACATGCATAACATGATACTTTAGTCAAATTTGAATAGGTCACTATGTCTTAGGTGCACCTAGAACAGAGATTTGTCTAATAATGCATTTTACAGTAGAAAATGATCATATATATAAAGTGCATTGACAGGGATTCACGGATGTTTAGCCTATTACTGAGTGCACACAAACATTAAGGAATATGAAAACAACACATAGTTAAATTAATTTAGAGGCTTAAGATCCTGCAATGGGGCCAGATGGCAAAACCAAGTTGCCATCTGACCACCTAGTTGTTTTTCAACCTCACCAATTGGCACCATCTACGTATGGCTGTGCATTAATAGTCCCCAAAGAGATTGCATGATATTATAATAATATTCTAGAGCTGACAGAGTAAGTGTATGAAGATGATAATTTTCAAGCCCCCACAGAGATATTGCATGATTAGATTGATGCCCAAGTCCCTACAGATATTGTGGTTTTGGTGTACGATGATAGTCATGCTGCAGTTCATGCAGAAATAACACTATTACAGTAATGCATAGGTACCACAGAGGTAGTTTGTGATTATAGGAATGCCCAGGTCTCCACAGAGATAGTGTGGTATTATAGCCATGTTCAAATCCCCACAGAGATAGTGTGTGATCATATTCACGTTCAAGTCCCCACAGAGATAGTGTGTGATCATAGTAATGTTCAAGTCCCCACAGAGATAGTGTGATCATATTCACGTTCAAGTCCCCACAGAGATAGTGTGTGATCATAGTAATGTTCAAGTCCCCACAGAGCTAGTGTGTGATCATAGTAATGTTCAAGTCCCCACAGAGATAGTGTGTGATCATAGTAATGTTCAAGTCCCCACAGAGATATTGTGTGGTCATAGTAATGTTCAAGTCCCCACAGAGATAGTGTGTGATGATAGTGTGTGATAATAGTCATGTTCCAGTCCCCACTGAGATAGTGTGTTACTATAGGAATGCCCGGACCCCCACAGAGATAGTGTGTGATTATAACCATATTTAAGTCCCACATAGAGAGTATTATGATAGTGTTGTTCAAGTGTTGTAGAGAAAGTGTTCGATGAGTCATTCTGATATTCATTCAGAATTCGTATAGCGCTTAATTATAGTCACTCTCAAGACCCCGTTGACAAAATGTGTGATTATATATCATGTTCAAGTCCCCTCAGATATAGTGTGTGATTATTGTTATGTTACATCTCCGCAGAGATAGTATGTGATTACAGTCATGTTCAGGGCCCCACATAGAGAGTGTTATAACAATGATGCTGAGGTGCTTGCTGTTATAACAGTCATGCTGAGGCTCCTGCAGAGGTAGTATGTGATAATAATGTTCCCTAGGTGCCTGCTCAGGTAGTGTGTATTACAGTCATGTTCAAGTGAAGTTGAGATATGTTGTGATTATACTGAAGCTTAGGTCCCCAAAGCGATAGTGCATGATTAGGGAGGCCCACTAAGATGGTGATTATTGACCTATAGAGAAAGTGTGTGATACATGTTAAGTTCCAATCCCTCTAAAGACAGTCTGTTATGATATACATGTTGATGTCCCTGAAGAGATAGTATGTGATGACAGTCATATTCAAGTCCCATAAAGTTAAAGTATATTGAACCCACGTCCCCACAGAGATAGAGTGCAATTATAGACATGCCAGGTCCCCATAGAGATATGTGTGATGAAATTCATGTTCAATTACTAAAAGATAGCACTTGATTGATTATATTGATGCCTAGGTCCCCACAGATATAGTGTGCGATTATAGTGATGTCCAGGTCCCCACAGAGATAGTGTGTGATTATAAGGATGCCCAGGTCCCCACAGAGATAGTGTGTGATTATAGGGATGCCCAGGTCCTCACAGAGATAGTGTGTGACTACAGGGAAACCGGGTCCCCACAGAGATAGTGTGTGTTTATATGGATGGCAGGTCCCCACAGAGATAGTGTTTGTTTATGGGGATGGCAGGTCCCCATAGAAATACTGTGTGTTTATAGGGATGGCAGATCCCCATAAAGATATGTGTGATGATAGTTATGTTCAATTACTCAAAGATAGCGTTTGATTGGTTATATTGATGCCCAGGTCCCCACAGAGATAGTGTGTGTTTATGGGGATGGCAGGTCCCCACAGAGATAGTGTGTGATTATAGGGGTGCTAGGTCCCCACAGAGATAGTCTATAATTATAGAGATGTCAAGCTCCCCACAGTGATAGTGTGTAATTATAGAAATATCCAGGTCCTCACGGAGTTGGTGTGTGATTATAGCGTTACCACAGTCCCCGCAGAAATAGTGTGTGATGACAGTCTTGTTCAATTCCCCACAAAGGTAGTGTTTGATTGATTATATCGATATCCATGACCCCACTGAGATAGTGTGTGATTATAGACTTGTTCAAGTCCCCACAGAGATAGTATGTCTCCACAGTGATGTCTGTGATTATAGGTTTTAGGAAGACTTAAACAGATAGTCATAATCTAGTGGTTTAGCAAACTAATGTAGCCACTTCAACAGTGACAGCTGCTCCACTAAGGTGGAAGAGCGTCGCCCCACTGCTTTAAAGCAGGGCAATGGAAAAAAGGAAATGATAATAATGGACCGGATTATCATTTTATTTTTAGTATTCCAGTTGACATGGTGTTTCTGGTTGGCTAGGGTATGCAGGTATGGTAGGGCAGAACCCATCAGTCTAGTAAGGGTAAGATAGTAACACATCAAAGACAACCCCTGGCAGAGCAGTCAGGCTTATCCCAGAGGCAATGTCTAAAGCGTTTGCACAACGCACTCACACAACAGTGACACTTTAGGCACACCATAAAAAGCGACTCCACACAAGGTTACATAAAAATATCTTTTGTATTATTTATTTTTAAAAAGTTAGACCACAATCACATAAATCACTGTGCCACTAGGCACTTTGTCATGACATCACATAGTCATACACCACTTTTGCCAATTGGATAATTGTCATAATTAACAATGTTAGTGAACTTTAGTAAATACTTATAAGTGAACACCACACTGAAAACATAAGGCCTAACATTACAGTTAGTGCAATCAAGACAATAACGATTAGTTGAACATGTTTCCGCTTGAGCCGGTGTCACCAGTCTGACAGGGCAATCTTTTAAGATAGTTGCTTCCAGCTTTGTTAACACCCAACTACATCCCCTCTACATCCCCTGCCTCCATCTACATGAAAATGCTCCTCTGGTTCCCGTAGAAACAGGGAAAATGCCAGGAATTACAGAGACACCCTACGGGGCAAAAAACGCCAAAAGATCTCCTGCCTGCACAACGGGGAGAGAGCACAGTCTATGGGTGCTTGTGCTCACCAGCGTGATAGGGCCACTGGCCTGCACTCTCTGCAGGGAAACACTACCGGTTTCCATGGAAGCAGGGGAATGACGGAAGTACAGGGGTGATCTGCGGGGTAAGGAAACACCAAAGGATCTTACTCCTGGAGATCAGCCCAGTGGGAGGTCTGTTTGTTGGTGCGAGCACACTATCCCTGGGTGCTCGCACTATCTAGCGTGATGGGTCCACCTGCCCCCACTATTCACAACAACGGGGCCAGAAGCCAAGGGGAGCCAAATGCCTCCGGTACAGCTCCGTAGTGTGGCATGGGTACGAATCTCTTCATGTTTCGCTGCAAGCGGCCTGGTGCAGCTGGGAGGCTCTTGCCTTCCTTAGCAATGCCCGCACCCAGGGGCTCACATCGGCCACCTAGGGTCTCACATCGGCTGCGTGTGGAAGCATCTGAATGGACACGTGAGGCTCTGGTCACTTCCGGGTGCGGCTGGGCCACATCTTCTGACAGCCAAGGGAACTCCCGGGCCGATATTCCTTGCTGCTTGGGCATGACCTCGCAGCCATGTAGCAGAGCCCCGGCTGCTGGCTCACATAAACAAAGGCAAGCAATACGAGAGGGAGAGCGTTTTGTTCCGTTCACCTCCTCCTTCTCAATGTTCAGGCCCTAGATGAGGGAGCTGTGCTGCCCATGCTGCAGGGTAAAAGCGCTCCTGTATGGGGTTAGCACAAATTGAGCCAACTCCTTGGGCAACAGAATTGAAAACGCTTACCACGCGCTATTAGCAAACAGGGAGGCAAGCACTACCTCGTCCCTGGAGACACTGGGACAGAGAACAGGGCACAGGCTGGCTAGCACGGAAGGTTCCTTAGCAGAGAGGCAGTCACTTCAGCCACCCAGCAGGCAGCAGGTTAGTTTCACAAGAAGGTATTCACAAACGGCGGTTCCTCCTGGCACACAGCAGTCATTGGGTACGTGCCCCACATAGTGTCTTTTTATTTTCATGGGGTCATAGCCCCTGTATTTATAGTGCCAAAGTCTTTGTTCTGAGGGAACTTCAACCACATATTAGAAGTGCACAACACTGCCGTTCATATTGAAAGCCTTGGCACCAGACACACCACAGGGGGTGGAGCCATTATTTTGGAAGGTAGGCACAGACCTATTCAGATGCATGTGCAACTCCTCCCACCACACCAAATGAAGACCAGGCCTATTCAGGTGCAAGGAAAACTCCCCCTGCCACTCTAAATTCAGGAAAGGTCTATTCAGCCTAGCACTGAGTCACCCGGGCAGGACACACCTCAACTACCCCAGGGACTAGAGTGAATGCACATCCCTTCTCTGTCAGTCAAAACCAAACAGTCAATACACATCAGGCAGGCGCAAAAACTCATAAGCACACAGAAATACCCACTTCTAAAAGTGGTGTTTCTAACTCTGTTTTCACCAATAAGCAGGATTTATCACTAGCATGCCTGCCTGCTATGGGCCCCCAATGTTAAAAACTGCCTGCCTTTCCGTGGTGGCATTGCCGCCACGGAAAGGCACATCCCAGCCTGCATACAAATATGGATGACGGTGTCTACCAGACACCGCCACCATATAAACTGCTTTTCCACCCTGTAGGCAATCGGGTGGATTGCCTACCTGTGGAAAACCGGCGGACAGTATTCCCATTCGCTGGGGTCCCCCCTGCCATGGTAATGTGGCGGGGGAAGTTAGAGGCGGGCGGGGGTTTTTGGCGGGTGGATCGCCGCCGCCATACGGGCAGTGGCGATCCACCCGTTATCATAATGAGCCCCTTAATATTCCCTTGCCACGCAAAAAACCCATACCCACCCTAAGCCCTAAGAAATCCCTTACGATCCAAAAACTCATACCCACCCTAACCCTGAAAAATCCTTTGTCACGCAAAAACCTATATTCACTATAAACCATAAAATATACCTTGCTACCCAAAAACCTATACTCACCCTAAACTATAAAAAAATAGATTGCCACCTAAAATCCCATACCCATCCTAAACCCCCAATATTCCCTTGGCACCAAAAAACCCCAAACCCATCATCAACCCTAAGGCACAACTTAGAATCCAAAAACCCATAACCGCCCTAAACCCAAAAAATCCATTATCACCCAAAAACTCATACCCACCCTAAACCATAAAATTTCCCTTGCCCCCAAAATCCCACACCCACAATAAACCTTAAAAATTCCCTTCTGACACAAAAACCCATACTTTACTTAAACCCTACAAAATCCCTTGCCACCAAAATCTTAAACCCGTCCTAAACGCTAAAAATCCCCATCAAACTCACAAAACCCATAACCACCCATAACGCTAACAATCCCTTACCACTCAAAAACTACACCCACTCTAACCACCAATAATTCACTTGCCACCCAAATACCCATTCCCACCATAAAAAATCCCTTGAGTCCCAAAAACCCATCCAAACACTAAAACCTAAATTATTCATTACCACCCAAAAAAACCATTTCAGCCCTAAACCCTAGATGTTCCCTTGCCACCCAAAACCCAAGCCCAGCGTAAACCCTATAAAAGCCTTACCACTCCAAAATCCATACCCACCCTAAACGCTAAAAATTCCCCTATCACCCAAACACCCATACCCACCAGAAACCATAACATTTCCCTTGCCCCCCAAAAATCCATCCCACGCTAAACCTTAAAACAGCTCTTATCACCCAAAAACCCATATCTACCCTAAGGCAAACCTTACAACCAAAAAACCCATAATCACCCTAAAAATTCCTTATCACCCAAAAACTCATGCCCACCCTAACCTTAAAAATTCCCTTGCCACCCAAAAACCCACACCCATCCTAAATGCTAAAAATTCCATTGCCACCCAAAAACCCATACCCACCTTAAATCCTAAATAAATCCCTAACAACCGAAAACCTACACTGACTGTAATCCCTAAAAATTCCCTTGCCACCCAACAACCCCATACTCACCATAAACACAAAATGTTCCCTTGCCACCTAAAAACCCATAACTACCCTAAAAAAAACCTTACCACACAAATATACCCACACCCACCCTAAACCCTAAAAATTCCCTTGCCACCCAAAAACTCATACCCACCGAAAAACCCATACAAACTATAAACCCTAAAAAAATCACTACAACCCAAAAAAAAACACACACTAAAGCCTAAAGGTTCCCTTGCCACCCAAAACCCCTACCCACCCTAAAAACTAAAAAATCCCTTACCAACCAAAAACCCACAAGGACACACCCAACCTGAGCTCTAGAAAATCCCTTGCCACCAAAAATCCCACACCCACCCTAAACGCTAGCAAATCCCTTGCCACCCAAAAACCCATACAAACACTAAACCCTAGATGATTCATTACCAACCAAAAACCCATACCCACTCTAAACCTTAAAAAATCCCCTACCACCCAAAAATCCATACCCATACAAAACCCCAAAAATGAATTTGCCACCCAAAAATCTATACCCACCCTAAACTCTGCAAAATTCCCTTGCCACCTAAAAACCCTTTCCTGCCCAAAACCCTAAAAATGCCCTTGCCACCCAAAAAACCCATTCCCACCCTAAACCCTAAGAAATCCCTTACAACCAAAAAACCCATACCCACCCTAACCCTAAAAATGCCTTTGCCACCCAAAAGCCCATACTCATCCTAAACCCTAAAAATTCCCTTGCAGCCCAAAAACCCATACCCACCCTAAACCCTAAGAAATCCCCTACCACCCAAAAATCCATACCCATCCAAAACCCCATAAATGCCCTTGCCACCCAAAAAACCCATTCCCACCCTAAACCCTAAGAAATCCCTTACAGCCCAAAACCCCATACCCACCCCAACCCTAAAAAGGCCTTTGCCACCCAAAAGCCTATACCCATCCTAAACCCTAAAAATTCCCTTGCAGCCCAAAAACCCATACCCACCCTAAACACTAAAAAAGCCCTTACCTCCTAAAAACATATACTCACCATGAACCATAAAAAATACCTTGCCAACCAAAATCCCACGCCCACCCTAAACCCTCAATATTCTCTTGGCACCCAAAAACCCATAACCACCCTCAACCCTAAAGATTCATTATCGCCCAAAAACTCATACCCACCCTAAACCCTAAAGATTAATTATCACCCAAAAACTCATACCCATCCTAAACCATAACTTTCCCTTGCCCCCATAAACCCGCTGCCACCCTAAACCTTAAAAATTCCCTTCAAACCCGTACCTACCCGAAACTCTAAAAATCCCTTTCCTCTCAAAAACCTACCCCTACCTTAAACCCAAAAATGTAACTTGCCACCCAAAACCCCATACCCACCATCAAAAATCCCTTGCCCCCAAAACCCATGCAAACACTAAACCCTAAAAAAAATTTTACCACCCAAAAAACCCATATCAGCCCTAAACTCTATATGTTCCCTTGCCACCCAAAACCCATGCCCACCCTAAACCCTAAAAAATCCCTTTGCACCCAAAAACTGACACCAGACCTAAACCTTAAAAATTCCCTTGCGACCCAAAAACCCATACATCCAGTAAAATCTACAAAATCCTTTGCACCAAAAATCCTACACCCACCCTAAACAATAAAAAAATTCCCTTGCCACCCAAAAACCCATACCCAGCCTAAACCCTAAAACATCCCTTACCACCTGAAAATCGATACCCACCCTAAATGCTAAAAATTCCCCGATCACCCGAACACCCATACCTACCTGAAACCATAACATTTCCCTTGCCCTCAAAAATCCACACCCACAGTAAGCCTTAAAAAAAGCACTTTTTGCCTAATAAGCTATACTCACGCTAAAACCTAAAAAATACCTTACCAGCCAAAAACCCATACCTACCCTAAACCCTAAAAATTCCCTTGTCACCCAAAAAACCATATCTACCCCACACACTAAGGCAAACCTTACAACTAAAAAACCCATAATCACCCTAAACCCTAAAAATTCCTTATCACCCAAAAACCCAAGCCCACCTTAAACCTTAAAAACGCCCTTGCCACCCAAAAGCCCACACCCATCCTAAATGCTGAAAATTCCATTGCCAACCAAAAATCCATACCCACAGTAAACCCCAAATAAATCCCTTACTAACCAAAAACCTATACCCACCCTAAACCCTAAATAATCCCTTGCCACCTAAAAAACCATACCCACCCTAAAGAATCCCTCGCCACCAAAAAAACCAATACAAACAATAAACCCTAAGTAATTCATTAACACCCAAAAACCCACACCCACCCTAAACAATTCTGTACCACTTAAAAACCTACACCCATCTTAAACTCTAAAAATTCACTTGCCAACCAAAAACGCATACCCACTCCACACCCTAAAAAATCCCTTCCCACCCAAAAACCCACACCCACCCTAAAAAATCCCTTGCCACCCAAAATCCCATACAAACCCTAAACCCTAAAAGATTAATCACCATCCAAAAACCCATACCCACACAAAACCCATGTCCACCCTAAACCTTTAAAAAAACCTTACCATGGAAATACTCATGCACACCCTAAGCCCTAAAAAATACCTTACCACCCAAAATCCTATACCAACCCTAAGCCCTAAAAATTCCCTTCCAACCTAAAACCCACACCCACCCAAAACCCCAAGAATTCCCTTACCACCCAAAAACCCATACCCTCCCTAAACCTTAAAAAAATCTCTTACCACCCTAAAACCCATAAACACCCTAAACACTAAAGGTTCCCTTGCAATTCAAAACCCATACACCATAAAACCTAAACAATCCCCAATCACCCAAAAAACCATACTCATCCTAAATTCTAAAAAATCCCTTACCACCCAAAATCTATATTTACCCGAAACCCTAAAAAATGTAGCACCACTCAATAGTCCAAGCCCACCTTATACCTTAAAAGAACCACCACTGCTTTCCTCCACGGGTAACTACAAGGTATGGTTGCTTCCCTGTGAGCCTATCACCATGAGTCTTTCTATGTATGCCACTACAGTACTAGGTATAAGAGATGCTGCAACAATAGTTGGCTATTTATTTATTTATTTATTTAATGCAATTTTTAGAGCGCAACAAATACCCATACGGGTGTCTCGGCGCTATTGTTACAGATACTCACTTCTTGTAAGGGGAAAAAATTTAGGATGAAAACAACCAGGTTTTGAGGCTTTTTCTGAATTTTAGTAGCGTAGGGGCGGTTTTAATGTGGAGTGGCAAAGTGTTCCACAGTTTGGCAGTTGCGATGGTGAAGCATCTGTCTCCCCAGTTGGTTTTTCTTGTCCGTGGGACTTTCAGCAGGTGGGCTGAAGCTGATCGTAATGTCCTCGGATGTTCCACTGGACAGAGGGCTTTTTTTAGGAACATTGGTCCGGAATTGTTCAGGGTTTTATAGGCTATGCAAAGAGCCTTAAAGTTGATTCGGCTCCTGATAGGAAGCCAGTGTAGCTTTTTGATGTAAGGGGAGGTTGAGGTGAATTTGGGAATGGATAGTAGAATTCTGTCCGCGGCATTTTGCACAGTCTGGAGCTTATTTAGTACCTTTTCCTGTACGTTCAGCAGTAGGGAGTTGCAGTAATCGGTTCTAGAGAACACTAAGGTACTGATCAATGTTTTGCCTGCGGATTGCGGCAGGTAAGGGAGTAGTTTTCTTATTCTTTTTAGGATGTAAAAAGCAGAGGATACCACAGCATTGGCATGCTGGAGGAAAGTCAACTTGTTGTCGAAAGTGACTCCCAAATTTCGCACCTTGACTACTGGCTGGGGGGGTGTACCCAACTGGGATGGCCACCACTGGGGGGACCAGGCCGGCTGCAAGTTCCCGAATGTCATCACCTCTGTTTTATCGGAATTCAGTTGAGGCAGTTTGATGACATCCAGGAGCTTATCGCCTTCATCCCCTCTTGGAAATTGGCTGCGATAGATGTTCCGTCATTGTGCACCGATAGCACTAATTGGGTGTCATCAGCGTACGTTGTGAGGGCAATTCCGTGTGATTTTATCACCCTCGCTAAGTCCGATACATAGATATTAAAAAGTGTCGGACTTAGCGAGGAGCCCTGTGGAACTCCGCAGGGGAGGGAGAAGGTCTGGGAGGTGAAGTTACCCATCTTGACTGTCTGGGGGCGGTTGGCCAAAAATGAAGCAATGAGGTCTTTGGCCTTGCCTCAGAGTAACATGATCGACCGTGTCAAATGCAGCGGAAAGGTCCAATAGTATTAGCACCGCTGCTCCTCCCTTGTCCATCGTTGCTCTGATTTCATCTGCGGCTTTGAGGAGTGCTGTTTCCGTTCCGTGCCCCTGCCTAAAGCCGAACTGGGTGTCATTGAGAAGGTCGTTATCATTGATGTATTTTGAAAGTTGGGTATTCATTACCTTTTCGAAGATCTTGGCTGGAAAGGGGAGACAGGCGATGGGTCTATAGCTAGCAGGAAGAAGAGGGTCCAACGCTATAGTGTGCATCTATTGTCAGTCACTACTACTTCCCATGTTGCACTTGTTTAATGTGATGGAAACTTCACTGCTAAAGTTAGGAGAGTCTCAAAAGTGTGTCATTCTGAAAATTGGGTTTTGGTTCTGAAATGTTTGGGCTGTACCGTCTTACTCCTCCAATGTGCTTCTGTTGAGTAGGTAATCAGCTTAAACTGCTGTAACATGAGCTGCACATGTTTTTGTCTGAGGAAAATATGTTTTTCTGCTGTTTGCTCTTAATCTGAATGTGGGTTAGGAAAGCTTGCATTTCTACTTACCACACTGTAAATTCTGTGTGTGGGTGTGAGATGCTTACAGAGCTGCTGCCTACTGCCTGATGCCTGATCTGCGTGTATTAGGGAAGTGTGTACTCCTTGCGCTTGAGGAAAAGTGTCCTAGTTCTTGTGTCTATAATGTGTACATTCAAGGTTTCACTATGTATGGCCATGCTATACATGCCCTATGTGTGAAAGTAAGTTTGTACTACTATTGTCTGTATTGTACCTGTTGCATATCCGAGTGACTCTTCCACTACTGCTGCAATGGTGTACCTGTTCGATGTGTGTTGTAGAAGTTAGGGAAAACGTTTTCATTATATAAACTTCAAGGCCATTTGGTTGGTCCATAATTGTACTATATAAGCTGTAAGAAAGAAAGGTTGACGCTGTAAGACGGTGCCTTGTGTGTATTGTCACAAAGCACATGCGTGAGGTATAAATGCACCTTTATGGCAACTTGCCTTTCCGAAAATGGAATATCCACTATGCTCCAGGAGCGAAGGGGAGTTTTAATGATAATATTTAATGTAAGTATAGATGTCAGGGAGCAAGCATCTGTGTCTAACCAGTGTGTGTCCAAGTCATCTGAGTGGGCTGATAATGATTCTTCTAGCATATTAATGAATAGGTCTGATTGAATTTTGCACAAGAGGATATCATGTTTGGAGTGGTTCTGGAGGTGTGCTCAGGGAATCGGAGTTTAAAGTCAAATAGGAGTGCACAGTGGCCGGTCCAGGCTAAGGGAAAAGTATTGACATTGCCCCAAGAGTGGTTGTTGGTCAGGATACCATCTAAAGTATGTCATGCCATATGAGTAGGGCCTTCCACCGGTTGAGATAGGCCAAGAGATTAAATAGTTTGGAAAAGTGCTGCTATGTCGGTATCTGACAGGGCATCGAGGTGGGCGCAGACAGGAGCAGAAGGGCTTGACTTAGGTGTTCCTTTGGCCAGCAGCACGGACACGCTTTGCTTCCCAGTAAGTAGCCTGCCATAGTCAGGGGGCTTGGCAAGAGGCTCGGCTAGTGGAAAATGAAAACATAAAATGAGTAAAAAGGGGTAAACCCTTTGAGTATGACGCCCATGCTGTACTGGGAGCCAGGCACCTCCCAAAAGATGGCAGCCAAAATGGTCTAGAAGGAAAGGAAACAGTGGAGGGTTCCTCTTCGTGCAGAGGAGCTGTGCTGATGAGCTTTACTTTCTTGCCTTGACTGTGAGGTTTGAATGAGCAATAAATAGCTGAAAGTGCTAGGTCTTTGTAGGGCGCTATATCCCTTTTAGTGTATGGAAACTCACAACAGCATTGTAGTCTGGAATTACTTTAACTATTTTATACAGTGCAAACTTGACCCAAAGGTATTGGAGCACTTTACATGATTACCTGTTACATTACACAAGGTTACATCCCCTTTTTAGGTCGAACTTCCATCGACCTGTTATATCTCTTCTGTTGGGTTTGGCACACCCACCAATTGCCATTGGCTGCTATCTGGGTCACTTACAGATGCTGCTTGTTATTGGTGCATTTGCTAAAATGTCCCTCCTTTGTGGGCCTAGCTGCCTCACTGGCGATTTCACTAAGAGATCGTTTTGTTTGGCTATCATACTGTAAAGAGTGTGATGGCCTCTCCTCTCTACTCCCTCCCGTCTGATTTATTTATATATGTTTTTGCCTGCACTCAGCGCCGCTGCCCACATGCCTGAAATAAGATCAGCAACTGTGCATGTGTGTGCCTCACTCGTTAAAGTCATAGGTAAATATATAGCCGAGCTTTGGCGTTTCCCACCAGGTTTTCCTGGTGAGGAGGACACACGTTTAAAGTCTGATGAAATTACCCACCCACACTTTGAGCTTTTTCGCAGGTGTGCTTTGTGAGCCTGGGACTCAGTCAAGTGTAAATAAACACTTGCGCTCTGGGCTGTTCTTCCCCTCTGCCCTCCAGTAGCTGCTAAATGCATGGGCTGATGGAGGCCGCGGGTCCCATTAGATGCTGTCGGTGTTTGCTGGGTTACATAATGAGAACCACAATTCCCAGATAAGGGGAATACCGCCTCAATGATCCTGAGATAAGAACTTTTGTCAGCAGCCGTGTTGTGACCACCTCAGCAGTCGCAGGTAAAATGTGATGGATTGAAGCAGGACAGGGGCCTTTGCAGCAAATCACCAGCAGTCTGGAGCAATGGGCCATCTTCAGGTCTGTGGGGCTCACTCAAACCTGCACTGTCACTCAACAGGGGCGAATGGCTTGCCATATTTCACCCTCCCTGATACCCCAACTGCCTGTCATTTATCAATCCATCGATGAAAAGCCTGATGTCAGCAAGGCATCAGCATTCGTGGAGCACCCTTTTTGATGCTACCTTGCTAGACTGCATTTTGGAATGACGAAAGGTCGGAGCCCCTACAAGCGGAAAGCAATTTATTCCAACTGCCATATAGGGATGTATGTTGGGATGTTTTCCAGGGCGTTAAGTGGGAAAAAAACTGGGGGTGCTCTAAAAGGGACGTGGCAAATTTCTTAAAGGGGTGTGGCCTATCCGAGTTGGGGCGTGGTCTAAATCAAGTTAACTAGCATTGTGTGCTTAAGAAAATCATGAAGTCACATCAGCAAAGGATAATAAAATAGGCAAAAAAGTATATTTATTAAGTATAAGACATAAAATACCAAACACGTTAAAAAAAAATTGCTATTTCCAAACTTAGAATTTAAAAACCATCTTCACTAAAGGATGTGTTATTAAATTCTGAGTTCAGGCAGAGGTGCAACAAGAGCCAAATTTCGAGGGGGGTTAAAAAAAATTCAGTGGGGGCTGAATCTTTAAGCAAGAGTCAGAGTAGAGCTGCAGGAGCTCTTAGAAGGGGTGAGACAACAACAATTATTAATTATTATGCAAATTGGCTTTATAAAGCCCTGTGAAGTGCTCGGGTGCGGCTGTGTGTGTGCCCGGGGAGCATCTCATCCCAGGCTGCCACACACGACGGGGGGGTGCTGAAGCCCTTTGAGTCCAATGGGTATTGCGCGCCTAAGTTCCGGGATACCAGATTCCATATGTCTATCCTGCCGTTATGGGAAATTATGCAGGTAAACATGTCACACAGCATTCCCCATGTTATCCTATGGGCAAGATAGCCTTTCAATAGTGAAAAACGAAATTGGCAGTATTTCACTATCAAGACATGTTACCAACACTAGTAACACCAAACAAAAACCGGGACGTCTGCTCACCCTACCTTTGACCTTTGAGGTCCGAAAATAGAGCCCTCTTTCGAGGCCCTCCAAAAAAAAAATGGGGGGCTCAGCCCCCCACAGACTCCCCCCTCTTAAAGCCCTGATGTGAAAAACTACATATATGATTATTCCCTGACTGTAAAAGAAGAGGTAAGTTAAAAAAGGGTGCATTGGAATGTGACCATTGTAATTACCAGTGAATGAGATTCACTCAAGCATCCCATGTATCACTTTTTGTGCTGTTCAACTTGGAGGCCAGACCAGTTTTCAAAAGTATACAATTATATTATGCCCCTTGGTACGATATGGCCTTGTGATACTTATATGGATTTGTGAAGAAGAAGAAGGATAGCAACTATTGCATTTGGAGGAAGTGGCTTGAATCCACTTGAGTTACAGAAAACAAAATTGGAGCAGGATTGCAAATGCTTGTTTTTAAGGCTTCTGTATAGTAGTGATCTGGTTGGTCCCCTGAGATCGCGGGGAAGGAATTGGTCCAGTCGGTAAGCTTGTATAGCCTCTGCAACCATGCTGGTCCATTTGTTCTTGATCTGCTGAATGCCTCACCTGGTTTTGAGCGTGGCTGAAGGTGGCATGCAGCTCTACGCATTCGCCCACTGAGCTATCTTTCTAGTTTGTGAGCATTAGCATTTCTAATGCAGTTCTAAGCCATGCTGCGAGGTTTGCGCTGCCTAGGCCATATATTGTGGCAATATGGAGACATAATTCACATCTATGGAATACAGCATTTAGTTTCCATATGTATCGCCACATCAGGGGTTCGTAAGTGCTATATAAATAAAAAGCAGACAATAAAGACTACAGTACGGACCAGCTGACCATTTATACTTAGTGAACAGTTATTGTTTACTCTACCCATCAAGTCATAACCATAGCTTCAGGAGGAGAGATTAAAAATAATCTATTTACAGTTAATCAATCGGGACTTGTATAGCGTCTAATCAACCTCGAGGGTATCCAGGCGCTAAAGATGTGTTTAGAATTAAAGGAGTGCACCCTTTAATTCAGGAACGCGTTTGGTCTGCTGATAGCCGAAAAGCTAGATATGGCACTTTCAGTCAGACCTTTAATATTTTAGAGAACTGTATATATTAAAAGTGAAACTGCAAGTCACAGAACACAATTTGCTGCTGGCTAAAAGCAAGGCTGATGTTGTCCCGCATTATTAGTTAGCCCTATAGTCAGACTTCTGCAACTGTTCCAATTGTAAGGCACACTCGCTTTCCTCTCATTCTCTTGCTCTCTTTCTCGTCCGCTCCTTCTGTCAGTCTCTTTAACTTTAAATCTCGGTCTCATTTTCTTCCTCGCTCGCTCCTATCCTCTCTCTCTCGAGACCTCCCATTTCTTTCTCCTTCTTTGTCTTTGCATCTTTCTCCTCCTCCTTTCTCTTTTTGGATATAACTCCACCCTCTTCCCTTTATATTCCTCTACCTCTATTTCTCCTTTCTCCCATCTCCCTGTCTCCCATTTTCTATTTATTTTGATCCCTATATTTCTTTCTTCACTCGTGTTTGTTGTCCTTTTCTTTTTTGATGTTTCATTTCTCCTCCTCCTTTCATTTTACTCTCTCTCATTCTGTTGTATTTCACTTTCTCTATTTCACAGTTTCTTTCCGCTCTGTCTGACACTCTCTCTCCTTTTACCTTCAGCTCTATATTCATCATACTCCCCTTGTTATTTATGCTCCACTCTCAATACTCTATTCCCCTGAGCCACAGGTGTTGCGTGTTGGACCTTTAAACCGCGCATGAAGAGCAATGTAATTTCAAGTGTCGCAGTAAACTTACCAAAGTAAAGACGTGTCCACTAAATTACTTAATAAGACAACTAGAAGAAAAGTAAATTGTGTTTACACCACAAATGCCTTTGTGATTGACTGCTGTTACTGCTTATTATGGGTAATTTTTAATTGTGTGCCCGGTTTAGGAATTGGATGTGATGCAATAGTTGTTGTTGTTAAACTTCTATTATGAAGGGTAACATACATTGGTTCCAATGACTTAATAAATCCCAAAAGTTTTCAAGATGGCATTCACGCACCCCACCTGTTGACTTTTGAAGTTTTATCAAAAATCGCATTTTGTGCAGAAATTTGTAACACCGCAGTGTTGGGGTTTAGTTGCCACTACTCATTTGCCCAGGTCCCAGCACTATGTACTCCTGGCCACTGAAAAGTGATGTAATCCTCAAACAAGATGGAATCTGGACTGACTAAACTGACAGTCATACCATATGCATACTGATCCTCCCTGTGACTCCATGTATGGTCAAAAGAGGCAGCTACACCAATATGCATTCTTTCCAGTAAAATGTGTAGAAGTGGCCGTGAGGTAACAGTTAACTATAGAACAGACCTCTAATAAGAAAACCTGCTTTCTATGTAATCTCTATTAACAGTGCACAACACTGGCCTCAACATTCTAGGCAGCTTTATTTAATAAAAAACAGATTGGTGTTAATTGTTCCCTTCGTTTCTAGCATTCAGTATACACACATTCTTGTTGTACATAGCCTCCCTACATCCTCATTGGCACATGAAATCACAGTAGATGTTGGAGCACCCAGGATAACGGGCTGCATCACTAAACACTTAAAAGGTGACAAAGGCAGGATGTATTGGCTTTGACAATGCTTGTTTTGTAGGCACTGGGAGAGTATGTGAATTGTCCAGAATCACAGAATGTTGAGCTGACATGCCACATACTCTCCCAATTAATTTCAATGACAAATAAACCTCTGTATGACTTTATGCCTGCATTTCTAAATTACACAAATTGCTTTATTAATGTTTACAAACTGGCTAAAAGAGTTAGACTGGGTTCAGTCTCTGGGTGCTTAAACCTCGTTCTGCTCTCAGTGTCCCAGTCAGTCACATCTCATGTTGCCTTTCCCTGCAAAGGTGCCGTCTTTTCAGCAAGGCCCATCCCCCAGTCTGGGAGAGTTTCCTGTTCAGGTGATTCCAGGGCAGTGGCCTCTTGACGGGCTAATGTCGCTTTTGTTATGCGCGTAGGTGAATCTGCATATCTAAGCCCGGCCGTGCTGAAACCTTACAGGGTTTTTTTCTTTTGGCAGCCAGGATTATCATTCCGAGGGGCAGAGGAAAGGCTATTTAAATCGGGTAAAGTGATTTCTCTTTGAGCAGACTTGCAAAGTTGTTTTGCTTTAATCCTTGCGCATAAAGTTCACAGGCATGTTTTTCAAACCATGCATTTCACGGACTCTGTTTTAAAAAATAACACATGTTTCAAGTAAGCGCTGAATGTTCAAAACATTATGCGAGGCAAATATTCAATAAATCATACATTGCTGTTCCTGAATTCTCCCTTGTAGGAGTCGGGGATGCTTCAAACCGCCTAATAATACCACTGCAATTTAAACTCGGCACTAGTACAAGTTGTGGAGGGTAGCTATGCGCTTAATAAAAACGAAACACCTTTTATCACTGGACATATGTCATAGACGATTGTTTTCTGTGCCCCTCACAAACTGTTTCAAGGTGAAAGTTAAAAAGGGCATTTTTAGGAAATTATTACTCCATTCGAGATAAAAATGCAAGTTAAAAGAATCCATTAATTGTATGTGCAAATGATAAATTACAAGTTATGTCCTTTTCTTGCAAACACGCTTCCTTCATACCAATGTAAACTCTAATCTCATTTAAACGCAAACGGGGCACACATTTCTCATCCCAAGAATTTTTACTTGCAGAATTTTCATCAGGAAAGAATGGGGGAAACATACATTTTGCACATTACCTCATCCCTCAGTTCGAAGTGCAAAACTGAGAACAGTGAGCACATTACTCATCAGTAATTAGCGTACCCTTCACGTGATTTATTTATATTTTTTTCTATGCAGCATGCCTCTTATTGAAGTGGCATATTTGTGCTCTTTGCAAACAACAAGCCAAAGCAACAGTATTTGCTCATAGATTAACCCTCACATTAAAATAAGAGCAATAGGTTTAACCATTGGTTAAATGGATATGATTTCAAAATGAGTGCTGTGAACTTCAAGAATAGAATATTCTCTTTCTCCCTAAATACCACTCAGTGCCACATAATTATATGCTATATAATTACACTGCGCTCAACGCAACATACTCCAAATATCACTCCGTGCCACATAATTACACTCTACTGAATGCAACACACACTCCACACAATACCACTCAGTGCCACATAATTATATGCTACATAATTACACTGCACTCAATGCAACATACACTCCAAATACCACTCAGTGCCACATACTTACACTCAACTGAATGCAACACACACTCCACACAATACCACTCAGTGCCACATAATTATACTAAATGCAGCAGAATACAAATAGCAAGCTCAAGCAGCCACTTGCACTTACTAAGTATGTTCTCCTGGTAGGATTGTTTTCCCCCAAATTACTCTTAGTTACGTGAGCAAGTGTAATTGCGTTATTATCAGTATTTCTATGTCGAAGAGTACCTACCAAAAAGGAATTAAAAAAATTACTCTGATTAGCGTGATAAAAATTATGCCCAGGCCTAGTTAATATGCCTACTGCAAATAAAGTGTACCATGCAGACAAAAAGACTGTATTTTATGTGAGTTGCTCAGTGGATAACTGCTCTTGTTGCAGAGATCTTTTTCTTACTTGCAGTTCATAAATTACAATGATATAGGTGAGAATGTTATGTTTTCCCCCAGACTTTCATTATCCTATTATTGCTAAAAACTGTTTGTTCTGATAGTTGTACATTTGGATTAGAAAATCGTATCCCAACCACTGTGGTATGTTTTAAATCCTGAGTTTGTGTGTCTCCAGAAAAAACACTCAATGGATGATATGCGATTCCTACACCTCGTAATCCTTGGTGTCTTTTGAAGCATTACCTACAGACTAATTTAGAATTGTATGATTCATTGTCTCTGTATAATGTGTGTGATGTATAATGCTACACTAGTATGAGTGGTCCAATAAAACAAATGCATGTGAGATAGGGGCTATGAAGAGATGAGGGGCACATTTGAAGGGTTGTAGTGAGGTCATGCCGAAAGAGGTCATGAGGGGCAAAAAAAAAGACTGTTGCACCAGGCATCACCAGCACTGAAGTAGACTCTGGCTAGCTAGTCCACCAAAGGATGGTCAGAGTCTTGGAGTGAATTGACTTTGTCATAACGAAAAAAGACGAGGGCTCTGAACACTGGGCCTGAATAGTCCAAGTTATTTGCAAAACATGATCAGAATCATGTACTTTATATCACAGTGCAGTGCACCATCATTCTTTAATTGAAGATAAAGATCACATGGCAATAGTGAAGTGTTCCAACTCAAATAGATTTTAAAAATGCTCATAAAACCACAATTTTCAGGCACAAAAATACTAAATTCAGTAGCAGCATCATGTAAATAAGTTTTTATGTAGAGAAAAGGTTAATTTACATTTAAAATATTTGGATAAATAAAGGATTATGGAGCTTTCCCTTTGAAATATGCATCCTTTCTGCTGCTAGAATTTGTTTCTGGTGAGCAATGTGTGTTTAAATGCAAAGTGTGTTTAGGACTGCAGTACCACCTCCTGCCTACGGGGACAGAGCGAGCAAAAATATAAACACACTTTATGAAACACAGGTCCCCACAAGGCAATTTTTTCAAAAGTTGTAAAAATTGACACAGATGTTCCTGAAGTCATTTTTAATCATTTAGAAGACATTACCTTGTGGGGACCTGGGTTCAGGTCCCCACAGTGCAATCAAGTCCCCACAGCGTGAGTGTGTTATCATGCCCAAGTCCCCACAAGGATAGTAACACAAACCCACAAACACACACAGCCACACACACATAAATACACACAACCACACCTAACCACAAACACACACAACCACACACAACCACACACACATAAATACACACAACCACACACACAACCACACACACAACTACACACACAACCACACACACATAAATACACACAACCACACCTAACCACAAACACACACAACCACACCTAATCACACAACCACACAAACACACACAACCACACACACAACCACAAGCACACACCCACAACCACACACACACAACCACACACACAACCACACAGCATCAGTGCACAATTTCTACAGGCACACACACCACCAGCCATCAGTGCACACATCAATTGTTAACGCATCCACAATTAACTATTTGTAGCAATCGCAGTATGGCGCACTTTACTTTTAAACATATTCATTTAAAGCGCAGCATGCCACCATTGCGACAAAAATAAATACACATTTTTTGGGCCTACAATTTATAGACTTTTGTTGCAATTGGTGTTGCAATATTTAGCCATGCCAATAGTCAAACTTAATTTATGCGAGACCTATTGCATTGTAAATGCTTGTTTTTTATTCTCTTCTGCCCTAATTTCCCCACATCATGCCCTTCAGTCTTATTCCTTCCTGGTCGTTAAGCATTCTTTTTGCCATTTACTTACAAGTGTCACTTTCCTTAACCACTTCCATGCGTCGGACGGCACCGATGAGGAATGTGCGCCGCGTCGAAGCGGTTGACCTAATGAGAAGCTGAGGTGTGAGTCTGTGACTGCTATCCTTTCTTTAACATGATGGACACTTTGAGAAATGTGGTGGCATTTCGGACAGGAAAATCCTACCAACGGCAGGAAAACATGACTATACTTGACAGAGGATGGTAGAAAGGAATTATTTACTTACCTGTAAATCTACTTCTTCATCGTTGTTATCTTTCATATATTCACACATAGTTAGGCTGAGTATCCTCAGTCATTTCAAATGGCAGTTAACAGTGTTACAAATAGCCATATGTCTCAACAATAGTGATTGTTTAGTAGCGATCCTTCCCTATTTGAAACAATCCAAATGTAAGCCAATTAGGTGGAAGTGCTAGTTTTCCTATTTCCTGTAGACTCCACCAAATCTCAGATTTCGTAGCACAAAGTGTGAGTAGAGCATATAATTAATTAGGCTCTGATCAGGAAGAAAGGAGGGTCACATGACTTTATAAAAGATACCAAAGCCCGAGAATTGGAGTTACATGGTTACATGTAAGCAACACATTTCTTCTCCTGCATTTGATCTTTCATATATTCATATGCTTGAATCAGAATAGGAAGCAGTACATCACAATCATGATAACAATAATAACGCAGCAAGCAGGCTTACCTTTACTGAAACAGGTATCAGACAACTAGATCAGTAAAGTATATGGAGGTGCACCAGGTAAAGAAGTCCATTTAAGCGTATAGTTACAACTTCTTTATTTCTCCATCGTCTTTTCTTTATTTACACAAACAGTCCGGCCAACGCGTTTCGTTCCATAAACAAGTGAATGGAAGGATATCTGTCTGCTGAGTAATGATGAATACAGTTACTTAGGGGTTGAATACCCCAGGTACCCCTTCATATACATACTACCGAAGGTCCATAAAAAAGGCCCCTTACCACTGGGGCGGCCCATCATCTCGGGGGTGGGGTCTCCGATGGAATGATTGTTGGAATATCTGGATTTAAAGCTACAAAAACATGCACATAATTTACCATCATACATCAAAGACAGTAAAGAAATAATCCCTAAGTTTAAAGATTTTGTTTGGTCGGAGGACCTTTACTTTGTTACTTTTGATATGGTCAGTCTATATACCTGCATTCAAAATACATTTGGTGTGATGGCAGCAGATCCTATTAGGACACAGAAGGACCAGAACAATATGAACACAACAATAAGATTTAAGACATGATGGAATTAATACTGACTAAGAACTTTTTCCTTCATGATGGCCAATGGTTCCACCAGATATGCGGGAAAGGCATGGGTTCCCGGTTTGCTCCCCCTTATGCATGCCTTTTCTTAGGCTGGTATGAGAGGGGGCATGCCTGGGGCCTACGTGCCTCCCCCTGGACTCAATATATAGTGTTTGGGTGGAGGTACATTGATGGCATCATTTGCATGTGGTCTGATTCTGAAATATTTCCTGTTTCTGAATGACAACCCCTACAATGTCACACTGACTATGGATTACTATAAGGAAAGGATGGCCTATCTTGATCTCCTCTTTTACATCAATGATGGGACAGTACAGAGCACACTGTTTTGTAAAGAGACTGCTTTTAATGGGGTCCTGCACACATCAAATGCACATGCTAAATCAATGATTCAAAATATCCCCTTTGGGGAAATGGTGAAAGTCAGACAAAACTGCAGTGAAAATGACACATTTGAAACAAAACTGTAGTGAAAATGACACATTTGAAACAAACATTTTAGACAACAATTGGCGGTTTCAGGCAAGATGATATGATATGGGGATTTTGAACAAAGCTGAGAATAGGATTTATCAATTGGATAGTGCAACCACACTGATGAGCAATCGACGAGTTGAGAGGAGGGGTGTGCAAAATCGGAACTTGAGATTTGTAACTAAATATACCACCTACAGTGATAACATTTTCAAAGTCCTTAAAACGGAGACACCTCCTGATGGAGATTCCAAGCCTGCAAAGAAACCTGAGGACAAATCCTTCCATCACTTACAGAAGGGGCACAACATTGAGGGATGCATTGTGCCCCAGTTATGTTACATCCATTGGACACAGAGACACCTGGCTCCCCAGAAGCCTTGTAGATTATTTTCTTGTAATTCTTGTAACATTTGTACACATGGTATAAACAAAATCAGTGAGTTTGGATACAACAGTTCACAGAAATACAAGGTCAGACAATTTATCAACTGTAACACTACCTTTGTTATTTATGTGTTAGGCTGCATGTGTGATAAGATCTATGTCGGTATTACTACTCGAGGACTCAAACTCTGTATCGAGGAACACTGTAGAGCCATTAATAATGGTGACTCGAGGTACCCAATGGCAGACACTATAAGCAAAATCTTCCCGAGGACCTCCATTTTTGATTCCATGGTATTGATCAAGTTAGTCTGGGAACCAGAGGGGGTGACAGGGAGCTGCTCTTGAGACAAAGAAAGGCCAAATGGATATCTCGATTACGGGCTATTACCCGTGGGCATTATACAGACATTGAATTCCATCATTTCCTGGGGTGATCGGCAGAACAAGGTGGGCGCCGACTTACATTGTATCGGGAAATTGGGGGTTTACAATCACTCTGACACTTCCATATATAGTGAGGCTATTTTAATTTGCTCTGTATTTACCACTCTCTTTTCCATCCTTTGATTAGGATTTTCTTGAAACAAATATGTTTTTTTTAATTGGTATCCTTCGGCATATCAAGGTGGGCGCCGACTTATACTGTATTGTGAAATTGGGGGTTTACAACCATTCTGACACCTCTATTTATAGTGAGGCCTACTTTAATTTGTTCTGCATTCACTACTCTCTCTTTCAATTTTTCAGTTAGGATTTTCTTAAATCAAGTATATTTTTTTCTTTTGGTATCTTTTTGCATGTCTGTACTATATGACTCTTGAATATGCTAGATTTTCTACTACTGTTGGGTCATACTTGGTTTTGTGGCGAACTGGTTACCGGACTCATTAGCATTAGATATTGGTTTTAGTTTTGAAGAAGAATGGGCTTTAGCTGGCCTACACAGTTTTCATGTATTATGATTTATTTAGATTGTGCTTATACTTACGCTTACTGCTGTGCTAAGATTCTCAAAGATGGCCAACACCGTTCTTACTAGGACTTACTAAGAGGTGATTGCCTATGGTGAGCCGTTACGTTATTGAAGTATTGCAGGGCCTTTAATTTTTTAATTGGACACATCCGAAAGGTAGTCGTAAGGTGGGGAATTCTAATGTGCGCCAACAAAATTAAGAACCATTATTTTTCCTTGTTAATATTGGATGGGCTTTTGTGACTGGATACGTTTTCCGCTTTGGAGACTTAGAGATGGCAGTAGTTTTGTACTGGATTAACTGGGATTTGACTTTGTTTCGATGGTCCGTTGTGTCATTCAAACGACGTGTGAACCTTGATTGTAATTAGAAACATCTGAAAACAGACGTGGGGTGGGGTCTTTAAATGTGAAGCAATCTGCTGCGCACTTCTTATCGGACTTGATGTGATAGTATTATATGGCCGTTAGGGTCAGTCTCAACATTGCTAAATTAGCATGAGCTCTGCTGCCATGATGCTGCTTTTGTACACATTGCTACATGACTTTATTTTGTAAGACTCTGTTTGTGCCTTTCACATGAGAGCTGTCTGCTTTCTGCGTTCTTTGCTGTTCCTGGAGTTTAGTCTGAACACGTTGTGCAAGGTCGATAAACATGCCCCTTGTTATTCTGTTCTGGTCAGTCCCTAGCACCTAGACAAAACATGCTAAACACAGCTGCACAGCTGGAAAGCTTGTGCTTTGATATTAAGGAGATGCGTGTTGTTCACACACACTTGGCGAGAGACCTTTCCTTGGAGAAGAGCTATGCTGTTCCTATGATGTAAACCTTCCATCTAGGCTCTAAGGTATGGGGTCTGCTGACAAAGCCCAGATATCTTCCTTTGTATAATAAACCTCAACTTACCAAGGGGAGGGTGGATAGGCCTTATAGTCCCTGTTCCACTGTCTGTATATGATGACATCTGCCTTTATATTCTATTGTATTGTAACAATACTATCTATTTTAGGCTTATGTATTTTGCTCCTGGTAGTGGCTTGTATATTGCACTATAGAGCACGATAGTTAAAATAAACATTTTGAGCTATACAGTGACTCTGACAATCCTTATTGTGGACAAGTACGAGTGAGTGAGCGGAAGGGTATATCTTGCTACAGCGATTCCTGAGAGAGCTGAGAGTGTTGTATTCTGGGTTGTCTAATCATTTGTAGCTTCGTGATTATGTGGGAGAACGAACAAGACACTATAGCTAGTCGGTTTGGGGATTTTGAGTACTAAGATGGTAGGAAGTTACAACCCCTATACACTGAGGTCCTGTTTTCCTGCGCATAGTTCTGTGTATGTGCAGAATCACCACAACATGGCGCCGCCAACGTTTGGTCTGTTTCTTATCTGCGAGACTCCTGAGTAGTGCTTGTCCAAAATCCACTCACTTCTGTTTCTGGAGACAGCTGTGACGGTGTAGCCACCTATATTGTGATATTTTATATAGGTTTTTCAAGCTTGAATTTTAAAAGGTTTTTCTCTTACTGTTAACCCTTTGTTGCGCTGCCAGGCTTATCTAACTCAATATGGAGTACCTGATGCAGGTGTAGCGCTTATCTTTGTTGTTGAAGTGGATTCAGCATTCCGCTTCGAGGTATTTTATTCTAGGGTCACCTTTCCGGCAGTAAATGGGACAGACAATTTGTTTTATGAGTATACTGCCACTGCGACTCCACTCGACAATAGACCGTATAGAACTCTTGAGGTTCCGCACATAGCTTAGCAACACCAAATATGGTTTAATGGAGCCCTTCCACACCGAATAATACCGGTCCGTGTAAGCCCCCTATCAATAGATGGGGCCACTAGGCCCGATTTGGCTGGGTACACCCTGCACCCAACTTATCTCACTGCTACAGCCGTAGAGCTGTGCATATTACATACTTGACATTGTTGTTATGTTATAATGGGTTTATAAAGTGCTCGTACACCGGTTGGTTTCTTGGCGCCGATTCTAGGAAATACTGAACCCAGTGAAAGTTTATTTATAGGCCTGGATATACAGCCAAGTTTTGAGGGATTTTCTAAAGCTCAGTAGGTCGATAATTACCTAATTTCCAGAGGAAGGGAGTTTCACAGTCTGGGAGCCAGAGTTGCAAACCTACACCCCCCTTGTTGCTACAGCTTAAAGGTAGGGGTTGCCAGAGTTGAAGGTGACCGGAGCGAAGGTTACGTGAGGGTGTCTACCGTGAGATCAGGCCATCTATGAATTTGGGGCTCAGGCCTTGTAGGGATTTAAACACCAAACAACCTACTTTGAATGCGCAGCATCGAGGAATAGGGAGCCAGTGCAGCTGCCTCGGGGGGGGGGGATGCTGCCACCTAGGTTGCTGTTAAATCAGTCTGGCCTCTTGATTCTCTACCATCTGTAACCGGCATACTGAGGTAGACTGAGTTGGAGTAGTCTAAGTGTGACAGAACCATGGCTATCATGACCTGTATCAAAGCTGCTTGGGTGAGTAGCCTAGTAATCTTTCTAATCTTTCGCAGCTGGAAAAAGCAAGTAGAGATCACAGAGCCAACTTGTGATTTTAGAGATATGTCATTGTTTATTGTGACACCAAGGCATTTGGCAGAGGAGGAGGGCGTGGGCGTCCTAGTTCCATTGGCCAATAGTGTGGGCCACAGAAGTTGTGGCTACCACCCATCAGGATTAGTTTGGTCTTGCCTGGGTTAAGCTTTAAATGGTTGCAGTCCATCCAGTGGCGGATGAACAGCATGGTAGACTGAAAATCAGAGGCTGATTGCGGCGAGTTGTCGAAGGTGAAAATTAATTGTTGGTCATCAGCATAATTGAAGGTGGTCACTTTCCTGTCCTTCAGGGACCTGATCAGAGGGAGAAGGTGGAGGTTAAAAAAGTGAAGGATCCTTAAACTGGGCTATGCGGACTGACTGGCAACAATCTTCCAGAAAAGAAATGATCCAGCTGAAAGCTGAGCCCTGGATGCCAGCCTCCCTGACACGATCTGCCAAGATACCATGGCAGACCGTGTCATAGGCAGCCAAAAGATCTAACAGCACCGGGGCCTGAACAGTACCTCTGTCAGCCTTCTCTCACAGACAGTCCAGTACTGCCAGTATTACTGTCTCAGTTGAGTGGGCAGGACGGAATCCAGCCTGGTGTAAATTGAGGTAGTTGGTTTCTTCCATAAAATTGAACAAACACCTTGCCACATGGGCCTCCAGTACCTTAGCCAGGAATGGGAGCAAGGAGATAGGGCGGTAATTTGACAATATCTGGGGTCTGCCCTTGGTTTCTTCAAGAGGGGAACCACTATTACCTCTTTAAAGGCCTTAGGTACACAACTCTTGGATAGGGAGCCTTTCAAAAGAGCAAGGGCTGGACCCGGAAGAGCGGTGAGGGCATCTTTTGGGACATGTGGTGGGCAACAGTCCGTAGGGGATCCAGATTTAACTTTGGACAGGAGGTCCTTGAAGGCCTGGGTGTTAATGGCCGGAAAGGATTCGAGAGAGTAGGGGGTTCCCAGACTGGCTTTAATGGCGGAGACCTTTTCAATACAAAAGTTGTTCAAGGACTCGCAGAGAGATTGAGTGGGTGTAGGTTTAATGAGGACTATGTCTGAATTGGACAGTTAATTTACAATTCTAAAGATTTCTTTAGATCTGTTATTAGGGGTTAGGATTCTGGAGGAGAAGTGCACGGCTATAGCCTTTTGATATTCCCTCATTGCCGTTAGGTGGGCGAGTTTTCCTTCTAGTGAGTAATTCTGTATCTACTTCCTCTCTTGTTGGCGGAGGGCAAGTTTTTGTGATTTTAATTCAGGGGAGAACCATCTCTGAGCCTCTAGACGGCGAGCCAGTTTTATATTTTTGAGTGGGGCATGTTTGTTGCTGGCTGCTAGAAGCCAAGCTGAAATAGTTTCCTCATGGAGGTTAACATCTGGTACAGTGTTTTGGGCTGTGTTGGCCAGTGTGGTGTAAAAATCTTTTTTATCAATGGTCTTCCATTTCCTAGCCAATCCCCCTCACTCGTGGGGTTTTTACCCGTGGTAGGGTTAGTAAGGTGAAATTTATTGGGTAATGGTCCGACCATTACCTGCTGAGCAAAGTTTAAATTAGTTAATAAGTTGGTCAGCTCGGCAAATTGGGGCCCACCTTTGTGTCGTTAGCCCAGTGGTTGAAGTCACCAATTAGCAGGATTCTAGTGTGATTAGTTACCAAATTGGCAACTTGTTCGCCCAATGAGTGGAGGAATAGGGGCATGTACTGTGGGGGTCTGTAAAGTAAAACATATATGTGCGAGCGGAATCAGATTCCAATTTGATTACAACATTATCTACAGCGGGGAGACCGAGTGAAGTAAGCTTTTGAATTTAAGATCCTGGCGGATGATGGCCGCTACTCCACCGCCCGTTTTACCTGGTGGCAATTTTGTTTGAAGGATGTAATAATCATTAGGTAGCACAGCCAAGATGTCAGGTGAAGATTCGTGTGAGAGCCAGATTACTGTTAGAAGGATGTCAGGTTTTTCTGGGGCTAGAAGTATGAAGATGTCAAGCTGGTGCTTGACTAAGGAGCATGTATTTAAGTAATAAATTGATAGTGCTGAGCATCTCTGTCTATTCTGTCTCCGTGGCCGGAAGATGTGGTGTGAAGGCTGTGAGACTTCGGCAAAGGATTTCTGTGGCAGTAGGTTTGCATTTTGGTTCAGCCTTGCGCTGGTGGCAGGATTAAATGAGTATAAGGTTGAGTGAAGCTGTCTTAATTCTTGGGAGGAGTACGTGAGAGGTTGGGCATAGTGACTGGCCCTTGGGCCCGGATGGGCGTGGACGGGCGCAGACGGGCTTGCCTTTGGAGTTTCCGCTGCGCACGTCCGCTGCGCTCCTGCCGGTATATATGTTGGTATTTGCCTAAGCTCCTCCCCTCGCCCTTCCTGATTGGTCGCCCCAGAGGGGAGTGACCAGGAAGCAGCAGCTGGTGAGCCTGAGACGCCGACTACGCTCGTAACATTACTCGACATTACTAGAGCAGAGACGAACGAGAGAGTCTCCTAGATATTACATGCGAGAATTTTCCGCAGCAGATTCATTCTGAACCCTCCAATGGACTATCCTTCATATATCCAATATCGGATTTACACTGGATATGGATTCCCGTTCAATGCAGTCAGATAAAGGCCCCCAATTTCCCCCTGGCCTACGATTCACCACGTAACATACTATTCTGAATTGACAATTTTTACCAACATACCACTGGATATTATTGATTGCCAGTACCTTACCCTCCATAGTTGCCCGGCTAGGCCCTATTTTGAGTATCCTTTGTTACCCTTCACTCCCACAGGTGCTCACCACATAAACTGTCAGTCATCTTGATAGGTCCTGATGAGATCCCATATTGATAGCTGGGTTGAAACGCCGTCGACAACTTGAATTTAACCAATTCTCAGTTCCTACTATTATACAAGGAGGCTGCTAACATTTATTGTGTATCCATTGAATGGTCGTTTCTGTAAAAACATTGAAACCTTGTTTTTATGTCACATACCGTTACAATCCATACTGATAGGTTTCACTTTTCACTTGGGACACTTCGCACTGGAATTTTACAACAAATGTGAATTTATTATAAAAAAGTACCTTGTTTCTCTACACACTCTGTGTTACATGTAATTTTTTTCTCTGACATCTGTGTACCTCAGCTTTACTGCGATTGCGCTAATATATATATATATATATATATATATATATATATATATATATATATATATATATATATATATATATATATATATATATATATATATATATACTGTAATATCAATCATTGGGTGTCCACAGGAACCTTTTTTTTTTAAGTGCCCTGGTTCCATGTGGGTAGGGTGTCCCTTGAGTTTTTATGCAAAATGTTACATACATCATTAATAGGTATACATAGAGCTGTTATTCAGTTCATGTCGCACAACTTCCAGGTGGGACCGCCTGGCGCTGCTGCGCTGCCACGTGGTTAATTACGTAATGGGCAAGCATCCCCAGAATAAGTTCTTTATTGGCTTGCAGAGAAATTTGGGCAACTCAAAGCTGTTTTTCCTAATACAACACATGTGGAAAAACACTGGATTTTGACAATAAGTTTACCCAAAAATCTCGTTTTCGAATTAGCGGATTGTATCACTTGAGGGTAAAGTGTCTGCAGCGGTATATTCGATGTGCTTCGGCACCCCCTTAATGACCATTCTCCCATCCATGATCAAGCTTGTTCAGGAGGAACATAGGGCCGAGGCAGCTCTGGAATTGGGAATGAGACTGGTGGGGGTGTTCAACATTGTTTGCGATATGATCCTTGCAAATGTTAAGGGTGATGCTGTAAGCTTAAAAGTGGCGCAACACTTGGAGGCTGTGGCTGACGCAGACAAGCAATGCGAATTGCTAAAGATTATTGCTAAAGCTTATAAAATCATAGGGCGCAATAGTCTGGGAATAAAGCCTTTTACTTAACCACAAACTCAAACTCAACAGAAGGCCCAGACTGATAAAGATGGGCGTACGTTCGTCCCTAAAAAGAACTGGAGAAATAAGAAACAGGGGCAGCAACAACAGAAGGAGAGTTTGCGTGCTGGTTCACCAACACCCAGTTCTTCTGAGCCTACCTATGACTTGCACAACAGCGTGAAAATTAAGACTCATGATAGATTTCAAGTCCCTGATATGCGCTCTTCTCCTTCTTTACAGGGCACATCGGTCTCTGACGTCGGTGGAGGGGACCGCCAAGATCATAGCAAAGTTCAGAACACACAACAGGGACGAGATCAACCTCGACAGTTTGACGTTGAAGCCAAACAAGAAGATCTGCTTTGTTTTAGACCCCCGTATCAGACAAAGAAAGTTGCAGCTTTAACAACGAAATAGGACTCCGACGGTGAGAACATGTCCTGTAGATTGGACATGGGCGGTGACTCTGCTCGACAGCACAGCAGAGGTTACCATAGTGCAGGAGGCACTGCGTCCTGTCTGGAAGAGAGAGCAACTGACACAATCATTACAGTAGAGACAGCAGATACACGAGTTGCCCACCCTCCCCCCGGGTAGACTCTTTGTGCTAGCCGCTCCCAATGACGAAGAGGTGACACTTCCAAGTTTTTCGCATTATGTCCCTGAAGAACATGCAATGGCTTTTGCAGCTGAGTGGGCTTTGGCCCTTGCCCCGGCGGTGAACCGTAATCAAGTGGGCTGGGATAGAGAATATCCAATCAAACGAGAAGCTAAGGCTCCAGTTTGTGATATCTTGACTCAGTTGGAGTATCAAGGAGTGATTGAATCCTGCATATCACCGATAAATAATCATCTTTTTCCGGTATCAAAACCAGATGGATCGTATCACACTCTCTTGGATTATCGAAATTTAAATAGTTATTGTCGTTCATTTGCGGTAAAAAACACACACAGCTCTGTGCCAGTGAACAGTCTAATTCGTAACAAAAACAAAACTACATTGGATATATTCAATGGTTTTTATAGTCACAACTTAGCTCCTGAGAGCAGTGACTTGACAGCATTCACCGCTGTCGGAAATCATGAAATTTACACGTTTGCCTATGGGGTATAACAATAGCCCTGGAGTTTTTGCTGCACGTGTTGTGTCTTTGCTACATAGCATAGACCCTGATGCATTCTCTAATGTTGATGATATCTATCTGAAAGACGATGAACTGATGCCTCATTGTCAGGTCGCGGCTTTTGCCGTACGGCGCCTCCAACACATCTACAATGAATGCCGCATCCTCACTTCCGCCTTGAAGTCGAGGAGCGGTCTAGCCATACAGAGGGTCCGCCTCTTCCTATGATGCGCTTCCGGGGGAATCTACATAACCATCGTGGTTCCACCTGGATCGGCGCTTCTTATCCTGGCATTTTCCTGATTGAAGCCTTTCTGCCACGAGAAGCATCAGAGCAGGTATCGGAGGAGTTCGGCTGCCATGCGAACGTCCTCTCTGCATTTCTTTGATCGTTCCGAGCTTGCCTTTGATGACCATGCAGGAGCGCTTTCATTTTGCCTTGGTTCCTTGTTAGGTGACATCGCGCTGGGCCGCTAGTTATCCATTGTTGCCTTAACTGCGCAGGAGCGCATTGCTATTGCCTGTGTGTCTTATTTGTTGAGACTGCGCTGGAGCGCTTTCCTTGGTTTGTTACTCAGCGCAGGAGAGCTTTCATTTGCCTGGGTACAGGGTTTATCCTTGTCGCGCTGGAGCGCTGTTTTCTTTTGCCTAACCTTCTTTTAGTTCGCCAGCTGTCTTGGAGGGGTTACTTATAGCGCAGGAGCGCTTGCCTTGCCAGAGATACTTTGGGGTTTTCCTTATAGTGCATGAGCGCTTGCCTTGCCAGATATACTTTGGAGTTTTCCTCCTTGCGCAGGAGCGCTTTCTTTTTGTTTGCATAGCAGTTCTGGAAAACAGAGTGACAGGGGGTTACTAAGAATCATAAAGACAGTTCCTGGAGTCTGGAAACCTTTACTACCAGGTAGTTGTTTCTCTGTATGTGTGTAGAGGCGTACGTTGGAGTGGGAGGTGTGGGTCTCCTTCTAACTGGGTGTCCCTTATCAATTTCCAGTTGGTGTCACCAGTTCTACTCTTCCCCTGGACGTTCCACATCTGCACCCAAGACAGCAACCCATCATCCTTATCGGCTCCCTTACCCTGGTTCCATCTCATCCCGGTGGGGCGCCTCCTTTCTCCCACGGGGCTAGGTGGGTGCAGGGGCGGTAGCTCTTGTTGTCTCTGCGAGAATACTCCACAAGCAAAGGTAAGCCATGTGCGGTACCCGACACTCATTTTGTCCGGGTCAACCGCATTATTTTGTCATTTGCCGACTATCTATACAAATTCCGTTTTGGAAAATCACACGTCGCATCTTTTGCGGTGCTCTTCTTGGGCTACGAGCTCAATAGTGAAGGTAGGGGGTTAACCCCCCACTTTCTGGAGAAATGTGCACAATTGCGACCTCCTTTTACACTGAAAAAGCTTTAGACTTTGTTTGGATTTTTAAATTTCGGACGGACAGACAATCCAGATCACGCCAAGCGTATCAAACCGCTATATGCGTTGATACAACCAACATTTCCTTCGACCAGCTGGCTTCCGGAACATACCTCAATTCTGCAATCTTTGCAATCAGATTTGCTTGCTACTAACTACTTGTTGACGCGTGACAATACCACAAACCTGGTACTACGTACAGTACCGGGGACGAGGGGTTTCACTTACTTGGCGTTCATTGAGGGAGACAAGGGGCCCGATTCACAGAACTAACTTAAGACAAAATCCTAAACTTACTACTTTTGGTAGTCACAGAAGTTAGGATTTTGTCTTAAGACAGACTAAAGTTAGGATTCTGTCTTATGTTTGTTTTAAGACAAACTTAAGACAAAATCCTAACTTCTGTGAATACCAAAAGTAGTAGGTTTAGGATTTTGTCTTAAGTTAGTTCTGTGAATCGGGCCCAAGGTACCTATTGCATACAAATCACATTTATACACATCGGCTGAAATGCGTTTTTCAAATATTGAGAAAGTTTTGACAGCGGTCCAAATGGCGATTCTGAAAGAACGCTCGCTGGTGCAGTGAAAACGCATTCTTACGGTCACGCCTCTCCCTGCTTTAGAAGCAGTGACAAAGGCAAGTTTACCAAACTCTAAGGTTTCAATGGGCTACATTTTTGACTTTGGCTGATGTCACGTTTATCTTTGATCCGGCTCTTCAGACACAGGAGTTTTTACAGTATGAACATGTACATCCTCCTCCACTGTCGTTGCTTCCTTTGGATGAGTACAAATGTATCATCTACAACGATGGCTCGGCTCAACCGGGCGTCAGTTCTAAACACGCTATGGGGAATTTAAGTCTTCCATAGTGCTACACAGGCACTTGGGTACTGTACAGCACATGAGCTGTGTGCTCTTGTTCTCGCTCCTGAGTTTGCTGATCCCAATGTGAACACGTTTATTGTATTCTTACTACGGTGTCCAGTTTTTTAATGAAAAATTATTCTTTTGCTCCCAAAATGACTATAGAGACTCTAAAGGCAGAGCAATTAAGCATAAAATGCTGTAGGTTTGAGTGGCGGAACTCAAAAAATGTCGTCCACTCACACAGGTTATACATACTCTTGACCATCAGCGTGTGGGAGCACAAGGTGTTGGTAATTCTTTGGCTGATGAAGCGGTAAATCTGCAGTAGCCACGTGTTCCGTTGCAGCAGTTACAAGGTGCATGACTAAGATTGATAATTAAATAGTTGCCACTATTGCTGCTACGAAGTATGGAACTACTCCTCCGCAGGACTTCCCTTCAAAGTATTCTAATCATTTATCTCTCGAACAAGTTCCTTATGCTACAATTCTATCCGTTGGGGATCCGCTCATTCCCAAGGCCTGCAGACCTGCTTTGATCATTGCCGCACATGAAGGCATGGCTTCTACACATGCCGGAGTGTCTGCGTCAGTCTCTATTTTATAGCATCGTTACTGGTGGCATGGTTTATATAAACAGACCCGTAATTATGTACTTTTGTGTGACATTTGTCCACAAATTAAGCCATCCTCGGCCTCACGCCCACCACAAACACAGCTGTGTATATCCAATTAGCCTTTTGGCTGTGTGTATCTTGATCACTGCGGTCCGTGTTCCTCTGATACTGCATATAAATATATCCTGGTTACAGTTGATTCATGCACTAGATTCCTTTGGGTTTGGCCACGACACAGTGATGACGCTCAAAATGTCACCCCAGATTTGCGTGTCTTTGTCGCACAAGTTACTTACCTTCGGTAACGATATATCGGTAAGAAACAGTAGTTAGTTTTAGATTCCTTACCGTAGAATATTCCCAGGCGTCAAACTGGATCCGGAAAGTTTTCATCAGCAGTACCCTTGCGCGTCTTCAGGCGTCGTCTGTGGATCCGCGTCCGCCGTCAGCGTTGTGATCGCCGGGATGACGTCGTCGGAGTACTTAGACGCCGCCTTAGGCCGCCTACGTCAGTTCTGTACATAGCTTTCAGCGCTAGGAACGCAGAGCCATGCAAGAAACCGACACTGGTGCCATGAAACTAGGGCCCTGAAAGGGATGACCGTAACCCTAGATATCGGTTCGCAGAAAGGGGAGGATGGGTGGGGCGGTAAGGAATCTAACACTAACTACTGTTTCTTACAGATATATTGTTACCGAAGGTAAGTTACTTGTGCATCTGAAAGAAATAGGTTAGTGTTAGATTCCTTACCTTAGAATAGATACCCCAGCAATACCAAGATCACACCAGATAGTCCTGTGAAACGGAGCGGCCGAAAAAAAGCCATCTCTCCGGACTTGGCTGCCTAGACAGTAGTGTCTAGCAAACATGTGCAGCGAGGCCCACGTAGCTGCCTGACAGATGTCCTGCAATGGGACTCCCTGACCCACAGCAGTAGTAGCCGCCGTCGCCCAAGTGGAATGGACGCGCAGCACCACAGGATGTTCCTTTTTCGCCAAGGAGTAACAAACCTTGATTCACAAAATGACCCACTGAGTGAAAGTCTGCTAGTGCACCGCCTGTCCCTTCTTAGCGCCAATGTAACCAACAAAGAGCTGGTCGTCCACCCGGAACTGGCATGTGCGGTCTAGATAGAAGGAGAGCGCACTTTTTGGGTCCAGACGGTGGAGCCTCTCTTCCTCTTTCGAGGGATGCGGAGGCGGAAAGAAGGTGGGCAAGGTGATGAACTGCCCGATATGAAAGGCTGTAACCACCTTGGGCAGGAAAGTAGGACGATTCCTTAGAACAACCTTGTCCGGATGGACAGGGAGGAAAGGAGGCTTAGAAGACAGAGCCTGGAGCTCACTCACTCTCCTGGCAGAGGTGATGGCAACCAAGAATGCAGTTTTAAGAGTCAGAAGACGAAGAGGACAGTTATGAAATGGCTCAAAGGGAGCGTACATCAGATAAGTCAGTATAAGGTTCAAGTCCTACTGAGGCATCACGAAGGGAACAGGAAGGAACATGTGTATGATGGCTTTCAAGAATCTATTTACAACAGGAGACTTGAAAAGAGAAGGCTGATCAGGAAGCTTTAAGAAGGCTGAAATGGCCGAGAAATAGCCTTTGATAGTACCCAGAGCAGAGCCCTGCTGGGGAAGAGAAAGAAGGAAGAGGAGAACCTCTGAAAGGGGGGCAGAAAGTGGATCCACAGTCGTTACTGTGCACCATGCCACAAATTTGTTCCACCTGCAGGCATATACCATTTTTGTGGAGGGACGCCTGTCTGCCAGAATCATATCACAGACTTCCGGAGGCAAGTGAAATGGCCTCAACTGCCGCCGCTCAATCTCCACGCATGTAGGTTGAGCCTGGACAGGTTTGGGTGGAGGACCGTCCTCTGCTGCGGCGACAGAAGGTCCTCCTGAAGAGGCAGACGAATCGGGGGATGGACTGACATGCTATGTAGCTCGGGATACCAGTATCTCCGTGCCCAGTCCAGAGCCACAAGGATAACCTGGTCCCAGTCTCGCCTGATCTTCTTCAGCACTCTGGGCAGAAGTGGTATAGGCGGAAAGGCGTACAACAGACTAATAAACAGGTAATAGCTCGCACTGAGAGTGACCATAAACCCCTGACCGCAGTGTTTAATCTGGGACTACATAAAGTGGATGAGGCCACTGGGGGAATTTATTTATTTATTTAATTAAAGTTTTATATAGCGCGAGCAAGATCTTTGCAGATATCAGAGCGCTTCACAGAAACAGGGGGTAGGGGCAACAGGAGGGTGACTAAAGAGACTATTGGGTACAATATAGTAGTCAGTAGCATAATAGGATAGCAGCCATGTACAGATATAATACCAATAAACTATCAGGTAACCAATAATACAAAACGGCGCCAAGACTTTGATCCAGCAACAAAAGAGTTCAGGTGAACTTTGGCTATAGGGATGGCTTATACCTCTTTCTTAAAATACAGAGAACAAGGGGTAGGGGCATCAAGAGGGTGATTCAACAAACTAATGGGTACAATATAGTAGCCGGTAGTAAGTGAATAGCATAATAGGATCGCAATCATGTAAAAATATAATACCAATAGACAATCAGGTAACCAATGATACAAAAGTGGTGCAAAGTCTCTGATCCAGCAACAATAGAGTTCAGGTGAACTTGGCCATAAGGATGGCTTTTACCTCTTTCTTGAAAAATGCAGTGGAGGAGATAAGCCTGGTTTCAGGAGGGAGTGCATTCCAGATCCTGGGTGCCATTCCTGAGAAGGAGCGTTTGTATGTTTTTTCCTTCCGGAATCTACGAGGTTTCAGGAGTAGATATTTTGTACTTCTATTGGATCTCGAACCTCCTGATATAGTCAACTTTTGAGTGAGGTAGTTGGGTGCCTTGTGGTGTACGGCCGAGTGTGTCATAACGGCAATTTTCAGCTGTATTCTGGCTTCAAAAGGCAGCCATTTCAGGGATTTTAAGTCAGGGGATATATGGGAGTGTTTTCTTGAACCAGTAATGAGTCTCGCGGCAGCGTTCAAGGAGGCTCTTAAGAGGTGCGGTTGTTGATCGGGGGAGTCCGCTGAGGGCCACAATTCCATAGTCTATGCGGGGGATGACTAGGGCTTGTACAGCAGTTTGGAAGTCCTTGGCTGGGAGGAAGGGTTTAAGTTTCCTCAATGTGTTGATTTGGAAATTAGCTCCTTTTGTTGCTTTGCTAATGTGCTGTTGCATGTTGAGCTTGGTGTCAAGTGTGATGCCTAAGGATTTCGCAGAATCCACGATGGTGGGTTGGACATTGAGTGCAGTTAGGTGATTGAGCCAGATTTGGGTGGTGGCAATTTTCGCAGGAGGTGCGATCAGAAGGAACTCAGTTTTCAGAGCATTTAGTTTGAGGTGATTATCGGCCAACCATGATTGGGTGTTTAAGTGTGGAGTTCAGAAGTTTGATGTCTTCCGGGGATTGTAGCTTTAGGTAAAGTTGAGTGTCATCAGCGTACATATGGAAGTGTACATTGGATGCTTGGAGCAAGGTGGCGAGTGGTTCCATGACGAGGTTGAACAATGTGGGGGAATGTGGGGGAAAGGGAAGATTCTTGTGGGACGCCTAAATTTACTGGCAGGTGAGGATAGCACTTGAACTTCTGAGACCGGTTATGTAGGAAGGAAGTGAACCATTTGAGAACAGTCCCGGATAAACCCATTCTAGTGTTTAGCAGCTCCAGTAGGTTCTCATGTTTGACCGTATCAAATGCTGAGGAGAGATCAAGAAGGATGAGGAGGCAGGAATCATTGCGATCAAGGATTTGGAGGGCGTCATCAATTATGTGCGTCATAGCCGTTTCCGTGCTTTGTTTGGCTCGGAAGCCTGATTGATGAGGGTTGAGGAGGTCAAACTGGTCAATGTGTTTAGTTAGTTGGAGTTGTACACATTTTTCCAGCAGTTTGGCCAGGGTGGGGATATTGGTGATAGGGAGGTAATTGTTTAGGTCAGACGGGTCAGCTGTAGGTTTCTTGAGTATAGGTGTGACTTGCCCCACCTTGAGGGAGTCTGGGATGAGTCCTTGTTGGAGGGAGCTGTTAATGATTTTAGCCCAGAGTGGGAGGAGCAGGGGGATGAAGTCTTTTTTCGCATTAGCAGGTAGGGGGTCTGTGAGGTGATTAGAGGGCTTCAAGGTACCGAGCAGTTTGTGAATTGCTTCATCAGAGTAGGTGTCGAAGGACGTCTATGATGCGTTATTTTTAGGTTGAGTGGTAGTCATGCTGATGGGGCTGGGGTATCGGTTTACATCATTGAGGTCACTTCTTATGTTGTCGGTCTTTAGCTTAAAGAAATCAGAAAAGTCTTCACAGTGTGGAATATCGCTTGTTGTGCTGTTTGATTGTAAGGTTTGCGTCTTGGTTTGCGTTTTGACTAGTTCGAACAGTTTTCTTGGTCGTTTTTTTGCTTGGTCCAGTTGGAGGCTCAAGAAGTCAGATTTCGAGCACTTGATTTTCCTAAAGTAGGCATTTCTCTTGTTCTTAAGCGTTTTAAGATGCAGTGCTGAGGGGTCAGATCTCCAGGTGCGCTCTGCCATTCGCATGGCACGCCTGTCTTAATTGAGTCTGCCGTCATACCAAGGGTTCGAGTTCTTGGTGGAGACTCTCTTCAGTTACAGCGGGGCGGCTTCGTTGATTATTGAGTTCATAGAGTCGAGGTAGAGGTCGGTCAGTGATTGAACATCAGAGGCTCCCGAAGGGGGAAGGAGGAGACTGCAGGTGTGGGGAGGCAAGGAGTTGGGGTTAAGATTCTTCATGTCCCTTTTCCAAATCTTGGATTTGGTGGGTTGAGCCGTGTTAGGTTTAACTTTTTCGTTGATAAAGAAAGTGATAATGTGGTAGTCTGACCAGTCACAGGGTAGGATCGCCCCCAGTTGGGTAGAGTCCTCTTTGGCGATGATGAGGTCGAGTATCGAGCCTTTGTCGTGTGTTGGGCTGTTGCATATTTGGGTGAGGTCAAGCGCATTAAGGAAAGTTTTGAGACTATTCACCACTGCGTCTTTCTGATCGTTCCAGTGGAGATTAAAGTCACCCAAGTAGATTTGAGTGATCTGCCGACCGGCGTTGGAAGAGATCGTGTCCATGAGTTGTTGGGTGAAGGTGAGGTTGTCCCCAGGCGGGTGGTAGATGAGATGTAAAGCGCATACTGGTTTGCCCTCGCTGGAGATATCGAGGCAGAAGAGTTCACAGGAAGTGAGGGAGGGGAAGGTGACTTTAGTAACGGATAGGTTGCTCCTAAAAATGCATGCGATTCCCCCGCCCGTCTTGCCGGTCCTGTCGAGTCTAATGATGTGGTAGTTGGGGGGGGGGACTAGTATGTCCATTATAGGTGTAGAAGCTTCAGTTAGCCACGTTTCAGTCAGAATGGCTAGGTCAAGATCCATTGTTTTGACGAGATCCGCGATGTCGAAGGAGTGTCTCTGGGCCGATCTGCAGTTGAGTAGGATGCATTTGAGTCTGAGGGTGAGAAGGGTGGTCGAGTGTTCTAGAGAGAGGGGGACTTTTCTGAGATTATTGGGGACGGAGATTCTGTTGCTTAGAGTGGGGGGGCTAAGGGGATTTGTGAGAATTGTGGGTATGGGGAGCAGTGTGAGAAGGTTGTGTGTTTTAAGGGACCTTGGCCAAAAGAGCGAAGGAGGGTGCATAAGTCGTGGTCCGAAAGGGAGTTGAGGGCGCAACGGGGCGGTGGGTGTGATTGCGAGCGGGGATAGTGGGCCAACGCGGGGAGAATTGAATGCGAGGGTCTGTGGGGAGGGAGGGGGGCTTGTTGGGTGAGGAAGTGGTGGTAGTAGGTCGGGGTTGTCTGGGGTGTGTGTAAAGAAGTTCTTTGATGGTGTGGAGATCTTCTTTGACTTGTAGGAGGGTAGATAAAATCATGTCCAGTGGTGGATTGGGGATGGTGTTGGGGACGAGAGCCGTGGGCGAGTGGTTGAGTAGGGAGTTGGAAAGCGAACTGGGTACGGAGGGGGGATATGCTAGCGTTAGTGCAGGGCTCTGCGGTAATAGTGAGTGGGGTGGCATTCGATGGGTGAGAGAATTTGTGGGCGAGGGGTGTGGGTGAGGTAGTGGCATAGGTGGGGGGGGTGGGAGGCATAGGTGGGGACGCCGGTGGGAGGCGGCGCCTGAGAGTTGAGGGATGAGTGAAGGCTGAAGACGGTAGGGGTGCCAGGAAGGTAATGGGGGCTGAGAATGGGGGGGGGAGAGAGGAGGAGATGTTAAGGTAAGGGAGGTGGTGTGTTCTGTGGGTCTAGTTGGGAGGGTGGGGAAGTGGGGAGTGAGAGTGGGGGGGGGATAGGGTGGGAGATGGGTCTGCCGCGGGGCGGGGGAGATATGCTCAGGCGGTGGTGGGTTCAGCGAGACTCGTAAGAGGTGTGAGGTGGGGGGAAGGGAGGGTGGGGGTATGGAGTATGTATGAGGGGGAGCGATCTTCGCCAGTGAATGAGGGGTGAGGAGGGGTTACATCGGGTGTGTGACTGACTATGGCGCTGGGGGAATGGGAGAGGTGTGTGTCATTCCGCTGTTGAGATGGGTTAGGCAAGTTAGATTGAGGATTGGAGGTGGAGGGTGTTGTGTAGCTTGCTGTGTTAGGAATGGAGGTCCGCCGTTTGGCAATGTGTTCTAAGAAGGTGGGGAACAGGTTGTCGAGTCGGTCGAGGTTCCTATCAGTGGCTTGGAATAGGATGGTGCCGTTGTTGTAGATGGTGATGGTGGCTCTACCTGGGAAAACTTGGGATGGTGTGATAGAAAGCGTTAGGCCATGAGCGGATTTTCTGGTGGTGGAGGTAGTGAGAATGGAGAGGAGCGCTTTCCTCCACTGTGCTCTACGCAGAGTGTAGAGGATGATATCGGTGCTCGTGGCTCCATTGATCAGTGAAAAGTAGGTGTCCACAAACGGGGTTTCAGGGTGGGCCTTCAGGAAGTTGTGTTTGAAGCGTTTGGCGTTTTTTTTTTAGCTCGGGTGTGTAGTTGATTTTGTATGTGTGCTCGCCCATGCGTTCCATGGTGGGAGAGGTGTAGGTAGAAGAGGGGGGGGTGTACGTGGGTGAGTGTGTGAGGTTACAGGGCTGTAAGCCTAAATAGTCTTAGGTATGGGTTGTTGGTGAGGATGACTAGTCTAAGATGGCCACCCCAGTGGAGGACGGTTCAAAGATGGCCACCAGAATAGCATATAGAGAGACAAGAGTAGTAGTCCTTTCTCTGTTGTTGATGTGCCTTAGAGGGTTAGTTTCCCTTTCTACTCTGGGGCAGGTCGAGTTAGTCCATCTTCTGTGTTGTTTGGTGAGGAGGAGAGAGATTAGTTTCTATGCTGCTTGGAGGCGAGGAGGGAGACTTATCTCTGTTTTGGTGACCTGTGACCACGTTGGTATGTAGCCTCATGGTCATCTGGTGGGCAGTGGAGGCGATTTATGGCTCTAGTTTATGGCACCAGCCATTTTAGGCAATGGAGAGTGAGAAGAGTGGAAAGACCGCCATGCCGCGAAGATAATTTGCAAGCAGATATCTTTATAGGATTCCGGGCAGAGAAGCAAAGCCGGCATGATTGTTCGAAATAGAAATTAAAATTATGCGTGCAAATACCTTCAGGACATCATGGTTGTCAGGCTGCACTGAGGCTGTTCAAATCAGGCGCAATAAAGCAGATTTGTGCTGAAGAAGCCCGATCACGCAGGCAGGGCACACCGGAGGCGTCCTGCAATGCCCGACTCGCCAGTGTAGAGGCGAGCTGCTGTGGGGCAGTCTCTATTCTCGCTGTTCCTTGGCTGCTTCCTCCGGCTGAAACAAAAACGTATGCTCCGCGATCCAGGAGAGACTCCACGGGGGTGGGGGGGGGGGGGTCGGTTTGGTGTCGCCCTCGATCACCTGTGCTGGGTCGGTCCGCGCCGACTCTCCTCTGCTTGGCTCCCGCCCGGCCGCTCCAACGATGTTGTCTGGGGTAGGGGGCGGACGCCGAGCCCACCTCGGCAGCAGGACGCCAGTGCTCCCCCTTGGCTCAACAACTACAGATCTCCCTCGCTGCGTCAAGTCAGAAGTCTGGGTGCAGGACGGGGGCGAGCAGGCGGTGAGTGCAGGCGGGCAGGACACCTCCGCAGTCCCCCACCACGCCCAATCCGGGGTCCACGGGCAGGATGGGGGCGATCAAGGCGGTGATTGTAGTCGGGCAGGACACCTCTGCAGCGGGCACCAGTCTTCCGTCCAGAGCCTCTCGACGTCGGCCCCTCAGGTGGCCGCAGCAAGGATCCAGGCTCGGGTCCACACCCGGGAAGTCTGGCGCTAGTGACGGTTTCTAAACAATAGAGGCCGTTGGGGGATTTATATTCTGCATGTGGCGAATGCCATTGCCCAAGGGATGGAAGTACCTAAATCGTGGAAAGGTGCAGAAATAGTGCCAGTGTATAAAAAAGGGGACAAGTCGACAGCAGGTAACTACAGGCCAATAAGTTTGATCGACTATCCAAAAAATTGTGGGGCGGCTTGTTTTGGGAAAAATCCAGTCCTGGATGGATGATGATAGGAACACACAAAATATTCGTCCCCCAATACTGACAGAAAGTTCACACAACAGAGTTAATGCCTCACACATCTCACATAGTGGAGGCACGGACAGCAGAACTAAGGGCACCAAGGAAAGAAATCTGAGAAAAGGAACAGAGCTTACACATGGGAAAACAAACGGAGAGCACCGAACCGAGAGGATGAACACTACTAATACAGGGCCTCAGACTAAAAGAGAAATTAAAGGAATGCAGACACAAATTGACAACATGTCAAAAGACATCCTAAATACACTGAAAACAATGGAAAAGATCCTGGAAATCACGGTAGGCACACACTCCAAAGTTGAGCACATTCAAGAATTAATGCAGAAGTCGATCACAAAAAGGAATGAGATGGCAATGCAGTAACAGATAGGCACAATCGACCAGAAGACTCTTAGGTACATAACAGAAAAAGAAACCCAGTCCTTACTAAAGAGATACGAACCTAAAGAACACAGTGGAGGGGAGATAATTAGAACAGTTCCGATTGATGCTAACAGAACATCCAGACAAAAAGTAAGGAAACCAGACCTCAACAACTTACAGCAAGTCCAACTATCCACGAACCTGCTTGAACAGGACCCTAGTAATGCAAGAAAACCATTGAAATGTCTATTGCTCAACTGTAGGTCAGCAGTAAAACATGCGTCAGACGTTGCTGCACTTATCGTTAACCAGGAAATTGATCTAGCGATCATAACAGAAACATGGCTTTTGGAATCATCATCTCCATGCATGGATCTGTTAGTGCCCCCTCATTATAACATAGTAAGACTGGATAGTCCAAAAAAGATAGGGGGGGGGGGGGGATAGCCTGCCTCCACCGATCAGACATAGAAATCAACCAAATACAATCCGATCCTCTGGAATCCTTTGAATACCTAGGCCTTAATGTACGATCAACAGACATTCAAAGATGCAACCTGCATGCCATATATCATCCTCTAGGAAATAATGCTACTTTTATAGACCAGTTAATGGAGATTATCACGGATAACTCTAACATTCACTCTAACAACATATTCCTGGGTGATTTCAACTTACACTGGGACGACAGTAAGGACAAACTGATCAACACTCTGAAAGACTTCTTGACTGAGTTAAACCTTACCCAAGCCTGCACACAGCCAACACACTCAAAAGGAGGAACACTAGACTGGATACTATCAAGAAACAATAACATAGAGATCCACTCAGTTATGCCGTGCGACTGGTCGGATCACCACTGCATAACCTTCCTAATACCTTCCTAATACCAGTGGAGAAGTGTGGATCCAGTGGAGAAGTGTGGCTCAATGATTAGAGTGGCAGACCCTGATGCAGAGGTCTAGCCCGGGACCAGGGTTCAATTCCCTGCCTCGGCGGATCTTGGGCTCAAAATTCCATGGACTTGATCATTCTCGCCCCAGTGCCTATTCCAATCATGGAGTCCCACTCTGCAACTCTGGGCAATAGCTTGCTTAATCTCCACAACTGCCCCCACATCGCTAAGGATGCCTGGTCTCCACCTTGGGGGTGCCCAGGAGTGGACGCCTCACAGGGAAAGCCAGGATGGGTTCCACAGCGGTCTTCGTACAAGCACCTTGAGACCCTTGCGGGTGAGTAGTGCGCTATACAAGTATCAATTTACATTTACATTTACATACCAACGCTGAAAAGGGGAAAGATCAGGCAGCCTATTAAACTCAAAAAGTGGACCCGGGAGATTAACCCCTTCGCTGCTCATGACGAGCTGAGCTCGTCATGAGGCACACTGGAGCTGTGCTTATGACGAGCTGAGCTCGTCATGATCCATGGACTATGGCAGCTTCCAGCACAGGAGGAGAAAAGCCATAGCAGCCAAGGTGTTAAAGAGTCAAATATTGAACGATTAGTAGAAGATTGTAAGAAAGAACTTAAGCCACCGAACAACTTGCGGAACGTGAATGACCTAACAGAACACTTCAATACGACAGTTACAAATATAGTTAACACCACTATGCCACTAAAGCTAAAAAGAGTCTCGGAAAAGGACAAAAACCCTTGGTTTAATGGTACACTGAACGATGATAGACGGAAACTAAGAATGGCCAAAAGGAAATGGAGACAACATCCTGCAACACCAGAGCTGAAATCACTAAGAAACATCAGAAATGAATACAACAAAAAGATCCTAAAGTCTAAAAAAGAATATATTAGATCAGAATTGGATAATGCCAAAAACAGGCCACGGAAACTATTTGAGATATTAAAGCAACAATCCAACAACTCGGCAAAATCGGCCCAAGAAACCACTAAAACCCAACTGAGCTGTGAAGGATTCTCTAATTTTTTCACCAACAAGGCCATCACTTTGGATACAGAGCTCAAGTTGGAAGCGGACAACCTGCACAACTAACCACACAGACTGTACAATATCACTCTGACAACTGACCTTGAGGAAGCTAAAAACAAAGCGCATTGGCATACCTTCAAGATATATGATAAGAATACCATCTGGACTCGCTCTGGGTCGGTCGCTCCTCCTCGCTCCCTGCCTTTAACCTGCACCCCTCCTGCAGATTGAACTTTGCTGTGCCTAATATCGCCTGCAGCCCCAGCGCCTCGACGATCACACAGCGCCCATTACCTGGCTGAAGGAGAGCGCCTCGACGGGGACAGCGCTTGGTATCGTTAGTCTGCACTTGCGCTTTGTAAACAATTGCGCTGCATTGCTTTGAGAAGTTTAGAATTGCCTTTGTGTGTTCGTGTCGTCAGTTTCACTTTTGACCTTCCATTTTGTTGTGCTCGTGGCCCGTGGCTCCTCCCCGCTCCCGCCTCCCAGCTGACCCTCCCACGCTCCGCCCCCCTCCACTCTCCATTTATGACAGATGTCCCAACGCGCAGCGTCCACGCGCTGCGGCCGCGCCAAAGGTGCGCCAAAGGTAAGCCCGTCTACGCCTGGACCGCGCCCAGCGCCAGACCCCCTGGCCCCCGCAAACCGCACTCTGGTATGATGCAGCCACCCTCCTAGCCCTTTACCCCGGTCGTACTCCCCATTGCTTCGAAGCTGCCCCAGGACATACTCATGGGCCCTTCGCATGCCACTCCTGCAAATTCACCAGCGTCAAGACCCTTACCACAACCACTAACAGCAAACACAGGTCCGACCCTAACCACCTAAAGTGCATCCTGCTGAACACCCGCTCGGTCAACAGACACACCACCGAACTCTGGGATCTACTTGACGTTATATCACCAGACGTCGCCTTCCTCACTGAAACATGGATGAATGCATCATCAACACCCGACATCGCCATAGCCATCCCGGACAATTAAAAGATCATCCGTAAAGACCGCCCCGTCCAAACAGGAAGAAGCATCGCCATCGTCCATAAAAACACAGTCAAAATCACGACCAGCTCCGACGCTAACCTTTCCACCGCCGAACACCTCCACTTCCAGGTCCACACTGACCCCAGAACCACACTCAGAGGCACCCTCATCTATAGGCCTCCAGGAACACGTAAACAATTCAGTGAGGACATCACTGACTTCATCAGTCCACATGCCCTCGCCTCCGAGAACTACATCCTACTAGGAGACCTCAACTTCCACATGGAAAAGAATAACGACAGCAACACCACCACCCTACTGGATAACCTAGCCAATCTCGGACTCAAAGAACTTGTCGACACCCCCACCCACATAGCCGGACATACGCTAGACCCAATCTTCACTTCCAGCAAACACATCTCCTTCGATCGCACCACAGCTCTCCATTGGACGGACCACCGTTTTGTTCACTTCAGCTACAAAACCACCTCGACCCACAACCCCCCACAACCTTTTCCCCGAAGAAAATGGAACAAAATCACCACCGACCAACTCCTCACATCGCTCAACCAAAACCCACCCGCCCTCTCATCTGACCCTAACCAAGCTGCCATCAAATTCAAACAATGGATCACTCACAGCGCTGACGAATTGGCACACTTGAAAAACCATCACACCAAACAAGACAGCAAAAAGGCCCCCTGGTTCAACGATGACCTTAAAAAATCCAAAAACTTTGACGTACTCTCGAGAAAACATGGAGAAAAAACCCAACCACCATGACCACCTTCAAGGCAGCCACCCGCAAACACCACCAGCTGATTCGATCCACCAAGAAATCAGCTTTCAAGAATCGACTCGACAACAATGCCCATAACAACAAGGAACTATTCAATATCGTCAAAGAATTTACCAACCCCACCGCAGCCTCAAACGACATCACCCCCTCCCAAGACCTCTGCGATTCGTTATCCTCCTTCTTCTACAACAAAATTGCCGACATACATAACAGCTTCAAAAACAATACCAACAAACAATCCTACCCACCCCCCTTAGAACCTATACCGCCCTCCAACAATCTCAACGCCTGAAACCCAATCACCACGAAGACACCATCCGCCTTATGAATACCATCCACTCTGGCTCGCCAACCGACCCATGTCCCCACCACATCTTCAACAAAGCAGACTCCAACATCGCACCCCACCTCCGTGATGTTATCAACTGTTCCTTCAACTCTGCTACCTTCGCAGAAAGCTGGAAACATGCCGAAGTCAGCGCCCTCCTGAAGAAACCCACAGCAGACCCCTCTGAACTCAAAAACTACCGCCCAATATCCCTCCTCCCTTTCCCGGCAAAAGTCATTGAGAAAGCCGTCAAAAGCCAACTCGCCGCCTTCCTCGAAGCCAACAACTCCATCGATCCCTCACAGAACGGCTTTCGAGCCAAACACAGCACCGAAACCACCCTCATCGCAGCCACAGACGACATCCGAACACTACTGGACAGCGGAGAAACAGTGGCCCTCATTCTACTCGACCTCTCCGCCGCCTTCGACACAGTCTGTCATAGCACCCTCATACAACGCCTCAACAATATCGGAATACAAGGAAAAGCGTTGGACTGGATCGTCTCCTTCCTCGCCGGAAGAACCCAGAGAGTACGACTTCCCCCATTCAAATCAGAGGCTACCGAAGTCATTTGCGGTGTACCACAAGGATCATCACTCAGTCCCACCCTCTTCAATGTTTACATGAGTCCACTCGCATCCATCGCGCGCCAACACAACCTTAACATCATCTCCTACGCTGACGACACCCAGCTGATCCTTTCCCTCACCAAAGTCCCTAACTCCGCCAAAACCAGTCTTCACGAAGGTATGAAAGAAGTTGCCGAATGGATGAAAAACAGCCGCCTAAAACTTAACTCAGACAAAACGGAGGTGCTCATCCTAGGATCATCCCCCTCTGCCTGGGACGACTCATGGTGGCCTTCGGCTCTGGGCACAGCACCCACAGATCACGCACGCAACCTGGGCTTCATCCTAGATTCCTCACTCTCGATGACCAGACAAGTCAACGCCGTCTCATCCTCCTGCTTCAACGTACTTCGTATGCTCAAAAAAATCTTCAGTTGGATCCCCTCCGAGACAAGAAAAACTGTCACCCATGCACTAGTCACGAGTCGACTGGACTACGGAAACACCCTCTACGCCGGAATTACAGCCAAATTACTGAAAAAACTCCAACGTATCCAAAACGCATCAGCGAGACTCATTTTGGACATCCCTCGCCAAAATCACATTACCGGCCACCTGAAAGACCTCCACTGGCTCCCCGTCAACAAGAGAATAACATTCCGTCTCCTCAACCACGCACACAAGGCCCTCTAAAAGCTAGGGCCCGAATGCCTCAACACTCGACTATCCTTCTACACACCCACCAATTAAGATCCTCCGATCAAGGCCTCGCCGCAATTCCGCGCATCCAAAGATCCACCATGGGAGGTAGATCCTTCTCCTACTTGGCTGCCAAGACCTGGAACTCACTCCCCACCCACCTCCGCCTTACACAGAACCACATCTCCTTCAGAAAAGAACTTAAAACCTGGCTATTCGATAAATAGTGAACCCCATCCCCAAGCGCCTTGAGACCCTCTGGGTGAGTAGTGCGCTATATAAATTCTTGAACTTGAACTATTGCCAAAACACTAGCGGACATCAAACCAAATAACCACTACAATGATCCACTCCTCACCAAATGTCTACAAAACATCAACCACATCATCATCCCAATATGGACAAAAATAATAAATGCCTCGCTATCACAAGGGGTCCTTCCAGAATGCAGGCCAAGTTGTACCGATCATCAAGAAACCAACAGCGGACCCAGCAGATCCTAATAACTTTCGCCCAGTTATCAATATTCCATTACTGGCCAAACTCATCGAGAAATGTGTACAAAACCAACTAAGCCAACACATCACGAACTTCAGGCTATTGGACAACTGCCAATCGGGATTCAGAACAGGACACAGCACGGAAACAGCGATTCTACATATCGTCGATGACGCATTACAGGCCCTAGATATTAATAGAACATGTCTACTAGTCCTTTTCGACCTATCATCTGCATTCGACACGCTAAATCATGAAAAACTACTAGACAGACTACACAAGAGGATGGGAATGTCGGGAATTGTACTGAAATGGTTTGAATCCTTCCTTCAGAACAGATCTCAAAGATTCTTGGTCAACCAGTCATTATCCCAATCTTGTCCAAACTCGATCGGAGTCCCTCAAGGATCTACACTATCTCCTTCACCTTTTAACCTATACGTTGAACCTTTGACAGAAATCCTCACAGACACAAACATATCCTATCACATGTACGCGGACAACACGCAGATTTACATCAAAATAGCATCTCTGGAGGACATCAAGTTAATCAATGAGCCTTAAAAAAAGACAATATAATGGTTAACCAGTAATCACCTGAAGCTGAATGCACAGAAAACTGAATTCCTATTAATCTCACCACCAAAGAACAACACAGAGGCGATAGAATGGACCAGATTGATCCCAGCACTAAACTGCACCCCTACGCTAGTGGACTCAGTCAAATCATTAGGAGTCACATTGGATAAGAATCAAAGACATGAAAGCACACATCAATTTAATGGCAAAAAATGCCCGCTTTCATCTGAACTACTTTAGGAAAGTGAAACCATTCATCTCGTCGGCAGATCTCAAACTGGCAATACAATCATTAGTTATCTCACGGATTGAATACGGATGTACAACCTTAGCAGGTCTACTAAAAATTTCCACGGCACCACTAAAAGCATGCCTCAATGCAGCTGCAAGGCTCATTACCGGATTGAGGAAATTCGACCATATTTCACCACACCTAAAAGCGTTAAACTGGCTACGATATGAAGCCAGAATCCAATTTAAAATGGCATGTATCACCCACAAAGCACTCCATTACAAAACACCGAGATACATGGCCCAGAAGATTGAGCTTTCGGGAGGATGCAGACCAGCCAGGAGTGCCAAGGAGCTGCAGCTGAGGCCACCCATCTTCTGGAAGAAGAAAACATATGACAGAGCATTTTCTGGGGCAGCCCCCAGAGTTTGGAACTCACTCCCTACGAATATCAGGAAAATTACTAACATATCATCATTCAAAAAGGTAGCTAAGATCTTCCTAATGAGTAAGTTCCTTACATAGACAAGAACGGACTTCACCGCCACCGCATCTGAAAGGTGCCAAAACGGATCATCGAATGGAAGCAAGAGAAAATGTCCAGTGAACGGGAACAACCTAGAGGCGCTACACCCGCTTAGTACTAGAGGAAGATTGCACAGACAAAGCCAAGTCAGAACTGTTTGTACAGGAATACAGCATGCAATATAGTAGGATATAGAATAACGTTTATGATAACTTGGGGAATAGACGCAGATAGAAAAAATATAGAACTGTGTAATCCCAGTGTTCATACTAGCCTAATAACTATTGTACATAGTTACAATATATCTCCTGTTTGACATATACCTAATCTACCTCATATCAGTGTGATACGCTTACTATATAGAGCTATAATTACCTACCTTATTCCCTACATGGTAATGCTATGTGGATTGTTTCAGTGTGATACACTTACTATATAGAGCTATAATTACCTACCTCATTCCCTATATGGTAATGCTATGTGAATTGTATCTCAAATCTACCTCATGTATATGTATCTGTGAAGCGCTCTTATACCCAAGGGTCACATTCGCGCTATATAAAACTTTCTAAATAAATAAATAAAATAAAATAAATCTCCAGGCTGGCTTTTGCCCAAAAACAAGCACCCTAGATCAGGTCTTTCGGTTTATTATGTTATACTGGCGTACCATGGTTCTGGAGAAAGGCACCTTATATGCCGTCTCTGTCGACCTAAGGGCGGCTTTTGACCTTGTTCCACGTAATATCCTGTGGCAAGTTCTTGTGGGGCTAGGGATGGCACCTGAGCTGTTGAGCCTAATCGTCCGCCTACATGAGGATACGTTCGCTCGAGTTCGGTGGGGTCGCCAGGGAGAGGTTACGGAAACCTTCCCTGTTGAGCGGGGAGTGAGGCAAGGTTGCGTCATGGCGCCTACCTTGTTCTCGCTCTTTGTGAACGAGGTGGTGGAGTTCCTCTCCCTGGTCCCAACCGATGCCCCCGCGATGTGTGGTGAGCGGGTCCCGATTCTCATGTTCGCGGACGACACCCTGATTATTTCAAAAACGCTAAGTGGGCTCCAGCGTGCCTTAAAGCGTTTTGAAGACTTTTGTCTGGAAAGGGGTCTTGAAATAAACACATTAAAAACAAAGTTTATGGTTCTTACTGGCCGTATATCCTCTGGGCCTGCTAGACCTTTCAGAGGGATGATATATATGAATGGTTTCCAGCTGGAGCGGGTTGATGCCTTTACCTACCTGGGGGTTACCCTCCAGAGAGATCTGGGGTGGACCAGCCAATTAGACATAGCAGTGTTAAAGCATCGCCAGCAGGCTGGCATTCTTCTGAAAAGGTTTAATTCTTCAACAACAAAGCCCATTAGCCCATTACTGGAGGTATATGGGTTGAAGGTGTTAAGTTCGGCCCTTTATGGTGCAGAACTGTGGGGTTTTCAGAATTTGAGAAACTTGTCGCTAGCAGAAAATTAATTCCTGCGAAAAGCAGCTAGCGTTCCTATAAGTACCCCGTTAACACCTCTTATGTGGGACCTTGGGAAAAAAGCGGTCCAAGATCTTGCCTTTCTGCGGCCTTTGCTGTATTGGCGCCGCTTATGGACCACAGATGAGTTACAGCATTACGCACAGGGCCTGAGGGAGATAATGGCTAAGGATGTTTGGCAAAAAATACACTGGCTGAAGGCCTTTCGGACCCTATTATCTAGATTGGGAATGAGGGAATTATGGGATGACTTGGTAAATGCTGCATTCCCCTCCAAGAAAATTTTGAAAGAAAAGTATTGGGAGATGGTGAATGCAGAAGTTTGTACAAAGGGCCTCTCCTCACACTTAACAGGACGTTTTCCGGAGTTTAAGGCCCAGCCGAAGCTGGAAATATATTGGGATGCCATAGAGAAACAGCAGGACCGCAAACTTTATTTTCAACTTAGAGTAGGCTACTAAGGTCATTTACAGCTAAATGGGCAGGAGAAAACGGTAATGATAAATGCCCTAAGTGTGGGGAGGAACAAGAGACAATACGTCATTTCCTTTTCTTCTGTCCCTTGTATACTGCCCCTAGAGTAATGTGGGTTAAGCCAATTTGTAAATTGCTTGGCACGCGCAGATATTCAGAGGCTTTAAGAATCCTATGTACAGACTCTAGTCCACTAATTGCTATTGCTCTGGCCAAATTTTTGAAATGGGCATGGGTAATTCGCACAAGATTTATTGCGGCTGAGACCTGAATATTAAGTACCTATCACCCTTATTTAGTTGAAAATATGGGGGTTGCTTCATTTATATGAGTTTTGTGCAATATTACCCTGGACTGTATGAAAATTGATGGATTTTCCTTTTTTTTAAAAAAGATTTTATTAAATTATGGAAAATTATATTCTGCAACAGTCTATAGTAGTTTAATCCCTTCTTAATATTAATTTTATTGTTTTTAATGGATTTTATATTGGAAAGCTGTGGATTGAATGTGCTTTTATGACTTAATTGTCGAATAAAGTTTATGAATTGACTGCAACTCCCCTCGTGACGAAAAGCATCTCTGAGCAAGTGCCGCCTTGGAAATTCCAATGCGCAGAACTGATGACATTGCGCGTTCTCTTTGGTAGCGAATAGATCTAACCAAGGCACTCCCCACTTCTGAAAGAGACCTTGCTGGTTAGAAAGGGGGGGATAGGTCCAATAGACCGGAACCAAGTAGGGCCTTCTTATAGAGTTTAAAAAAGAAAAAACTTGGTATCCTTGTCACTTACACAACACTTTTGAAGCAACCACACTATATTCTTTCGGTGATTGGGTTATTTATTCACCCTATTTTTCACAAACTCTCGTTTTTTTTGGAAGTACTTTAGCCTTCACACAGAACACTTGAATATCATACATATATTTACATATATCTCAATTTACACTACAATATACAAGACCAACCTTTGATCACAACATATACAATACTTTTAAAAGACTTTATACCACCAAGACTACATCAAAACAAACCAATGTGTAACAAATAATCAAATATTAGCTCAATCTAGATGTCATTAAGCGTTTTATAGCTAATTTCTTCCTTTTCAAAGAATAAATTATATTCCTTTTTTTAATCCTTTTTCCCATTCAGCTAAATTAATAACAATTGCCGACGCGTTTCAAGCCTCACGAATTCTCTATGGGCTCTCATCAGGGCATCTTATTTTCCACACATTGGACTCATCTACAATATAAATGAACAAACTATGACTTATTGCACCTCACCCTTACCACTACTTCTTTTACCCTTTAATGACTTTTGAGCACATACCTGCCAATGTAGTGAAATCTCCTATTCTTATCTTTTTGATCATGCAAGACAGGATTAATTAATTTAATCTTCGCAAGTATCTGTGAACAATAAAGTTCTATTTTAAAAGAAATGGTCAAAACTCATTTAAATGGTGTGGCTTTGCTATTCGTGACAAACAAACATACCTGAGGTCCTGGCACACTATGTCTGTTCTTATTTGCACGTATAGTAATGCTCTGATGGGAAAAATTAATACCCCATAAACAAATAGCCTGTATGTGACAGGCATTCGATGTGGGTAAAAGAGTGTTTACACGTACCTCTAGGGGATAACTACTCCGTTTCGCCTAATGCCTTTAATTGCCCACAATTCCTCACTTTTTTTTCTTCTCTCCTGAAAAGCATAAATCGAAATGCGTGTCTAAAATAAAGTCGCTTATCTATCGTTATCTATCGCTACCAGCGTCTATTTAAACAAGCAGCGCGCCGCTCACCTCAAAGAGACCTTGCCCACGTCCGAGTTCAGATGCCATTTGTGATCCATCATGCAACGGCGGCTAAGTTTGTCCGCCCTTTGGGTTCAGGGAATCTGCCAGGTGTTGAACCACCAGGGTGACGCCCTGGTGTTCCAGCCATGTCCAGAGGTGCAGAGCCTCCTGACAAAGGGTCCACGCCTCAACCCCGCCCAGTTTGTTGCAGTAACACATGGTGGTGGTGTTGTCCGTGAAGACCTGCACAAAACTTCCCCGGACAGAGGGAAGGAATGCCTTCAGTGCAAGTCGGATCGCCCGCAGCTCCAGTAGGTTGATATGGAGCCGGGACTCCGCCAGAGACCAGAGACCTCTGATCTCCGCCTCTCCCATGTGGCCCTCCATCCCAGGAGGGACGCATCCGTCACTACTATGTGCTCCGGTTGGGGAAGGGAGAGAGATCTGCTGCGGACCCAATTGCGGTTTGTGAGCCACCACTGCAATTGACTCGCAGCGCCCGCCGAGATCAGGACGTGGTCGGACAGGTTGCCTTGATGCTGTGCCCACTGAAACTTCAGGTCCCACTGCAGAGCCCGGATCCACCACCTGGCGTGATGCACCAGTAGGATGCAGGAGGCCATCAGCCCCAGGAGCCGCAGCGTCAACCTGACTGAAACTCGGGATAAAGGCTGAAAGATCAGAATCAGAGCCTGAATATCCCAAACCCGCTGCTCGGTAAACTACGCTGAGTCCAGAACCGCTCCGATGAAAAGGAGCTTCTGAGAGGGGTACAGGTGTGACTTCGGCATGTTGATGGAGAACCCCAGTGAGTGCAGGAGGTCGGCCGTAGTCTGGAGGTGGGAGACAACTGTCTGGGTCGAGCCCGCTTTCAACAACCAGTCGTCGAGATAGGGAAAGACTGAAACCCCTGATCTGCGCAGATGAGCTTCGACCACTGGCATCACTTTCGTGAACACCCGAGGGGCACTGGTGAGGCCGAAGGGGAGAACGGTAAACTGAAAACGGTCGTGGCCTACCGTGAACCCCATGTAGCGCCGGTGGGCCGGCAGGACGGGGATGTGGAAATACGCGTCCTGCCAGTCCAACACTACCATCCAGTCCCCAGGGTCTAGGGCAGCCAGGACCTGAGCCAAAGTCAACATCTTGAACTTCTCCTTTCGGAGGTCCAAGATAGGGAGTAGGCCTCCTTTTCCCTTCTTGGGTACCAGAAAGTAGTGGGAGTAGCAAACACGTCCTACTTCTGGTAGAGGAACGTGCTTGATGCCCCCCTTGGCCAAGAGGGCCATAACGTCCTCCTGCAGAAGTTGCAAGTGATCCCCCGGCATCGCATGCAGTCCAGGGACCGGAGGTTATGGGAATGGATGCGACGACAGAGCCACACGGGTGGTGTCACCCGACCCCTCAGGCGCATCGTGCTACCGGCGAGGGGAGTCAGAAGAGCGATGACGCCTCTCCGACTTCTTCTTCCTCGACTTACCGGAGGACTTTGAGCCCAACAAGTGGTGGTGACTTGATGAGGGTTGCTGGCTGCAGCTCCGCGACCGGTCCCTCGACTTCCTCCTCGACCGGGACCTCGAGGGGCACCGAGCCGCCTGCCGGATCTCGAAGAGCTTGCGGGACTGCTCCCGCTTAGCTTTTGAGGTCAAGGCCCGGCAGTCAGGGTAAACTTGTTGTCGTGGTCGGCCCAGCCGCAGTAGAGACACCGGTGGTGGGGGTCGGTCACTGGCATCAGGCAGTGACAGGCGTCGCACGGCTTGAACCCGGGTATCCCTACCGGCACCAGGAGCCGATATCGACTCGAAAAGAATAGCCAAAAATAGGCCCAAAAGTTAGTAAAAAAATGACATGAGTAACTGCTCTTCCCGGATCTGCGCTTGATGGATTGATGGACACTACTACTGACCTTTCACCTATTCTGCCTCCATCCTCTTCCATTACAGACATTGAGTATACTTACCCTACAGATCAGTCTAATAGAGAGGTGTCTCCTTTTTTGTATATTATTTTATAATAAGAGTTTGTTTCTATTGCAACTCGATGTTCTATGTGACTAATCTAGACGCATCCTCATATCTTTTTTAAGGCTGTCAGTTTTCAATATAGGGAGCATAAGTTTTTTCTGAAAATAGTTTCTGTCGTGTGCTGTGTTTTGATGTTTTGCTATATAATTGTTTTTCAGCCCTGATGAAGTTCCACTTGCTTATGGAACGAAACGAGTTGGGTGGACTGTGTAAATAAAGAAAAGACGATGGAGAAATAAAGTTGTAACAATATGCTTGAATGGACTTTATTACCTGGTGCATCTCCATATGCTTTGATGATCCAGTATCTGTTTAACAGTGGCACTAAACAACGGCAGGTGCCAGGGAATTTGTGCACAGGACTTTTTGACTCTTTGGAAACAAGCGTGAGGTGTAGGCTTGATAGTCCGCTATTGGGTTCTTTTTCGTGTGACAGGTATCAGACAACTGCCTTTCCTGCTGATGAATTGGCCTCTACGTTCACATCGAACCAGGTGGCTGCACTGTGGATATCTTGCAATGTAAAAACAGCAGTCAGAGAATTGCTCCAGGTGGAATGTGCCCTCATTCACTTCTGTAGTGGACGCTTAGCTTTGATGTGTGTGAGAAGACCGTAACACAATTACGTCCGGCCGTGGATGTACTTGTGTTACGGTCTTCTCATGCAGGAGTTATCACACCTGTAAGCACTCCGGATTGTCCCAGAACAATACACTGGACTAGAATACTCATATTGACCACTTGAACTTCTGATCACTGTTACTGTTGACATAACAGGTGTCTGAACACAGGCTTTTCTACTCTGCTAAAATATGGGGGAGTTCCCACACTACATGCCAAAACTGAACCCATGCATTGGCTATTTGAGTTTCTGAATTCTAATTGAACTATCACAAAGCCCTGATGAAGTTCCCCGTCAGGGAATGAAACGAGTTGGCTGAGCTTTTCGTATTCCTGATTTGATTTGTGAATTTGAAATAAAGAACTTTCTTGACACTACTAGCTGACTACTGGTCTTCATTACCTGGCACACCCCTGTGTCGTTGAAAATAATCAAAGGGAGGTTTGATTAGGTGTTCACAGACAACAACACTGCCATGTGGTATTGAAACAAGCGGGGTGTGGGGTCGTATACCCTGTGCCAGAAGGCTCTACGCCTCCGGACTTAGTTGGAGCGCAAGAACATTTTACTAGTGATACAATACCTAACAGGCTCTTTGACCTCCAGGGTGGGAAAACTCAGAAAGGGAAGCCATGCAGATCGCACATGTCAACTAAAACTACAAGTGGCCCGAGGTCTGTTTCAAGAATAGGGAGAACCTTGGCTCGATCTGTTCGTTACCACGAAGAGCAAGCACTTCTGCACGTTGGAGCTTCCAAAGTGCCTCTCACTCAGACACATTCTGTTTAGAATGGAGCTCATGATGGCAGTAACAATGCAAGAACAAATTGTATGTGCAAGAGTTGACAGACGCGACATAAGCTAAATTTGCTAAATGTTCACATGCAACAGTGATAATGTGCTGTGAGAGATGTATGTAAAAGGCAATAACGTTGTTTAAAAAAAAAATAGAATGGAGCTCCTGACCACGCCTTTCCACCAATACCACTCCTGCCCAAAGTTCTGATGAAGATCATGGCGGACCGAGCCCAAGTCATCCGAGGATTGGGTACACAGAATATGGTGTCCGAACTCCTAAGAATGAGCATCGGTCTTTCGATGATGCTACCCTTTTGGGAGGATCTCCTGCCCCAGCAGCAAGGACATTTCCTGCACCCATGCTTCCACCTTCATGTTTAAGAGTTTGAGCGACAGCAGTTGAGTCTTTGATTTGTCTCCCAAGGTCTGTGATTTCAGCTTTCCTGCAGTTGCTGGGCCAACATTTTATTCACCTGTTGTGACTAGTTTCCTCAAATGTTTACAGCACTTGTTTACTCTTACCCAATTTGTGATGCACAATTGGGACCTCAATCTGCTCTTCACATTTCTGATGTGTTTGCCCTTCGAGCCGCTACACAGCTGTCCTTTGCCGCTCTTGACTAAAAACAGTTTTCTTGGTGGTCATTTCATCAATCCATCCTCCTTTCATCAGCTTTTTCACTGACTGTTAGAAATTGGGTTTCTGGTTGGCTAGGTATGCACCCAGCCAGACAGAACTCACCACTCTAGTCAGGGCAAGTAAGCTGCACACAAAAGATAACCTGTGCTCACCCTTTGGTACCTTGGTGCAGAGCAGGCAGGCCTATCAAAAGAGGCAAAGTGTAAATAAATTTGGGCAGCACAGAAAGTACAGTAACAGAGTGAAAACACCCAAAAAAGGACCCCACACCAAATTAGAAATGTAGATTCATTTTGATCTTATTTAAGTGTGGCCGATACAACAAAAATGCAATGAATAAGTCTTAATTAAATTGATGCAAAACGATCAGTAATCAGTCACTCTTCACGAAGATATGGGTGTGGTTAGTGCCATAACACTGTCCTGGACTAGCAACGCTAGCTCATGTAATACCAGTGAAATGGGAGATTCAAATGCTATAGTGTCAGGGAATACATTGTTGGACAAGAAAAAGTGTGCCCTTTGGTAGCATAGCTAGCATGACTTTCACAAAATACCAGAAAGGAAATACAAACCCCTTCCTCACAAAGGGAGAACACCATCAGCAGGGACAATGGGAGGGCAAGGATTGGCTGTAGTGCCCTTGGTGCCAGGAACGCAAAGGACTCGTCCCGGTCAACAAATCAGGCCCCCTTGAGCCCTGTACCTGAAGGTAGGAGCTGCCAGCAAGCCCAGTCGCGGTCTGGAGTTACAGCCCGGCGACACTGAGGGCTTTATGGAGGACAGAGCGGCCTGTAAAACTTGTGCTGTGTTGACAGCGGTTTCCTCTTCTTGGACAGTCTGGCCTTGCGGGGAAAATAGGACGCGAATGTCGAGCTGTGATGCACATCACGTGACGTGGGACACTCACTCCATCAACAATGCAGCCCAGGATCTCCTAGACAATGTGCTGATCCTCGCTTGCTGGCTTCCCTCGACACGGCATCGCTGCCTAACATGCACAGCGGGTGTTCTGAGGCGACGGAGAGTGCTGCTCATAGCAGAATGAGTTCAGGGGCTTATACAGCAGGCGATGACATGTAGGAATCATGCCCTGTGACAAAATAAGGTTGGCAAACACAGCAGCAGCAGGCGCTGAATTGCAGGGACCAGTTCTTGTGGCCCGAGGAAGTCGTAATCAGTCAGTCAAATAAGCTTTATCTGGCTTATAGAGAGCCATAAAATCATAAGTTAGAACATATAGTAGAGAGGTGTGGCTCACTGGTTAGAGGCGGCAGACCCGGAGGCTGAGAACGGCCCGGGACCAGGGTTCGATTCCCGACGCGGCAGGGTCGAGGACCAGGGTCAGCGGACTGATAATTCTCGCCTCGGTGCCCACTTTGGGCAGTGATCACACTCGGTAACTCTGGGCATTAAGCTTGCCTCATCTCTACAACGGCCCCCCACAGACGCCGGGGATGCCTGGCTTCACCTTGGAGATACCCAGCATGGGACATCTCACAGGGAAAGCCAGGACGGGTTCCCCAGCGGTCATTCGCGCCAGGATACTCCGGGAGTAATTGAGCGCGCTACAAAACACCTTACATTTACATTTACATTTACATATAATAATAAAAAAAAGTATAAAAATTACAAAACAAAGACTTCCTATTTACACCGCTTTTGTATAAAGATAAAAGCCTTTCTGTAAGACTGTATCTTCAATCTGTGCAGAATTGGGGTCAAAAAATGCTTTCAAGAAAGGGAGTAGGTGTAAGATCTACTATTTGAGGTAAAATTGATGTTAGATAAAAATTCAGATCCCGGCGATATGTTAATCTAATTGTAGTTAGTGTTTGTAGGAAAGTAGGATCTGCTGTCATGGTCGCCCCCACTTTTTTCTGGTGTCATTACGTTTTACTGAGTAGTCTGACTGGGATGCTGCTGGTCAAGACCCCAGTCTCTGTGCTTAATCTCTAAATTGGACATGGTGAGTACTAGGTACACCCCAGATTGGCTACTGGTGTACCCTAAGGTACCTAGGGCACATTCACACCAGGGGTCTCCCATTGAGGAACCTGAATTGATTTTCGGTTATGCAAGGCATATAATCAATGTTTTAGAATTAGCTTGATGTATCTAAATTACTAAGCACGCATACGCAAACACTAGCACAAATTCGTATTGCAGTATTTCAGATTTCTAACCTGCACCGCTTTGCACGTTTTACACTTGCTTGACTTGACCGACGCCATTTTGTGGCCTCGCTCGATGCCCTACATTAACAGACCCCATTCAATTCTTTTACCAAAGTCGTTCTCCTGAGAAACAGCCTAACTGTTGCAAAACTGCTGTTTCAGCTAGTTAGGCCTTTTAAGGTTATAGGTAGCAGGAGGAGGCCTGATAGGCACATTCCGGGAGGGGTGCGGGGCGGACTGTCTCGGAGGTAGCAGAAGGAAGTCACCCGTACGACCTTGCTAATCTAGGATGAGCTAAACCAAGAGCGCTTTGTCTCCCATATATGGTGTTTCCTTCTGCACCAACCTGTACCAACTTGTATTTTTCCATCTTGGGTAACGGTTTTGAAAATGCAACTGTATATATGTGATGTTCTGACAATGTGCCAGCAGTCTTCTTGGCGGACCTCGTGGGGTTAGGTCGCAAGGAGCTCCTCTGGCAGAGTTTGTTTGTTATAATAAATGATTGGACCTTCTGCACTGCCAACTGACTGATTATTGGTAATGGGAATGAGATTGGTTGTGAATATAACTCTAATTGGGAGGTGGTAAATAATTTTTCGGTACTTCAGGTGGCGACTCCGCCGGGACTCCGCGTTGGGGTCGTCCCTCTGTATTCAGAAGAGAAACGGGACATTGAAAGGGGTGATCTCGAACGGGGGGTTGAAGAATAGACCGACGAGAATTCGGGATTTGCTCCGCTCTCCCGATCCAGAGAACCCCAGCTGCTAGTGGCCCCACGCCGGAGTCCTTCGGGTGTAACCCGAGAACCAGCCATGATGGCCTTAACAAGAGTTGGCATAAAGAACGTGCAATCTGACCTGCGTGCACCAGGTGAGTGTCTTGTCTTGTTTTGTGTTGGATAACGTTTTTGTAATTTTGGACTTGGTACTTGCCATTTGGTGACCTATGGTCATGGAGAAACTCTGAATGGGGGTCTGACGGGGCAACATTGAAATTGCACGTGCAGATGCCTCTTGTTTGGTTATCGTGGAATAACTAGAGATAGAGACTAGACGCCTTTGTGGGAGTTGCGGTTCTCACTCGGCCGGACTTCTCTCGGGAACGCCGGCAGTTGAGATTGGGTAGCACTCGAACAGATCTGGAGCGGCGCTTGAAAAAGCGGGCTTAGCCAGCATAGTTCGGGAGGTGAACCATGAATGCTGTCGAATGGCCAGTAGGTTGGTCTGTGGTTTAAAAACCTGTGTAGCTATCTCTAGGCAGTCTAAGGACAAGACTGTTGTCGGAAGACGTTTTTTGCAGCTTTGAATATTTGAAAAAGGGTTCTCCACAGGTGGGAGTCGACGGGCTCCACCTCTTGTTTGCAAATACTTGTGTTTTCGTTTACAAATATCTGTGTTTTCGTCTTATTGTCGAATTGAAGGTTTGTTTTGCAATGAAAGAGTGACTTTGACTGAAAACATGGCCATCTGTATGAGAGTGATGTGATTAATGATAATCAATGAATAATAATCCTTGATTTCTTTCCAGCTCGAATTAGGTAGTAAGGGCAATGCCGTGTTTTAGTTTATTATGCTTCGGCTGCGTTCACCGAGGAGGCACAAGGTTGGACGAAAGCCAGCCAGCCCCTCCGGAAGGAACACCCAGCCATGATATGTATTGCAAACACGGTATAGGTCCCCTTCTTTTCAATACTTTGTGGCACAAGTACACAAAGGATAATGTGGAACTACAGTGGCCGAAAACTGGGTCTTTTGACGAAAAAAAGATTCAGTATTTACAAGAGCGTCCTTTTGCTAAACGCAGCAGACAGGCCATGTTTGACACCCTTAACAAATGGCAGAAAGAGGCAAAGAGGAGACGCATTCGGTCTGAGAAACTCCTAAAGATACAGCAAGGGCAAACGGTAACTCAGAAGGCCATTGCACATGACAAGAACAGGACAGAGAAAAATATTGAGTATGTAGATAGACAATTTAGGTTGCAGGTGGATAAGAGCTATGTGACACGAAATGAGACCGAGGATGAGATAGAAGATCTGTTAGATAATAGACCTCCGCCACCATATGCTCCGCAACGCATATACCCTGCGGTACCCGTTCAAGTGGTAGCTGCGCCCCAAGCCTCCGCACCGGAGGAACGCGGGTCTCACACACCTCAGGGGGATGCCAGTGCCTCATCTACCTCAGCGAGAGACCTGGCCACCCTCCTACCTGACCCCAGGCAGACTCTAGAATCACCTCGTACACTGTTAAGCGTCCAGAGTCCCGTATGGACGTCCCAATCAGCCAGCACGACGCCCGGAGAATCGGGGCAGAAACCTAAAGGGGGACCGGGAGGGTTGGACGGTAAACGACTTTTCACTAGATCATCTGTGGAATATGGCGAGAAGGAAGCATTAGCAGATCAGGCTGTTAAATGGATACGGAACGATGTATATACTGTAGCAGACATATGGAGTACCCTAAAAGATCTACAGCCGGTAATGCAGCAACACGTGTTGTTCCAAATGTCCAATTCCCTCATCGGAGCTTGGGATGTCAGCTTCGACATTGGGAGTGCCCCTCAAATCCTATATAACATCCGAGATTGGACCCATTCATTCATTTATCATTTATGAACTTTATTCGATTGTTGTAAAAACATCATAAAAGTATACAAGTTAAAACAAATCACTTATAATATTACACTGGGGAAGTGCATATCATAACATTACTTAATATGTAAAACATAAACTAGCAGCAGTAGTTATAATGAATGTATTACTAGAAAACCATACTTTTTCTTGCAGTAATAGATTTTAAAATGAAGGTTGCAATGAAAAAACATAGATCTGGGCTAGCAAGTGAAAATAAGAGTTTCATAGCATTTCCTGTTGTGAACACAAAATATTTCTTAAACAAAGGTTTAAGATAAAAGATACGCAGGGATTTATACAGGGGACAAATTAACAGAAAGTGCAAGGTACTTTGCTTAGTTAATCCGTCGCATGGACAAGGAATGGCAGAATGGTTTTTCATCGTTGGGAATGCCACCAAATTATGTACAATACCAAGTCTAAATCTGGAGAGGATACATTGATGGGACCGTCTATGGATAACTTTGAGGTACATGGGTAGCCCAAGTCCTTCATCTATATTAGAAGAATAAAAGGCGTGGGTTGAATAGTCTCTTGTTTCGACTTTACGCTTGTTGAATTTAGTCCTCAAAAATTCGCCTTTAACCTCCTGTTTGGATAGAGTAATTACACTTGCAGGATCTTTACATACGTCCATATCATACAGTTCACTAAAGGTAGAGATCACATACTTTAACCAAGGGATATTATGAACTTTTTCCAAATGCAGACAGTCTTTAATAATTTCCTGTGTAAAGCTTGTTTCGTCCTTCTTCCAAATAGATCTCCATACCATTAGAGGTCTCAATCCAATTAGGTCGGCTATATAATCCAGCCTTAGTTCTTTGTGGGTAAGGTCGGTGGATGCAGAGGGTGGAAGGCAAAGTAGTCGTTTTAGGAATACATTTTCCAATATTTGCAGGTCCCTTGAAGTCCAGTGTCCCCAAACCCCTGAGCCGTTAAGTGCTATTGAAGCACATCTGTGTCTATAAATATTTAACATTCTGGAATCCGTTGGCTTCCCAATTTAGTGGCAAAACGGAAAACATCTAGGGAAGCCTTCCCCATCCTTGCTTTTACATTATTTTGCTCTGGGGTCCAGGACCCTGCATTGTTAAAGGTAATGCCCAGGTAACAGAAATTATCCACAACCTCAATACGGTTTTCTTTAAAATAAAAAGGTTTAAGATCATTTACCTTCTTACCACATGCCATAATGAATGTTTTTGAGTTGTTAATTTTGAGTTTCTTTCCCTGTATAAAATCATAAAAACAGTTCATAAGCCTCTGGAGGCCTATTGGAGTTCTGGAGAGTAGGACAGTATCGTCGGCGTAAAGCAACACCGGAATAGGTTGGCCTCCTGCTTGCGGGGCATCTGCTTGGACATTTTTTAGTTCCTGCTCGATTGAATTAATAAAAAGGGAGAAGAGCAACGGGGCCAGGACACAGCCCTGCCTGATACCTGATTTAACCTTGATTCCCCTTCTGGTCCATAGCGGATCTGGGCTGATAGATTGGAGTAAAGTCTTGCTAAGAAGTGGATAATAGCAGAAGGTGCGCCCATGTCAAGTAGGGTTGTCCACAACAGAGAATGGTCCACCAGATCGAAGGCACTAGAAAGGTCCGTAAAACATAGGAACAAGGAACCCGGTTTGGCATTAGTGTATTTTCCTATGAGGAGATTTAAGTAAGACACTGTTCTATTGTGCCAAGACCCTTTCTAAAGCCGTGTTGAGATGGTGCAAGAATATTATTATCTTCGGCCCATTCTTCCAGGCGTATCAGTAGGACCCTACTCATGATTTTAAGTGAGGAATCCAGAAGGAAGATAGGGCGGTAGTTCTTAGCCTCTCCTCTATCTCCCTTCTTATAGATTGGAATAATTATGGATTCACTCCACGTTACCGGGGTATTGTGGTCGACAGCGGCATTAAAAACTTGGGTCAATAATGGGCTCCACAGTGCCAGATCGTATTTATAGAGGTCAATCGGGACCCCGTCAGGTCCTGGTGCCTTCCCCCCTTTACTGGAGTTGATTGCCATGTCGACTTCATCGAGGGTAATTCCCAATGTCTGGGGTGATGTGAAGGGGTTATTACAAGTGTTATCTTGGATCTCCCTAATTGGGTCAAAGATCCCAGTAAAATGTAAAACCCAGCTATCTTCACTTACTTGGGCAGTGAGGACTGGGAATTCTTCCTTCTGGAGGAATGGACTATTGATTGTGCTCCAGAACAGTTTACTATTCCGGAGGGCTGCGGCTTTGTTCAGGTCATCCCAGGCTTGTTCTATGAGTTCTTGTTTCCTACGCTTTAATTCGATATTGTATTTGGCCCTCACTTCCCTATCTCTTGGGAGGTTAGATAGGGCCTTTTTAAGGGCTTTTAGCGGCATAGTACAAGCGTGGTCGAACCAGCCTAGCGTTTCCCGTTTAGTTGTAACCTTATTATTGGTAAGGGATTTCTTAATTATAATACCAAGTTCCTCAAAATCTTTTATGGTACTTTCAGGAGGGGCGTTGATTTCAAGGCAACGGAATATCGCTTTGGTACCAGCTATCACAGCTGTGCGGTGTAGTTTCTCAGATTTTTCGACACACCATTTGATCCGTATCCCGTTTTGCCTACAAGGGATAATGTCACCTACAACCCTACCGGAGAAAACATTTCTTGAGCCCCATATAAGGATAGACATAGTTAAAGCATTATGGTCGCTCATACCAAAGTCCACAATAATTGGGACCGTACAGAACGGAACAACCGGGGTCGAAATCAACAGGTAGTCAATAACAGAGGTTGTGTCCCTCCCAGTAAAAGTAGGAGCGATATTACCCTCTTTATCAGGGGCAGGTTGGTGGATAACCAAGTCGTATTTTAGCAGGAGATTGTTAAGAGAGACCCCATAGGGGGAGTGTAGAAAATGTGCTAAGTTCTCCCCAGTATCCCCATCAAACCCGCAAGCAGAGGTATAAGAGTGCGGGCAAGTTCTAATATTAAAATCACCCCCCCAAATAATGTCATATGAATTGGGTGATTTATTACAGACTTTGTTCAGGGCAGCTTCGAGTTCATCCACGACAGAAGTGCTGGTAAGATCAAAAGTATTGTTGTAATGATTGATCAGCAGGATATTCCTGCCCCTGTTAACTTCTAATTCCAATATTTGGGAGTGGGAACCAACTGTAAGGCAAGATCTTACATATACTGGGAGGTGCACAGACAATACAACCAACAAGCCACCTTTTGCCCTCCCCATAACAGATTCTTGAGCATGACAATTATAGGAAACGAAACCGTCATAATAGATGTCCGTAGTAGACCAGGTTTCCTGTAGGCAAAGGATGTCAAAGCCTAAAATATATTCCCTCCATCCCAAGGCTGAGACTCTCTGTCGCCACCCAGCTATGTTCCAGCTCGCCATTGAATAACCTTGTTGACTGGGAATCGGCACCTGTTCTTTGAGGGTATTTATAATAGTGAGGGCTATACTTATACTTCCCATGTCCGAAGGACCCGGGGCTAGTGGTGTTGAATGAACGTCCATCGGTTCTGCAAGTGGAACAGGTGTCGGGGAAATCATGTCTGATATATCGGGGGGAACCATGCATTTATCTAAAGACGGTGTGACTTTATCCAGGACTTCCCCATTTTTAGTTTTGTTGGCCGATTCAAGGGGAGGTGCTGCGGGTATGCAGATTGGAAGTAGTCAGTCGACTCCCTCAAGACCTTCTAGGCAGCTATACCGATTATAATCTGTAAAAGGATTTAGCTGGGGCAGATATTGGGGTAGCATAGGGGGTCTAGAGTCATATAATCTTTGCCTACCCCTACGTTCTACTCTAGTCCAATCGTTTCTTCCAGTATAATGGATAGCATTATTAGGTGGAAAAAAGAAAGAAACTGGAAGAGTTTGAATGGTGGAATCAAATGACCTGTTGAATCCCGCACATATGTGGGATACAGTACGGGGGTCTCTAAAACTTACAGTAATGCAGTCTCCATTAATGGATTTCGGCGTCTTACCAATCCAGGGTACCCTCCTTACCATAATAATTTCATTATGCAAATGTGCCGGTAAGGGTCTATTCCAATTAAGCCATTTAATGATTTTACTTTTCAGGGAGCTAAAGGTTTCAGTTTCTCCCTTTTCTAATGGGGGTGCTCCAGCTAAAACTACCATAAACCGATTAGCTTCCGGCGGGAGATCAGGCCGTCGGAGTCTAGGGGTTTTATATTCTTTAATTGGAGACCCTTGTGTCTCAATGGTCAAAAGTCCGGGGGGTTTGGGCAAACCAGGTTGGGTGCCTCGAGAATGTTGGGGAATAACGGGATTGTCTTTGCTAGATGCAGAGGGGACGGGTTGGGAACTTACAATAGAGGATACTGGGGGTTGGGTCACATTAGTAGGATAGGGAACTGGGGGGGTGGGAGCAATATGAGGGGAGCAAAAACTGTTGGGCTTGATGGAATTGCCAAGGATAGTGGCTGTAGTTTTCTCAATGTTGGATATTCTAAGATCCAACCTATCTAATTTGGCCCCTAACGGAAATACAATTGATTTGAATAGGGCAGCAATCCTATCCATAGAAGCCTCATAACTGGGGGTAGTCACTTCTTGAATGATATTTGATGGTATTGGGTCGGTATGTAATTTAGCTGTTTTAGAGGACCTTCCAGCTTTTTTGTCTTTTTTGTTGTATTGTCTTTTCCGTTTCCTAATGGCACCTTCTCTTTCCCCCTGGGTGTTAGGATAGATGGAACTCTCTTCAATAACAGAGATGATAGAAACATTATTGCTATCAGAGACATGGTTGATTTCAGCTACAATGACAAATGCATTTGTCACAGTATCAAAGTCAGCTCTTGGCGGAGGAACTACCTCGGAGAGGGGAGGTTGGACATCTACCACAGGGGTAAGGTTATCAATAGTTCTTTCCGGTGTTTTTGCATTAGCCAAAGTCCCCATGGAAGATCGTTTTAGAGACATTAGTTCTTTCGATAGGCATTTCTCCAGAGTAGTGATTTCTTTATCGATAATGTTATTTGCCCTAATAACAAATGTTTCCATACCTCCGGCAGCAGTAGAAGATCCTCCCGCTAACAGGGACTTACTCTGTGTTTCCCGTCCAGCCATGGTCCAGGTGGCAGGTGGATACAAAATTGTTGGAGGGGTGGCCCATTCCGGTCACTACTGGTCACGAACGGGCCCGCTCTTGTCCCGGTCTTCGCCCGTGCGCGTCCCGCGGGCCGGGAATGAAGATCCTGCAATATAGTTCCTTTAGGAGAGACCACACCCCCGCTTTCAACACACAGGGAGGATGTGGCGGGAAGAGGACCAGCTGTGGCAGGTTAGCGCACTGCCCGCTGGTCCTCACAGTCCCACGGAGAGCCTTTGGTGGATTATGGCTCCTGGCCTCAGTTCGCTGCTGCTGATGCTAGTAAAGACCCAAGAAAACGAGCGGCGCCCGCGAAGCGGGAGCCGCGAGGCGTAGGTTCGGGTCCTGGTCCGGGTCTCGATAATCAGCAGGTAGGGCAGAGTGTAACCGCAATGCAGCCCGTCCTTCCAGAGGTACACACAAAGCACAAGTCCAGCCCCCCCTTTCAACACACAGGGAGGAGGCGGCGGGAAGAGGACCAGCTGTGGCAGGTTAGCGCACTGCCCGCTGGTCCTCGCAGTCCCACGGAGAGCCTTTGGTGGATTATGGCTCCTGGCCTCAGTTCGCTGCTGCTGATGCTAGTAAAGACCCAAGAAAACGAGCGGCGCCCGCGAAGCGGGAGCCGCGAGGCGTGGGTTCGGGTCCTGGTCCGGGTCTCGATAATCAGCAGGTAGGGCAGAGTGTAACCGCAATGCAGCCCGTCCTTCCAGAGGTACGAGTCAGTCTTCATAAATTCAACATGGATCCACAGGATGTGTATAAGAACGTAGACACCTTGGTTAAATACCGGGACAGGATGTTTTTAAAGAGCCCCGTTTGGACTTCTCAACATCCCATGCGAGAGGTGGACCCTATTTATCATCCCGAAATCCCAGAAATACTCGATAATGCCAAGCAGGTAGTACGGGCTCGGGTGGACGCCCGGTTTCAAGAGCAATGGGTATACACTCCGTGGAAAAGGAGCGAGGTTCTTGCTCTGAAATCCCAACTGCCCGACCCCCGTAAGAATCCCACCGCCTATTATAAGGAACTGACCGAGGCTGCGGCCTCTGCTGTAATGACCCTGGCAGATGTCGAGTTGTTCTTTGGGTTACTAGTTCCCGTTGACATATGGCGACAGGTACAGGACACTGACCATGCTGAATTAGGGGGGACCTGGGAAGACTTGAGGGGTTGGGACCGAGATCGCAAACCAGGAGATAAGCCTAGGAATGAAATAACATCTCTGCCGGCGAAAATAATAGCATTTATGCACACTTTGATACCTCCGCGAAAGGTTGACTGGGATAAACTGACGGCTTGCAGACAGAAGAAGGATGAAAGTGTATCCGACTTCTTCACCAGGTTCGAAGGAGTCTTCATTGACTTTAGTGGGCAGGATTTGGCTACGGAGGGTGGAACTAGGCTGTTCGTGAACAGGTTTGTTACGAACTTGGCTCCGGAAATTTCTGCGCGATTACAGGCTGCAGAAAGTACCTGGACTACCTCCACCCCTTCCGTAATTTTGAGCATGGCTCAGTATTACAAGCATATGGAAAATGAAAGCAAGGATAAGGTGGAGAAAAAGGCCAAAGACCTCAAAACTCGGGTGCTGCTTCAGCAAGTGGTACGAGGACAAGGAGGGGGGGGAGGGGCCAGAGGGCCCATGTCCAGAGGGGCGGGCGCAGGCCGAGGCACAGGCGGGGCTCCGACAGTGGGGTTAAACCAATGTTCATATTGTAGAGAGTAAGGACATTGGAAGGCACAGTGTCCATTGTTGCTTGCCCAGAACGGTGCAGTCCGAGGCCGAGGACGAGGCGGCCCTGATCGGAGTGATATGCGCAGGGAGGAAAGATCAGGCAAGTCTAAACGGAATCATTTTGATGGCCACCACGGCAGGCAGTATTATCACGAGGATTACGCATGTGAGGATCAGGAGTCGTATGTCCACGCATAGGACAGCCAGGGACAGAGTAGGGGCCAAGTGTCGATCCCGGTCAATCAACAGGGACCTTATGTAAAAGGGGAAGTGATGGGGGCTTCTGAGAATTTCCTAATTGACACGGGGGCAATGAATAGTTCAGTTGCGCGATCATTGGTTCCAGGGGCGGCTCTGTCCGGGCAAAATAATGTTTCAGTGGGATTCTCGGGAGTGCCAGTTGTCAGTCCCATTTCAAAACCTCTCCCCTTCACAATTTGTCCGCCACCGTCGACACGCCTTTCCTGTTAACCTCACATTGTGGGGAGAATTTGCTGGGCTTGGATATGCTAAAAAAATGAAATGCCACAATACATTGCTCTGCTGATGGGGTTTATTTAACAATACAACCCTACGCCGACTGTATGAAACAATGTTTTGCTAAAAACGAACCTCTTCCCCCTGAGTTTGATGGCATTCCCGCAACCTTATGGGCAACAGGAGATGCTGACGTGGGTAAGTTGGATATTCCACCGGCTCACATTACATTGAAAAATGGCGCAAAATGACCCCGCATCCTGCAATATAAAATAGCACCAGCCGGTGAACGGGCTCTGCTGTCCATTATTCAAGATCTCATCGAAAAAGGGGTGGTGGAAGAAACGGCTGCTAATGTTTGCAATAGCCCGATCCTCCCGATTTTGAAAAAGAATTCTGATTCCGGTTCTCAGGGACATGGTGATGCTTACCGTTTTGTGATTGACCTTAGAGCCGTTAATAAGATTGTAGTGCCACAGTATCCTGTGGTGACAGACATCACTACGATCCTCCCAATGATTCCACCAACTGCCCAGTATTTTTCAGTCATAGACCTGAAAAATGCCTTCTTCAGCATCCCTATCCATCCCGATAGCAGACAGATTTTCGGATTCTCGTTATCTGGCCGCAGCTTCCGCTTCTGTCGCGCACCTCAAGGCTATACTGAAAGTCCGAGCATATATAGCCAAGCCCTTAGGGCTTTGCTGGACGACCTAGACTTGCCGGAAGGCAACGTATTGCTGCAATATGTGGATGACCTGCTAATTGCTTCAGACATAGAAGACGGCTGCAAAGCTGCCACTGTTAAATTGCTACACCATTTGGCTGACAAGGGGAATAAGGTGTCTGTTGGAACTCCTGAAGAATGACAGGACTCAGAAGATAGAAAGATGCATGTTTAATGACCATCCACTCTCCTCACTGGAGAGCACACCAACATTCAACGGGGAGCTTCAGGATGGGAGAATCCAACAGGGGCAGGGGGTAGGGGTGGACAGATTGTACCAACAAGGCTAATTGTAACACATCTCCCTTTCTTATAATGAGGACCAAATAACTCTAAAGAACGGGATGAAAAGGTGGCTACTGGTAGGCTGGACATTTGCCAGCAGGAGTAGCCAGCAAACAGTTTAAGGTTGTACATTTACAATGTTGTCAAAACTCCACCATTGACCATTTTCAAACTGGACCACATTTTTCAACACTTTAACAATCTTGCTAGGAGAGTGAAACTTGCTGAGAGTGGTCCCCAACTTGGTGTTCCTTCTAGCTTGCGCCATGTCTCCCACCTCCCACTTTCGGACCTTCACTCCATGTTTTTGATCATACCACTGTTTATACTTGGTTTGATGTTGTCTGACCTTCTCTCCTGCCTCCTCCAAATCTACTTCCCTGACACCACCACCATTTAACCAACTGGGATTAAACTTAGTACACTGTTCCCTCCCACGTAAGGACACGAAAGGAGAGACCCCAGTTACTCTATTGGGTGACGTGTGATATGCCCACAGACATTCCCTCAAGGAGTTTTCTACGTCATGTCCTTCGATGGCAGCTAGCTGGATATTTTCTTTAATGACCCTGTTTGCTCTCTCCACCAGACCATTGGCTTTCGGGCAATACAGGGCTGTGGTTTCATGCTTTATGCCTAAATTTTTCAGAAATTCCTGCATTTCCTCAGAGGTGAATTGTACCCCATTGTCAGTGATTAATGGGGATGGTATACCTTCCTCAAAGAACACCTCTTTTAGGAATTGAATCACCGATTTGGTGGTGATGTTATGCACAAATTTTTGCTTGATCCAGTGTGAAGTATAATCGATCAGAACTAACAAGAATCTCTTTTGCGCACCCAAATTCTGCATAGGTCCAATGATGTCCATTGCCAACTTGTTCCAAGGCTTGTTCGGGACACTTACTGGAGACAACGGAGACTTGTGTATCACTTTTGACTTATCGCTTTTTGCACAAGCACCACACTCCTTTTTAACTTCTTCGGTCATGGCATCCATTTTTGGGAACCAGACGTTTGTTCTTCCTCTTGCCTTGGTGGCACTACGCCCAAGGTGGCCTTCATGCGCCAAGTCAATGACTCTCTTCCGTAGTTCCCTAGGAGGTATCACTCTATTGTTGCGATATACCTTTCCTCCAATGACACTTAATTCATTTCTGATTTCCCAAAATTCTTCAACTTCCGCTTCAACATCTTTCTTCCTGTTCGGCCATCCTTTCCTGACATGCTCTTTTAAGACACTAAGTTCCTTGTCCTCCTTCATGCCTTCTTCCCACTCCTTTTCCGTGATGGCAGGAAAATCCATCATCATTATTGGACTGTCCAGAGCTTCCTCAGGTACTCCTTCCTCTGGTAAGGGTGATCTTGAAAGAAAATCTGCAATGGTATTTTCCTTGCCCGGCACATGTTCAATCTTGAAATTGAAATGTTCGAGTCCTAGAATCCATCTGCTGATGCGCGGGGTGCAATTCTCCAGGCCTTTCACAGAGAATATAAACGTGAGTGGCTTGTGATCCGTCCGTATCGTGAACCTCAATCCCCTTAGAAAAAACCTAAAATGCCTGACCGCCCAAAAACACGCCAGGCTTCTCGTTCGATTACGGAATAGTTCTTTTCGGGTGGGGAGAGGCTCCTGGACGCGTAGGCAATAATTTTCTCCTAATTCCCATTTTTTTGGACTAGGGTCGCACCCAACCCATAGTTTGAGGCGTCAGTTGCAAGAATAGTTTTCTTTGACGAGTCAAATGTTCCTAGGGCTGGGGAGTTGATTAAGTCCTCCTTTAAGGCATTCGCCACAGCCTCCTGCTCCTCATTCCACATGAACTCCTTGTTTTTCTTTAAAATCTCTCTCATGGGTTCGCACTTAGCAGCAAAGTTGTCCACATACTTTGACATATAATCCATAAGCCCCAAAAAAGACTTGAGCGCTTCTTTGTTTCATGGATTGGGAGCTTCCTTTACTGCTCGGATCAAACTGCTCTTTGGTCTAAATCCTTCTTCCGAGATCGAATGGCCCAGGTATTCAACCTGTTGTACTTTTATTTTGCACTTTTCCTTCCTTACTGTCAGGCCGGCTTCCATGAGTCTTTTAAAGACTTGCCTCAATACACCATTGTGTTCTTCTGAATTTCCCATAGACCAAGATATCATCTTGGAAGCACATTGTGCGTTCCACACCTTCCAGGATCTTCTGCATAGCTCTTTGGAAAATAGCCGCAGCTGACGCAAGGCCAAAAGGCATCCTTTTGAACATGAATGCTCCGAAAGGTGTAATGAACGCCGTGAGTGGCCTTGAATCCGGATGTAGTTCGATCTGGTGGTACGCCATGGATAGATCTATCACACTGAAATACCTTGCTGGGCCCATGGTGCTTAGCATTTCATTGATTACTGGCAAGGGTTGTCTTTCTACCCAGATACAGTCATTTAGACTGCGCAAGTCAACACAGAGGCGGATCCCTTCACCGTTGGATTTGGCCGCGATAACTATCGGAGCCAACCACTCTGAACAGTCTATAGGTTGGATTCTATCCAAGTCACATAACTTGCGCAGCTCATTTTCTAGAGGCTTTTTCAGTTTAAAAGGCACTGTGCGCAGGCTGTGCACCACAGGTTTTGCATTGTGCTTTAATCTAAATTCCAATACTGTCGACAGGAGGTAACCTACCTAGGTCATCTACTGTCGAAGGAGGGTAGGCGACTAACCCTGAACGCATTACTACCATTTCTAATATGTCTGTTCCTTGCACGCAGTGCGAAGTTCGTGCTTTTCTTGACATCACTTCTTACTGTCGCCAATGGATACCTAACTTCTCATTGCTCGCTAAACCTCTGTTGCATCTGACTACTAAGGAGGTGCATGAACCCCTCCCCTGGACGGATGAATGTCAGCACTCTTTAAAAACTGCTTTGTGTTCTGCTCCTGTCTTGGGCACTCCTGACTACCGTAAACCTTTTGTACTATACATGCATGAGGTCGACGGTTGCTCACTTTCAGTCTTAACGCAGGACTTTGGTGGTAAGCAAAGACCTTGCGCTTATTTGTCAGCCACATTGGATAATGTCGCCAGAGCACTTCCTAGCTGTCTGAGGGCCACAGCAGCTGCCGCGGTGGCTATCCGGCAGTCAGAAGGACTCGTTCTAAATTCCAATATGACGGTGGTGGTGCCGCATGCTGTGAACACATTGCTAAATAAAACAAAAACACAGCATCTCACAAGTGCGCGCCTCACTGGATATGAATTGACATTGTTTGCACCACACATCACGATCACACAATGTGCAACACTGAATCCAGCTACACTGTTACCACTCCCGCCGAGTGAAACTACCAATGACACACATGATTGCATTTACCGTACTGAAGAGGAAACCAAAGGGAGAATTGACCTTACTGACATTCCTCTAGCTGACCCTCAGGGGGAGTTATATGTGGATGGGTCCTGTTTTAAACTAGCAGATGGAACAACAACAGCTGCATATGCAATCACAACCTTGAAGACAGTAGTGGAAACATTCCCGGTACCCCACCGGTCAGCCCAAGCTGCTGAACTGATGGCTTTATTACGAGCCTGTGAATTGATTGAAGGACTCGAAGTTAACATCTACACAGACAGCCAATACGCCTTCTGTGTGGCCCATAGTTTTGGGTGGCTGTGGAGGGAGCGGGGTTTCCTTACTTCCCATGGTCAGAAAATACAGAATGGCCCCCTGGTTTTACGATTGTTAGATGCCCTCACTCTGCCCAAGAAATTAGCCATCATCAAATGCAGTGCACACAAAGCAATAGTGGACGAAGTAGGGGAGGGGAATGCTTTCGCAGATCAGGTGGCCAAACAGACAGCTCAATCCCCAATGTCAGCTATGTTTGTGACCTCCTCAGCGAGATGGGTGGAGGAATCTGAATTGTTTGATAATACTATGGAGAGTGTGAGAGAATTACAGAAGGAAGCTACCCCCCCAGAATTAGAGAAATGGGAAAAGGAAGTAGGAAGACTGGATGAAAACAATTGTTGGGTTGATCTGACAGAAAAACAAAGGTGGTTACTGCCCAATGCATTGGTACAGGCCACTGTGACTATGGCGCATGGCCCTGCCCGCGTAGGGGCAAAAGGTATTTGCGGGCTCCTGGACCCAGTTTGGAACAACCCTAATATTCAAAGGACGGCTGTCCGGTTAGTCCAATACTGCATGGTCTGCTTGCAACACAACCCGGGGAAGGGAGAAAATGTCCTGAGTGGGAATTTTGCACCTCCAACGCTGCCTTTTGAAGTACTCCAGATGGATTACATCCACATGGAGCGTGTTAATAATTTAAAATACGTTCTGGTGGTGGTTTGCGCTTTTAGTAAATGGGTCGAGGCCTACCCAACCAAGGAGAATACTGCTCTGGCCACAGCAAAAGCCCTTCACAAGGAGTTTGTGCCACGCTTTGGTTTGCCCCATTTGATCTGGTCAGACAATGGGGGGCACTTCCATGGGGCCCTTGTTAAGCATATTTGTGATGGTTTACAGATAAAACAGAAATTCCACGCAGCCCGACATCCACAATCAGCAGGGCTCGTGGAAAAGTACAATGGGATCCTCAAGCTCAAGATGGCCAAAATTCAGGAAAGCACAGGGTTGAAATGGCCTGACACCTTGCCCCTGGCCCTCATGTCAATACGGGTCACCCCACATTCTCGCTCTGGCCTTTCTCCGTATGAGATCACCTTTGGAAGGCCCGCTAATGTATGGGGGGTACCCAGACCACGATCCTTTTCTGATATTGAATATCCTATGTTGATTGATTATCTGTATGCCCTGACTAAAGATCTTCGTTCTATTCATCAGCAGGTAGCATCTGTGCTGCAGCCTCTGCCAGAGGGCCCCGGCCATCACCAACAACCCGGTCAGTGGGTTCTAGTCAAGAAGTTTAACGAGACACCAGCCTGGCTCCGAGGTGGTCTGAGCCACGACAGATCCTACTAGCCACCCGGACGGCTGTCAAAGTGGATGGTAGGAAACATTGGATTCATGTCTCCCATCTGAAAAAGCTGCCGCTTCCACTTCCATATGATCAGCAACGCCCAGGGGGAATTCTGACACAGGAAAATGAGAGAGCTGCTGCATTCGTACCCTCCTTCGACGTTTGCAAGATTGAACAAAGGCAAGAGGAGGGAGTGACGAGACCAGGTGAACCGGTCTCTTCTGAATCTGCAATTGCTTTGAATCCTGTTTTGAGTACCCCGGCAAGCGAAAGTTCTCATGCAGGAGAGATACCTGCAGTGCTATTTTCTGATCAGGAAGTTCCGGGTCATGTGCGATACAACCTGCGGCCAAGAAAACATCACGGTGCCTCAGACCCCACCACTAGGAGATAAGGAAAGACTCGATTGAATAGATAGAGTTTGCTAGTTTGCTGGTCTGAGGTACTGAGCGAGACACTGGACTGAACCCGTTGAGAACTGGAACTTTGATCACTGTGCTCTGTTCAGAAAGAAGACCAACTATTGTGAACGGCCAGGTTGCGCAACGGAATCATTCTGACCACCACTCTTTGCTTGCTTGAGATGAACGATAGGAGTCTACCTGTGAGACTCTGACGGACACAGGGAGAAGAACCCTCTGGCAGAACGGACTGCTAGGCCCTAGTTTATTTTTGGACTTTTAGCTAGGAATGTACCCTTTTGGTCGTATTGTGCATGCCGAAGAGTATTCCATTGCACCCCGGCACGTACCATTCTATGAACCAATGTTTTCGACCTGGACCACGAGGGTCAAGGTAGCCTTTGTGTTGGTTATGACTGTTATAATAGATGTTTTTATGGGCTTATTTGTATATCTAGAGCATAAATACCCTTTGCAAACATATTTACCTTCTACTGTTGCACCACCCGAGCATTTGCTATTCACTCTAGCACCCCACAAGGAACGACATCGCCAGACCTATGCGAAAAATGTATTTGTTGAGATGCTCCATCAAACGCAGTGTTACCAACACTTCTGACTGCTGGGTTTATGGGCTCCTGCCTTCTGTTGTGCATAATCACGATCTGTTCCTCTCACTACCCCTGTCATATCTAGGGAGCTGTGAAGCATGGTTCAAGCTGTTTTCCGCCATGTACCATCACTATATAGACAATCACAGGCATTACGATGTGAACGATTATAACATGATTTTAGAATATGTCGAGGAACATCAGGGATTTGACCCACAAGGTAACGGGGAACGGGGATCGATAGACCCTCAGGCGTGCATGAATAGATACATGGAGGTTAGGAACAATACCTGGCTGCAGGATGAACTCTATGATTTTAGCTATTTCAATGCTTCCCAATATTTCCAGCTTTTTGTTGAACGAAATGTTACAAGTGACCGCATTGTACCAATTCCTATTTTAAATACTTCCTCTGATTTCTGTGTACAGGGGATAGGGCATGTACAGGTTGGTGACAGTGTCTGCAATTATACCTATCGTATGAAGAAAGTTAGCAGTCCACCATTGTTAATGCCACCCAATGTTTATTTTGTATGTGGGGAAAATGCTTATACTTGGTTACCACGTGATTGGGCTGGGCACTGCTATTTGTCCTTCTTGTACCCGCCTGTATACATAGCACCGTCTGACTATCACAGAACACACCAGCTACACCCAGCAAGTGCAGTACCCAATAGGCAACGTAGACAGCTCATCGCAACAGAAGTCGATCAGACCGACACCTCCTTGCAGCAGTTCACGGATTTTAGCAAAGGTTTGGTCCCATTCTGGGGATCTATATTTAATAGCAGAGAAATAAGAAGGTTGTCCAGAATAGTGGAAAATATCATTAACATTACCACTGACATCTTGGCCAATCTTACGGTTGAGCTTCAGGCGACCAGGCTCGTTGCGCTCTAAAACCGTATGGTTTTGGACGTTATCTTGACTGATCGAGGCGGAGCATGCCGAGTGATTGGCAGCTCTTGCTGTGTGTATATTCTAGACTCCGCCCCCACTGTTCATTTGCCCATTCAAAAGCTGCATCGCATGGCATCCGAAATGCATACCGACAATGGGTCCTGGTCACTGTCCGGCTGGTTCTGGGGGCTCTTGTCCACCTGGGGATGGAAATTATTATTGATCTTGGGTTGTGCAGCTGGTGTCATTTTTACCTGTTGCGTCCTGATCCAATGTGGTCCGGCTTGTTGCTCCTATTGTGCTTCCAGAGTAACGACTCTGTGCGTCCCTGCCCCAGTTCCCGCCAAGATTCAGATGTTACAACAGGAGATTCATGAATTAATGGCCATTAACGAGGAGGTTTTCAGAGATTAATGCCCGCCTTTGTATTTAGCTACACCACGCTAAAAGGAGGGTTTGAGGAACCGGAATTGATTTCCGGTTATGCAAGGCATATAATCAAGGTTTTAGAATTAGCATGATGTATCTAAATTACTTAGCACGCAAACACTAGCACGAATTCGTATTGCAGTATTTCAGATTTCTAACCTGCACCGCTTTGCACGTTTTACACTTGCTTGACTGACGCCATTTTGTGGCCTCTCTCGATGCGGTGCTCGGTTAGAAGTATGAGGGTACCCCTGCATAAGCAGGACACCTCTACAACCTTCGGAATCCATTCTCCCGGGTTGTAAGTGCATCAGCCATTATGATATATAGAGTAGCCATGAGTCATTACGTGATGGCTGACTCTATGCACTGTAAAGCTCCTCCGGTAGAGCCCTCAGTGCTCCTGGTACCAGTCTTCTAAGCCAGACAGCAAACTGTGGCTGCTGCCGACCAGAGACACGATTATGCCCTCCTTCTGCTCAGTCTAGCTCGAGCAGGGGAAGGAAGGACAATAGGTTTCCCGTCACCAGGAGGTGAGATCACATCCTACACAGGACGACTAAGTGTGACAGGGTAGGGACACTTCCTAGCGCAACTAAACTGCTTTGAAGGGCACATTTGGTGCCCTCCTTGCATGCTCCAGTTGAAACCAGTTCAGGGAGCCGCTGGCTCCAACTCTGGCGCAAAACTGGACAAAGGACATGGGAATATCCTCCCCACTGTCCAGCCCCTCCTGTGGGAGGTACCCCTGAATCAACCCAACCCTTTCCTTAGGGTACTTAAGGGCTTTCCAGTGGGTAGGTCCTGAGATTTGTCCTGGGACAAGATTCAGATCCAAAACCACTTCAATGTTAACCTGCTGGGCACTTTTGACTTCTCTGGACTTCGCTTTGTGAACCGAAACTGCAACTTTGAAGACACCTGCTGCTCCTGGTCTCATTGTCCTGCCACTCTTCTATGATGTCTGTGCATGTGCTCCATGCAGGTTCTTGACAAGTCTGTGGACATCTAAAACACCCGAAGGAATCTCCCTTGGAGTGTGTGGCTGCTGCCGACCAGAGACACGATTATGCCCTCCTTCTGCTCAGTCTAGCTCGAGCAGGGGAAGGAAGGACAATAGGTTTCCCGTCACCAGGAGGTGAGATCACATCCTACACAGGACGACTAAGTGTGACAGGGTAGGGACACTTCCTAGCGCAACTAAACTGCTTTGAAGGGCACATTTGGTGCCCTCCTTGCATGCTCCAGTTGAAACCAGTTCAGGGAGCCGCTGGCTCCAACTCTGGCGCAAAACTGGACAAAGGACATGGGAATATCCTCCCCACTGTCCAGCCCCTCCTGTGGGAGGTACCCCTGAATCAACCCAACCCTTTCCTTAGGGTACTTAAGGGCTTTCCAGTGGGTAGGTCCTGAGATTTGTCCTGGGACAAGATTCAGATCCAAAACCACTTCAATGTTAACCTGCTGGGCACTTTTGACTTCTCTGGACTTCGCTTTGTGAACCGAAACTGCAACTTTGAAGACACCTGCTGCTCCTGGTCTCATTGTCCTGCCACTCTTCTATGATGTCTGTGCATGTGCTCCATGCAGGTTCTTGACAAGTCTGTGGACATCTAAAACACCCGAAGGAATCTCCCTTGGAGTGAAGGAGTCACTTCCCTGCATGTGCAGGCCCCGTAACAAACCTGACCGCTCTGCTGTTCTTGAGCTCCAATGGACTCGAAAAGGTTCAGCAACACAGATGATAGTTCTGCAACTCCCTTGAAGCTCTGTCTGTCTTTACAGGACGTTTGAAGTTAGTATCCCTCGTCGGAACCCCTGGAGCAGTACTCCTGTGCACCGCGTTGATTTGCTGTTGCAAAGACTTGTTGACTCTATCCTCCAGAGATCTTCGGGCTCCAAGAAACTCCAGACTCAAGCATCTCCTGCAGCCAAGATCTTTTCCTGCACCGCATCATCTGTACCGTGGGGCTGCATCCTTTGGTGGGCTGCTTGAGGTCCTCTTGCAACTCCTGTGCCTCCGGCCTGTGGGTCCTCTCGAGGGTCTTCTTTGGCTTCTGTGGTCTCCCCTGATTGCCCGGGGCCTGCTCTGCCTTTCCTGCTTGTGGTGAGTCACTTGGATCTTTCTGGTCCAGTTACTGCACCTTTTTCTACGACTACGTTGGTTGCCGTTGCCAAGGCTTGTTAGTGCCCCTGCTGGACATTGACCACCTGGCTCCTGACATCAAACGTGGGATGGATCGTAAACAGCTTCTGGTCTTCCACAGCCTCGCCGGATCCACACAGCTGCAACTTCATGGGTACCGGCAACTCTCCTGCATCCACGACATCGGTGGGCATTCGTCTTCTGTGCCTCCTGGTTGTAATGGCTGCCTTTTTGCTAGCTCTTTGGAGAAGGAGAATGATGGAGAGTGACTCCAGCCTATCACCCCCATAGCATAGGGATTAGGCCGATAGACAGGGACCCTGTCTTATATATATTAGGGCATTTTCGTACCATTTTCCTTAAAGTAAGGCTTATGAATTTAAGTTAGGGGATAGATATATAAGTATTAGTTATGATTTGCTCATTTACTAACATGCTGGGCTATTTTCTATGGAGCTATGCATATTGTGGGCTCCGTAGGCCTTAAACGAGACAGACTCCATTTTGCTTTCTGCCCGGTAGCCGAGAAGGCTTTCTAGGTCAAATGTAGTGTTTTAGTTTCAAGCTGTTGTTCGCTTGGAGAGAACCGGTTCAGGCTGACCCTTATCGAAGGAATGTATTTTTCTCCACTCCGAAGACACAACTTCAGGCCGGCCGGCTGGGAAAGTGTCTTTGGTACGGGGAGGTACAAGAATTTGGTGGGCGGCAGGTTACTGGCCGTGAATTTCCATGAAGGAACGGGCTTTGATATTAGCGAAGGTGTTAGTCAGTTTGTCAGTTAGTCCGTAGGCGGCATCTAGCCGTTAGCATCTCTGCCATTATTCATCTCATGGTGGACAAGTCGCCATCTTTCAAGTCTGAGAAAGATTTAAGACCGAAACTCTCTGAGAAAGACTGAACGAGAAGCAGCGCGGAGCGCATTGATACAGAGAGAGAGAGAGACGGTAGCTAATAACCAGCAAGGTTCCGGTGTCCTGGAGGGAAGAAGACGAGGTTGAGCCTAGCGGTGCAGACGTGTACTTGTGACGGCTGAGGGTGACTGCAAGGCGAGCCAGGATACAGAGACGAGAAGGGAACCTAGATGACTGCCGAGTCCAGACTTCCCACTAATAAGGTGACCTCTGCCTAACTCTAATAGAATGTGCACTCTAATCTTTACCTTTTTCTTGCAGGAGTTATGTTGCATAGTAATGTGATTTGTCATAGTAATGTGATTTGTGTCTATTGTTAATAAATACCCTAATTCTTATAGAATTATTGTGTACCTGGTGTTCGTGTTCAATCTTGGTAAACTTTATTCCTAGTTGAAAATCGTTTATGTGAACGGATGAGAAATCCCGGTCAGGTAAATGGTAATCAAATAAAGAGGGAGTGAGTGGACCTTTGATGCCAAGAGCAGGGAGTACACTATACAATCTGGAACTATATTCAAAGTTATTATTGTAGTTTTATCCCGAGTAGACCCCTGAGATATTATCCCAATAATGGTTCATAGGAATGTGGTCGTCGTTGATATGCGGCGTTAGTGAGAACGTTGGGGGGGAGACCAACGCTTATACCCACTGGATTGTGGCTTGAATAAGTGAGAACGCCAGGGAGGATACTGGCGTGTAGTTTCGCAGGATTGCGAACAGTTTGGAAAAGGGAGCATTGGGTTCTGCAGGCCCATGTGTAGACGCACCGGATTGTGTGTCAGATCTGCCCTAGGGTAGACCGGTCTGGGTCAGGGTGGCCGCGAGACCAACTGATGTGAATAAGATATTGTAGAAAATCTATGTATATTCCCCATCCTTAGGTGCGACTTGTATATATATATCTGTACATCTATCCATTGTGAATACGATCTGAGGAGGGAAGGTGAGTACGTTTTGGCTGGGTCATAGGGGCCCCTGGGGGCTGATCCCATCTAAACAGAAAATCCAGCCATTACACTGGTCACTCCTGAGTGCTGGCAGGTACCTCTCATCTTGAATCCAGCTTTAGGTTGAGCCGGACTATCACCTTCTTCGGCAGAGGCATCTTTACTGAAGTCCTCCATTGTGATCTACAGTGGTTTTGGTATCCTGATTCCAGTGGTATCCACTGTAGAGGTAACTCTCCAACTTTCCATCTTCCACAGTGTTTCTTCAGGGTCTTTCCGGAAGGGTCCTTCTTCTTTAAAAGAGCAACTGCAACTTACCCTTTGACTTACATTGAGCATGCAGTCGTTTTCCCATTCTGCACACGACCTTCGTGGGGTTCCTAAATTTTCATGTTGGGTGCTACCCTGGGTCCCCGACTCTTCTACGTCTTCTGGGTCCAGTCTCAACTTAGGTTGTGGTTTGCATTCCACTATTTTAGTATATGGTTTGGTCTCCCCCGGAGACCAGTATGTATTTGTGCTACTACCGTCTTCTATTAATAAAGTATTGTGTGTATTGTGGTTATATCTCCGGGTAGGAGATGTTGCAATGTGTTAGTGAGTGTTTATAATAAATACCTATTTTTATAACTACACTGTGTGAATCTTTTTCACTTAACCTACACCATAAGATTAAGTACAGGTAAAACAAGCTGCTTTACACTCCTTCTGGACTAAGCCTGAAGGCTACTCTCCAAAGCAGCCACTTAGAGAGCTTTTTAAGTTTGTCTAATGTTGGACTTGGCCCTTCTGGCAGGTTCACTCCTAAACTTTTTGCTTTGATATGTGACTTGGTGTTGGTTGTTTTTGGCTTCTGCACACTTTAACACTGTGTCCCAGTGTTAAGTGTGTGCGCCCTCTGAGTGCGTATGGTGAGATTGGCCTGACCTCCCATAGAAATGCATGGGGAATGTATGTGTCCATGGTAGTTCCTGATGTGTGGGGAGTGCAGGGTCGAGTTTGGTATGTGCGAACTCGTGAGAGTAAATGCTGCGCGGTGATGTGTGCGGATTTACTGTGTCTAGTGTTGAAGTGCCACTTCTAGAAGTTGGCATGTCTGTGTAATAAATGTGAAGTGACTGTCTGGCTTGTGATTGGCTGGAGCTGGCTGGTGAGCCTGGCTGCAGGAGTCAGGATGGGTCTGCCCCGGTGGTGAATAGGGAGATTTACATCCAGATGGGTGAGAGGAGTGCACCTAGTACCTGAATAGGACTGGGCCTTCCCTACACAATGCTGGCTCCACCCCCTGTGGTGCGACTGATGTCCCTAGCCTGTCCAGTAAATGGGGAGAGGGGCTGGGCACAATGGAGTGCTCCAGAACCAGCTGCATCTGGTTTCTCCCGACCCTGCAACTTAAAGAAAAAGGAATATGTGTATAAATGAGGGGCTGTGACCCCATGAAAATGTTCTTCCTGATCCTAACTTGAGGGGGGCTGCTGCTGCTGGGCGCCAGGGGGACCGCCACTGGGGACTGCCTCCCTGCCTGGAGGGCCCGGTGAGCTGGCCCCTGGGCCCAGCCTTTGCCCCCCCTGTCTTCCTGAGGACTTTGCCTGGACTTGTAACTTGTAACACCTGGGGAGCGCGTTATTTCTACTTTCCAGGAGGAGCGCTTTATCTTTAAACCCTGCAGCGCCGGGCTGCAGCATGTGGAGGGATTCCCCCTGTGTAGGTATTCCCCCCTCGTTGTGCTTATTGGCGGCGCGGGTGCCCACCCCGCATTTCCTGCCGCATTTGGGGGGAATTCGATTGTCACCCCGCTTATTTGCCAGTTCATATCCCTAGCGGGTGCCAACCCCGCCAGGGACCTTGTCCAGAGGGAGCCTACCCCTCGTTCTGTCCGTATTGCCGCCTGCAGTGCCTGGGAGGGTCGCCGCGCTGCCCGCTGCGACCTGGAAGTGCTTCAACAAAGAACCGGAAGCTGACAGAGCCCACCCCGCACCCCGTGTGGAAGGGAGAAGTGAGCAGAATGTAGAGCCCAGGCAGGAGCCTACCCCGCACTGGACTCGGGCCGAAGAAGAGGAAGAGTCCGGAGCAGTGTTCCCAACGGGGCTCCTGTTGCGAGGTCGGAGCCCCGCATGCTGCCGGTGAAGCCCTGGTGAGACTCCGGTGAGTAGTGCAGTGGAGGGGGGCATCCTGTCGGGAAGTCTGGAGTCCCCGTAGACGAGGGGGGAGCTCCCTGTGCCCAGTGCGGTGCCGTGTAAGGCACCGCGCCCGACTCCCCTGTTTTCTGTGGGACCCGCCATTGCGGGCCACTCCAACGTGACAGGCATATTTAATTAGGTGCCCCAGTGGGAGTTCCATGGGCACAGTGGTGCCTGAGATAACTTACTTTGCGGGCATTTCAGAGGTTAGAGCGGCCCCGGTTGGCAGCAGGCCGCTCCCCCCCGCGTTGCAGCAATTTTCATTCGAGCCCACGAGGCTCCAAGAGCACATTTTGAATCTCGAGCCCACGAGGCTCCAACACGGAAGGGGGCATTTGCTGAGTTAGAGCCCACGAGGCTCCTGGGGGCACATTGTTGGTTCAGAGCCCACGAGGATCCCAAGTTGTTTCAGGGCACTGTGTTATTTGGAAGCCCAGAGGAGAGCCAGGAGGCATGCTGGTGCCGGGAGCAGTTCCCCAGCTGCCCAGCAATTAGTGGGCAGCTACAACGTTTAGGCTGTGCACATTTTTGGGGATCCTACAGCTGCCCAGCAAGTAGTAGGCAGCTGCTACTTTTAGGCCCCTGTTGCGCATTTTTCTTTGGCTGCCTGCGCAGCCCAGCCCTGACATTGTGGACATAGGGTGTTTCAGCCCCCGGAGAAGCCAAATTGGCCTGGGGACAGTTTCATGTGTTGTGCCCTTGCGTGGGGTACATGTTTATGCCTTATGTGATTTATGCAAAATATGCAATGCTTTTTGCCTATACCTCTAAATGCGTTTATGCTCAGAGGTTGTTTTACCTAGTATAGTTATGCTAGTGAGTTCATGGTTCCCTGCGTGATATATGCCTATGGTGGTTAGGATTGCGTAGTGTGTACTTACCTTTTTCCAGTGGTTATTGGTTGTGTGCTACAGTTGCTAATTGGTGCTACAATTATTCTATGTTCTAAGTGCTATTCCTACAACGTGCTATTTCTACAAAGTGCTAGTTCTACCAAGTGCTTATTTCTGACATTGGTCCATGTGGCCCTGTCCTGTGTATATAATCCCCTGGTAAATTCCGCAGTGCCAGTTGGAACAGTGTAAATTGTGTGGTTATTATCTAATGTGTTTGGTATAATACAAAGGCTATTTTTTACATAACCTCGTGTGGAGTTTCCTTTGTGGTGGGCCTTGGGTGTTGTTGCTGGGTGAGCGGGCAAACGCTTTACACATTACCTCCGGGATAAGCCTGACTGCTCGTGCCAAGCTACCAAGGGGGTGAGCAGGGGTTATCTTGGCGTGTGACTCCCTTGCCCTGACTGGAGGGGTGGTTTCTGCCTGGCTTTGGCGCAAGCCTTAGCCAAGCAGAAATCCCATTTCTAACATTGGTGATCAGCGGTGGGAATTGGACTTGTGTTTGCACTGTACCACAGCGGCAACTGGCTGCACCACAAAACTCTGCATTTTAGATAATCACATTTTGGGGAGTATTGTTTTTTTTAAGTTCCATTATTCTTTCTCCTAAAGGTGTCCTTTGTGAATTGTGTACTCCTGTTTTAGCTCGGACACCTAGGTTCCTTGTGTTGAACTTTTCTCGAGAACGTGCGCCAAAATGGAGCCTGCTTTTGATTAAAAAATCTGTTCTTGACCCTCTGCAAAGGACCTTCACCCATGTATCCACAAACTCCAGTGCTAGCTGCAGCAATACGCTTTGTATATGCTGATCATTTCATGCACTCGCTTGTGCCCTAGTCGGCATGCAAAAGTGAAGATCAACTGTAACTCTTTGGCATTGCGTCACATTGCTGTTAAAAAGTGTGCCAATGCAAATTTTGGTCTGTAGGGATACAAAGATAGTTAAATGGTTTTACCCTACAAATTGCAGATCCTCCCAAGAAATATTATTTGGTTTTAGTCTTTTGGGGGGCGATGCACATAGCAAAAGATTTACTTCGACTGACTCCAAGGTCAGGTACCTCTATAAAATCATTAAAAGCATCTAAAAGGTGTTGTACTCAGTTACCGGTTATGGGAATTAAAACAGTACTCAGGTGAAACTCTAGATCAGTAATATAGATTTTAAATAATAAGGGGGCCATCACACACCGTAACCTGAGGCTCTGCGAAGATTTGATAGTAGGGGAAAGTTCGCCCTCAGGACCATACCTCGCCCTCTTCAGATAGTACCAATGCATCCTCTGCAATAAACAAATTCTAGTCTGATCTATACGATTTTAGTGGTCTTTGATAACCTTTGAAAGCTCTCAAAGAGGAAGCTGTGGAGAGCAGCCTTCAGGCTCATCTTGAAGGAGTGTAAAGCAGCTTATTTTACTAGTTATGTTATGTTATGTTATGTTATGTTATCAGGGTATTTGTAGAGCGCGCAGCTAAAGTTAGAGCGACCAGGCAGAGGCTATTGCTAGAACAGCCAAGTTTTCAGAGACTTCCTAAAAGAGAGAAGATCTCGCATCTGTCTTAAAGTTGGCGGCATACAGTTCCACAATTTGGCAACTTGCACCTGATAGGATCGACCTATTCAAGATCGGCGGAACACAGGGGTCAGTGCCAGCGACAGGGATGAGGATCGTAAGAAGCCCCGAGGAAGGTAGAACTGGACTCTCATCCTGAGATAAGGGGCTCCAGTATTATGAAGTGCCTTGAAGGCCACAACAAGGGCTTTGAAAAAGATCCTTTTACGGACCAGGAGCCAGTGGAGAGATTTAAGGTAGGAAAACATTTGCGGTCTCGGGTCAAGTACAAGTATTGCCCTGGCTACAGCGTTTTGGACCACCTGAAGACGGGTAAGTAAATATTCCGGCAGTCTGAGATGAAGAATGTTAACATAGTCCAGGCTGAATCTGATCAGGGCCTGTACCATTGTTTTCCTGTGGGGGACCAAAAGGAGAGGTAAAAACTGTTTCAGCATTCTTAGGATGCCATAACATTCTCCAGTTACCGCTTGAATCTGAGATTTCATATTGAGGGTGTCATCCATTTTCACCCCCAAGTTTTTAACTGCCCTAACCGAGTTTAGAGGGGGATGCCTATCCTGTGGCCACCAGCTGCGCCACATACTGTTAGGGGGCAGATCAAAGAAAATTATTTCTGATTTTTCAGATTTAGATTTCAGTTGGTTCTGCATGAGCCAGGCAAACACCTCCGATAAACAGGAGTTGATAATTTCACCACTGAAAAATGTGTCCCTGTCGCAGGTAAATAGTAACTGCGTGTTATCCGCGTTTGACCCTATTTTTGCTCCGTGAGTCTCGGCCAGGTGTGCTAAGGGATACATGTAAATATTAAACAGTGAGGGGCGGAGAATGAGCCCTGTGGGACTCCCACCTTTAAGGGGGGAATGGGGGCCGAGAAAGGCTGAGCCCAAACTGTTTGTTGGCGATCCAACAGAAAAGAGGTGAACCACTTGAGTACCGTTTAATCCATGATGTAAGTTAAATGAAAAAGAAGCACACTTGGCGAAGGTGCCGCGCTTTAAACTATGCCGCATGGGTGGCCGTTCTTTCCAGGTGCTGGCAGCTGAATTATGGAACTCTCTGCCGAACTATATTCGTGGCATTGAGAATATGCTGGAATTCCGGAAGGCCATTAAAACCTTTCTATTTCCGTCACCATAGTCTTCCCCCTTGAAGCTCTCTGGATGGCCTCCGCGTCTGTTTCATGATTTGGCAGCGCCGGGACGCCCCTTTGCTGGGGCAGCTGTTGCGCTTAAAAAATCTAATAACATTGTTTATATAAAAATATTTCTACTTATTACACAACACTCACTAACACATTGGTATAACTCCTACCCAGACATATCAACGCAATATACAGGAATACTTCAAAAGCAATCAGGTAAGTAGCACAAAATAAAGTGGTCTCCATATTGTTGAAAGTAAAAATGATCAGGCGGTTGAGTCGATGTCTCTCAAGAATTTTTGCCCGGCGTTAAACGCCTCTAATACCATACAAGGGTTATCAAACAAAGAGGCAGCCGCTGGAGGCAGGAAGACAGGAAACAAGTTTTATTCCGACGGAGCAGAACACATCAGATTGGACAACAAGGTATCGTTTCGAGGTGCTCTAACAGCTTCTCTGAGGCCTGGCCTCTTATACACTGGTTTATGGCATGTGACCATTCTTTATTACAATAAAGACATTGTGAAGTAAGGAAAAGACATCCCCGGAACCCCCGTTTCCGGCCCATTCCAACACGTGGCTACAGTAGAGGTCCTCACCCCACATACAATAGGAGGGGGCTATCACGCAGCTGGATGTTCCGCCGATTCTTTAGAATGTGTGCGCCTGATCGGATCTCAGGGGGTGGGGAGGCCATGATCAATAGTAGCTCCTTTGAAGAGGGGCGACTTCATATAGTAGGGGGCAATAAACTGTATCCTCCGGCTAGGTGATGGCCTGGGATCCGTGCAGACAATCGGGCTCAGAGGAAGGGGTCATCAAAGGAGAGATATTCATGAAAGGAAGGGTCGGTGTGGACAATCGAGCGTAGAGGAAGGGTTTATCAAAAGAGGGGTATTCATGGAAGGAAAGGAGGTGTTGGTCAGGCGCGGGGTGTGACTCCCAGGGACAGAGTCACGCGGAAGGAGAGGATTTATGACTTGTGCATGTGAGAGCGGGGGCAGCCAGGGTGCATGGGGGGGGGGGGTGCTTGCAGGGTCAGGGGAGTGCGCTAGCGATCGATCGTGAACAGGGAGACCATGGTACCTAAAATGGCTGCCGTGCATATTCGTACGTGAGTCTGAGGAATGGGCAAGATGGCGCAGATGATGTTCAGTTCGCAAACTAAAATTCCACAATAGGGACGCCAAACCACATACTAAAAAAGTAGAATGCAAGCTGCATAGGACAATGGGACTTGGACCAGAAGACCCAGAGGAGCCGGGGACAAAAGGGACCACCCAAGGTAAGTACCCAGGAACCCCATGTCGGCTGTGTACAGAGTGGAAACACAGCTACGTGTCCATGGTAGTCAATGGAGAAGTCGTACTTGCATGTTTTAAAGAAGAAGGACCTATCCCGGAGGACCCTGAAGAACATCTTCGGAAGAGAGAAGGTTGGAGAGCCACCCCACGTGTGGATGCCCCAGAAGCCAGGTTATCTGCACCAGGTAAGCCGGGTGCATAGGGGTGAAGTCACATTGGTACCTGCCGTAGACAACAAAGGGAGACTACGAAGAAGATGCCCCTGGAGAAGACTGCAAAGGAGTCCAGTGGAATACAAGAGTTGATTCTGCAATTGAAGAACCTGTAAGCAGAAAGGACAGAGTCTATGCGACTCAGAGGTGACCAGGAGGCACAGAGATACAATGCACACTGATGTCGGAAGGTTCTGAAGAGTCAACAGTGACCTTGTCGCTGAAGCTGTGAGGACCAGGCAATGCTGAAAAAGACCAGGATTCGTGCACGTGCTGTCCCACGTCGGATGTCGTGACTAGGTGGTCTGTGTTGGGCGGTAGTACCAACATGCCTTCTTAGCCCAGGGGTGGGGAATTTTTATCACCCAGCGCCCTAGACATGAGGATTCTTGTTGCGGACAAGAAGTCTTATTGTCTACTTAGTCCTCCGGACAAGTAGACATTCTCATTAACCCTTTTGCATCTAATATAATCACAACACAGTTATTTCAGATAGTTATCTGAAATCTTAGTAAATGCTCCTTTTTATAGGTAATTACAGTAAACAAGCTAAGCCTTGCTACAGCTTGTGATCACCGTCAATCTGAGAAGCAGAGACTTCACACTGCAAGGATGCCAGTGAGCGATACCAGCTTCCATATTAGTTATGCTTCCAGGTGCTAAAAGTTGCTGCCCTTGCGCTCTTACTGAAATAATGAAGATACGCCAGTAGTGGTGCAGAGCGGATGCCCCTGCAGTGTAAAGGCATGCATGTACGGGGTCAGGGAAGGTGCATGTTGTGTGTTACGAGTCCTTAAGAGTGGAGAGTAATGCTGTGTATGTGTGGTGTTCCTATGTTGGAATATGGTTTCAGAATGTTATTTGCATATTATGCCAGGGGGGTTCTACACGGGGGGATGGGAGTTATGAAAAGGTTTCTGCTAGCTGCGGTTGTTTAAGCTGTCTTCTCCTAATAAACCTACTTCTATGATTCAAACCATGTCCAAGGAGTTACTTCACAATTTGGCGACGACTGGAAACAAGGAGGAATACAGTGCTCACATGCTTGTTAGTAAATCTATCTACAGGTATTTCGTTTTGGTTAACATTTTATGTGTGTTTATTGCATTAGCGGCTGTTTTGACTTTATAAGTGCTCTGATTGCACCCGCGGCAGGATGTATGAATTCTTTTGAAGTACGAGAGTGTGCCTGAATTATTCTGAAGTACAGAGTGCCTGAATTCGTCTGAAGTACGGATTGCATTTGACAAGTGATGTATCAGCTATGTTCGATAGCACTTAATCATATTCCGCTATTCAAAAGTATCTCCCTAATAGCAGGATCGGCAGAAATATAATTTTGGACGGAACGTGTATGTAACAGAGACGAGAAAAACCGACTTCAAATTGATACCTACAGCAAGCTTATCCTTCATATTCGTCAAATCAACCTATAGGTTTCTGCCGGTATGATTAAGTGCTATCGAACATAGCTGATACATCAGCTTGCTCCAGCACAAACGGTAGAACTGAAATTGATGATCTCCGTTCTCGTTTAGTCAAAGCATTGAACTAATAGTCAGTACACATAGAGTTGTGACGATGATTTTTTACCAACTGTGAAGAAAGCAGGATACAGGCATTCGCCCCTGAAGAAGGGAACAGGGCTTCCCGAAATGCATCGGGCGACGCTTCTTCTTAATCTCTGGTGTTATTGCGCTATGTAATGAATTATCTCTGATAGATAGCTATGTACATAAGTATATGATTATTTGTACATTTCAATATGAAATATTATGCAAAACAAGATATATGCATACTGTGCGTGTGATGTATTAGCATAAAAGTGTATAGGAATACATTATTTTCTTCATGATAACGTATGAAAATTTATGTTGAATAATAAATACACTAAATGGAAGATTAGTTCACAGATTATTCATTCATTACAGCATGTATAGTATATCCAATGTGTTGAGAATCTATATTCTCTAGGAACAGTGCATCCTGCTTGTAAGCTTTGCTTACATGTACTTTGAGTTCTTCGCATACTGTGTAGCCAGCACAGTCTAGCAGTTTGCACCCTTGGTTTAACTTACCTTGACAAACAAGAGTGCTCCTCTTCCCCTCCTAATTAAAATTTCAGCACCTCCACATTTTTTGCCAGTAGCTGGTGAACGAAAGATGGAATGGGAGTCATGGTATCCTATGTTTTTTAGCTTATGTTGAGGTTTTAGAAGAGGATGGTTGTTCTCCTAAGAGGAAACTTGCTTTATTAAGGCATTGCTAGGGGGTGCAGGTTTGAAAGAGTTTGCGAATTTGCGGTATACAACCTTTAGCACGCATTTTTTACAACGCACTACCATTACAACGCAGGCATTACCACGCATACCATTACAACGCATTACACTGGGGGGCGCTCTAGGATAGGGAATAAGTTTAATTTTCTATCCAACACCTTCCCTAGTGTCCACGGGGACTGGAGTTGGAATAGAAAATTATACTTACCACTATCCAGCACCTCTAAGCGCTATGCGTTTTAACGGTATTCGTTGTAAATACCGCGTTGTAAAGGTATGCGTGGTAACGTCATACATCCCGAATTTGCCACCCATTGATAGTTCTAGTGATACTAATGTTTTTGAAGTTGCTAATAACCAAATGAACATTAGGTTCGGTAGAAAAATTAGCATTGTTATGGAAAGGTTCAAATTTTATTCACGTGCTCAAGAAGAAGACAAGTCTATTGAAAACTATGTTTCTGTTTTACTTACTTTAGCTGGATCTTGTGCTTTCGAAACTATTAGTTATGAGCAAGTATTAAGGGATCATATTATGAGGAAAACCAAAAGCAAGAAAATCAAGAAAGATTATGGATGGATACCGAATCTTCTTTATGTGCTGTAGTAAACATCGCTAAAGGTATTGAACAATCTGAGAAATTCTCCCTGGACCCTTTTGCGCCTGACTGTGCCCCCGATCTCGCCTGGAGACGGATATTGCCTTCAGCCCTGCTGCTTACTTGCTGATTGTGCCCCCGAGATCGCCTGTGGTCATATTGCTGTGCCTGGTATCGTATTTGTATAGATATTGGTATCGTATTTTGTAGCTATTTATTTGTTCTGCCTTGCATTGTGCCTGGTTGTGCCCCCGATCCCCCCACTACATTTTGGACCGTGCCATTTGGTCCTAGCACACTGCCGCTGCTCCCCTGCGGCCCAACCCCCGTTTCCTCAAGCTTTCCTTGGACATCGCCTCCCCGCTCCCGCCTCCCAGCTGCTCCTCCCTCCCACTACCAACAAATAGATAGTCCCGCGAGCGGAAGCGCTGTGACCGTCCTGACCCAGTCAGCCACGGTCGCTCCATTCGCTCCCTGGACCCTTTTGCGCCTGATTGTGCCCCCGATCTCACCTGGAGACGGATATTGCCCTCAGCACTGCTGCTTGCTTGCTGATTGTGCCCCCGAGATCGCCTGTGGTCATATTGCTGTGCCTGGTATCGTATTTGTATAGATATTGGTATCGTATTTTGTAGCTATTTATTTGTTTTGCCTTGCATTGTGCCTGGTTGTGCCCCCGATCCCCCCACTACATTTTGGACATTTTGGACCGTGCCATTTGGTCCTAGCACCCTGCCGCTGCTCCCCCCCGGCCCCACCCCCGTTCCCTCAAGCTTTCCCTGGACATCGCCTCCCCGCTCCCGCCTCCCAGCTGCTCCTCCCTCGCTCCGCCCCCTCCGCTCTCCACTTATGACAGATGCATTCGCGTGCAGCGTTCACGCGCAGCGGACGTGCCCTATGCGCGCCGAAGGCGCGCCAAAGGTAAGCTCGTCTACGCCCGTCCACGCCTAGACCGCGCCCAGCGCCAGACCCCCTGGGCCCCGCAAAAACCTCTCCACCCGCCTAACGTACGATGCCGCAACCCTCTCTGCACTCAACACCGGCCGACTCCCCGACTGCCACCAAGCCGCCCCAGGACGTACCCATGGACCCTTCACCTGCCAATCCTGCAAGTTCTGCTGCATCAGGACCAACACTACGACCACAAACGCCAAACTGAGCTCAAACAACAACCACCTGAAGTACATCCTGCTGAACACCATCCATTGAACTATGGAACCTACTCGACACCATAACACCGGACGTCCCCTTTTCTACAGAAACCAGGATGAACGCCTCATCAGCGCCCGACATCGCAATTGCCATCCCGGACGGTTACAAGATCGTCCGAAAAGACCCCATCAACCAAACAGGAGGAGGCATCGCCATCGTCCACAAGAACACCATCCGCATCACGACCAGCTCCGACAACACCCTCAAAGCAGCCGAACACCTTCACTTCCAGATACACACCGACCCCAAGACCACACTTAGAGGCACCCTCATTTACAGACCCCGAGGACCCCGCACACAATTCAGCGAAGACATCGCTGACTTTATCAGCCCACACGCCCTCCCCTCCGAGGACTACATTCTCCTAGGAGACCTCAACTTCCACCTGGAAATGGACAACGATAGCAACACCACCACCCTTCTGGACAACCTCTGCAATCTCTGACTCAAACAACTGGTAAAGACTCCCACCCACTACGCCGGACACACGCTCGACGCACTCTTCTCCTCCTTCAATCACGCCTCCTTCAATCACGCCACAGAACTCCACTGGACGGACCACAGCTGCGTCCACTTAAACTTCAGATAGACCACGACCCACCACCACCCACAACAAGTATCCCGCAGAAACTGGTACAAAATCACCACCAACCAACTCACCACATTGCTAAACCAAAATCCTCCCGCCAGATCATCGGACCCAAATCAAGCAGTCATCAATCTCGCACCTGCGAGACATCATCAACACATCCTTCGACACCACCATCTTCCCTGAGAGCTGGAAACACGCCGAACTCAGCGCTCTACTCAAGAAACCAACAGCGGACCCCACCGACCTCAAGAATTACCGCCCCATCTCGCTCCTCCCGTTTCCAGCCAAAGTCATCGAGAAGACCGTCAACAAGCAGATGGCCGCTTTCCTCGAGATGAACGGATCCCTCGACCCCTCACAGTCCGGCTTCCGGGCCAACCACAGCACCGAGACCGCCCTCATCGCCGCCACAGATGACATCCGAGCCCTGATGGACAATGGAGAAACAGCGGCCCTCATCCTCCTAGACCTCTCCGCGGCATTCGACACGGTCAGCCACCGCACCCTAGTACGGCGCCTCAGCAACATCGGAATCCAGGACAAGGCGCTGGAATGGATCATCTCCTTCCTCGACGGAAGAACACAGAGAGTCCGCCTACCACCGTACAAGTCAGAGGCCTCCGAAGTCATCTGCGGCGTCCCCCAAGGATCATCTCTGAGCCCCACCCTCTTCAACGTCTACATGAGCCCCCTCGCGGCCATCGTACGCAAACACAACCTCAGCATAATCTCCTACGCCGACGACACCCAGCTGATCCTCTTCCTGACCAACGACCCCGCCGCCGCCAGAGCCAACCTGCACGAAGGGATGAAAGAGGTAGCCGAGTGGATGACGACCAGCCGCCTGAAACTGAACTCGGACAAGACGGAGGTCCTCATCCTGGGCTCCTCTCCCTCCGCCTGGGACGACTCCTGGTGGCCTCCCGCCCTGGGCACCGCACCCAAACCGACAGACCATGCACGCAACCTGGGCTTCATCCTGGACCCCTCCCTCTCCATGACCAGGCAAGTCAACAACGTCTCCTCGGCGTGCTTCAACATCCTACGCATGCTCCGGAAGATCTTCTGGTGGATCCCCACCGAGACCAGGAAGACCGTCACCCAGGCCCTCGTCACCAGCCGACTGGACTACGGCAACGCCCTCTACGCCGGTACCACCGCCAAGCTCCAGAAGAGACTCCAGCGGATCCAGAACGCCTCAGCCAGACTCATCATCGACATCCCACGAACCAGCCACATCTCCGGACATCTGAGAGACCTTCACTGGCTCCCCGTCAACAAAAGAATCACCTTCCGCCTCCTCACCCACGCACACAAAGCCCTACACGACCAAGGCCCGAGCTACCTCAACAGCCGAGTCAACTTCTACGCTCCCAAACGCCACCTCCGATCAGCCAACCACGCCCTCGCCGCCGTCCCCCGCATCCGAAGAGCGACTACAGGAGGAAGGTCCTTCTCCTACCTGGCCGCCAAGACCTGGAACTCCCTCCCGACCGACCTGCGCCTGACCCAAGACCACCTCTCCTTCAGGAAGAAGCTGAAGACCTGGCTGTTCGAGCAGTAGCGCCCCCCCCCCCCCCCCCAGCGCCTTGAGACCCTACGGGTATGTAGCGCGCTTTATAAGTGTCACTGATTGATTGATTGATTGACAATGGATCACCCACTGCGCTGACGAATTGGCACCCTTGAAAAACCATCACAAAAAGCCAGGAAGCAAAAAAGCCCCCTGGTTCAACGACGACCTCAAGAACTCCAAAAAGAACTGCCGATCCCTCGAGAAAGCCTGGCGAAGAAACCTAACCACAGACAACATGACCGCCCTCAAGGACGCCACCCGCAAACACCACCAGCTGATCCGATCCACCAAGAAATCAGCATTCAAGGATCGACTCGACAACAACGCCCACAACAGCAAGGAACTCTTCAACATCGTCAAAGAGCTTACCAATCCCAGCGCCGGCACCAACGACATCACTCCCTCTCAAGACCTCTGCGACTCTCTAGCATCGTTCTTCCACAGCAAAATCACTGACATACATAACAGCTTCGGCGACCAGCCCACTCCCCTTACCTCCGAACTGAAGCCCCCCACCACCACCCTCAGCGCCTGGAACCCGATCAACACCGAAGACACCATCCGCTTGATGAACTCCATCCACTCCGGATCGCCAACCGACCCATGCCCCCACCACATCTTCAACAAGGCCGACTCCATCATCGCACCCCAACTCCGAGATATCATCAACTGCTCCCTAAACACCGCTACCTTCCCGGAAAGCTGGAAACATGCCGAACTCAGCGCCCTCCTGAAAAAACCTACAGCAGACCCCACTGAACTTAAGAACTACCGCCCCATCTCGCTCCTCCCAATCCCTGCCAAAGTCATAGAGAAAACCGTCAACAGTCAGCTCGCCGCCTTCCTCGAATCTAACAGCTCCCTCAACCCCTCACAGTCCGGTTTCCGAGCCAAACACAGCACCGAGACCACCCTCATCGCAGCAACAGACGACATCCAAACACTACTCGACAACGGGGAAACAGTTGCCCTCATCCTTCTGGACCTCTCCGCAGCGTTTGACACGGTCTGTCATAGCACCCTTGTACAACGCCTCAGCAATGTTGGGATACAAGGAAAAGCATTGGATTGGATCATCTTGTTCCTCGTCGGAAGAACCCAGAGAGTCCGCCTCCCCCCTTTCAGATCAGAGGCCACCGAAGTCATCTGCGGCGTACCACAAGGATCATCACTCAGCCCCACCCTCTTCAACGTCTACATGAGCCCCCTCGCGGCCATCGCACGCCAACACAACCTCAACATCATCTCATACGCTGATGACACACAGCTGATCCTCTCCCTCACCAAAGACCGCCAAAACCAACTTACACGAAGGGATGAAAGACGTAGCCGAGTGGATGAAGAACAGCCGTTTAAAACTGAATTCAGACAAGACGGAAGTCCTCATCCTAGGATCATCCCCCTCTGCATGGGAAGACTCATGGTGGCCGCCGGCCCTGGGCAGCGCACCCAAACCAACGGACCATGCTCACAACCTGGGATTCATCCTAGACTCCTCCCTCTCGATGACCAGACAAGTCAACGCCATCTCATCATCATGCTTTAACATCTTACGCATGCTCCAAAAGATCTTCCGAAGGATCCCCACCGAAACAAGAAAGACGGTCACCCAAGCACTCGTCACAAGCCGACTGGACTACGGAAACACCCTCTACGCCAGAACCACAGCCAAATTACAGAAAAAACTCCAACACATTCAAAACGCCTCCGCCCGAATCATCCTAGACATACCCCGCCACAATCACATATCCGGTCACCTGAGAGACCTTTACTGGCTCCCCGTCAACAAGAGAATAACGTTCCGTCTCCTCACCCACGCACACAAGGCCCTCTATGACCTAGGACCCAGATACCTCAACACGCGCCTGACCTTTTACACTCCCACCCGCCAACTACGATCGTCCAATCAAGCCCTCGCCGCGATTCCACGCATCCGAAAAGCCACCATGGGAGGAAGATCATTCTCTTACTTAGCGGCCAAGACCTGGAATTCGCTCCCCACCCACCTCCGCCTCACACAGAACCACCTCTCCTTCAGAAAACAACTCTAAACTTGGCTATTTGATAAGTAGCAAACCCCCCTCCCTCAAACGCCTTGAGACCCTCTGGGTGAGTAGTGCGCTATATAAATTTTTGACTTGACTTGACTTAAAGTTAATGATACGATGCCTGAGGTTTCTTTAGTAAAGGATCAGACAGCTCCTAAAAAGATTCCTCCTTTTCCTCCTAACAAAGACACTGTGCTAAAGAACAACAAATTTGTTGGGAAAAGAACCCAAATAATTTGTTACAGGTGTGGTGGTTTTGACCATGTCGGAAGTTACAAGGGGTGTTCAGCATGGAACAAAATGTGTATTAAATGCAAGAAAACAGGTCACTTCGGTAAAGTTTGCAAGTCACTCCAGAAAGTTAATTACATGACACATGAAGAGAATAAATCCCCCGCAGAGTTTAATTCTATATTGTGTGTGGGCATTACCAATTGCAAGGGGTTTCCTACAAGCACAGTGCTAATTGATGGTAAAATGGTTTCAATGATGGTGGATTCATGTGCTTGGCACAGCATCATTGGAAGGAGTGTATTTAATGAATTGTAGGGGGTGAAAGAGTTACTACCACCTTATATTTCAACCTGGTGGTTACTCAGGTCATATAATTTATCTTGAGGGTATCATGTGGGTGGACTTAGAATTTAAGGGCAGAAGAACTAGAGGCAAAGTGTACGTAGCTACCAAAGGTGTGTCTATTCTAGGGTGTCCTCATCAAAAGGAGATGGGTATAAAGTTAGATCCTAATGCATCTCCATCTGTTTATGTGGTTGCGTCTAACAATGAGGAGTTAGCGATGGAAATTAAAAACAGGTTTCCTAAAATTTTCAATGATTCACTGGGAAAATTTTTGGATTTCAAACATAGAATTATTCTCAAGGATGGTGCAGTTCCCGTTAGACACGTTAAGAAATGTACCTTTGGGATATCGTGATAAACTTAAGGAGATGTTAACAGATTTGTATGCTAAAAACATTAGTGAACCCATAGAATCTTCTCCGTGGTTTTCTCCAGTCGTTTTATCTCTTTTTTACTTTTTATTAGTGGCATTCAACACAGAGGCATGAAAGTCAAAGCAGCAATAATACAATACAATACTGTTCATGGTACATACAATGGATATAGATCATCTTCACAAGGGCTGGTACAATGCATACATTACGTATAGCGTCCTGGAGTGAGAGACCTCGCCTCATGAAGCCCCCCCCTACCCAACCAGGGGCGTAGGTAGCGGAGACAGTGTCACATTCTGTCATATATAGGCATCTCGGCAGGAAGGGTGTGAAACATCGCCGGCCACATCTACCCATGTCCGTCTAGGTACCAATTAGTCAGCTATCTACACCCCCCTGTATAATACTGTGTCATATGTGCAATAAGCGCGTGCGGTTCCGTCAAGTAATCTGATGGTAGTCAGTGGGAGAGTATCCAGAATAGGGTGCATCCCAACTCAGGGCTCTACGCTCCTCAGCACAGAAGCCATCTTTAACGACTTGCGTCTGCAGGGCCCATCGCGTTTGTCCGCTCCCATTGGCCCATTACGTCAAAGCATTAGGAGATGGAGAATGACCAATCTTTTAAGCAATGCTTTGTGTATCGTACACCTTCCGGAATTCCCAGCGTCACCCCAACAGTATTCGTCCCATCCCTCCCCGGGCTGAGCGGGTCAGGCTCATTCTTACGTGTGATATACAGTGTGGTGGGTGTGGTGTGAGGCATCAATACACGCTCATGGGCCCGGCACCGACTCTTCATCTCCAGAGGGGTCGCTGTGAGTCATCAGAGATAACCAGTATACCTGCAAGGGGGACCAAAAGTCGCTGGGTTTACATCGGGCAGGCAGCAGTTCTGCATAAACGCCATGCTGATCCTGGCAGTACGTGAGATCGTCCAACCATTCCTTAAATTTCGGCGCCCTTCCCCTCCCCCACCTGCAAGCAATCCTTCACTTTGCAAGTAGCAACGCAACATCAACATATCGACGGTCAGTCCTGGGTACATTCCTGGTGTAGCCCAGCAGCATCACCACTGGGTCCAAGGGAAGAGGGCCAGCTATCATAACTTGGAGCGCAGCATGTACCTGTTCCCAGTATGTCTGAATCGCTCCGCACTCCCAGGCCAAGTGGAGAAAATCCGCGCCCTCCGCCCGGCATCTCGCACAGCTATCATCCTCCGACAGGTGATAACGCAGCTTTCGAACTGGAGTATAGTAATATCTCTGTACGAACTTATAATGAATAATTTTCAGTCTGCAGCTGGAGGAGATTTTGGCCGTGACCGAGCAGCAATACGTCCATTGTTCATCGGAGAGAGCAGTAGGGAGTTCAGAGTCCCAGGCAGCTCGCGCCTTGGCCAGGACAGGGGGACGCTGCTTTCGAATGGCAGCATACAATTTCGATACCAAATGTCTGCCGTCTGACACCAGCATTATGTGCATAGGCAACACTGTGCCCGGTTCCTCCGGGAAGCTGGGGAGTATGTCTCTCATACCCTGGCGAAGTCGAATATAATAGAACACCTCCATTGGCGTTGGTGGGGTGCTCAGGAAGATCTGGTCCTTGGTGCGGAACTGTTCATCCTGAAATAAATCGCCCCAGGTGGTAATATGTACATGGGTGCACATGGATCGGAATCCGCGTTCCGTTAAGAGCGATAGTTTCGGGTGGTATGCGAGGGGCATTGCCGGTGAATAGAGCATAGGAGCTCCTATTAGTTTCGTCACTCTCCGCCACGAGTCTATGGTGCAGGTGACAGTGGTAGCCGGCGTCTCGATATCTCCCACCAATCCCATCAGCATGCCCTTGAGTGGCAGTGGGTGAACGATCCAGTCCTCTGCGGCAACCTGGGGCATAAAGGGAGCGGGGTTTACCCAATGGTAGGCATGCTGAGCCTGAGCACTGAGGTAGTACACCTCCAGGTCGGGCACGTCAAATCCTCCCCTGTCATATGGCTGTGTGAGGACATTCCAGCCTAGGCGCGGCTGCTTACCTCCCCAGAATAGTCGCAGCAATTCAGATCGAAGTCTTTTAAAGAAGTAGGCCCCCGTGTAGTAAGGTATATTCTGGAATAGGTATAGGAACCGTGGGAGGACAACCATTTTTATCAGGGAGGCTCTGCCTGCCATCGACAGCGGCAGGGCCATCCAGCGAGTCACATTGTCGGTCAATTGTGAAATGGCCACCCCATAGTTCAACCGAATTGTGTCTTCCTTGTTGAGTGACACTCCGATTCCCAACTATTTTAAGTCAGAGTCGCACCACTCCAAGGGGTAATCTAACGGGAAGCGGGTTACGGATGCCGTGAGGGGAAAGAATTGCGACTTTTTCCAATTGATGTGCACTCCAGAAATGCCACCAAATAAAACAAATTCTCTCAGCAGTGGATTGAGATGGTCCTGCGGGTGTCGCACATATAAAGTGACGTCATCCGCATAGAGGGATATGCCAATCTGCCGTTGGTTGCAATTAAAGGCGCTGGCCTTATGAAGTTGTCGGATCCTGCAGGCTAGCGGTTCGATTGACAGGGCGAAGAGCAGGGGTGACAGGGGGCATCCCTGCCTAGTCCCCCTCGTGATCGGCATTTGTGCCGACAGCACACCGTTAACGACGACTCTGGCGACTGGAGAAGTATATAGTAGTGTCACCCAAGCTATGAATATCCGGGGGAACCCCATTCTGCCCAATATGGCCAGGAGATATCCCCACTCCACCGAGTCGAACGCCTTAGTGGCGTCCAAAAACACAGCAGCGACCAGAAGCTCGGGCGATATAGTGGGCACGAGGGAGAATAGTGTACGGAGGTTATGGGAAGTAGCTCTCCCCGGGATGAATCCAGATTGATCTGGCAGGACCAGGGTGTTCATAAGGAGGGATAGCCTAGTCGCAAGTACTTTCGCTAAAATCTTCGCATCACAATTTAGCAATGATAGGGGCCTATAGGCATCGGTATCCACTGGATTCTTCCCTGGTTTTAGTAGCGAGGTGATCGCCACCTCCCTCATAGAGCCAGGCAGTATTCCCTCCTCTAGCGACTCTTCGAATACCTCCTTCAGTACTGGTGCCATGATGTCGATAAAGCACTTATAAAATTCGGCCGGAAGGCCGTCGAGCCCTGCAGCTTTGCCATTACTGAGCGACATGATCGCTTCCCGGATTTCGTCCAGCTCGAAGGGGCATCCCAAGAATGCCCTGTCGCTGTCACTTAGCCAACAGAGTGCTATATCGTCTAGGAAATTACCAAACTCCACCTCCCCTGTCTGTTGAGTGGAGTATAGACGTTGGTAATGCTGCAGGAAGGTGTCTTGTATCCCTTTAGTATCCCGGTAGGACCTGCCCTCTCCATCAGAGATTTCCAAGATATGTGTGGCAAACCGTTGATGTCTTGTGAGTGCTGCTAGAACTTTTCCCGGCCTATCTCCCTCGCAATACCGCCTGGCTGTCCAATATTTGCCCCGGAATTTCACTTCTCTGGCTGCTTCGTCTTCATAGGACGACAGTTTGGCCCTAAATGCCCTCTCTAGGTCAGGGCAAGGATTTCTGACCATCTCCGCCTCTAGTGCCTTAAGTTCCGCTTCAAGGGTAGTCAGTGTACGTACGATTTCCCGTAGTACGCCACAGCTCTTGGATATTGTGACGCCTCTCACGGTAACCTTAAAGGCCTCCCATATCGTTTCGACCTTGTCAACGGACCCCTTGTTCCTAGGGAAGAAGGCTTCAATCTCCTCGCCGAGTTCCTGCTTAAAGACAGGATCAAGTAGGGCCGAAGGGAAAAGTCTCCACGGGGGCCGCATTCTCGCATAGCCAGGCATCTCCATAACAGTCAGTACAGGGCAATGGTCCGAGTATGTACGAGGCAAGTGTTTTACCTGGACGAGTCCCCCAGCTAGGCCCGAGAGATGAGACAGTAGTCGATTCTTGCCCATGAGCGTGCGTAAGTGGTAAAGTGAGTACCTTCCCTAGTTTCCGGGTGTAAGTGCCTCCAGCTATCCAGTAAACCCGCCTCTGTAAGTATACCCTACAACGTGTCCCTAGCTTTCGTGTTATATTGTCCACTCCCGTCTGATCTATCCATTCCCGGATGCAGTGAGAGATTGAAATCTCCTCCCCAGACTATGTGTGTGGCTTCGACCTCCAGCACATGACCCCAGAGTGTTAAGAAAAATCCCGGTGTGTCGACATTAGGTGCGTAGCAATTCACAAGCATTATCACATCGGTACCCAGCCGCCCCCACAGAATCACATACCTCCCCTCCCTATCTGCCCGAACCCCCAACTTCTGGAACATCAACAGTTTATGTATCAGAAAGGCCACCCCCCCCTGGAATAGGTGGAATAGGAAGAAAATTCTCTCACATTTGCCCATCTACTTGCGAGACGGGGAACACAGCTCGGTCTCAGGTGGGTTTCCTGGAGCATCGTTATCTGCACCTGATGCCTATCCAGATATGCAATTACATTCCTACATTTCCGTGGGTTATTAAGCCCTCGAACATTCCAGGACAATATGGAGACAGTAGTCAGGGTATTATCACCCGCACTTATAATCACAATCTTGAAGCATGCAAAGTGCCAACGCTCCAGCCCTTCGTAGGAGCGTAACCAGTACCAGTCTCTCTGTAGTCATGAACCGTCTTTGTGCTCGATCATCCACACAGTCACATTCCGCATCTCCAGCACTAGTTCTCGCGCCATGTACTCCATCCTCAAAAGCTCTGCCACTCTCAACAACACCCATCCCAACAGTCAAACACCCCCCCACCTCCACGCACAACACCTCAGCTCACTTAGCTCTATCCCACCCCCAGCCCACTGAAGCAACCCAAACTTGCCAGTACCAGATACCCACCCACCACCCCAATCCCCATACTCAAGAACCTTATCCAAACCATGTGGGGCATCCCCTCCTGGGGGCATTAGAGGTACGCACCCATACACCCCTACACTCCCCTCTCGCCCCGCGTATGCCATACGGGGAAGACAGAGAAGAAGGGGTGGTGCCTGGCATATATAATCCCTGTGGGCCGAAGCCTATACCTCGCACCATCATAGCTCCTCCTCGCCTCCCATGAGGCTAAGTCAACAATGAGAACAGGGGGATTAGCCATAGTTCCGCCTTCGTTCCCCCTATCCTCCTGCATCTCCACCACCTTGCGCAGTTCACTAGTCATATCAGTAGCGCACATTGGGCTAGCCAGCCATCTCTCAGCAGCGAGTCTATATGGCCAGCAAGCAGCTGTTCGTGGCGCCCCTGGTAGGCAAGGCTGTCCCATCGGGAGCAGGGCAAATGTTCCGAAGCGAGCTCCATTAGTTCAACGGCGGTTTAGTAACCAAGCATTCGTGAGGGCTTCATCCCTCCGACGCCCCTCTCGTCAGGCAGTGTACTGTGCAAGAAAAACTTGTCGCCTAAATATCTTCCGCTGCCCACAGTTCTTTCCGCTGCGCCATGCATCTGCTCGATCTCAGCACCATATCAGCAGCGGGACAAAATGCTCAAAAGCTATTTATCACTCAGCAGTTTATCTAGGATGCAAGGTAGCACTTATCAGTGACTCCGTAGGTAGTGCAGGGTAGTCCTAGCATCCAGAGCATACATTTTCCAAAGTAAGCATCAGTAGTTCAACAAGGAGCCAACGATCAAAGGAGCATTAGCCCACCATCATGATTCATCTTGCTCGGCTGGATTTCCCCCTGCCTCATCCTCCTCATCGTTGCGTCTGTTCCAGTCGTTTTATCTCTTAAGAGCAACAGGGACCTTCGTTTGTGTGTTGATCATCGTAGCCTAAATAAAGAAATTTGGATTGACAGACATCCTTTACCTAATATACATGCGTCAATTTCCACACTTTCAGGTGCCTGTGTCTTCTCCACAGTGGACTTAGCTAGTGCTTATCATCAGGTGGTTCTACATGAAGAGTCCATGTGTTTGATAGCATTTGTAACGCCAGAGGGACTGTTTCAATTTTCACATATGCAGTTTGGTTCAGCCAGCGCTGCTTCTGTTTTTCAAAGACTCATGAAGGAGGTTTTGGAAGGATGTTCTGGAGCGATTGCCTTCCAAGATGACATTTACATTTTTGGAAAAGACTTTGAGGAACATGACAGGAATTTGGAAATTGTGCTAAACTGTGTACAAAATAAAGCTGTAATTTTCTTTCTTTTTTTTTTTTTGGAAACCTTTATTATGCATGAAAAAGGGAACAAATACGGGCCTACAACCGTCCGGCCGGCCACGATACTTTAAGCACAGGTGCAAGCAATGTGGTTCCTCAGCGGCATCAGGCAATATAGCAACAATTAATAGCAGTTACACTGAATGGAGTCATGTCGCCAAGGAGAAGGAGCATTGAAGGTTAAATTTTTTTATTTTGATTGAAATATAAATCAGTAAAGAATAGAGTCCAGGAGAACTGAGTCCGTACATTAGCTTCACAACATGAGCAGGCAGCAGCAATAAGAAGCAACAGTAGTGAGGAACACCCCGTCAATATGGCAATACAGTGCAAAACAACAGGAGCCTCAGTCCGCAGTTACGTATCACCCACAGCGCCACCCACTCCCTACTAACCCCTGTCACAGACCCAGAACAGAAAACAGGACAAGAAAGCGCAGAAAGTTTAGAAAAATAAGGCCCATAGAAATGAAATAAGGAAAACTAAATCTACCCCCCCACCCTACATCATTGCGGAGGCTACGGCCTACCTCCCCCCCCCCCCGACAAAGTGCCTGTCGCCCATTAAAGAACCCGAAATATAGACCAAGAATAGAAGAGAAGAGAAGGAAACGATAAGAAAGTAGAAAATAGAAAAGAAGGAGGAAAAAGAAGGTGGTAAGAAAAAGAAATTTTCACACTTGAAAATAGGGAGGAAGAAAAGACTAGGCTAATCTACCACTCCCAAAAAGAAGAAGGCGGGGAGGAGCCAGTACAATAACAGATCTCCCGGGCACCCAGCCATTTGCAATTCCTACGCCATTTGAATCAAGAAAGTCAAAGGCCATAAAATCAAAGGGGGAACAGAATCAGGTACACCCAGGACACGGAATTAGCACATGAGTCACCACCCCATCTATAAAATAGACAACAGGATATGAGCAGCTCCACCTCACAGTCGAAAGTGCCAGGATAGACAAGAATATCAAAATAAATGTGAGGAGCTATAACGTCAATACGCGCCGAAAAGGCGCCGCAATTCGAGACCACATCTAACAGGCCAGCAAAGGTTAGCACCCGGAAACCCCTAGCTCTATGCAGGTCGCAAGCGACCACTACACCATGGTACCCGACCGGAGCCCGCCCCAGCTGGAACAAAGACCAAGATGGCCGCCCCAGGCAGTGCAAAGACAAAGAAAAGCGAAATGGACGCCACCATTCACAAACAACCCCCCTGTCCCAATGAACATTGTTGGCAAGTCAGGCACCCAAGAGAATGCAGCAGAGCCAACGGCTCACAAGTTACCAGGATAGCCAGTTGTAGCGCCGACTATGCCGTAAACAAAATTGCAATGCCTCAAAGGATGCCGTGAATGCGAGAGTTAAGCAACAACTAATAACGACAAATCCAGATGGGAAAAAGCAAGCTACATTCTGCGTGTGATCCATACAGCCCCTTCACATAGCATTCTCAACCCAATCCCCGCCAGGTAAGAAAGCAATACAGCAGAGAAACTGCCTAACCCTGGCCCGATCTCGGACGCCCCTCGACGAATGCCGACCCCCTCTACAACAAAGGAACAAGATGGGAGCAAAGAAGAAGGGGGAGACTCATAAATACAAATGGACGGCGCCACATACCCGACAATACATTGATCACAGCCAAAAGAGTCCCGAAATTGTCCTGAGAACACAGATACAACAGGGGAAAAAACGGAGGCTTTAATGAGAGAGTCTTCAAGGGGGCCAGAATTCGCCTCGCCGGCAGTCCCATCGCCGATAGGGGTAATGAATACAATGAAGCAGTCACCGAATGTGGGAACAATGTATCACAGGCAGAGTCGGTAAGCGATCGTCTGCAAGCGCCAGTCCAGTCGTCACGAATCTCAGCACCGCTGGAAACACTTGGCAACACAGTAGCAGTCGCAGGTACCAACAGGGGAGTGAACAATTGTTGCTGAGAGCAGTCCCTCCGGATCTGCGCCAAATCGAAGGCTATGTCGTCGAGTTTCTCGCTTAGCCCCTGGGAGTGTTGTAACAGCGTCGCTCGCAGTTCACCAAGGGCAGACAGGACATCGCCATAGGACAGGGTAGGCTGCGTGACCCCCATGCCCGCGACACAGGTGAATGTAGGCAAGTTAAGCCCCGACACGGCCACGGCGCCGCAGGCACAGGGCAAGGGCGGACGACCATCTCCATCCCGCGAGTCAGCGGGAACATCCATAGCGCCCACAAGCCAGTCACAGAAACATGGGGGGGTGCGACACGGACCAGCAGTTGCCCCGTCTCCCACCGCCATCAGTTGCAGTCCCGCGTCGCCGGTGAGGAGCCCCCGCCGGCCAGAACAGGCAGTCAGGGCGAACGGGCGGTCAGCCAAGTCCGGGCAAGTCCCGTAATGGAGTCGGAGCCGCCATCTCCCAGCACGGAACAAAGGAGCCGGACGTGCAGTGCGATCCTCCCTTCAATCGCGAGGTAGTCGCGATATTCAGCACTCCACGGCATCCAACGCGCTGTGGTCCGCGATCCAGGTAAAGCAGCGCCTCTCAGGTTGTGAGCGCCCTGCAGGCAGGCTGGCCGTCTCCGCTCCGCCGAGGTCCGGCATCCAGCGACGATTTGCATCGGGGCAATGGCGTCGGGACGGGCACCAGGCTATCTCCACATTCCGGACGAGCTGAGATTCCGGAGGGACATTGGCGATATCAGCGCACCGTCCCCGCTCGAACAGCCGGTGAATTGGGCAGGATATCAGGCAGGATAGTAACGCGGGGCTCAAGGGCTGGCGGAGCCGGGAGCTTACACGTCCGCTCCGGTCGCCATCTTGGCTCCTCCCAAAAGCTGTAATTTTCAAATTTTCAAAATGCAAGTTTAGGCAGAGCAAGGTGGAATATTTGGGACATGAGATCTCCAGTGAAAAAAACTACATTCACTCATGTTCAAAGTATTTCTAATGCTCCTGCACCTATAACCAAAGAACAATTGTCTTCTTTTTTAGGTTTGAATGAATTTTATAGTAAATTTGTACAAGATTATTCCTCCTAGGTACATTCTTTAAGAATATTATTGAAAAAGAATGCAAAGTTTAGTTGGGACAAGGATCAAAAATTGGCAGTTAATGCTTTAAAAAAAGAAATTGTTGGTGCACCATTTTTTAGGTGTTTCGCAATTGGTAAAGAATACATTGTAGCTGTAGACGCTAGCAGTGTAGGTTTGGACGCTGTGTTAATGCAAAGGAACAATGGTGATGAATATGTTGTGTCTTATGCCTCTAGGATTTTACGTGGGGCTGAATGTAATTATTCTACTATCGAAAAAGAATAATTAGCATGTACCTGGGCAGTGCAACATTTTCGCCAATTTCTGTGAGGTACAAAATTTCGCTTAAGAACAGATCATAAGACTTTGATTAATATGCTAGCGGCTGGTGGTGGCAGGACAGTAACAGCTTGTCTAGCAAGATTGGCTGCTAAACTACAAGAGTATTGATGTATTGTAGAGTATGTTCCAGGGTGTATAAATGTTCATGCAGAGTGCATGTCACAGTTACCTTTGTCAGACATACCTCAACAATAGTGAAGACTGTGATGTGGCTTACACCACTGACGATATTAATTGTGGGTGTACAGATGCATTTTCATTGGAAGTTATTTCTGAAAAGGTTTGGAAGGATGCCATGTGTGAGGACAGCAATTTGACTGATGTGGTGAAGTTTTTGCAGAAAGGTTGGCCAGAGGAAAGGAAATGAAGTGCTGAATTGAGTTCATTTTTTAAAATTTAGGACAAACTTATGTTTTCTCAAGGTATCATTACAAGGGGGGATAAATTGTTCCTCCATTTAAAATTTGAGAGAGAATTTTGACTAGGGCTCATGAGGGCCACATGGGTATGTCCAACACTAAAAGACGAATAAGGGAATTTTACTGGTGGCCTGGTGTTGACAACATGGTTGACAAATGGGTCAGACAGTGTCTTCCTTGTTCCAAGAGTGATAAGTCGGTCAAACCACTGTCTGCAGAGGTAACTCCTATTGAGTACGTTCAAGGACCTTGGAGAAAACTTGGAATTGATAGTATTGGTCCACTAGGTTTTTCCTCTAACAAAGATATTTATGCCTTAGTTTTAATAGACACTTTTTCAAAATGGCCTGAGTTGAAGATTGTGGATAAGGTTACTTCAACCCAGGTAATTGAATTTTTGGATGAAATTTTCTGTCATGAAGGGTTGCGTGAGGAACTTATTTCTGACAATGGTACGCAATTTATTAGCAAGGAGCTTCATTTGTTTCTTGAAAGATGTGGTGTTTTGCCCAAGATTGTACAATTATAATCCCCAAGCTAATGGCCAGGTAGAACGCTTCGCTTTAATAGGGTTGCTAAAGAATCTATTCAGCTGGCCATTAAAAGTGGTATTGAGTGGAAAAAAGCGTTACGAGCAACCTTGTTGTCATATCGCACATCTCCTAATTCTGTAACTGGTTTGTCTCCGTTCGAGATGTTACGAGGTAGAAAACTGGTTCCAAGCTCATGCCATGGTGGTTGAAATTGAAAAACTCTTATGATTCTGCCATGGATTTATCTCAAGTTAGGGAGCGTGTCCAGAAATATCAGGAAAAAATTGTGGAAGATTTTTTCTGTGACCAGTTTGGTGGTTTCTCCAATAGGAAGTGTGCTAAGTGGTCAGATCCTGTTAAAAGTTTTCAGAAAGGCAGTGAGAGTAGATGGGGTAAAATTTGGAATTTCATACGCATATCCTTGTGTAGATTTTTGAGTTCACAAATTGTTTCAAACCTATTGTCTCTAAATTCAATGAAAAGGATGATAGTTTTCCAAGTTTTTTAGACACACAGAATAATCTGAATTCTATTTTGAATGTTTCTGATTTGTGTTCCAGTAGCACTAATGTTGATCGCAGAGCAGTTCCTATTATCACTCATGATAATACAACTGAACCATGTGGTGGTACTCCTGAATTTGATGGTCATGTGATTGAATTTAGGATAAGTTCTCGTACCAAGCATGCACTTGTGAAAATTAAAGATTTTGTTAAATTTTAATTGTTTCACATATGTTTAGTTTTACTGTGGTATATCTTATCATTATTATTATTTTTTGTTCTTGTTTTTAAAAAATTCAAGGGGGAAGGTGTGTGGTGTTCCTGTGTTGGAATATGGTATCAGAATGTTATTTGCATTCTATGCCAGGAAGGTTCTACACAGGCGGTTGGGAGTTATGAAAAGGTTTCTGCTAGCTCTGGTTGTTTAATCCTAATAAACCTACTTCTATGATTCAAACCGTGTTCAAGGTGTTACTTCAGTATGCAAATTCTCGGAAAGAGTATGTCGTCAGAGGAGCTCTGCGAGCTGAAGTTGAAGGGAAGCTGAACAAGGAGGATGTGGTGACCCTGGACGCCCTAAATTACATAAAAGGTCACGATATAAGAGGTACTTGTTTGACACAAAACACATAGATACCTCGATGCTTAAAAGTTACTGAAGTCAGCATGAAAAACAGTAATGCAGGAAGTATTTGATGCACTCGTACAGCGTTCCAAAGTTCCTGATTCAAGGAACCGCTGAGACTTTCCTCTATTTACTTTGCAGAAAGATGACATGCTGCCATTTGTAGTCATTTGTTATGTCATTTTCCAAAAGAAAGCCCTTTCTGTCCAGGGGAAAAGATCTGTTCATTTGGGTAGTAGGCTCTGAAGACTGAAAATAACAGGCTTGTTGGAAATATAAGGCAGAGATAAGAGAGATGGGGCACCAGTCAGGTCATAGCCCTGCAGATAAGACTGACACTTATTTGGCGGGGATCGTTGGAGAACACTGGGAGAACTCCTGGCGCACGCAGTCTAGGCCAGAAAAACAGGAGATTAAAATTAGGAGCACAAAAGGCCCCTCATCAATTCACCTGCCCTGCTGGCACAACGATGAGCCGATAGTAAGCTAAGCACAAGTAACTTTTAATATGTGAAATCCTCAACATGGATTCGACCACACAGGGGGCGTGGCTTGGAAGCCAATGCGACAGGAGGCGTGAGCGCTGAGCTCCGCTGCAAGGGTCCCGATCTTATCCTGATTAAGAGACACCTTGACCCCCCCTCAGGTCCCCTGGTGATTGGGGAGAGTGGGGACACTGCATCGGAGCACTTTGGCCCCCCAAACGAAAAGCTTTGAAGAGTTGCGGGCTGGCGTGTCTCCGGGCCGCGCTGCTGCCTAGTGGCGTTTCCGAAATGGCGGCGCTGCGCTGATTGCTAGCTCCCTGACCACACTGATGAGGAGGCGGACTAAGGCCGCAAGTGCTGGCGAGAAGAGGAATCGCCTCTGTAGGGGAGCGGAGCTGGTCAGGGACAGCGGAGACGGACCGAACAGAGGAAAGCGGCCCATCCCGGCGGAGGCCTAGCGGAGCTGCCATGACCTTGCAGGGCGCTGCCAGACCGCCCTGTCTGAGTGCCCTTACACCCATCCCCCATTGGCCCCGGAGTGAATATGGCGGGCGGGCAGGCGGCGGCGGGACGCTACTACAACTTAGGAACTGCTGGAGGGCCTGCGCAGCCTGACCGTGAGCTGGTGAGTGGGGCGGGGTGGTACCTGGGGCTGCCAGCTGCAGAGGCAGGTGTGTGGCCCGGGGACCGCCGGGCACTGCGAGCCGGCGTACGGGTGGGGGATGGTAGCCCGGAAGAGTGAACTGGCGCCTGCAAAGGGACGGCAGGGGAGTTGGCTGGTTGCGCCTGGACTGAGAGCCCGAACGCTGGGGTCCTACCCCGCAGGACAAGGGAACGGCTCCCTGGGGTGCACTGCTGCCCTGAGAGGCCTGGTAGTAGGACACAGGAAGTTGCCCCCGGGGCCAGAGTGCATGAAGAATCGGTGGGGGTCAGTGAGCCTGGCACAAGCCGGGGTATGAAGAAAGCTGAAGGAAGCGGGAGTGGCGAGAAGCACTGACACTGCCTGCACTTGAATGGGGACCACCACGTCGGCCTGAAAATGTCAGGGGGCTGCAAACTTTGACTATCCCAACAGGGAGAAGCACGAGACCTGGGATTAGACGCGGGCCGAGTTACGCAGCTTGGGGACATTACCCTGCCCAGCCCCGTGCCGTTGGCGGAGCTGCCCTGCGGAGCACTCTGGTGGCGCTGGACTGGGACGCACCGACAGCGGAGAGCTGACCCACTTGTGACTCGGGGTGGGGGGGGGGGGATTGACCCCCTTGGGGACGTGTGGCAGTTGCACCTGGGGGCATACAGTGGAGATTCTGTACTTCAGTCCCTGTGGGGGCGGCCTGGAGCTCTTAGACATGGGCAAAACCAAGGGGAAGAAGGATGGAATGCAACCACATTCGGATACGAAAACCCCGCATCAGCCGGAGCAGGAGACACGCGAACTCCCGCAGGACACTGGGCTGCAGAGTCAGCTGGATAGGATTTTGGCGGCCATTGCAGATTCTCGTGCTGCTCTGCAGCAAGACATTGTACAGGTGGCGACGGGCCTCGGCCTTTTTGCTGGCAGACCACTCTAAATTAACAGACAGGGTACAGAACCTGGAAAAGGTGGTCCAAGAGGTGGAAGGCACTGGCTGCGACCATGGCATCTACTTTGGATCGTATAGCTGCGCTGGAGAGGCGAGCCGAAGATGCGGAAGGGAGAAACAGGCGGAACAACATCCGCGTGGTGGGCCTGCCGGAAAAAGCAGAGGGATCAGATATGATTCGCTACTTGGAGGACTGGCTGAGAACAGTGGTGGCTCCTGAGGGTCTATCGACTTTTTACACACTGGAGCGGGCGCATCGAGTCCCGGTGAGGCCTCCGCAGCAGGGGCGGCCACCCTGACCGGTGGTGGCCCGACTGCTGCACTTTAGAGATAGAGACTTGCTGCTCCAGAAGGCCCGTACTGATGGGCCGTTCCATGTGGGTAACAGTAGGGTCACTCTGTTCCCGGACTATACCTTTGAGACGCAGAGGCGCCGCGCGTCCTTCCAGGCGATCAAGAAGGAACTGCGGACGGAAGGGCTCCAGTACTCCCTGTTGTTCCCTGCCAAACTCTGAATAATCCTGGATGGGAAAACTTGCTTCCATGAAACACCGGAAGATGCGTGGGCATGGCTAGAATCTTATAGAGCTGGCAGGGATGGATCGGAGCTTAGCTCCCGGGGCCTCGCTGGACCCTCACAGGTCCGGAAGTCACAATGGATACAGCGTCGGCGGCGGGATCTGCAGAAGCCTTCTGTGTCACAGACCGAAGTGGAGAGCGGATGTGCCTTTGCAGCGGTATTGACCATATCTGGGGACTTGATAGCGACTCAGCTGCCAGCATCAGACGTGGAGTGGGACGGGGAGCCGAGTCAACGGGGTCCGACAGTGCCCACTTGCCGCTGGTCATGCCCGGAAACGCAGACAATCTCATCGATGAGTGACTTATGCACTTTCTGTGGTGGAGAGGGGACTGTTGAGACCAGGAACAGTCGAGTAGGCGGTACTCCAAACTTTACATGATGATCCATGTGGCTGTGGGTGGGGGGAGGACCAGGTTTGATCCTCAGCTGACGCACTTAGAAATTAGCTGAACGTTGGGGGGAACTAATCGCAAGCAGGAGGGGGGTTTGAATTGTTACTTTCTATGGGATCCTCGGGCGATGCTTAGGTGTTGTTTTACCTGATTGATTGATTACCAGGCTCTATCCAGCCCCAACCGGATGGTCCCAGTTAGTACGCCTTTAACTCCAAAAGGGCAATTGTTGGGTTAGTTTGGACGGGATTTGCTATGTTAGTGCCTGTTCTAGGGAGGGAGGGCGATGCAGAGGGTGGTGTGGGATTGTTGGGGCAAGGGGATGTTAGAGTTGGGTACGGGGACTCACCGGCGTGTCTTGGAAGGAATAACGAGTTTAGGCGTTTTATGCTAATGAGCAAGGAGTGCATTACTTGATGTAAAATGCATGACTTGGAATGTGCGGGGGTTACACTCTATGCAGCGTAGGTATAAAGTTAATTCGGATCTAGTACAAAGAGGCGCGCAAATAGTCTTCTTACAGGAAACCCACCTGACTAGGACTGCGGGGTTGGCATTGCAGCACAGATGGCGGGGGCAGCTCTATTATACTACCTACTCAGCTTTTGCGAGGGGAGTGCTGATCTGGGTCAGGGCCCGGGTCCCCTTCCAGTTGACGGACCAGTTGATGGACCCGGAGGGCCGTTATGTTGCTGTTAGGGAGAGCCTGCATGGGAGAGATGTGACCCTCTGTAGTGTTTATGTCCTAATGTAGAACAAGCACCTTTCTTTGAACGCATGTCTGATGCCCTGGCTGGTTACTTCACGAACCCGGTGTTGCTCGGTAGGGACTTCAACTCCATTGCAGACGTGACCATGGATAGGTCCCATCCACCATTGCCGGCTGCCCGATACATAAACTCTCAAAGGTTAGAGCTCAATGGCAGGATAGCTGGGGACTTATCAATATATGGCGAGCGCAGCACCCCGATGAACGTGATTACTCCTTTTTCTCGGCTGTACATGATTTGCACGTGAGACTTGATGCGGTGCTGTGTAGCGCAGACCTAGCCCCTCTAGTGGTCCATAGTGAATACTTATCTCGCACTGTGCCGGACCATAACCCGTTGCTGGTGAGTTTCTGCTGGACCAGGGAGCGTTCAGCGATCCCGACCTGGCGGCTGCGTCCGGCGATGCTGGAGGACGTGGCCTTCAGAGCTGACCTGGAGGCAGGGATAGAGCAGTACTTTAATGACAATGAGGGCACTGCTGCGACAACCGCGCTTGAATGGGATGCTTTCTAGGTGGTGGTCCGCGGATTCTGCATAGCCAATTGGGTGGGAGTGAGGAAAACGCGGTCACGGGAGATAGACGCAGCAGAGGAGAATCTTAGGGGAGTTGAACGGAGTCACTCTATTAACCCAGAGATATGGGAGGAGGTCATGGAATTGAAGGAAAAGGTAGCGGCAGTAGCGGAACGCTTGCGTTGTTTCGAGCACATGCTGAAAGAGACAAGGTGGATACCTTACTGGCATGGCTGGCCAACCCCCTCCCTAAATGTGTCCCTATACTGGCATTGACGTCCCCATCGGGACGGTTGGAGTACACCCCATGTCCCCATTGGGACAGTTGGAGTACACCCAACATCAAATAAATGCTTGCTTTCGAGATTACTATGCAGATTTATATAGTAGCCAGTTGCAGTCCGGGGAAGTGGAGGTGCAGGCTTTCTTGGAAGACCTAGAGCTGCCCACTGTGGACGATGAACAGACGGACTCTCTCGGTCGAGATATCACGCTCGCTGAAGTCCGATGCGCTATTAAACAACTGGCCCGGAACAAAACTCAAGGGGTTGATGGTCTGCCCATCGAGTTTTATTTGGCTTATGTCGACCTCCTAGCCCCTAGATTGCTATCGGTATTTAAGGAAGCAAGGTTGATTGGGCTGCCGTCCTCGACTAGGGAAGCCATTATTATCCCTTTGCTTAAACCAGGGAAGGCCCGACGGACCCTTCTGGGTACCGACCACTATCAATGCTCACCACTGACTATAAAATTCTGAGTCGTATTCTGGCCACCCGATTACTTGGTTCACCCTGATCAGGCTGGCTTCATCCCTATCCGCAATACAGCCGGTAGTATACGTAGGTTGATACGTATTTTGAGCGGAAACCATGGGGCGGACAGTCAGGCGGTGGTCCTTTCGGTGGACATTGCAATAGCATTTGATAGCTTGGAGTGGCCCTACCTGTTCTCGGTTATGAGGGCCTTTGGGCTGGGGGGGGGGATATGTCGTTTGGACTGAAATTTTGTATTCGTCGGTCAGCGCAAGAGTAAAGGTGGGAACGATCATCTCCTCCTCGTACCCAGTAGGGCGAGTCTTATTGCCTTATGATGACCTGCAGGAGAGGTTTGGACTCCCACGGGGTCACTACTTAATCCATACGGCCTTAGTTACCGCTATTCAGAGATACTGGTGAACGGGCCTGTTAGAACCACCGGTAAGCTCTGCATGTCAATATGTAACGATGGTGGCGGGTACATACAAGGCTGTCACCTGCTCATATAGGCGAATGATTGAGGAGGAGCTGTTGCCGCTGCAAAGACTACGTTCCCACTGGGAGGCAGACATTGATAAAGAAATACCAGACTTGACCTGGAGGCAAATAGTTAGGAGTGCATGGAAGGGCACTAGGAATGCTAGATTTCAATTGGTCCATTTCTTTGTATTGCATAGGGCGTACCTTACCCTGGCGAAGATTAACCAATACTTTCGGGTAGATACCGCGCAGTGTCCCAGCTGCAGCTTGAGGTATGCGGGCCTTTTGCACATGTTATGGGATTGCCCACAGCTAGGTACCTATTGGGAAGATTTCGTTACATTATTTAAGGATATTACAGAACGTCAGATTAATCCAGATAAAGGAACCTGCCTCTTACATTAGTTTCCCCACACTAGCAAGACAAAATTGACGAGCAAGTTTCTGGACTTGGGATTGGTGTTGGCCAAAAGAGAAATTACATCCCATAGGAAGACCCTGGGATTATCAGATTGAGGGCTGCATTGCTTACATGGGCGGGGAATGAGAGTGTGGTTCGTCTACAGCAGGCTCAAAGATCCCACAATGATAAGGCACTAGAAACATAACGGCCATGGGAGGCCCTGGTTGCAGAACTGAGGACAACTGAGGTGGACTCTGATTCGGAGCTGAGCGCACCTGTGGGGAATGACGAATTGTAGAGTAGTCATCCTAGGATAGTGGTGTGGAGGTGCACGGAAAAGGTTTCCCCCCACTTCCAACATAGTCACAAGATTCCATATTGCTGCATGTCTGGTACCATGCCTATGTTCAGTTATTTTAGCTTATTGAGTTGCTAAAATGTTTTGCTTTGATTGACACACCGGTGAGACGGGATGGGATGGGGGAGGGTTGAGGGGGGACAGTACAAGTAGACCTATTTATGATAAGGCCTTATGATGCGATGTACAGGGTAAGCACGAGTACCCCAATGTTTCTGTGGAATAATTCGCAGTATGAGCAGGCTGTCGACGATTATTTGAATGTTCTGTTTTTGAATGTACCGTTGTGAGTCATGTATCGAGGCCTGAGCCCTGGCGAGGCCACGCCTATGCATAATTTGGATTGGCTATCTTGTACGCTAGTTGTGTATGAAAAACAATAAAAATATATTTAAAAAAAATAATAAAATGGATTCGACCATACATGCTCACATTCGGAAATTATAAAAAGGGTGATTTAAAATCAATAAACAATAAAGATCGTGGGTCTGTATTTTTTCCATAGACCTTCATTGAAGCAGAGGCATTTTCAGGTGGCAGACTGATACAATAAAACAGTTTTAAACCAGGAATCTCCTGTGAATCGGGTCTGTTGGCATCTACGGCTCCAACAGTTTCCAGGGGCGTCCAGCTTGGTTCATACGAAGCAGCAGGGACAAAGAGATGTGTGGGAGGATGGGGGCCTCCAACTCAGGCAGCTAGCGATTGACAGTGTCATGGTTGATAGAAATGACATGTCCATTGAACGGCAGGACCTCCAAGGCCAGGAGGCACTTACTGAAAGTGAAAAAAACTCAACTAGTGGGAACCAAGTTCCAACCAAGAGGCAGGCAGAAATCAACGGTGTGGGAACCGGGGAGTGTTTCAAAATGCTCAAGGCTTCTTTTACTACAATGTCTCAAAGGCATTTGTTTCCGAATGGAGGTGGTACTGAAACAGCACAATTCCTTCCTTTCTTTACTGGGAGCAGGCTGGTGGTGTTAGGAGCACCCATTGTGTCCCCCAAGCTGCCCATTCCTCCTTCTCCCTGTCTTCCCCAGTTTCCTAACTTCACTGTATTCTGTTCCCGTTCAAGTAACCTAACTGATCAGCTGCTACAATTTGTGTTTCACCATGCGTGGTTCGCTTACCCTGAGCCTAGACTTTCATTGGGATTATCAGGCTCCCCTGGCCAAACGCTAGTAGTCTGATCGCCGCTCTCTCCCCCATTTTGCTCAGGTATTTTGATCCTTTTCTCTAAATAGCTTCTCTAATTAATGCCATACCATAATCATAAATGCCCGCCTCAGGCTGTTCTCTAATGCCCCCATACCTGCTTTGAATCATTCAGTTGCTTTTGCCCAGCTTTTCTCTTCCTCCTACTACTCACTGAACCTTTAGCACCACATTCTACAGTGCTGTATCCCAGCCGTTCACGAGTCCTCCCCTATTAGTCAGTACTTGTTGTTAATATTATTGTGCTTCACACTTCACTTGTGCTCTTTGCAAGGTCTATTAAAACAGACTTTACCACTATTTAATAGGATGCTATTCAGTGACCTTAGAAGGATAGATGGCGGAGGCTGCCCTGCCAGGGTTTCTAATATTCTCTTCCAGCTTGAGCCCGAAACTAAAAGAACATTTAAAGTGTCATCAGCCCTCTATCTGTTTGAGTATAATCATGGCTGGACGCTATCTGGATATTAACACCTAAATGCCAAAGTAATGAGGAAACAAAGGTACACAGCTTGTTATCACTTACTTAGCTACGATTTAGAGGCTGGTTTTTGATTTTCTGCAACTTCTATATGTAACACATATGCACTGTAAAAATGTCACATGTATCAGTATGTGCGAGTATTTACAGGAATAACAATTTAAATAGCAATTCCTATTTTTCTATTCAATACTTTTAAAACACTACTTATCCCACTGTAGGGTGTCAGAGCGCTTTACATCACACACACTATACATTGACTATTAATCAGACAAGTGTGTAGTGTAAATCAATGTACATGATGATGCATAAGACAAAGAAGGTTTCAAGGTGTAGGAGTCACAAACAGTATTTACTGGTAGGGATTATATGCCAAGATTGTATAGCTGGTAGAAATAAAAAGTTGGGTTTTAAAATATAACAGCACTTGGGACAGTCCATTATTTATGCTCAAAAAAACTTTTTAGCAGCCTTATAATAACAGATTAAGAACAAACAAGGTTCTAAACCCAAGTCTTGCAGTTTACATGCAGGTACTTGATGCCGGTTCATAGCTCACTGTGCTATATATGAAAAAATGCAAATTACGAACTGGAAGTAATAAAACAGTGGCCCACTTCCCTGTCTACATAACATAATAATCTGAAATCTGCATGTGATTTGATGTGCTTAGCAGAATACACATTAACACTATGCTACTTTATGCGTCAACACTGTGAGTAAACAAAACACAGATCTCCCCAGCAAGTTATTTAACCGCCAGAGTTTTATTAACGTTTTATTATTATTCCCTGATATTTACTGGGCACACAGAGCTCGCTGCAGCACATGCTTTAACCCCATAAATTATTGTAAAATGCAGAAGTTGCAACCAAATAAGCCAGAACAAATTTTCTGACATGTTTCCCCTTGGTGCCAATATTTTTGAGACATTAAAAAAAAAAAAGTACATACAAGTTGACCCCTTTTCACGACTTAGCCCCATGTGACTTCGTCCTTTTTTTGTTGCCCATTTTGATCCCCCAATTTATGGGTTCCCAAAGTAAAGTTTTTCCAATCCCAGAACTGCTCATGACCATACAAGTTAGGAGCAGGGAGTTTTGGCTCACAAACATCTTGCTTTTCTGACTTTGCCTCTTGTATAGACTACCTTTTCCCACTGGATAACAAGCAAAAACTCTTGTCGCTCCCATTGTCCTCGAGGATACATGTCTGCTCATCGTCTGGCCAAGACTATTTTATTTAGGGTTTGTTTTCAAAGTGCTGCTAATCACCAAAGGTGATTTCCGAGTGCTAATCTGACCTATGTCCTCTGGTACTTTTCCCTTTGAGCTTGACACGATTCTTCTTCTTTCAACAAAGTTTCCACTTTATTTTGTACCACTGTTGACTTTTCCTATACCTATTCCTCTGCTTCTGCAGGCCATCCCTCCCTATATTTTGGTTTTATTTATAGGGCTTAGTAATCTTCTTATGTTTTTAGCACTATAAATGATGGAACTTACGTAATAGTGCTCAATTTGATATCCTTAAATGGAAGGAAAGCAAAAGGTGTATTGCCAGAATCTGAACTCATAGTGTGCAGACTACAGTTGTCTGGAGTAAAGCTTAAGCCTCTGAGCCATCTAGCCAATTTGCTGATTCTGCTTGAACAACTCTGGTTTCTTTCTTTGTGATGTCATCCCATCACCTGCTTTCCCTCTGTCCTGAGATTATCTGACCTTCTATTTACTGGACTAAATGGTTTGGCTACCTTTATATTTCTCTTACCAGATCCTTCCCCTACAACATCCTCTAGTGCTTCTGCCCTTGAATTCACTAATGTTTTCTCCAGAACCTGTGTGCCTTTTCCTAGTATTAGACCCCTTCATCTGTCTCAATTATTCCTCAATTTAGTCCTTGGATCATGCTGCAGGCCTCTCCAGGTAACCCTATCCTAACTCATGGCCATCCCGTCTCTTGAATACTGCCTGGCGATTCTTTCAATAATTTACAGCTCAGTGTCTGTTCTATCCACCTCAATCCAGCTTGGCCCCTTGCGGTCTGCCTCAGTGTCATCAGCGAGTCTCATGACATTCCCTTCATTGATTCGGGTATTATGCTATTGAAATATCCGCTCAGAGCTGTACTGTCCAGGCTTCCCAATTTTGACTCCTTCCCCCATGGCCAATAATTGTGCTCCTCGCCACTCCCGTCTATTGTCCTTACTGCACAATTCGGAAATGGATACATTTGCTTTGCCATCACTGCATTACCATCAATGCACTGGTCACAAAAAGTGTCTACATGTAAATGCCTTGAGCTTTATATAGCACTGGCTAGACCCGAAGGTATCAGAGCGCTTTACATGAGGAACAATAATGTTGCAATTTACATCAGTTACAAGTTACATAAGTATCAAGAAAAGCATTCAAAGAACATAAGGGACAAGGTGAATGGTGCAAGGAAGGGTAAGGGGATAAGGAAAAGAGGTAGGAGGTAGATAGGACGTAGAGACGAGGGGAAAATCTGTCCAAGGTCCAGCTGGTTAGGTAAGGCCGGAGGGAGGGGGCGGGGGGTGTATGGTGGGGGTGGCGGGGAGAGTCCACAACCAATCTAGCTCCTCTTTAGCTATCTGGTAGCTCCTCCGGGCATCAGCCAAATCGCTAGGTCTCCACAGGCTGGGGTAAGTTCCGCAGGTTCAAAGTCCTGATGTGTAAGCAGGTTAGGGAATAGGTTCAAGTCTGGTCAATGTCCAATTATTGTCCCAGGGAAGTAAAACAACGTGGAGGGGACCACTATGGCAGCCATCTTGGGGTCAGGCAGGAGACTATTGTCCTTAGCGTTACATTCAGCCATCCCCAAATATATCTGTCATTCGAGGGGAGGTTATTGAAGAACAATGGAGCAGCTAGAGGCCAGAGTCAGTGTCTGATAGTCTCTCGTGGAGGAGAGTATTGTCGTGTGGTGGCAACAAGAGAGAGAGAGCGAGAGAGAGAGAGACGGCTGCCATTTTCTGATCAGGCGGGGTGCCTCCTATATCCCTCTTTTTCACAATCAGAACTAATTGATCTCTATAGTGATGGAGCCATGAAAACGTGGTACGTATCAGACATCTCGGATACTCTACACGCCATTAAGATTGCCGAGACAACAGTGGTAGAGGTGAGGTAGAAGTGGCGGACAACTTCATACTCTGTAGGACTAGTAAATTAACGCAGGGGAGGGTGAGAAACGACTCACCCTGACATCCGCTGAGGAGCTCTTGGCAGGAGAAGAAAAATAGAGCTGTGTAGATGAGGGAGGACCCCCGGGTGCAGCGTTATATCGCCCGGGTCAGCTTGATTGAAGATTTATTGTGGCCAGCATTTTGGGGTCAGGCGTCAGTTCACTTAAACACAAAGGGTACTGCAGCGTTCCGTTCGAGGTGTGCGCGCCCCCCTATCAGTACGGGACTCCTGCTCTCAAATGTAGGATGGCAAATGTAGTGGTAGCGTGCCCTTTCTCACCTGTGTGGACGGAGCTCACATCACTGTACGACCCGGTGTTCACTCTCGGAGCCCTGCCCTTCCTGCTGCTAGTCGCCGCAGTGAGTGGCCCCCAGCTCAAGATGTGGACCCGAGGAGGGGGAGTTGATTAGCTGGGCGAAACGGAGTCCGGCGGCCTCACAGGTGCAGATACCCTGGCACTGGGTAAGATCACTCTGTTCTGCAGGCACCATCTTAGCCTCTTCACAGGCAGGAACATCAAGGTTCAATTCTCCACAATGCCAGATCGGAGTAGGGCGGCAGAGAACTTCCGGTTATCTGCCTGCATTCCAGGGGCAAGATCGCCGTTCTAGGTGTGAAAAGGGTGCGGTGGGATGTCTGCTCGGGAAGCCGAGGGGAAGGTTTGACACAGAGCCTCAGCTCCAAGCGGCCATGGTGGAACGCCCCGCTCTGCAACTTACCATCAATGCACTGGTCACAAAAAGTGTCTAAATGTAAATGCCTCGACCTATGCTGCTTTTTACATGTCTTTACTACTAGGGTTACTGTGGTGGCTGCCTTTATATTTCTCTTACCAGCCTCCTTCCCCTACAACATCCTCTTTTGCTTCGGCCCAATTCACCAAGTCCTGCCTGGGAGGAGGTCACACCTCCTTGTGGCAGGAAACCCATTGTTTTACCTTCCCCTGCTGGAGCTAAGCTCAGCAGCAGGGGGGCAGAATCGAGTCTGTGGTTGGCAGCAGCGCACGCTTGCTGGCAGACCCTGAAAGGCTGTTACATAGAGTACAGGGGGTCCCCTGTGGAGCCCCACCAGTATATGGGATCATACTTCCAACACTGGAACTGGTGTTGGGGTATAATTACAACATGTTTGATACCAAACATGACCGGGTTTGGTGCAGGCACTATATAGTTAGACATCTTATGATGAATGATGGCCACTATATGTCTAAAAATGGCTAACCTCGCTTACAAAGCTTGGCGAATCAACTCTGCGGTTTGTAGGATTGTCCTGCTCATGCAGAGGCACCTTCACAGTGATAACCAAGCACCGTACCCTTGGGATTGTCGAGCCTGCCATGAGGGTGACTCATATGTTTAAAGTGTGATGCTCTCAGATATAAGGAAACTTATATCTGTTGTGAGAAGTGCAAGCACCAACTCACACAGGCTGCAATGACAGGCCTGTAGTCACAGTTGAATTGGAATCCCATGGGTGGCAAAATACATGCTGCAGCCCATGGGAGACCTCTGGTGTCCTATGCCTTGGGTATCTGAATACCATACACTAGGAACATACAAGGGTACACCAGTAGCGAATCATTGATGTACCAAAGTAACTACCATGTGAATTTATAAGAGAAAACACAGTTGCTGGGGTCCTGATTAGCATGATCATAGCTGACTAAGTTAAAACACACTTACACCAGCCGTCAGGTGGCTCCATTTGGCTCCGAGTGACGTTGGTTATGGCATTGGAGTACCTATACAGGCACCACCCTGGCACGCAGATGTCAGTACTTTTCGTTTTTTCAACTCCAGAAGCGCAGAGCCACAAAGCAACTGAAGTAGTCATGAGCAAAATAAGTGCCCTGAAAAGGGGGAGTAACTCTTGCCCTACAAAATTAGTCTGCAAAGAGAAGAGGCACGGGTGGGGCTGTAAGGATCCTGAAGCTAGACAGAGTCTCTACAGGATAATGCTGTACCGAAAGTAAGTAACTTGTTCATCTGATAGAGACTTCTAGCTGTGAATTCCTTACCTTTGAATTTCATATCCAAGCCATACCATCCCGGAAGTGGGTTGCGGACAAATCCCTTACACTAGGACGTCCTGCAGGACCGAACAGGCAAAATGCCTTTCCCTGCAGACCTGACTGTCCAGTTGGTAGTGCTAGACAAACATGTGCATGGAAGCCCATATTGCCGTCTGACAGATGTCAAGGAAAGGGACACTCCAAGCCAAGGCCGTAGTTGAAGCCTTTCCCCTGGTGAAATGGGCCCTTAATCCCTTAGGGTGCTGCTTCTTAGCCAGGGCACAGCAGATCCTAATACAGAGAACGATCCAGCGAGAGATGGCCATTTTTTGCACCTGCCCTTCCCTTCCTAGATCACACGTAACAAGTTGGTTGGTCACCCGGAACTCTATTGTGTAGTCAGGGTAGAACAACAAAGCTCTTTTTGGGTCTAGTCAGTGGAGAAGCTACTCTTTCTTAGACTGATGTCGGGGAGCAAAGATGGTGGGCAGCACGATGGATTGTCCCAGATGGAATGGGGTTACAACCTTGGGTAAAAATGGTGGATGGGTGCAAAGCACCACTTTGTCAGAAAAAGACATGAAGTAGGGAGGTGTACAAGACAACGCCTACAACTCACAGCAGATGTCATCACCACTAAGAATGCTGTCTTGATGCTAAGCAGGCGGAGCGGGACAGTTGCGTAAAGGCTCGAAGGAAACACACAAGCTAGGTGAGGACCAAATTAAGATCTCACTGCGGCATAACAAAGGGTGTGGGCGGAAACATTGCGCCAGCACCTTTAAAACCTAGTTACAATTGGATACTTGAAGAGAGATGGTTGATCTGGCAGCCGCAAAAAAGCAGACATGGCAGAAAGTAACCCTTGAGAGTTCCCAAAGCACAGCCCTGTTGGGCAAGGGTTAGAATGAATAAAAGAACAGTGGAAAGAGAAGCAGAAAGAGGTTAAATAGACGTTTCTGTACAGTATAATAAAAATTTCTGCCAATAGCAGACATATACCGTCTTAATGGAGGGCCGCCTGGCAACCAAAAATAACTTTGCATACTTCGGGAGGAAGGTCAAAAGCTATCAACTGCCACGCCTCAATATCCAGCCATGGAGGTTCAAAGTTGACAGATTCGGATGGAGAACCCTCTCCTGCTGCTGCGACAAAAGATCCTGATCAGAGGATCGATACTCCTCTTTAGAAGCTCTGGATACTAGACTCTCCATGCCCAGTCCGGAGTCACAAGGATGGCTTGCGCCCGGTCGCTCCTCATCTTCTTCAGAACCCTGGGCAGGAGTGGTATTGGCAGAAGGTGTACAGCAGGCCTGTACTCCACTCGTGATGAAAGGCGTCACTGAGCAATAGCCAACTTGCAAACTCCAGCACGCAGTAATGCTGACACTGCAAGTTCTCTTTGGAGGCTAACAATTCTACCCAAAGTTCTCCCCACTGCTGAAAGAGACCTTGCACCTCCTCTGACTGGAGACGCCCTTTGTGATACGCTAGGCCTCATCCGCACTGACGTTCAGAGAGTTGTGCCCTGCAGCTTCAGTCATATCCTGAGACGCTAGCCCAAACAACAAAGGGTCCCCGGCCCCACTCCGCCCTGCTTGCTGCACTACCACATGGCGTTTGTGTTGTCCTTGCACACCTGCACTAACTTCCCCTTGACAGAGGAAAGAAATGCCTTCAATGCCAACCGAATCGCTCGAAGCTCCAAAAAATTGATATGGAGCCCGACTCCGCTGAAGACCACTGTCCCTTGAACTCCACATCTCCTAGCTGGCCGCCCCAACCCAGAAATGACGCATCTGTCGTGACAGTGAGCTCTGGTTCGGGAAGGGAGAGGGGTCTGCTGTTGACCCAATTGTGGTTCGTCAACCACCGCTACAGATCTCTAACAGTTCCTTCCCAGATCTGGACCACGTTGGTGAGATTTCTTTGATGCTGTGCCCACTGGAACTTCAGGTCCCACTGCAGAGCCTCAATACGCCACCTGGCCTACTTTACCAACAGGATGCAGGAGGCCATGAGGCCAAACAGCCTTAGAGTCAGTCTCACCAAAATCCAGGAAAAAGGCTGACACATCAGAACCATAACCTGAATATGCTGGACTTGCTGCTTGGGAGGATAAGCCAGAAACTGCACTGTGTCCATAAAAGCTCGGATGAAAGGAAGCATCTGAGAAGGAGTCAGGTGTGACTTCGGCACATTTATAGAGAACCCTAGCGAATGCAGAAGGTCTGCCGTCGTCTGAAGAAAGGAGACAACAGCCTGGGGCAATGATGCCTTCAACCGCCAGCCATTGAGAGAAGGGAAGACTGACATCCCTAACCTGCACAGATGAGCTGAGACCACGGCCGTCACCTTGGTAAACACCCAAGGGGCACTGGTAAGGCCAAAGGGGAGAATGGTAAACTGAAAGTGCTAGCGGCCTACCTTGAACTGCAGGTAACACCTGTAGTCCAGGAGGTAGGGGAAGTGAAAATAGGCATCCTGCAGGTCCAACTCTAGCATCCAGTCTTCTTGGTCCAGAGCAGACAAGACCTGAGCTAGAGTGAGCATCTTGAACTTCGCCTTCTTGAGGAAGAAAATGACAGTCACTGCCTACTTCTGAAACCAGGACCCTTTCTATAGCTCCCTTGGCCAAGAGAGCTGTAACTTCCTCCTGGTTCTATTTCAGATTATTCTCCGTCGGCCGTTCCTGATTTGACAGAACAGGAGGAGGAAAAGAAAGGAAAGGCAGTGAATAGCCCTCCTGAATGATCTCCAAGACCCACTTGTCTGATGTTATGAACCTCCAGCTGGGGAGATGATGATAGACTCTCAGGCCTACTGGAGTGGTGTGGTCTTGCAGAGTCAGACTAGGAGTGCATGGAGGCTGTGGCTTCCGAGGACAGGGTGGCTGATGACTTTTGATTCCATCCCTAGGTCGGAAAGAACTGCGTCCACATCCCTGCACAGCTTGTGAAGCCTGAGCAGGACGGTGGCTGGGACAGGGCTGACGCGACTGGAAACTCCTGCTCCGATTATTATCAATTTCCACTCCCAATTGCATTATTTTGTCAGGAAAAAAAAGAGCTGTACATAGAAAAAGGAGGGAGAAGAGATTACTTCTGCTGTAGCAGCACATTCTGAAAGCTCACTAATGACACTGAATGGCTCGTCAGAAATGTTGGGGGTTGTGGACAGAGGTGAACATAAAGAACAATTTTCCGACACTCTGTAAAACTCCTTCTGGTTGATACTTTATCTAACCGTCAGCTACAGTATCCAGCATAAAGAGCATTACGAAAGATAAATGTGTTGTTCTTTCTACTTATTTATTTTATTTCTTCTTTGATAACTTTATTTCGGCCACCTCGGGCCATAAAAGTACATTAATACTTTTATACAAACAACAAACAAGTTAATAAATAGCATAAAATAATACAGTACAGTCATATATTCTACATTTTTCCACTTAAAAACTGGAATTCAACTATCCCTGAATAAAACCAGCTTCAAAATTCCTTAAGAGTGATCGATATTAAGAACTGAGTTAATAGATTATACAAATAACCACATTATAAATGCCTTCATGGATTTCTTTTAACAAAAAAGCAAATGTACCGTTGTTCTTTCTGATGGATATTGTCGAGTTACTCACGTTTCCGTAGGAACGTCAGGCAAGGATGAGAGGTCCTGACTTCCCTAGGTCACTGCTATACCCAACCAAGTCGAAGCAACAGCAGTAAACCAGGGAAAGAAGGGAAAGTAGGGATGAAAAGAAAATATGTCCCACGTTGTCCCCCACTCAAGGACAGGACCAGGCAACCAGAAAAAAGCCCTACCTGAAAAAAGATAGAAAGTGTAAGTAAAAATGTAACAAGTGAAATGCTAATCGTTATATGAATTTCGCGCAATCATTAAGTACCTAGTCGTTCCCTTCTTTTGCTAAATAATAATAGTGCATTAGTCTTGGACTAGAACAAAAAGGAATGGAAGGATCAAAATCAGGTACCCCCTACTATTAGTGAATAGCAATCACAATAGAGAAGCCATCTAACACCCATCACCGACTACTAACGACTCTTAAGACATGAATCTTAAATTGGGATCTTCTTTGTGCCTAAATACATGGTTAACACAATGTATACACAAGCTCTCTATTCTGGTGTAATTCTTAAATCGTCTAAGTAAATTAGGTGGTAATAACATGGTATTCCTTTTACTTGTAGGAATACAATGGTGCAAAAGAAGACATGATAAAACGGATCTCCAGGGACCTGGGGCCAGATGTAGGTGAAATAGATTTACTGATTTGTAATTACCGAATTTTACCGATTCTGTAATTAAAAATCGGTAAATCTATGGGGTGGACATGTAGGTATTCCAGATGTGCTGGAATACCGCATCGGATGATTTCGGTATTTACCGATTCGGAAAATACCGAATCGGTAATGCCCATTCATTCCTATGGGCTTTGAAGCCCATAGAAATGAATGGGCATTACCGATTCGGTATTTACCAAATCGGTAAATACCGATTTTCACAAGGGTGCAGGGGGTGTCACTTTGACACCCTCTGGCACCCCCAAAACAGGCTCGGGTGCCATGTGGCAGGCATACATGCCCTAAGGGCAGGTCTGCCTGTCACATGGCATAGGTGTGCATGCACACATGTGCATGCACACCGGATTCGGTTTTTTATCTTCAAATTGGATTTGATGGTAAAATACCGATTCGGTAAGGCCTCTGGGACTCTGAAGAGTCCCACCTACATCTGGGTGGCTCACATTCGGTAAATTTACTGATTTTTTATTTTACCGAATCGGTAAAATTACTGATTTGGTAATGATTCGGTAATTTTACCGATTCGGTAAAATAATGCCCCCTACATACCTATCACCTATTACCGATCGGTAACGGCCGAAAATACCGATTTTCGGCCGTTACCGACCGACCTACATCTGGCCCTTAGTTCCCAACAGATAATTATAAGTTAATTTCTTTGTTTCAGGGAGATTGGATGGCCAAACCGCAAGAGACGACGAGGAGGAGTCAAAAGTCTGCTGGGGGACTCGGGAACGCCTGAAGGAATCCTGGATCTGGAGGGGGACTCGTGAACGCCTGGAGGAACACTGGACAGACTCGACGCGAACAGGAAACTCCAGATCGCTGACAGTGAACTGGACGAGCATCAGGTAGGTGACCCGGAAGTGAGGAAAGCACGATCCTGAGCACTAGAATGCCAAGCATTCTTCTGCAGGTTCGGAGGAGTTCTATACTCCTCTACCGGTACCCGCGATTCCTCGCAGCGGAACCGGCATGCAAGACAGATATGTTTTTTACTGCTCATTAGGCACTTTTAAAAATAGACACAAAAGCAGTAACTCCCAGATATTGGGTCTGTGAAATGGCTCAAAAGTCCAGCAGAACTGAGTGGGCAAAGTGCCCTTCTTATCAGACCTAGCTGTCCAGATAATTGTGGTCCCTGAACGTGTGGAACGACACCCACATAGCTACCTGGCAAATGTCCAGAACAGGCACTGCACGTGCCAAAGCAGTTTTAGCTCTAGCGGAATGAGCGTGCACGCCTTCTGTGGACTGCTTCTTCGCCAGTGTATTGCAGAGTTTTATGCATGTTCCTTGGTATCAATGTAGAAGCTAAAAGCGCTTTTGGGATCCAGCAGATGTAGTCTCTCCTCATCCTCAGAGGGGTTAGATGGAGCAAAGGATGCTGGGAGGGTGATGTTCTGCCCGAAATAAAAAAAGGGTAACCACTTTCAGGAGACCAGAGGCTTGCCTGGAAGGAATTATGTGCACAGTGGGTTGAAAGAGCGGGCTTGCAGTTTACATACACGCCTGGCCGATGCTATAGTGTTGAGGAAAACGGTCTTCAAATGGAATAGCTGCAATGCTTGCAGTGGTTCAAAAGGAGTACACATTGGGAATGTGAAAACTACATTCACGTCCCAAAGGGGAATGATCAAGGGCGCAAGAGGAAACAAATGTTGCAGTTCTTTCGAAAAACACTTTACAACAGGTGATTTAAATAAAAAGCACTTGCCTGGCATCTTAAAAAAAAGCACAAATGTGCCTACAAATACCTTTTTACTGAGCCCAAAGAAAGGCCTTGCTGGGCTAGAGAAAAACACAAACAGCAACACTTCAGATAGTTTGACTTGCACTGGGTCAATCTGTCATGTAATACACCAACCCACGTAACTTAACAACCCACGTACTGAAGTGGAAACTGCGGTTGCCGACTACAATCAATGGCTTGCTGCTTCTTGCGAACCTTTAGCCCCTAGTAGAAAGTGGCTTCCTAAACGAGCTACGCTCTCAGCCCCCTGGTATTCAGAAGAACTTAGGAAATTGGAATGCAAATTATTAGAAAGGGCCTGGCGTAAAATGTATACAGACACAGATAAGGCTATATACAAACAATCCATAACAAGCTATAAACAAAGACTAGCTAAAGCTAAAAGACAGTTTTTCTCTAAGCAGAAAGCGTTAGCCAAATTCAACTCTAAGGAACTGTTTAATACCATTAAAAAATTGACCTTACCTCCCAGCCCTAAGAGTCATAGTAATCAGTCATTTTGTAATGAAATCGCCAATTTTTTTAAACAGAAAGTGGAAGTGATATTTTCCTCATTTACTGAGACGGAGAAAAATATATACTGGCTAGTAACAATATTAGTGGACTGGAAAGCAGAGATCCATTAAGAACTTTTGATCAAGGGGAGGGGAGGGAAGGAAGCTTCGCTACTGTTCGAAGAGCCAGGTCTTGAGGAGTCTTCTGAAGGCGACTAGGTCTTCGGTCTGCCGTAGGTGGGTAGGAAGGGTGATCCAGGCCTTGGCGGCGAGGTAGGAGAAGGATCTGCCGCCTGAGGTTGTTCGTTGGATGCGGGGGACAGCGGAAAGTGTGAGGCTGGCAGAGCGGAGCTGGCGGCGAGGGGTGTGGAAGCTAAGTCTGCTGTTCAGTTAGGCTGGTCCGGCGTTGTGGAGTGCTTTGTGTGCGTGGGTGAGGAGTTTGAAGGTGATCCTCTTGTCGACGGGGAGCCAGTGTAGGTTTCTCAGGTGGGGGTGATGTGGCTGCGGCGGGGGACGTTGATGATCAGTTGGACGGAGGCATTTTGGATGCGCTGTAATCGTCGTAGGTGTTTGGCTGGGATTCCAGCGTAGAGTGCATTGCCATAGTCCAGCCTGCTGCTGACGAGGGCCTGTGTCACCGTTCTTCTTGTTTTGGTCGGGATCCACTTGTAGATCCTGCGGAGCATGCAGAGGGTGTTGTAGCAGGAGGAGGAGACGGCGTTGACCTGTTTGGACATGGAGAGGGAGGAGTTGATGATGAATCCAAGATTGCGTGCGTGGTCGGTGGATGTCGGTGCTGTCCCCAGAGTGGTTGGCAAGCAGGAATCGTCCCAGGCTGAGGGGTTGGGTCCGAGGATGAGGACCTCCGTCTTGTCCGAATTCAGTTTGAGATGGGTGCTCCTCATCCAGTCGGCGATGGCCTTCATTCCGTCGTGGATGTTGGTTTTGGTGGTGCGTGGGTCCTTGGTGAGGGAGAGGATGAGCTGAGTGTCGTCAGCGTAGGAGATGATGTTGAGGTTGTGGTGGCGGCCCCTTGTGCGAGGGGGGCCATGTAGATGTTGAACTGCGTCGGGCTGAGGGAGGAGCCCTGGGGGACGCCGCAGATGATGTCGGTGGCTATGGATCGGAAAGGTGGGAGGCGGACGCTCTGGGATCTGTCGGAGAGGAAGGATGTGGTCCAGTCGAGGGCCTTCTCTTGGATACCGGCTTCTTGGAGGCGTGTTTTTAGAGTGCGATGGCAGACCGTGTCGAAGGCGGCCAAGAGGTCCAGGAGGATGAGGGCAGATGTTTCGCCGTTGTCAAATTGCCGCCTGATGTCGTCTGTGGCGGCGATGAGGGCTGTCTCGGTGCTGTGGTTTCGTCTGAAACCGGATTGGGACGGGTCCAGGATGTTGTTGTCTTCGAGGTGGCGGGTCAGTTGCAGTTCTTGATGACCTTCGCCGGGAACGGGAGCAGGGCGATGGGCCAGCAGTTCTTGAGGTCCTTGGGGTCCGCCTTGGGCTTTTTGAGAAGGGCGTTGATTTTGGCGTGCTTCCAGCTTTCCGGGAATGTCGCTGTTTCGAAGGAGATGTTGATGATCTTCCGTAGTTGGGGTGCGAGGGCTGCGTCTGCCTTGCTAAATATGCTCTATAAGCAAGGGAGGTGAGAAAGAGACTGGGGAACACTTTCATGAGTGTATGAGTGCCATATCCCGGTGGATGTCCTTCAACTGTTTGAAACTCAACTCTAATAAAACCGAGGTGTTAAAATTTGGGAACAATCCCCTGGTGTGGACACCAGAATGGTGGCCAGAAGAATTATGGCTCTGCCCACACCAACTAAGAAGGCTAAAAACTTGGGGGTAATGGTGGATGATAGGCTTATGGGGGACCAGATTAGCCAGGTGACCTCAGCCTGCTTTATGATTCTCCGAATCATTAGGAAAATAAAGTTCTTTTTGACAGAGAACAGTTTGAAGACAGTGGTCATGGCTCTTATAACATTGCGGCTGGACTACTGTAAACAACTAGTTACTTACCTGTACACTATGGTTCTCCAGTATTATCTTTCATAGATTCACATGCTTGTATCTCCCCCGTCGTCATGGTGGGAGTCTCCCGGTAAATAATAACCATAGCAGTAGAAGAAAAAACTGCCTGGAAACCATAGAGTAGTGAAACAATAGGTAGACTCTCCTGCTCATTGTGTGGCCCAAACTACAGCCAATCAGCTGCCAGCACCAGCCTACACCATTCCCAGCAGAGCCACCATACCTCAGATTTCCAACAGCCCAAGAGTGAGCTATGCAGGAAACCAGAGATAAAAGGTGGTCTACCTAGCAGAAATGGGGAGGTGGGCGGGCGCATGTGAATCTATGAAAGATAATACTGGAGAACCATAGTGTACAGGTAAGTAACTAGTTCTTTCTCCAGTATTCAATCTTTCATTGATTCACATGCTTGTATCAGAGTAGATAGCAGTCCTTGTTGTCAGAGCGTTTCTAGGCTAGACCCCCTTTTTTCTCGGGGCTGTGTGCCATAAACTCCTTTTAGAAAAAGAACTCATTAAGAATCACAAGGTACGAACAACTAACCTTTGTCATTACAGTTATTTGTGCAGAAAACAACATTATATATAAAAAACAGTAGAAAATTCATAAACATATACCTTATTTAAAAAGATGTCGCAGAACTGCTTGTCCCACTGCTGCATCTGCTTTCTATTCTGTGTCCAGACAGTAATGTTTGGTGAATGTATGAACATTCGACCAGGTTGCTGCTCTGCATATGTCTGGAAGGGGTACTCCTGCGAGCAATGCAGAAGACGTTGCCATCTTCCGTGTATCGTGAGCACGGACTCTCATGTCGAGAGGTCTTCCTGCTTTCTCTTGACAGAAGACGATGGCGGATGCGATCCATCTAGAGATGGAGGATCTTGAAAGGGCCGAGCCTTTTCTGGGCCCTGAGTAAGCAACAAACAATTGGTTTGATTTGCGAAAGGATTTTGTCTTTTCAATGTAGAACTTTAGACATCTGCCAATGTCCAAAGTATGAAGAGCTTTTTCAGCCGCTGTAGAAGGATTTTTGAAAAATGTAGGCAGGATCACCGGTTCATTTAGATGAAAAGAAGAGGGTATTTTAGGCACAAATTTTGGATTAGTTCTTAGCATCACCTTTTCTGGCCTGAATTGTTTGAAGGGATCCTGTATTGAAAAGGCTTGGATTTCGCTGACTCTCCTGGCTGATGTGAGTGCCAGGAGTAATGCTACTTTCCATGACAGGAATTGCAGTTCAGATTTGTGGTTTGGCTCAAACTGAGCTTTCATGAGTTGTGGCAAGACTGTGTTAAGCTGCCATGGAGGAGGAGGACGCTTAACTGGAGGAAACTTTCTGAATAAACCTTTTAAAAATTTCTTGATTAATCTGTGGGACCACAGAGATGGGCGTCCTGGAGATCTTCGGGATCTGGATATTGCTGCTAGATGGACTTTAATAGATGAATGCGCAAGTCCTGATCTGGCTAAATGCAGCAAATAAGGAAGAATTTGCTCAGGTGAAGACGAGAAGGGATGCACGGTACGAGCAAGGCACCAATTACAGAATCGTTTCCATTTTGCAGTAAATGTCTTGTTGGTAGACAGCGCTGCAGAACTTTTCAATATTTCACGACATTCCGGAGGGATATCTAATGACTGGAATTCCTGCTCAAAAGGTTCCAAGCCGACAATTTTAGAGAGGTCAATTGTGGATGAAGTACTTGTCCTCTGTTCATGGAAATCAAATCCCTGGTTATTGGGAACTGTATCCTTGGTTCCACCGACAGTTGGAGAAGTTCTGTATACCAAAACTGACTCGGCCAGGCTGGGGCTATTAGAATTATTTGGCAAGGTTCCGATCTCATCTTTCTCAACATTCTCGGAATTAGGGGAAAGGAAGGGAAGGCATAAGCAAACATCCCTGTCCATCGGAGATTAAGAACATTCCCTCTCAAACCCTGCTGAGGGAACCTGCTTGCATAATGCCTGCACTTTTTGTTGCTCTGAGTTGCAAACAGGTCCAAACTTGGCTTGCCCCACAAGTTGAAAATCCAATTCAGTTGGACTTGACATAGTTCCCTCTCGTGGCAAATGTCGGATGACCTGCTTAACAGGTCCGCCTTTGTGTTTTCTATCTCTGGAACATGTTCCACTTGCAGAGTTATGGAAGAAAGTAGGAATGGTTTTTAGATGTCCATCCTGAAATGGGCGCACTGCCTGTATGGAAGCACTAATGTACAGTAGTTTGTGGTGCAACTGGGTGAGTGGAAAACCATGTAACCACCCAATGGTAATGCCAGCAAGCTGACAGGACCTCACAATTACTACAAAGACGTATCCTATGCACACACTATATATTTCTGTAAACGGAGGTAAAAGTATACATTTTTCATAGTTGTAAAAACATGCAGAGAAACAGTTGAAGTGAACAAAAATAGGAAATTAATATTGTGACAAGGAAGAATCATTGTGTCCTCATTTAATTTTCAAGGCTTAACAACAGCCAGCCGGCACGTGTTTCATCGCATCACGTGAATCTTCAGGGCTGGAAATAACACAGAAAAAACTTGTTGTGGACAGTATATATATACAGTAAGATGAAATACAACTTGAGTATACCGTGACCGGCAGTGAAGACAAGTATCAAGCAGTTTTGTAACATGACTGTGTCGAGGATCCTGAGATGGTATGTGGAAGACATCTTATTGTGCAGTGCACGAGAAAAGAAGATTCAAAACCCGTGATCATGCTGATCTATCAACGTCTAAAATCATATTTATAGCTTTACGTTATCATATCAGCAACTAGTGCTAGAAAAGGAATCATGCAAGTGCACACACCCGCAAAGATGCAGTGGGCATGTGTGCGGTAATCAGTTAATCTGTGGTGGGGTCATTCTATTGTGACACTCGGCACTTTTGTTCGTGACCTAAGTGACATGCGTGTACATCGTGGTCAGTGACACACTATAGTGCAATCCAACACTCGGCACTCTTGTTCGTGACCTAAGTGACATGCGTGTATATCGTGGTCAGTGACACACTATAGTGCAATCCAACACATACCTCTAGGTAGCTGTGTTTGAGCCAATAGGTCTGTATAAATATAGGGGAAAAAGAAAACGACAAGATAGAAGGAAAAAGGAAAAAAGGCAATAAAGAGGGGAAAGAGGTAAGGACAAAGTAATTAGCTGAGGGTTGGTACAAGCTCTGCTAAAAGAATAAGATGTATGTAGTTAGAAAAACGGGGCCTATCGAGACTATTTCTCAGCAAAGGCACAGTAGGTAAAGTTAAAGCTCACCGTTCTGCCGGTGATACTTCCGACCCGGTGAGTCCCCAAGACCGTCTGATGCTCCAATTTCGAATAGAAAAAGTGGACTAGAGCAAAGTAGAAAAAGAATATGGAAGTTAGGAACTGATTCTAAATACATTTTAAGTCATGCTGATCCCTCTCAAGGGGTTGATCTGGGTAATTGCCACCCAATAAAGATCAAAGAAACGGATTTTATTTATGCTTTTAGTCTATATGCGTGAGTATATTTGAGGAAGTCAGCTTAAAATTCACAAGTATCCCTGCATTACGTAGCATGCCTGTGTTTTAGAAATCTATCATGTCAGAGACAAGTGAACTGGTATGGGGCGACATCTGATAAAAGACTCTTAATAATTCTAATCTTCCTTTGACATCGTATTCTAACCATATAGGTGAAGAAACAACTCCAAAGTATTTTCACAGAGAGTGCTACCCTTTGAAACCTCTACAAGAACAGTAATTCTTTTGTGGGATAATGCGATACAATAGTCAGATCTGTTGGCGAAGTTCTACAATACTAGGACCTCTTGAAAGTAAGTCAAATGGATATCGTGGTTGAAAACTACTTCAGTTTGAAACTTAAATTAGCGGTCTGTTGAAAGGACATACATAGCCTAATCGGATTTCATAGTACCTTGAAGCGAAATGCGCTTGTTATATATACCCGGGAACTGTAGTTCAAGTAAAAATTAGCTGGTTGCTTTAGAATCTAAAGGGTATGTAAAGAAAACAGTAAGTGGTATCCTTCAAAGTGAGTATACATAACACGCAGTGATAGTATTTCGAAAACAAGATCCCTGCTTACCCAATTAATGCGTCGTTTACTTTCGGAGCGACAGAGGTAGCCCTGTGCTCTCGTGGTAAGCATATGTCTGAAAGACAGAAGAGTACAAAACGGGTTTATTAACTAGATTCCCCGTGTATCTAAGGGAATTTACAGAAATCGAGATTATGGCGACTAGGCTATATTGAGTTCATATGGCAAACTTACTTCGTGGAGAAAAGAAACGCGCTGTTCCCGGGTCATCGTGTTCCTGGTAGTGGACACGTGACCCGGAAGCCGCCCCCTCCTTATGAAGGCATGGCCCTGTTCGCGTTCACAAAGAAACTAGAACGTGAACCTGACCAGACGTAAACACGGAAGTGAGTCATTCTTCCTTCTAGTCAAGTGGTGATTTATGTCGTGACCCGCCCGCGTACTTTAAAGACGAACATCCTCGCAGAGAATTGAAAAAGGTAGCTGTGCTCAAATCAAGTGTCCTCTGACATGTGTTGCTGTACAACTGGAACAAGTAAAAAAGATGCCCTATGTCGTGGGCAGTTGTCTCAGTATTAAGAGGCATTCGCAAAGTATTCTCATTAGCAATATAGTCCGAAATAAAACAAAATGTTCTGAACAGAGAGTAAGACCTGTTCGCATTGATGCGTGTCTCTCAACATAGTAAATTACCAATGTTGAGAATTGAGTCGGTGCATTACACACTGTGATGTGAACCATGGATCGAATTAAAAAGCCAAGTAATCTAGTACTATATGAGATACGGGTGGAGTATAGTAATGATGACGTACTCACACCCTTGAGTCGCCGTAGATGTGTTGAAAACCCTTAATAGCGTGATACATTACTGGCATGCACGAAAAATACAGGAAGAAAAGTGTGCAGATGTTTTTTCAACCACTCTTACAATATGATAACATGGTCATTAGGTATAATGTGAACAATACATGACCCCTATAGAGTCAACCTGTTATTCATTGTTAACAACATTATCATAAGTATTGTAGGAAAAGATTTCATAGGTGGTAGACATAGAAGAAACAACATATTAGGTGAGCAAAACATTCTGTATAGATTCTTACATACAACACAGTTTGAAGAAAAGAAAAAAAGAAAAAAAAGGGCGAGGCCATATATGCAGTACCAATCTCGTACGGCTAGCCGATGTGCATATTAAACTTTGAATCTGTCTAGAAATGGGCAAGTCACCTGTGGGTCCTATCCTCAGGTTAATCACCTAGAAAGAATTGGAGTTCAGAATCATAGTTTAGTCCATGTCCCACTGCGTATATTTTCATAATCCACATCGCTTCTGAGCGTCTGAGCTTCAGTTCTCTGTTTCCCCCTCTGACCTCCATGTTAACTGTGTCAATGCCATAGAAGGAAACAGCTCTGTCAATGTCAGTATGTTGGCATCCAGCCGCATGTAGTGCCACAGGATATCTGGGATCTTGTTTCAGTATGGCTCTCATGTGCTCCGAAATTCTGTCTTTGAGGGGTCGGATCATACTCCCTACATATTGTTTTCCACAGTTGCATTCAATGATATACACAACATATTTGGTCAGACAATTAATGTTGGTGTTTATGGTAAATGTATCCCTCTTGGGATTGGAGAATTTCTTGGTGCCGTGTTTCGCCCATCTAAACATCGCGCAGAAACCGTATTTATAGAATCCTATGCTGCGCGCAGATAGCCAATTAGTGGTGCTCAAGCCATGTGGTACAGTGGCACCGAGTCTGTTTCTGAGGGTATTGCCCTTCCTGAAACAGATCTGGGGTCTGTCTGGTCAGTAGAGATTTCTCTGTCATGAGTATTCCCCAATGTTTGGTCATACTCTTCCGTAATATGTGATGAAATGAATTGAATTCAGTGACCAACCTGATAGTTCTATCTGTAGATTGGGACTGTCCCTGAGATTGTAATGTGTCCATTCTCTTAGCTTTGGATATTCTCAATTCAGATTTTCTGATAGTGTTTTCAGAATAGCCTCTTTTAGAGAACCTGCTCTTCATGTTATGTATGCAGTCTCTAAATTCTGGTTCTTCGCTGCAAATCCTTCTGGCTCTAAGAAACTCCCCGTATGGTATAGAGTTTACCTGGTGTGGAGGATGTGAACTGGAAGCGTGTAATACTGAGTTACATGAGGTAGACTTCCTGAAAAGTTTACTGTGTAAGGTGTCATTGGTGACATAAAACTCAATGTCCAAAAATTCTACTTTGGTTTGACTGTATGCCATTGTGAACTGGATCTCCCACGTGTTATTGTTCAGATGTGTGAAAAATTCTGTTAGGTGTCTCTCTGTCCCTGACCATAATAAAATGCAGTCATCAATATACCGACCCCAGAAAATAATTGAGTCGATATATTGTGTACCCTTTTGACCCCAGATAAGATCAGCTTCAAGAGTACCCATGAAAAGGTTGGCAAACGAGGGGGAGAATTTAGATCCCATCGCTACACCCCTCTTTAGGCGGTACCATTTCTGATCAAAGACAAAGAAAGTTTTTTCTCAAGACTATTTCCATCATTTCTGACAACATCTCAGTATGTTGAAAAAGTGATGCTGGTCGGTTATGTAAAAATCTATTCATCGCCTAGAGACCCAGGTCAATATTGATGCTGGTATACAATGATACCACGTCCAATGTCACCAGAAATGTCCCTGGTTGCCATTGGATGTCTGATAGCGTACTGAGAATGTGTCTAGTGTCTTGAATAAAGGAAGGGAGATTTTGCACAAGCGGGCCGAGAAAAATATCAACATATTCTGCCATCCTCTCTGTTGGACCCCCTATACCTGATACTATCGGTCTTTCCGGAGGAAAGGGCTGATTTTTATGTACTTTGGGTAAAGTATAGATCCAGGGGTAGGAGGGTCTGAAGATTTTCAAATATAGGTATTCTTGGTCATTCAACAATCCTGATTGTTTCCAGTAAAGGAGTCTACCATTGATTTCAGTGGTCAGGGGGCCTATAGGGTTATAAGAAATTTGCTTGTAGCAAGTGGTGTCAGATAGTTGACTCAAAATTTCTCCCTCATAATCACTTCGATTCATTACTACCACATTGCTGCCTTTGTCGGCCTCCCTGATTGTAATGTGGTTGTTCTTGCTAAGGGTTGTGAGAGCCGACCGCTCCCCTTGTGTCAGGTTATCATGATATTTGAAAGTTTTAAGTAAGTTGTTGCTATTAATTCTGTCAATATCTTCCAATACCCGTTTGTAAAAATTGTCAATGGCATTACCCCCCGACAGTGTAGGTATCCATCTAGATTTACATCTTAAGCCACTTGAAATGCTATAATCTGGATCTATATTGAGTTCAGATAACAATCTATCCACATCATATGGGGAGTCTTCTACATCAGTGAGTGACAACAGCAAGTGGGTTGCTTGCACATCTTTTATTGACAAGAATTCATTAGTATCCGTTAAGGCAGGAATGTTCTTAGCACCAACAGTTGTAATAGTTTTATCTGCAAAATGCTTCATTAATTTAAGGTTTCTGATAAACTTGAAAAGATCAATTTTTAGTTTACAAATGTCCCCTATGGAATAAGGATTGAAGCTAAGGCCTTTGCCTAATAGTGTGATCATGTCTGGAGTAAGGTCATAGGAAGAGAGATTGATAACTTGTACATCTGAGTGGTTCTGGGTTCTCAATTCTTGTTCGTTCCTGACCTGAGCTTGCTCCTGTAACCTCCAATGTTTTGGTCTCATGCCCGGCGGGTTTTGGATCTGGTGGATCTCTCTGTGCTGTAAACCTGTTGCCTCTCCTTATCCGTTGTACCTCTTGTAAAAAAGCAGAACCACTGCCTGTAGGGCCTGCAGAAGTCTCTGGTTCGCTTTAACTAATGCCCGTAGTGCTTAGTGAGGTGTTACTGGATGACACCGAACTCGCCCCTGTGGCTGGAGGGTTGCTCACATTCCTAGTCTTAGTATTTGGAATAATGGAATCATATTTTCTCGCATAAGTGAAGATCCTGCCTTGGTCGTAGTCTATTTCGTCTCTTTTAATCTGTCTAGCTTTCCTGTTCTTAATATCAGCCTGTTTGAGAAGAATTTCGTCAAGAATGTCATAATTCTTCATTGTGGCCTCTGGCAGGTTAAGGTCTTTAATCTCCTGTTCTACCACAGCAATGTCTTCTTGAAATTTCGTAACCTTGCGATCTGCACTTTCTATCAGTATGTCCATGAGAGTCATTGAGTTGAGTGTCAATGAGTCTTCCCATTTAGCCATAAGATCCGTGTCTAGAACATCATAGGTAGGGAAGATTTGGCCCCTTAAACCCATCGGTATTCTTTTTAGTCTATGGTATTGTTTTAACGTGGTTCCATCCCACCATTTAGCATTTTCTTGTTTTTTTAATTTCTCTAGCTTGATAAACTTGTCTCTCAGGCCTTCTTTACGTGGGGGTTTGGTACTGGTGGTGGCAGTCTGAGTTGACATGCCTTTAGCCAAATTGTCAAATAATTCCTCTGCAGCTTTACCACGGTCCATATTGGATTCCGTCGATATACTAGTAGTAGGTAGCAAACAGCTCGAGTAAGAGTGTTTGAAGAGTGCTAGGCGGCAACCCTCGATTGACTGAGACAAGGAAGAAAGTAGGAATGGTTTTTAGATGTCAATCCTGAAATGGGCGCACTGCCTGTATGGAAGCACAAATGTACAGTAGTTTGTGGTGCAACTGGGTGAGTGGAAAACCATGTAACCACACCCAATGGTAATGCCAGCAAGCTGACAGGACCTCACAATTACTACAAAGACGTACCCTATGCACACACTATTTATTTCTGTAAACGTAGGTAAATGTATACATTTTTCATAGTAGTATTATCCCACAAAAGAATTACTGTTCTTGCAGAGGTTTCAAAGGGTAGCACTCTCCGTGAAAATACTTTGGAGTTGTTTCTTCACCTATATGGTTAGAATACGATGTCAAAGGAAGATTAGAATTATTAAGAGTCTTTTCTCAGATGTCGCCCCATACCAGTTCACTTGTCTCTGACATGATAGATTTCTAAAACACAGGCATGCTACGTAATGCAGGGATACTTGTGAATTTTAAGCTGACTTCCTCAAATATACTCACGCATATAGACTAAAAGCATAAATAAAATCAGTTTCTTTGATCTTTATTGGGTGGCAATTACCCAGGTCAACCCCTTGAGAGGGATCAGCATGACTTAAATTTATTTAGAATCATTTCGTAATTTCCATATTCTTTTTCTATTTTGCTCTAGTCCACTTTTTCTATTTGAAATTGGAGCATCAGACGGTCTTGGGCCCCACCGGGTCGGAAGTATCACCGGCAGAGCGGTGAGCTTCAACTTTACCTACTGTGCCTTGCTGAGAAATAGTCTCGATAGGCCCCGTTTTTCTAACTACATACATCTTATTCTTTTAGCAGAGCTTGTACCAACCCTCAGCTAATTACTTTGTCCTTACCTCTTTCCCATCTTTTTTGCCTTTTTTTCCTTTTTTAGGTCGAACAGACGTAAAAAGCAGGCGAAGCCTGCTGTCTGCGAAGACATCTTTTGCTGGCGTGTCTGGAGGAATGTGAGACAGCGATCAGGCACGAGCCTCGCTGTCTCAGATTCCTCCTCGAGGGCGCGCATCCCCTGCCTGGCATTCTCTCTCATTCACACACAGTCACGCATGCGCACACTCATTCCCTCGCGCACACACGCGCACACACGCGTACACACACTCCCCCCCCCCCCCCCCCCCCCCCCAGGCATAAACACAGGCAGGCACGGAGTCCCCTACGGGGGACTCTAACTTCACATCAGCCCTGGGACCCACTCACCGGCTGCTCTCTTCCGGCGGGGCTCCTCTCGCGCTCTGCTCCTCACGGCGCGTCTCCTCTTCTGGATCGGGGCTCCCTCAGGTCAGAGGAGCCCCGCAACAGGCGCCACACTGCTCCTTCTACACTGGCCCCCTCCTGGGGACCCGGGCTACCCAGGACCGGCAGGGCGCTCCATGCGCCGGCAGGCTTTCTTCTCCCGGACCACAGGAGGCAGGACTTCCGGTCGGCCGCGAGCGGATTGGCCGGCCGGGCAAGAGCTTCCGGGTCGACCCGTTTTTCATATACTTGTTTTACCATATGTAAAGTATGGGCGTACACTTCTTAATGCTCAAGTTATTTATTGGCAACTCTGCAGTCAGGGGACATCAACATCAACCTCTTCAATCCCTGACTCCTCAACCGTCTCTCTAGCCTCCCCGTACATTCCACCCTCAACACGCGTGTGTTGTTTTCGCAGTTCGCGCTTCCCTTCACGCTGCCTCTCGCCTTCACTGACCACAGAATGTTTTTTTTTAAACAACTGTCTCGAGCTGCAGTTCGCGCTCCCTTCACGCACTTTATTCATATACAGTTAACAATGCCGCCGTCTTTCCTCCTCTTCCTGCTTTCATGCTCTTCCTGCCAGCTGTCGCTTGCACATAAAGCTTCGTTTGTGCTTGCCTCGCGCAGTTGCACATGCGTTCTTCCTTCTAACTCAGATACGTCATAATGCCTTTCTCCACAGCCGCTCCGCTCCACAGCCGCTCCACCGCACTGCCTGCACTTCCTCACGCGCCTGGCTCGCGCTCGCAGGTATTTTTAAATTATAATAAATTCCTTCTGCCTCCAGCTCTCACCTTTTCCAGTCAAAGTTGATCTTTTCTCAGCTACGTCGGATATGTCTCCTCCGCCGCTCCTCCGCTCAGCTCGTATTTCCTCACGCGCTTGGCTCGCGGGAAACTTTAATTTGTCATTATTCAAATTCAACTTGCCGCTCTCACCTCTTCTAGCCAAAGTTCATCTTCTCTTGGCAACTTCATTCGACAAACTCCTCTGCCGATACTTCGCAATGCTCACTTTCTTCTCCGCCTCACCCCGGTGCTTTGAATCAGACTTTTAGCTCCGTGGTCTTCTCGCAAAGTCCGTGGGTCCTCACACAGAGTTGCCGATCCTCCGTCGCCAACTTGTAAAATATGGGCGTAGACTTCTTAATGCTCAAGTTATTTATTGGCAACTCTGCAGTCAGGGGACATCAACATCAACCTCTTCAATCCCTGACTCCTCAACCGTCTCTCTAGCCTCCCCGTACATTCCACCCTCAACACTCCAGATCCCCAGTGAAGTCCCCAGTATTCTAACACAGAATACTCCGACATCACACCATAGCGATCGCTTTCTATGCTGTTTGCTATTTAGGTCTCCGCCCCCTCCCCAACCCGCAGTGTCGCATTTCTCCTCCCCACAGCAATGCCCTCAAGTGTCCGGGAGCCCTGCGTAGCCGAGTAACGATTCTTTACAATAATTACACCCTGTTCCATATTCATCTTGAATTAGCATGCAGAAAAGAAGTAAGTATCACAGGGAAAACATTCTCTCCTCGCCCCCTTTCAGCCTCCGCCTGATCTGAAGATGTTTTCTTTATTAACAGCTGAATCTGTCAGTCGAGAATCTGGCGGATGTCAAGCGGACTACCTCTCGTGGTTCCCAGGTCTCCCATTTGTACGGTACTTTGGCCACGGACATGAAATGGCTGCTGCCTCCTGTGTCACAAATGCTGACAAGGACGCTACCACATGCTCGCTCCTGTGGGTACATGTCGTCACTGTGGATTCTCTAAGTCAACCCATTATCCTTTGATTCACTATGCCTTCCCTGTAACCCACCCCCCCCCCACACACACACACACTTTACATTTTGCTATCCCAGCCCCGAGTATGCCTCCTTCCTTTAGTACCATCTGTTCTCTCAAAATGTAGTGCTTTCCCTTAAATGCGGAGTTAAATCACTGTAATCAGTCTCGCTTTCTCTTCTCCCTTCCTTTTTAGGTGTAATGGGTTAGTATTTTGGATTCCAAGCACTTGTGCGGATGCGTTAGTGGTTAGGCGAAGAGGGACAAAAAACCTGCATCTGTCAAACCCAAAACTGTGATATTTTGTGTGTTTGGCGTTCGTAATGGAACAACACAGTCTGATTCAAGCAGGGAAGTTGAAGCTCGTGGCGGGTGCCCTGCTGACGTGATTTAGGTTTCTTTTTACTTGTGATAACTCTTCATCACCATTGAGCAGTGCGCCACGACGAGCTGCACCAATTACTATAGGGATTGAAAGATGTTTTGTCAAACCGTATCCTGAATATCAGTGTCATCAGATTAGATCCTTAGGTGGAAGGGATCAGCTGCTGTGCCACCACGGCATGGATAGAGACATAGCTAGGGAGAGGATGTACCTTCTGAAAATTGTAAATGCCAGTACTCCTTGACCTACTACACACTATTTTGTTTGCCTGGCTATCTCTTTTCCTGTTGAACCGTGCCATGCATTGGCTGCCTTAAAGCCCGATTTACTTTCATTTGCAATGCAAATATGACTGCAAGTATGATTGCAGACAATCACAGTTTTCTTCATTGTCAGAGTTCTCCATCAAATTGTAGTTTTACAGAATGCATTTGTGTAATTTTCTCAGGTTCTAAGTGAGCATTTTTAAATCTACTACACAGACTCGGGAGTGGAGATTGGGAACTAACAAGTGTCTAAGTCTAAGATTATTAGCTTCTACAATCTGGGATGTGACAGCCCACGTATTCTCAGTGGGACTGACTGAGAAGGGAAGGAAAATTTGTGAATTTCATCATGTGGAAGGGCAGAGAAACACACTTGCACGTATATAGACACACACACTACACACAATAGCACGCACATTCACATTAACTCAGGCACGTGCGAGCACACATACACACGAACATACATGTCGTTTTGCAAAGAGACTCCCACAGATGATGATAAACACCGCAGGCACGCATTCACACGGAAACAGTCGCAAACACACACTAACACTTCTACAACAGATGTCCCTTCAACCATTTTCTAACAAAGACTGACAGACACACAGACCTTCCCAGAATAAATGCACGTGAAAGCGGACAGACAAAAAACCAGGACACAACACACAGACGCACATTGTAGGGGTGTAACAATGTCCTACCACTCACGCCTCCAGGGTCACTAGGTCACGTGCATGTTACCCACCTGTGTGCCACTGCTGTTATGTCAATAATGCCCAGCTCTGCTGATACAAGGCTTCTAGACAATATACACAACTACCCCATCCACCACCGCATCCACCATCACCACATCCACCGCATCCAGCACCACCGCATCCACCACCACATCCACCATCACCACCACATCCACCATGACATCCACCACCACCACATCCACCATCACCTCCACATCCACCATGACATCCACCACCACCGCATCCACCACCACCGCATCCACCACCACACCCACCACCACTGCATCCACCACCCCATCCACCACTACCACCACCACCGCATCCACCACATCCACCACCACATCCACCGCATACACCACCACATCCACCATCACCACCACATCCACCATCACATCCACCACCACCACCACATCCACCACCACATCCACCACCACATCCACCATGACATCCACCGCAACATCCACCGCCACATCTACCGCCACATCCACCACCACATCCACCACCACATCCACCACCATCACATCCACCACCGTCACATCCACCACCGTCACATCCACCACCACCACCACATCCACCACCACTTCCACCACCACTGCATCCACCACCACCACTTCCACCACCACCGCATCCACCACCACCACCACTACATCTACCACCACATCCACCACAACCACCACCCCATCCACCACCACCACCACCGCATCCACCACCACCACCGCATCCACCATCACCACATCCACCATCACCACATCCACCGCATCCACCACCACCACATCCACCACCACCACCACCACATCCACCACCACCACCACCACATCCACCATCACCTTCACATCCCCCATGAGATCCACCGCCACATCCACCACATCCACCGCATCCACCACCACATCCACCACCGCATCCACATCCACCACTTCCACCGCATCCACCACTTCCACCACCACCACTTCCACCACCACCGCATCCACCACCACCACATCCACCGCATCCACCACCACATCCACCACCGCATCCACATCCACCACTTCCACCGCATCCACCACATCCACCACCACATCCACCACCTCATCCACCACCGCATCCACCACCACCACATCCACCATACCCACCACCATCACTTCCACCACCACATCCACCACCACTTTCACCACATCCACAACCACCACATCCACCACCACATCCACCACCACATCCACCCCCACATCCACCATCACCATCACCACCACCACCACATCCATCACCACCATATCCCCCAGATCCACCACCACCACATCTATATGTGTGTGGCTCTGTGTGTGTTTAGGTGCAAATGCAATGTTCTTGGATTTTCGTCACAATAAAATACACTGAACATAATCTTCACAAAAGTTATTTACAAACGTTTAAGCTATTGCCATTATAAATTACAATAACTTTTATTTAGGTATTAATTATTTACAAAATTAAAAGCCATTGTTATTTGGAATATCAATACATCTAAGTCATGTAAATACAACACACATTGCATTACAAATGCTATAGGTGTCACATTTGCAAAAGTTAAAACTATTGACATTGTAACTGACAAAGCTATTAATTTTGCTAGTTTCAAAACCAACACATAAATAAAAAAAAGTGTCATGTAGTGTGTCATGTAGTGTGGCTCACTGGTTAGAGGCGGCAGACCCGAGAGCAGAGGACGGCCCGGGACCAGGGTTCGATTCCCGGCGCGGCAGGTTTCTGGACCAGGGTCAGCGGACTCGATAATTCTCTCGCCTCGGTGCCCACTCTGATCAGCGATCACACTCGGCAACTCTGGGCATTAGCTTGCCTCATCTTCACTAACGGCCCCACCAGACCGCCGGGGATGCCTGGTCTCACCCTGGAGATACCCATTAAGGGACCATCTCTCAGGGAAGCCAGGAAGGGTTTCGCAGCGGTCGAAGCGCCTTGGGACCCTACGGGTAAGTAGTGCGCTATATAAATGCCAATACATTTACATACATACATTTACAATACCAATAGCTCAAACATTTCTAATGCGAGACCTATTGCATTTCCAATGCTTGTTTGCTATGTTCTGCCTTTCATGGTGCTACAGCAGCAACCACAAAAAACATTCTCTCTCCTTATTCAGTTTTCGCTGAGAAAATCAATCAATATAACATCCCCCCCCCCCCCAAATGCTGAGAAAATGTGAACAAAACATATGTCTGCCGCACGCCTGACACTGCTGCACGCCTGACACTGCAGCACGCCTCACAACACCGCCACATCACTCTGGGACCACCGCCACCGCATCACTCAGGGACCACCGCCACAGCATCACTCAGGGACCACCGCCACAGCATCACTCAGGGACCACCGCCACAGCATCACTCAGGGACACCGCCACAGCATCACTCAGGGACACCGCCACAGCATCACTCAGGGACACCGCCACACCATCACTCAGGGACCACCGCCACAGCATCACTCAGGGACCACCGCCACAGCATCACTCAGGGACACCGCCACAGCATCACTCAGGGACACCGCCACAGCATCACTCAGGGACACCGCCACAGCACTGTCCTTGCTTGCTACCAACAAGCATTGCCATAGCCAATAGGACTCGCATTAGGAAAATGTAAGCTATTGGGTTTGTGAATAACAATGCTATTAATTGATATATTTTCAAAGCCAACACATATTACAAAAAATTGTCATTTACAATACCAATAGCTCACACTTTCCTAATGCGAGACCTATTGCATTGCAAATGCTTGTCCTTCTATCTTGTCGCTTTCTTTTTCCCCTATATTTATACAGACCTATTGGCTCAAACACAGCTACCTAGAGGTATGTGTTGGATTGCACTATAGTGTGTCACTGACCACGATGTACACGCATGTCACTTAGGTCACGAACAAGAGTGCCTAGTGTTGGATTGCACTGTAGTGTGTCACTGACCACGATGTACACCCATGTCACTTAGGTCACGCACAAAAGTGCTGAGTGTCACAATAGAATGACCCCACCACAGATTAACTGATTACCGCACACATGCCCAGTGCATCTTTACGGGTGTGCGCAATTGCATGATACCTTTTCTAGCACTAGTTGCTGATATGATAACGCAAAGCTATAAATATGATTTTAGACGTTGATAGATCAGCATGATCACGGGTTTTGAATCTTCTTTTCTCGTGCATTGCACAATAAGATGTCTTCCACATACCATCTCAGGATCCTCGACGCAGTCATGTTAGAAAAATGCTTGATACTTGTCTTCACCGCTGGTCACGGTGTACTCAAGTTGTATTTCATCTTACTGTATATATATATATATATATATATATATATACTGTCCACAACAAGTTTTTTCTGTGTTATTTCCAGCCCCGAAGACTCGCGTGATGCGATGAAACACGTGTCCGCTGGCTGTTGTTAAGCCTTGAAAATGAAATGAGGACACAAGGATTCTCCCTTGTCACAATATTCATTTCCTATTTTTGTTCACTTCAACTGTTTCGCTGCATGTTTTTACAACTATGAAAAATGTATACATTTACCTCCGTTTACAGAAATATATAGTGTGTGCATAGGGTACGTCTTTGTAGTAATTGTGAGGTCCTGTCAGCTTGCTGGCATTACCATTGGGTGGTTACATGGTTTTCCACTCACCCAGTTGCACCGCAAACTACTGTACATTAGTGCTTCCATACAGGCAGTGCGCCCATTTCAGGATTGACATCTAAAAACCATTCCTACTTTCTTCCTTGTCTCAGTAAATCGAGGGTTGCCGCCTAGCACTCTTCAAACACTCTTACTCGAGCTGTTTGCTACCTACTACTAGTATATCGACGGGATCCAATATGAACCGTGGTAAAGCTGCAGAGGAATTATTTGACAATTTGGCTAAAGGCATGTCAACTCAGACTGCCACCGCCAGTACCAACCCCCCACGTAAAGAAGGCCTGAGAGACAAGTTTATCAAGCTAGAGAAATTAAAAAAACAAGAAAATGCTAAATGGTGGGATGGAACCACTTTAAAACAATACCATAGATTAAAAAGAATACCGAGGGGTTTAAGGGGCCAAATCTTCCCTACCTATGATGATCTAGACACGGATCTTATGGCTAAATGGGAAGACTCATTGACACTCAACTCAATGACTCTCATGGACATACTGATAGAAAGTGCAGATCGCAAGGTTACGAAATTTCAAGAAGACATTGCTGTGGTAGAACAGGAGAAAAAAGACCTTAACCTGCCAGAAGCCACAGTGAAGAATTATGACATTCTTGACGATATTATTCTCAAACAACAGGCTGATATTAAGAACAGGAAAGCTAGACAGATTAAGAGACAAAATAGACTACAAACAAGGCAGGATCTTCACTTATGCGAGAAAATATGATTCCCTTATTCCAAATACTAAGACTAGGAATGTGAGCAACCCTCCAGCCACAGGGGCGAGTTCGGTGTCATCCAGTAACACCTCACTAAGCACTACAGGCATTAGTGAAAGCGAACCAGAGACTTCTGCAGGCCCTACAGGCCGTGGTTCTGCTTTTTTTACGAGAGGTACAACGGATAAGGAGAGGCAACAGGTTTACAGCACAGAGAGATCCACCAGATCCAAAACCCGCAGGGGTAGGAGTCCAAAACACTGGAGGTTACAGGAGCAAGCTCAGGTCAGGAACGAACAGGAATTGAGAACCCAGAACCACTCAGATGTACAAGTTATCAATCTCTCTTCCTATGACCTTACTCCAGACATGATCACACTATTAGGCAAAGGCCTTAGCTTCAATCCTTATGCCATAGGAGATATTTGTAAACTAAAAATTGATCTTTTCAAGTTTTTTTTTTTTTTATACATTTTTTTATTGAACATAGCAATGGTTAATCAGTGGTACAATGCATCTTTTAAGTTTTAAATAAATAAATAAAGAAGAAAGACATCTGTATACAAATATATATCAGACATGAGAATTAGGAAAAGGGGAAGAGATTCATCGAGCATAACAAAAAGGGAATACAGATAACGATTTAATCTAGAAGGGACTGTGCAAAATCGACAATTTATAAAGTGTTGTTGTAAAAAAGTGCAAAATGCCTACAATAAAGTGCTACTGCATGTGCAAAAAACTAAGATACAGCGATATCCAAAAGAAGTGCGAGTGCTTTTAATTGTACTAACCCTTTCTTTATCTTTATTCTTCTTTTGCTGCTCATCCCTCCTTCAGTTGATCCAAATCCCCAAAATATTTCCAATTCCTTTCAAATCTCTTAATAGAACCTACTCTGCCCGCATATGCTTTTTCAAAAATACAGGTTCTCCTCATCTTATTGAACCATTTTATAAGTGATGGAATTTCCCTTGATTTCCAGTTTTGTAATATTAAAGAGCGGGCAATCGCGCATGATATAAATATAAATACCTCCTCCGATTTGTTGATATTGCTTCTATCCTTGCTTATTCCAAACAAGGCTACTTCTACCGTTGGCGGAAATGGTTTTCCAATGGCCAATTCAATTTGCGCGAATATCTCTTTCCAGAATGACTCCAACATCGGGCAGGCAAAAAAAATATGATACCATCCCCCCTGGCCATGTGCTAAACATCTAAAACACTTATTTTCTGTTCCAGGAAACATTTTTTCCAAAGCCTCTGGCGTATAATAGGCTAGCCAACGAGACAGAAAGGCCATCCTCTTATAGTTGGCAGCACGCAAGGATTTGTTTCCCAGTAAACAGAGAGCCTCCCAATCTTTGAAGGAAAAAAAGCACTGGGTCGAGAGACTTACTTTATTCAGATGTTTAACAATGAGTGGGGATTGGCCAGAGCCATGGAGCAATTTATACCACTGCCCTATCCCGCTGCTCTTCCTACCATAAAGGTTGTTTAGTAAATTATTAGGGGTATTCAACAAGCCACTTCCTTCCTTTTTAATAAAATGAGTGATCTGAAGATATTCAAAAAAGGACAGTCGCCTTAAAATGTTGGATCTAGTTATCACCTCTTGCCAACTAATAACCCTATTTTGGACTAGCAAGTCTCTCAATTCCCGAAACCCACACAATTCCCATTTTTTAATCTTCGAGAAACTTAACGGAAGTCCTATTTTACTACATTCAAATAAACTTAGATATTGGGAACCATCAGAACCATGTTTTTTAAAAAGCAGCAATAAGCGCGTAGTATATTCTTTCAGCGTCTTATACCTCGATTTTTTGGGGAGTTTTGCGGTCTTTAAAAAAATAGGGATTTGAGACCCTGCTTCTTGGACCATCTTCTCCAAAAAGAAATTGTCTCTTGTCTGATACATCCTTAAAAGACCTGCCACTATATCAAAGAATGCAGCTTCGTAGTATGTTTTTAAATGGGGTAGCGTTTAACCCTCCTTGATCTATTGTGAGTTCCACCACCGGGAGTTTAACTCTAGGAGTTTTATTACCCCAAATAAATCCTCTTAACATTGTTTCTAATTCTTTAAAGAAAGACAAATTAATTTTTAACGGTACATTAGTAAACAAAAATATAAGTAGAGGCAGAACTGACATTTTAACCATTGACACCCTACCAATCACTGTCAGGGGTAACAAGAGCCATTTATCTAACATATGCTTGATTTTATTTTTCATTCTCATGTAGTTTAGTTCTAAAAGCATATCATACTCTGCAGTTACAAAAATACCCAGATATCTTATTGGGTCTCTTTTTGCAGCTTGAGCTTGCAAGAAATTAGGGAGAAATCCTGTATCTGTATTTAAAGCAAGAACTTCAGTTTTTTTAGCATTTATCTTATATCCCCCAATCTTTTCATAAGCTTTAAACTCTTTCAATAAGTTCTCAACCACCCCCTTTTCAGGAGCAAGATAAAGAATAATGTCGTCAGCAAAAAGTTTTAGTTTAGACATGCCGAGGATGGGGGGCGTGATAGCTGCATTATCCCTAATCCTTGCCACCAAGGGCTCAATGAAAAAAGTAAAAAGCAGGGGAGATAAAGGGCAGCCTTGCCTAGTGCCCCTGGTTACATTGATCCTGCCGGCCTGTTGTGCATTAATTATTACCTGAGCAGAGGCTCCAGAATATATATTATGTAACATCTTAATTATCTGAACCGGGAATCCAAATTGTCCAAGGGAATAAAATAGGGCGTCCCAATTTACCAAGTCGAATGCCTTTTCGGCATCAACCATTAAAATACAAGCTGGCAGCGAATTGGTGTTCAGATAGTCCAAGGCTTGAATTAGGTATTCCGTATTTGTGGCCATATAACGTCCTGCAATAAACCCGGTCTGGTCATGATGGATTACTTCCTGAGCTGCCAGAACAAATCTTTCTGCCCATATTTTCATAAGTATTTTGTAATCGGAGTTCAAGAGGCTAATTGGCCTGTATGAATTTACATCATCCTTTTTTTTATCTTTTTTTAAAAAGCATATAATTGTCGATTCTTTGAAAGCCCCAGGAACCGAAGACTCCCCATATGATATGGATAGATTGTTATCTGAACTCAATATAGATCCAGATTATAGCATTTCAAGTGGCTTAAGATGTAAATCTAGATGGATACCTACACTGTCAGGGGGTAATGCCATTGAACATTTTTACAAACGGGTATTGGAAGATATTGACAGAATTAATAGCAACAACTTACTTAACACTTTCAAATATCATGATAACCTGACACAAGGGGAGCGGTCGGCTCTCACAACCCTCAGCAAGAACAACCACATTACAATCAGGGAGGCCTACAAAGGCGACAATGTGGTAGTAATGAATCGAAGTGATTATGAGGGAGGAAATTTTGAGTCAACTATCTGACACCACTTGCTACAAGCAAATTTATTATAACCCTATAGGCCCCTTGACCACTGAAATCAATGGTAGACTCCTTTACTGGAAACAATCAGGATTATTGAATGACCAAGAATACCTATATTTGAAATTCTTCAGACCCTCCTACCCCTGGAACTATACTTTACCCAAAGTACATAAAAATCAGCGCTTTCCTCCGGGAAGACCGATAGTATCAGGTATAGGGGGTCCAACAGAGAGGATGGCAGAATATGTTGATCTTTTTCTCGGCACGCTTGTGCAAAATCTCCCTTCCTTTATTCAAGACACTAGACACATTCTCAGTACGCTATCAGACATCCAATGGCAACCAGGGACATTTCTGGTGACAATGGACGTGGTATTATTGTATACCAGCATCAATATTGACCTGGGTCTCCAGGCGATGAATAGATTTTTACATAACCGACCAGCATCACTTTTTCAACATACTGAGATGTTGTCAGAAATGATGGAAATAGTCTTGAGAAAAAACTTTTTTGTCTTTGATCAGAAATGGTACCGCCAAAAGAGGGGTGTAGCGATGGGATCTAAATTCTCCCCCTCGTTTGCCAACCTTTTCATGGGTACTCTTGAAGCTGATCTTATCTGGGGTCAAAAGGGTACACAATATATCGACTCAATTATTTTCTGGGGTCGGTATATTGATGACTGCATTTTATTATGGTCGGGGACAGAGAGACACCTAACAGAATTTTTCACACATCTGAACAATAACACGTGGGAGATCCAGTTCACAATGGCATACAGTCAAAGCAAAATAGAATTTTTGGACATTGAGTTTTATGTCACCAATGACACCTTACACAGTAAACTTTTCAGGAAGTCTACCTCATGTAACTCAGTATTACACGCTTCCAGTTCACCTCCTCCACATCAGATAAACTCTATACCATACGGGGAGTTTCTTAGAGCCAGAAGGATTTGCAGCGAAGAACCAGAATTTAGAGACTGCATACATAACATGAAGAGCAGGTTCTCTAAAAGAGGCTATTCTGAAAACACTATCAGAAAGCTGAATTGAGAATATCCAAAGCTAAGAGAACGGACACATTACAATCTCAGGGACAGTCCCAATCTACAGATAGAACTATCAGGTTGGTCACTGAATTCAATTCATTTAATCACATATTACGGAAGAGTATGACCAAACATTGGGGAATACTCAAGACAGAGAAATCTCTACTGACCAGACAGACCCCAGATCTGTTTCAGGAAGGGCAATACCCTCAGAAACAGACTCAGTCCCACTGTACCACATGGCTTGAGCACCACTAATTGGCTATCTGCGCGCAGCATAGGATTCTATAAATGCGGTTTCTGCGCGATGTGTAGATGGGCGAAACACGGCACCAAGAAATTCTCCAATCCCAAAAGGGGATACATTTACCATAAACACCAACATTAATTGTCTGACCAAATATGTTGTGTATATCATTGAATGCAACTGTGGAAAACAATATGTAGGGAGTACGATCCGACCCCTCAATGGCAGAATTTCGGAGCACATGAGAGCCATACTGAAACAAGATCCCAGATATCCTGTGGCACTACATGTGGCAGGATGCCAACATACTGACATTGACAGAGCTGTTTCCTTCTATGGCATTGACACAGTTAACATGGGGGTCAGAGGGGGAAACCGAGAACTCAAGCTCAGAAGCGATGTGCATTATGAAAATGTACGCAGTGGGACAAGGACTAAACTATGATTCTGAACTCCAATTCTTTCTAGGTGATTAACCTGAGGATAGGACCCACAGGTGACTTACCCATTTCTAGACAGATTCACAGTTTAATATGCACATCGGCTAGCCGTACGAGATTGGTACTGCATATACAGCCTCGCCCTTTTTTTTCCTTTTTTCTTCAAACTGTGTTGCATGTAAGAATATATACAGAATGTTTTGCTCACCTAATAAGTTGTTTCTTCTATGTCTACCACCTATGACATCTTTTCCTACAATACTTATGATAATGTTGTTAACAATGAATAACAGGTTGACTCTGTAGGGTTCATGTATTGTTCACATTATACCTAATGACCATGTTATCAGAGTGGTTGGAAAAACATCTGCACACTTTTCTTCCTGTATTTTTCGTGCATGCCAGTAATGTATCACGCTATTAAGGGTTTTCAACACATCTACGGCGACTCAAGGGGGTGAGTACGTCATCATTACTATACTCCACCCTTATCTCATATAGTACTAGATTACTTGGCTTTTTAATTCGATGCATGGTTCACATCACAGTGTGTAATGCACCGACTCAATTCTCAACATTGGTAATTTACTATGTTGAGAGACACGCATCAATGCGAACAGGTCTTACTCTCTGTTCAGAACATTTCGTTTTATTTCGGACTATATTGTTAATGAGAAAACTTTGCGACTGCCTCTTAATACTGAGACAACTGCCCACGACAAAGGGCATCTTTTTTACTTGTTCCAGTTGCACAGCAACACATGTCACAGGACACTTGATCTAAGCACAGCTACCTTTTTCAATTCTCTGAGAGGATGTTCGGCTTTAACGTACGCGGGCAGGTCACGATATAATTCACCGCTTGACTAGAAGGAAGAATAACTCACTTCCGTGTTTACGTCTGGTCAGGTTCACGTTCTAGTTTCTTTGTGAACGCGAACAGGGCCATGCCTTCAAAAGGAGAGGGCGGCTTCCGGGTCACGTGTCCACTACCAGTAACACAGTGACTCGGGAACAGCACGTTTCTTTTCTCCACGAAGTAAGTTTGCCATATGAACTCAATATAGCCTAGTCGCCATAATCTCGATTTCTTTAAATTCCCTTAGATACACGGAGAATCTAGTTAATAAACCCGTTTTGTACTCTTCTGTCTTTCAGACATATGCTTACCACGAGAGCGCAGAGCTACCTCTGTTGCTCCGAAAGTAAACGACGCATTAATTGGGTAAGCAGGGATCTCGTTTTTGAAATACTATCACTGCGTGTTATGTATACTCAGTTTGAAGGATACCACTTACTGTTTTCTTTACATACCCTTTAGATTCTGAAGCAACCAGCTCATTTTTACTTGAACTACAGTTCCCGGGTATATATAACAAGCGCATTTCGCTTCAAGGTACTATGAAATCCGATTAGGCTATGTATGTCCTTTCAAAAGACCGCTAATTTAAGTTTCAAACTGAAGTAGTTTTCAACCACGAAATCCATTTGACTTACTTTCAAGAGGTCCTAGTATTGTAGAACTTCGCCAACAGATCTGACTATTGCATCGCATTATCCCACAAAAGAATTACTGTTCTTGTAGAGGTTTCAAAGGGTAGCACTCTCGTGAAAATACTTTGGAGTTGTTTCTTCACCTATATGGTTAGAATACGATGTCAAAGGAAGATTAGAATTATTAAGAGTCTTTTCTCAGATGTCGCCCCATACCAGTGCACTTGTCTCTGACATGACAGATTTCTAAAACACAGGCATGATACGTAATGCAGGGATACTTGTGAATTTTAAGCTGACTTCCTCAAATATACTCACGCATATAGACTAAAAGCATAAATAAAATCAGTTTCTTTGATCTTTATTGGGTGGCAATTACCCAGGTCAACCCCTTGAGAGGGATCAGCATGACTTAAATTTATTTAGAATCATTTCCTAATTTCCATATTCTTTTTCTACTTTGCTCTAGTCCACTTTTTCTATTCGAAATTGGAGCATCAGACGGTCTTGGGCCCCACCGGGTTGGAAGTATCACCGGCAGAGCGGTGAGCTTCAACTTTACCTACTGTGCCTTGCTGAGAAATAGTCTCGATAGGCCCGTTTTTCTAACTACATACATCTTATTCTTTTAGCAGAGCTTGTACCAACCCTCAGGTAATTACTTTGTCGTTTGCCTCTTTCCCCTCTTTTTTTTCCTTTTTCCTTCTATCTTGTCGTTTTCTTTTTCCCCTATATTTATACAGACCTATTGGCTCAAACACAGCTACCTAGAGGTATGTGTTGGATTGCACTATAGTGTGTCACTGACCACGATGTACACGCATGTCACTTAGGTCATGAACAAAAGTGCAGAGTGTTGGATTGCACTATAGTGTGTCACTGACCACGATGTACACGCATGTCACTTAGGTCACGAACAAAAGTGCAGAGTGTCACAATAGAATGACCCCACCACAGATTAACTGATTACCGCACACATGCCCACTGCATCTTTGCGGGTGTGCGCACTTGCATGATACCTTTTCTAGCACTAGTTGCTGATATGATATCGTAAGCTATAAATATGACTTTACACGTTGATAGATCAGCATGATCACGGGTTTTGAATCTTCTTTTCTCGTGCACTGCTCAATAAGATGTCTTCCACATACCATCTCAGGATCCTCGACGCAGTCATGTTACAAAACTGCTTGATACTTGTCTTCACCACCGGTCACGGTATACTCAAGTTGTATTTCATCTTACTGTATATATATATATATATATATATATATATATATACTGTCCACAACAAGTTTTTTCTGTGTTATTTCCAGCCCTGAAAATTCGCGTGATGCGATGAAACATGTGTCGGCTGGCTGTTAAGCCTTGAAAATTAAATGAGGACACAAGGATTTTCCCTTGTCACAATATTCATTTCCTATTTTTATTCACTTCAACTGTTTCTCTGCATGTTTTTACAACTATAAAAAATGTATACATTTACCTACGTTTACAGAAATATATAGTGTGTGCATAGGGTACGTCTTTGTAGCACTTGCAGAGTTATGTTGTGACGCAGAAGCCAAGTCCAGATTTTTTGTGCTTGTGTCGATAGGGGCTTTGATCTTGTGCCACCCTGCTTGCGAAGGTAAAACATTGTTGTAGTGCTGCTGTCCGCACTAAGACCGATGAACCTTGGGTTCTGGGAAGAAAGGCCTGAAGGCCCAGGGAAACAGCTTTCAATTCCAAGAGATTGATATGAAGTTTTGCCTCTTGGGGAGACCAAAGGCCTTGAATCTCTAGGTCTTGCAGATGTGCTCCCCAACCTCGTAATGAAGCGTCTGATGTCATGACGTAACTTGGCGATTGTGGTTCGAATAACAGGCCCTTTGTCAGGTTGCTCCTGATACCCCACCATGACTTGCTCGTTTGATCTGACAGGTTATGACCAGCTTGTCGTCGAAGGAACCCAGGGCTTGAACCCATTGTTTGTCCAGGGCTTCTTGCAGTGGTCTCATCTGCAAACGGCAGTTGGGAAGGATAAGTTACTTACCTGTAATCCTAGTTCTCTTCCAGGGGTATCCTCATCAAAGTCATAAGCAACCCACCCGCCTCCCCAGGTAAATGAGATTTGGTACTGTTTTGTTTTCAATCTTGTGGTTGAGCCCTGTCTTCAGGGTTATGCAAAGAACAACTGACCTAACTGTCACCCCTGAGGCATGATGGGAAGCCTGGGGTCATGGCTGCCTTAAAGGCACGGTGCCAGTTATTGTGAAAATGGTTTCATTTTCTATGATATTGTTTTGCAATGCAGCCTTAGGGCTAACAATGTCTATTTATAAGCAATTTTCAGGATTTATGAGTGGTTTGACTCATTAAAACACAAAGTTCAAGGGTTTTTTGACCTAATGTGTTTTTTGATTCCTTACTAATTGCAGTTCATGTATATGTGTTTGCATTGTTTAGCCTCAGTTTTGGGGCTGCATTGATGTGAGAAAAATGATATATGTACATACATATATGTGGAGCGAGATATATGTGTTTTATATATATTTTTATATTGTTTCCGGGGTCCCGCACATGTCAGTCCTTATGACTATTGATGAGGATCCCCTGGAAGAGAATCAATGGATACAAGAGGACATCCTTCCCAGTATGACTTGAATATCCTGATGGAAGTGAACTTTTTTGATGCCAGAGATGCAGTCAGATTCAGGATTTTTGTTATTCGTTCCTCTGATGGGTACGCTTTTACTTCCTGAGTTTTTAAGATTGCTCCTAGGAATTGTAGAGAACGTGTAGGAAGAAAAAATGATTTTTCTCTGTTTATCCGAAGGCCTAATCTTTGAAAGAGATCCATGCAAATCCGTAAAGATCCTTGTGTTGCTTGGTACGATGGTCCTTTTACCAACCAGTCGTCCAAATAAGGGAATACTTTGAGACCTTGCTGCCTTAGATGTTCCGCTATTGGAGCCATGCATTTTGTGAATACTCTGGGGGCAGACTTCAGGCCGAAAGGCAAAACTTTGAACTGGTAATGGCTCCCCACCACCATGAATCGAAGATACTTTTTGTGTTTTTTGTGGATCGGAATGTGGAAGTATGCATCCAACAGGTCTAAAGAGACCATGTAGTCTCCCTTGCGTAGAAGAATTTCCTGTAAGGATAGCATGCGGAATGAAATTTTCTTTATGTATTTGTTCAGATCTCTGAGGTCCAGTACCTGCCTCCATTTTGAAGATTGCCTTTTCCTTATTAGGAAGAAATGTGAATAAAAACCTGTTCCCTGCTGGTCTGATGGGACTTCCTCTATCGCTCCTTTCAGTATGAGTGATAAGATCTCTGCTTTGAGAGCTGCTAGATGTTGTTGAACTCTGCAGAGATTTGGACGGTTTGGAGGTTTTTGTGAGAATTCCAGGGTGAGACCCTGTGTAATGATGTCTAATAGCCATCTGTCCGATGTTATGGACTGCCAATGAGGAAGAAACTGAGAGAGGTAGTGGAACTGGTTGATCTGAAACGGTGTTGGAGGCGCCTGAAGAACATCACTGTCTGCGACCAGAGTCTTGCTTTCCTCTGGCAGCAGATTTTCTCCTTCCTTGTTGTTGGAAAGAAGTATTCGAGGACCGATACTGCTGGTTGGAGGAGTACTGACGGTATCCCTGTTGATTGTATGGTTGGTACCGATTAGATTGGTAAGAGGAACGTTGTTGAAAATGTCCTCTGGATCCTCTGCAGCGAAATGACTGATAACGGCCTTGCTGCAATCATCCCAAGGATCTAGCAGTGTCAGTGTTTGCTTTTATCCCCTGCAACGCCTCATCAATATGCTTACCGAAAAGGCTTTCGCCATCAAATGGCATGTCCAAGATTTAAAGGATGTGGCCTTGAGCCATCCTTGTCTCCGTAGGGCTACCACCCTAGCCATCTGGCGGAAAGCTATAGACGCTATATCCATTGCTACGTCTATGGACGCCAACGCTGCCCTGGCTCCATCCTGCAGAAGGGTATTCGCCTCCTCTTTCTTGTCATCCGGAAGATGCGACAGGAGTGGTGCGATGTCAGACCACATCTGTCTATTAAACCGGCTCAGAAGTGCCATTGCGTTAGCAGCTTTGATTGATGCTGCTGCCATGACTGGAAAGCGTTTACCTATGCCGTCCATTCTCTTGCCCTCCTTATCAGGGCGTGCCATGCATGTTGCCATTGGGTTCTTGTAGCGCTTCTGCGCTGCTTGAGTCACATCCGGCTCCGGTCGAGGATGACCAATAAGACATGCTGGAGCCGTTTCTGTAGCGCAATACTTCTTATCCAGCTTGGGTATAGATGCTGGAACTGAAGCTGGATTCTTCATCAGCTTGATTCCTTCATCCCAGAAATGTTGAATAACATGAATGGCTCTTACAGACATCCTAGGAGACTCTTTGAAGACGTAAAGAAAACATTCGCTTTCCTTAACTGGCATAGTAAGTTGGAATCTCTTAGCCGCTTTTTCAATCAGATCGTGAAAACTGGCTATGTCCTCTGGTGGAGAGCTTGCTTGAGGCAATGGTGACACCGGGGAAGTTGGAACAATATATTGGTCCCATTCATCCCCAACCACATCATCTTGAGGAATTTCTCCTTCCTCCTCTTGATCGTCATGATCGGAATCATTAAATTCATCCCGAATTGTAATAACCTTTTGGACATCCGTCCGTTGAGGTGGAGGAGGTGGCTGAACTAGGGGTGTTTCTTTCACAGGTTGAGAGACCGTAGCAGGGGCAGTGGAAGAGGCTGGAGCATTATGTTCCAGAAAGCGACAGTAATAGCTGTCGATCATGTGTCTTAAGTCTGATATCAAAGAGACGGGCACTGACAGAGCCTCTTCCCGAACAGATGTATCCACTTCCTCTTCGTCCTCATAATGGTAAGCCTGATGAAATGACTCTCTTTTGACCTTTGACCGGGCGATCTTTAAAATAGAAATGCTCTTGGACCTCTTGAAAATCTTCCTCATCCGAGTCCTGGCTTTTAATATGAAGCTGCGAAGGACTATAGGCAACGCCATAGGGTCCTTCCTCCTCAGATTCCTGGCTATCCAGTATGGTAGAGGGAAGTAGAGGTGAAATCTTTGGCGTGGAAAGCTCTCCTTTTTTGCTCGCCGACGAGCCCATCGACGGAGCAATTCTTTTTATGGAGATGCAGGTTGAAGTCATCATCGTTGGAGATGCAGGCATCATAGACGATTATCTCGTCGTCGACGGGGCCATCAGCTGCATCGTCGACGGGATGGTCGTCGACGAAGATCTTGCCGTTGACGAGGGTCTGGTACTCACCATCGACGGAGTCGTCGTTGTCATCGATGTCGACCAAGCTGTAGTCGTCGAGATTGTCGCCGACGGCCTCGTCGGCAATCTGACTGGAATTTCAGCAGATTTCGTCGACGGAAGCGACAACGGAGCCTTCTTTTCTGAGGAAGGCTTGAGAGGAGTTGGAAGGAGAGAAGAAAAAGGTTTACCTTCCTTGGTTTTTCCGTCTTTTTGTTTCTTAACATCTCCTTTTTCCTCAGAGGACCCTCTTTTCTGTTTCTTAGAGGTGTGTCCCTTGGCTTCCCCGTGAGACTCTGAGTCTGTAGATTTTCTCTTTTGAAGCCATAATAAGAGGCTGCGCTTCTCTATCCTTAAGGGTTTTGGCAGAGAAGGTCTGGCAATACTTGCAGTCCTTAGGGATATGCTTAGGGTACAAGCAGTACAAGCATTCCTTGTGTGGGTCCTCAGAAAATAATCTGGCCTTGCCTCAGGACCTGCAAGCTCTGAAAAGTCTCTTCTTGGAGCCTTCAGACATTTTGAATGTAATAATCCTGACAAAAAAGAACAGTACCTCATTTCCAACTGTGAAGGTCAAAAGTTCAATGGAGAGAGAAAAAAAACTGAGCTGAGCTCAGGGAGACTACTTCTCACACGAAGGCGGTTGGAAATCTGAGGTATGGTGGCTCTGCTGGGAATGGTGTAGTTTGGGCCACATAATGAGGAGGAGAGGTTACCTATTGTTTCACTACTCTATGGTTTCCAGGCAGTTTTTTCTTCTACTGCTATGGTTATTATTTACCGGGAGACTCCCACCATGACGACGGGGAAGATACAAGCATGTGAATCTATGAAAGATTGAATACTGGAGAATCGCCTATATCTGAACCTACAAAAATGTCAGTTGTATAGACTTCTGTTAGTCCAGAATGCAGCAGCCAGGCTGCTGTCTGGCGTCCCCAAGTATGCCTATGTCAAAGGCGAGCTTAGGAAGCTACTTTGGCTTCCTATAAAACAAAGATCTCGCTTTAAAGCGCCTTGTATAGTTTAAGGCTATCAAAAGTATTGGTCCGGAATTCCTCAGGCATAAGTTCCAATGGTATGTGCCCAGGAGGACACTGAGATCTACCAGTGCCAAATTAACACATATTCCCAGGATAAAAAAACTTAACTGGGGAGGCAGGAGCTTTATCCACTGTGCCTCAAGAGCCTGGAACGAGATTCAGTTGGCTCTTAAAAATGCTCCAAATCTCCTTATGTTTGGGAAGAGTTTGGAGATGTGGCTTTTTTCACAATGATATCTCAGTTAGTTTCAGGAGGCCAATGCTTAGTGCCAGGACACCCAAGGGTGATTGTTCAGTCTATAAGTGTTAATAACATAACATAACTTGTCCCCTGGGAGGTGTATACGGATTTCATGGAGAGACACCTAGCTGCCAAAATGACATCAATTACTTCGGGAGAAGTGAAGAACCGGGTTTTAGAACCCAGCGGCGCCAGGGGCCGCTCAAAGTCTTCGGGTTCACCTGTCTTAGAATACAGAGACACTGGATACTTCTTGGTGGGGTCAAAGATCGAATTTATTGGCTGCAACCAGAAACAGAAGTCCACGAAGAACAACACAGGTATATTCGTAGGAGACTGCTCAAATTTTTAACGCGAGACATCCTTTTTTATGTCAAAAATCACATTCCGGACAAACACCCATTATTTACAATTTGTCCAATCATAGGCATCATTACAAAAGGTATCGCATGACAACAAACCCACTTTTCAGTTGTCCGGCCCACCATTAATCATACAGGAAAGCCCAACATTCCTTATTACACAAGCCGGGCAAACCCATAATAAAAGGACCACAACCCATATCATAAAGAGGCCATAAAGGAAGCAACAGTAACAGATAAGAAGCAGGATAAGGGGTGTGCGTGCATACCAAACTTTACAATGTCCTGTGCTTTGATCCTCAATCTCAATCAGCTATCGGACAAGAAACTGGCTTAGCAAGGTCAGCTTCAGGCAACGATGTCAGTTCACTCGGTTCATCCAAAAGTCAGCACGAACTCAAGCTAACGTGTAAATGTACTAAAGACTCCTTCGGCTGCAATCACCGGCCTATGTGAGGGCAACCACAAAATGGCTGCCATGCACAAAATGGAACCCATGGTTCGGAACGAAATCCCTAAATACATAGTGAATCCATCGGTCTAACATGACGAAATCACTCGTACTTGCCGTACTCACTAGTTACGGTTCGCTACTATCAAATTTGTAACGAAACCATGACATTTATAAAACGGGTTCAGAATTCACAGAACCTCAGACCCTCCTTTTGCCCTTACATAAGCAATCACTCAGTCTGTATCTGAATCGATGTCAATATTCATCAGATCATCAAGATACTGTTGGAGCGTCATCCTATTACTCAGTACTTCTCTCGAGACAGGTCTCCTTACACACATAGTAGCACAAAGGCCACATATGGCAGGACCACACTGTACACAGAGACAACACGAGAAAAGAATCGCTAAAGCCATCCCAATGATCATCAGAATCTTCCATCCCCAAGTGAATAACAGTCCCCAAAACCATCCAGCCAACGACCAATCTCCTTCGTCCACATGTATAGACTCGGAGACCTTATGTAACTTAGAAATGGCCTGGTATACTGTAGGAGCATTGTCTGGAATGAAAACGCAGCAACTCGATTGGATCAGTTTACATACCCCACCTCAATCTGCAAGTATGACATCTAAAACCATACGATTTTGTAATGTCATAAGGCGATCCGCTTGAAGCTCAGCAGTCAAATTACTAAGGGCACCGGCAGTTTCATTTATGGTGAACACAACCACTCTCGTCAATTGCCGTATGTTCCTACTTTTAGCCACAGGTCCCCAAAACGGTAGGAATCCCTTGAGAAAGTCTCCCACTTCTTGTCCCGTGGTATCTTACTGATCGAAGACATCTCTAATAACTCTCGTTCTGTGGTAATCTGCAGCTGCAGTATACGTAGGAGGTAACAAATATGCAACATAACAGGTTCCCGAAAAATCAGAGGGCAACCATGTGTATGCTCTGTCATAGCAAACAAAATACGTGCCCTTAGCTGCTAAAAACGGTAGGGTAGTCTGGGACGCAAAAACATATGTCCGAGTACAAACACTCTTCCCTAACTGAGCTCTCGGATTCTTGCCATTACCTTGCAGACAAAAATGACCACGATAGGGTACGATCCAAATCGGAGGCGACCTTTTCCGTCTCTGCTTTTCACTCAGACTAACACTATATCCAGTAACGTTCCAACCAATATAAGCTAATGTCTCATCCTTAGGAATAGTCTCATATGTATCAATATCTCTGATCATATCCATTATTCCCTTCACTAAGGCACTATTACTTGAGGTATCTTGCATGGAACGCAGGGGATAGACTTCATTGGCATAAATAAACATAGTCTGATATGCCCATACAGACCCTTTGTAACTGAATGGCAGAACCAAATAGGGAATACCTCTATCCGTGGTATGTGGCATAAGACCACACACCCAACAATTAGTGGTGTTCACTACCAACTGATGTTGATGCAAAAGCTGTACAAAGGAATTATTAATAAACCCTGACCTCCTAATCAGTTCATGTTCAGGTAAAGTATGGAAAGAATGCAAAGAAGTAGTAGTAGGAAAAGACATAGGTTGGGAGGTGGGTGCAGATGTCAATTGGGTAGCAAAAACAATCCAACCCACCAAAGACAACGTCATGCTAGGAAACAAGAAGTCTGGTTCTCGGAAGAACTGCGAAGCCTTAAGAGCAGGGCCAGAAAGACTGAAAAGATATGGAGAATATCATATCTGGAGGAAGACAAAATAAACTATCAGAAGGCCATAAATATCTATCACAAAACTATTCGATCTGCACGCAAGAACCATGTTACCTTACAGTTAGAGGCAGCTGGGAACAATTCGAAAGTACTCTACCAGATTGTCAATACTTTTTTAAAACCTGTAGCATGCGAAAGCGCAGACATGGCATCTCAACACCTTTGGGATAGCATTTCGAGTTTTTTCGATGCCATCTATGAAAAGATAGAGGCACTTATCCCAGCCACGACCAGCCAGGATGATCAAACATTGGTGCAAACAGTGCCTACCAATTCCTACACCTTTAATGATTTCCCTGAAATATCTTTACCAGAGGTTCAGAAGCTGCTTACTGACATCAAAAGTGGGAGCCCGGCTGATTTACTTCCAGCCAGGCTAATGGGACCTTTAGGGAGAACTCTTGGTCCTGACATTCAGAGACTGGTGAATCTCTCACTAACAACAGGAAATGTCCCACAGCAATCGAAAAAGGCCCTAGTTAGACCAATTAGGAAGAACACCTCTTCCCCTTGGACCAACATGTCTAATCTCAGGCCGATTTCCCTGCTACCATTTTTTGGGAAAATCATCGAGAAGCACACTAACAAACATCTATCCAACTACCTTGAACACTCAGGCAGCCTTGATCCCTCACAGTCAGGTTTTAGGCCAAAATATAGCACCGAAACGGCCCTGCTGTCGATAACGGATGACCTAGGTATGTACCAGGACAATGGTTACTCTGTTGTACTGGTGCTGCTGGATTTATCTGCAGCGTTCGATACCATTTCACATAACATCTTGATCGAACGACTGACTGAGTGGAATCGGCGGCAAGGCACTGGACTGGATTAAGAGCTTCCTCTCCAACCGCACCCAATGTGTCACCATGGGTGAGTTTAGGTCGGAAGAGGTTAAGATCACCAAGGGGGTTCCTCAGGGATCCTGTTTGAGCCCGACCCTGTTTAATACCTATGTGGCTCCCTTGGCAGATATAACCAGAGCCTTTGGCTTTTGTCCAGTGTCCTATGCTGACGATACGCAGCTGCTCTTTCCCTTTAAACAACTAACACCGGAGATTATACAATCTTTCTCCGAGGGGATGAAGGCAGTAGCGAGGTGGATGTCTTCCAACTTTCTTCAATGTAATGTTTGTAAGACAGAGGTGATGCTTTTCGGTGAAGCCAGGGTCCAATGGTCCCCTGATTGGTGGCCACTTGACTTAGGCCCAGTGCCAGAACCCAAACTAATAATCAAGAACTTGGGGGCACGATTGAACCCGGAGTGGACTATGGAACAACATGTCAACAGCACTGTGGGATCTTGTTTCCACATGATAGGTCTCCTTCGTAGGATATACCCTTTCCTCCCTGATTCCCATAGGAGAACTTTAGTTCAGGCTCTAGTAATCAGCCGTCTTGATTATTGTAATGGTCTCCTGGCAGGTGCAAATGAAGAGGTACTAGATCGTCTGCAGGTAGTGCAAAATACAGCAGCTAGGCTGGTGCTTAATGCCCCCCCCCCAGATCTCCATCCAAACCTTTACTGAATAGACTTCACTGGCTGACCATACGTCAACGAGTGAAGTTCAAGACCTGCTGTATTATTCATAAAGGTCTTCATGATCTAGGACCAGAATATTTAGCAAGGAAGTTCGTTCCATACGTTCCTACCCGCACCCTTAGGTCTAGCGAACAGCTGTTACTGAACGTACCTAAGATCAGTAGAACTAGGCTGGGTGGTAGGGCCTTGTCTGTGGTGGGTCCTAATTTGTGGAACGCGCTCCCACTTTTACTGAGACAATGCCCCAACCATCTCCTTTTCAGGAAGAACTTGAAAACTTTTTTGTTTAGTTAAACTCAGCTTAGCACTCTTTATTCGGGATCTAGGTTAACTGTCTGAACGAATTCTATAACTTCATTGCTACCTTCCATAGTCCCTCATGCCGGCTGTCACAAGCGCGGAGTTACTCCCTCGGGAGTTTATTCCTAGCGCTATACAAACCTGCAAATGGTAGTGGGTCAACTCCAAAGTTGCTTATCTTGTCATGGAATATTGCTGGAGTCAGCAAAAATCTGATGGACCCAGATTGGGCTGATTATGTTGACTCCAGTGATTTCTGTCTATTGCAAGAAACATGGGTAATGGATATCCCGCACAGGATAGGATATAAAACCTTTGGCATAGAGGCGGTTCAGTCTAACAGGGGGAGGCCGTCTGGGGGATTAATCATATGGCTTAAAGTTACATTGAAAATAAAGGTCGAACCAATAGACACAGGAACCCCTGACATTCTGGCACTAAAACTTGTAAATTTGAATGGGAACGAATGTTACATTATTAATGTTTATAATAGACCCCTTGGTCATTCCAAGGTTTCCCCTACTTTGGAAACCTTGGATGACTTCTTGAAAAGGGTAGTTGGTGACGTCCCTGTGATTCTGGGAGGCGACTTAAACTGCAACTTTGAACCGGTTTTTGGGATTACTGATGTCTTTGAGGATGAAGATCAAGCATATAATATCCCTCAGCTTGAGACTTCAAACTGCGTTAAATGCTCTACTCTGGCCGTCCAACTAATGAGGCTAACTGCAGATCATGGTGTCAGAGCATGTAATGGCCGTCTCCCATCTGATTTAATAAAACAGCCAACTTTCGCGAAGTCTAAAAGTCATTTAGACTTCATACTGGTCTCATTAAGTATTTGGCATTTCATGGTTGATTTTAAGGTGGCAAACAGGGATGAGAGTGACCACTACCCCCTTGAACTTTATATTGACACACATATGTTTAGTAATATCTCTGCTTCAACATCAATTGAGACTTCCAACAGTAAAATGTGCGAGCAGGTACATGTTAATAATAACAGACGTGCATTAAAATGGCCGTACATTCTAGCCGAGGGTAAGGCCTTAGCTTTGGTTTATTCACTTTTTGGGACGATGTTCGGGCCTATAGCTGGTCAACCCTTCATTACGATCAGTCTGTTGAATTACACAAGATCTTTTTCAATGAGTTAAAAACCTGTCTGTCCAAAATGCCAAAGAAAAAGCAACAAAATGTACGAGTGGGATGCCATGGTAAACTATGGTATGACCATTCATGCAGGTTGGCTAAGAGGGAGCTACTGTTTGCTATTAAAAATAAATCAAAGGAACATGTCAGACTTGCAAGGGAAGTGTATAAGCATGTCCAAAAAACTTTAAAAAAATCATGGGAAGAGTCGATCTGGGCTGACATGCTGGTTGCTGCCTAATCTAATGACAATGTTGGCTTTTGGAGGCTGGTTGCAAATGAGGGTCACGCAGGTAGAGTTGTGAAGGATACGTTTTTAGATGAATTGACTTGGGTGACACACTTCACATCTCTTTACAAACAATATGATAGTGGTGTTGATGAGACTCTATGGCTGCCTCCACCTATTGAATGTCTTGACTTTACACTAGATGAAACAAAAAGGGCAATCAATGAACTAAAAAATAGTAAAGCTCCTGGCCCTGATAAAATACCGGGCAACTTGTATAAACACGAAATTGAAGTATGGGCTCCATATATAAACCGCTTGTTTAATGTTCTGTCTAATAATTGTCAATTTCCTGATAGCTGGCGCGAAGCAGAAGTTGTTTTAATTTTCAAAAAGGGAAATAGATCTGTGCCTTCGAATTATAGACCAATTAGTTTAATGGACACCCTGCAAAAACTCTATGCCAAACATTTATTATTTCGGATAAATGATTGGCTGGAGGAAAAATCAATACTTTCCAAATTTCAAGCCGGCTTTAGGAGTAAGACCAGAACCATAGACCAGGTCTTCAGATTTTGTTGTATATATTGGAAATATGTACACATTAGGAAAGGTCATTTGTATGTAGCTTTCGTAGATCTGAGAGCTCGCATTTGACCTTGTCCCTCGCAACCTGCTCTGGAGATCCCTAAGCGAAGCCGGTCGGCCAGGGTGTTTTTGGTTCAAATTGTCGAGTTACATACTAGGAATCATGCCAACATTAGGTGGGGTCCAAATGGTGAACTGACGCGTAACATTCCAATTGAACGTGGTGTCCGGCAAGGATGCGTCCTGGCCCCCACCTTATTTTCTTTATTTGTTAATGACGTTCCTGATCATTTGAATGGCTGTATCAATGATTCACCTCAGCTTAATGGAGAAAGGGTGCCTGCGTTGCTCTTCGCGGATGACACCATTTTAATATCCCAAACCAAGAAGGGCCTCCAGGCACTCCCTAACTCATTTAGTAGCTATTGTGTGATGAAAGGATTAGAAATAAACGTTGATAAAACTAAGTGTATGGCATTGAACCCCAGTAAACCGGGTAGAGGGATCCGGACTCTAAATGGTCAAATTTTAGGAACTGTGGATAACTTTTCCTATCTGGGGGTTGTACTCGACTCAAATTTAACATGGAAGGCCCAAATCGAGAAAAGCAAGGTGTCGTATGCCCATAATGTCAAGCCAATCATTAGCAAACTTAATGCTAGTACAAGTAAGAGCGTGACTCCTGTGCTTGAACTTTTTAATTTTAAAATCCAATCTGCCGCCCTGTATGGGGCTGAGATATGGGGACCTTGGGCAAGGGATAGCTTCCATGGCCTGGATAATAAATTTATGAGAACAATTATAAGGGTTCCCACTAGTACACCACTGATCCCTCTTCAATTCGACTTGAACTTTAAAAGAACTGATTATTTTACTACCATTAGACCATTAATGTTCTGGATAAGGATATGGTCTACCCCAGAACTATCCGAATATAGGAACGGCCTTCGAGAGATATTGGACCTAGATTCTTTTCACTCCATTCTATGGCTCAGACATATTAAAAAATGGTTCTCGATTCTGGGCTTGCCCCAGCTGTGGGAGAATCCAGATAATTTACCACCATTTGCCAAATCCATAGTAAAGCGAGCCTTCTGGTCCTACATGACTAATAGGCTAGTGTATGAAAATAGAACTGGGTCCTTAATCCAAGAATTTCTAATTTTTAAAGATGAACCTTCCTTTGAAATTTTCTTGGACGAAATAGAGCCGCCCGTTGCGAAGTCTCTATTTTTGAAATTCAGGTATGGGAACCTCATGCTGAATTCCAATATAGAACGTTGGTCCAAGAGAAAACTGGATTGTCCAAATGCTACAAGTGGGAAATGTTCTATGTGCTTAGATTCTTGTACGGAGAATGAGGTCCACATGTTGTTTGTATGCAAAGCATATTCGAAAGCACGAAAGAGATGGCTCAAACCTATGTGCACTCTCCTAGGAACAAGATCCTGTATCACGGCATATATGATTATAAAAACTAATACTTCCCAGTTTTTTGTATTCAGTATTAGTAGGTTTCTTTACTCTGTGTATATTGTTCGCAGGAAATTTGGTCAGATACTTTGAGTAGTAATCATGTATAGGCTTATATTCTAGCTGCTAATGAAATGGAGCACCTTGTGTTTAAAAGAGGATGCCGGAAATCAATCTTGTACTGTATTTTAAAGATAACTGTTTTTATAGCACTTGTGTATGTACATTGTTATGACCCTCGGTTTTATGTATGTATATATTTGTGTCTTTTATGGCCAATTGGCCGAAATAAAGAAATAAATAAATAAAAAATAAATAAATGCTAAGAAACACTAAAAGACACGTTATTAAAAAACATTTGCTACAAATCAATTCACACAATTTTGTCTTAAAGTACATTTCTGCAACAACTCTCTCAATCTCAAAAAACTCCATCCTCTAACCGTGCTGTTCGCGGCAGTTGGTTTTCTTCGCTCAGGTGTACGTCTGTAAGTCCAGGGAACGCCCTAGAACAAACCAGAACCGTCGACCTTGCGTCTATACGGCTTGACACTCCAAGTCTTGATAGCGCGACCCTACAGCTGAACCCTGATGGCGGTTCGAAAAAGAAAAATAGAACAAAACAGCTTCTTGGATGAGAGTGCAGTTTTCAAAAAACAAAAAGGAATTATTTCTTTATTAGTCCATTGTTTCTTGGTCGCAAATTATAGCGGCCTTTACCAGGCACCGTCTGATCTCGAAACAACAATTCAGGCTCAGTAGTGTCCAATCTTAAAGACGGAGGCACAGCTGCTTGTAAAACATCATCGTCCTCTCGCTCAGACCTTGTCCATACCAAATGTGCATCGCTAAATGGCACAAATTTCGGCACTCTTTGTGTCTTCGAATCACCAACACCTTCACGGACCCACTGGTCGTACGGCAGAGGTAAAGGCACCCTCTTACAATGTACGCAGTGGATCCAGTTCTTCTTGCCGTGAACTCTTACTGCAGTTCGTGTTGATAAAAGTACTTGGTATGGTCCGGTCCAACGGGGGTGATCATTCTTGGTCCGCTGAAAATTACGCACTAGGACCCAGTCACCAGGATTAATGACGTGTCCTGGATCTTCAGATGCTTGTGGAAGGTTATCATGAACCTGTTGATGTAAGACACGGAATTTAGCCGTCAGGTCATACAAGTAATCAACCAACACAGGATATTCAATATCGCTAAACTTCGTTGGCCTCGGCACTCCCCACACATTTGCCGGGCGACCAAACACAACTTCATACGGACTAAGGCCTATTCGGGAATGTACTGTAGTTCTAGTTGACAAAAGTGCCAACGGCAACGCATCGGGCCATTGGAGACCAGAACTCGCCTGAATCTTGGCTAACTTAAGCTTCGAAGTGCCATTATAGCATTCGACTAAACCTGCTGATTGGGGGTGATTCGCAGCATGAAATCTCTGCCTTATGCCCAAACCCTCACACACTCTCTTCATGATCTGGCCCACAAACTCACTTCCGTTATCACTCCACACCATCCTTGGCAAACCAAACCTAGGGAAAAATTCCTTGAGTAAGACTTTAGCTGTGGATACGGCAGTATTATCTTTTAGGGGATAAGCCTCTACCCCTCTTGAAAAGGCACAGACAACCACAAGGACGTATTTCAAATTATTACATCTCTCCATGTGGATAAAATCCAATTGCAACACCTCAAACGGATACGTCGGAGGCGCAAAATGACCAGCTGGAGTTGGGGTTCCCTTGCCAGGATTATACATCAGACAAACCATACAATTCTTGACCAGATTCTCCGCACATTAAGGAATCCCACCATTCTTCCACACTGGAGCCAACAACTTACAAATCCCTTTCGCACTGATGTGAGCCATTCCATGTGCCATCGTAACCACTGCAAGCACATACGCATCAGGCAAAAACCATCGCTGGTGTTCTGGCAACTCAATCCAACAACCAGTCGAATCCAACATTCCCGTACTCTCTCTCCACACACTCAATTCTTTCTCAGTAGCATCAGCCTGAATCAATTTCACACTCTCTATTGTGTCTTCGCACATTCCTCTATCCGAAACCCATCTCGCTGGATCTGCAAAATACATTCGACTCGTCACATCTTTCGCTGTTTCTCTAGCTACTTCATCCGCAAACGCATTACCACGACCAACGTCATCTGTAACCTTCTTATGGGCACTGCATTTCACAATCGCAACTTGCATTGGCAACGTAAGTGACTCAAGAAGTTAATTCACCAACTGTCCATGCTGAATCTTCGTACCATCGGAAGTAAGGAATCCACGTTCCTTCCACAAACGCACAAAGCTATGGGCAACACCAAACGCATATTGACTATCGGTATACACAGTCACTCTCTTTCCTTTCGACAACACACACGCTCTCGTCAGTGCAATCAACTCTGCTGCTTGAGCTGAATTCTGTGGAACACCTGAAGCTTCAACAATCGTGTACAAAGTCGTAACCGCATACGCTGCAGTCGTATCCCCATTCGGAAGCTTAAAGCATGAACCATCTACCCATCAAGTACCATCAGAATTCAAAAGAGGAGTATCTTTCAGATCAATTCTACCCTTCGTTTCTTCCTCTGTCCTGAGAAAGCAATCATGTTGCTCTTCAACATCCGTCTCTACAGAAATCGGCAACGTAGCTGGATTCAACGTGTTGCATCGCTTTATGTGCACATGACTCGCCACAAGCATCAACTCATAACCTGACAAACCGCGCACTAGTCAAATGCTGAGTCTTCGTTCTATTCAATAAAGTATCCACTGCATGTGGGACCACCACAACCAACGTATTATCCATCACCAAACAAGCAGACTGTCGAATAGAAACAGCCGCTGCCGCTGTGGCTCTCAAACAACTCGTAATTCAGAAAAACTTTTCCGGCATTCGTCAGTCCAAGGAAGAGGATTCGGAGTATCCTTAAGAGAAAGTGCTAACAGAGGTTTCGCAAGCAATGAAAAATTCGGAATCCATTGTCTACAGTACGAGGTAATACCCAAGAAAGCACGCACTTCTCTCTGTGTGGTTGGCACAGTCAGTTGCGCAATCGCTTGAATTCGTTCTGGGGTCAACCTTCTTCCCTCCTTCGACAAGAGATGACCTGAATAGGTCACTTCTTGGCGACAATATTGCAACTTCGAAGGTGACACTTTATGATGAAGGTCAGACAAATGTCGCAACAAAGAAAGAGTAGCTTCTTTACAACTTCCCTCATCATCAGCAGCAACTAACAAGTTGTCCACCTACTGAATAAGAGCAGCACCAGCAAGCAAAACAATCATATCAAGCTGTGTTTTCAAAGCCTGACTATAGATGGAGGGACTTTCACAATAACCTTGAGGAGCGCTCTTAAACCGGAAGCTTCGGCCTCCTAAAGAGAAGCCAAAAATATCTCTATTCTCCTCGGCAATCGGGATACTGAAGAAAGCATTCTTCAGATCTATAACCGAAAACCAGGCAGCTGAAGCAGGGATCATAGTCAACAAAGCAGTAATGTCCGGAACAACAGGAAACTGCGGCACAACAATCTTGTTAACCTCTCGAAGATCGATCACAAACCTATACACAGGAGGCTGAGAAGAATCAGTACGCTTCAGGACAGGCAAAACAGGACTGTTACACACATTACCTCTTGTTTCTTCAATCAAACTTTTCTCAATCAGATCATAGATGATCGCTAAAAGCGCTCTTTCACCATCGCTAGAAATCCTAATATTGGGGTATACGCCACAATCTAGCATTCGCTTTAAGCGTTACAACATAAGGTGGAATCTCCAAAAGACCCACGTCATTAGGACCAGTAGCCCAAAGAGTATCAGGGAGAGAACGCAATTCCAGTGGAAGCCGATCTTTAGACAAATACATCGGAGAGATCACTTTCTTACCCAATGTAAGCTGTACTCCCGAAGGAGAACAATGCAATGTCGCATGCAATCTCTTCAATAAATCCAAACCCAACAAATTCTCACCACAACCTGTTGTCAAAATAAGGGGTGCTTCCAATTCACAAGGCCCGATAGAAAGAGACAAAGGATTAGAAACTGGATTACGAACTGGGGCGCCAGAGAATCCTACCGAAACATTCGTTAAGCCAGACAAAGGTGCGCCAGGGAGTTTAGGGTGCATAATAGAACTCTTCGCTGCACCAGTATCCAAAAGAAAAGGCTCTACCACACCCGATGTAACTACTGCAACATAAGGTCCACTCTGGTCTACTGGAGCTGACACTACTCCCTCTCTTTGTCCACGGCTGTCCTAGCAATCATTACAGTCAGCATTCTCACTCTCAACATAGTAGTCATCAGCATAGTACTGAGTCGACTGACTAGACGCAACATTCTGTTGATCAAAACAATTCATAGAATTCTGTGGGGGAACGGAACGTCCATTCTGGGGGAACACACCACGTCCTCTACCCCTAGGTACTTGCTGAACCCCTCGACCTCTCACACCAGACGCACCGATCGCACATTGTAACAGAACCGGACAACTATTCTTGAAGTGGCCTTCTTCCTTACAATATGCACACTGATTAGGGCCAACCGGAATTCGCTGCTGAAAAGACTCGGGCTTCTGCTGCACTCTCTGAAACTGCTGAGGTTGCTGAAACTCACGCTGATTAAAGCGAGGCGGATACGCCGGTTGCAAAAGAACCTTTGTCTTCAATTCTTTAGTCTTTTTCTTTGCTTTATCTTTCTCATCTTTATCTCTATTCTCGTAATATTGTGCAGTAGCCAATATCTGGGCCGAAGAAGAAACAGCCCATTAACTCTCTGAGTCGTTCAACTTATTACACAACTCGGGGAGCAAATTATGGACAAACTTATCCACAAACAACCTTTGGCCACCTTCCGTACACATATCTTGACCACTGTGATCTATGAATGTCTCTTCAAACCTAGTGAAGAAATCAGACACACTTTCGTCCTTCTTCTGCTTACATGCTGCTAACTTATCCCAATTCACTCGCATAGCAGGCATCAGAGTCTTCATGAAAGTAATAATCCTACCAGGGAGTTCCGCATCTAAAGGCTCAGGTTTAGCTCCACCACCTTGACGACCATCTGCGGCAACAATATTAACCCACGTATCTCCTAACTCTTGCGCATGATCCTCATGACGGATCTTCGCCCACAAAGGTTGAGGAACCATGTTACCCAACAACATGTCTATGTCAGCTAAATTCATGATGCATGCGTCAACTATCTGGGACAACTCCTTATAATACCCTGCAGGATTCTTATGGGGATAAGGTAGAGTCTGCTTAAGAGCCAGAACTTGAGCTCTCTTCCACGGAACATGTACCCAAACACGCTGAAAATGAGCCGGAACACCCAGAATACCCTGATTAGAGACAGCCACAACTTCCTCTTTCCATACCAGAGGAACTTCTCTCATGGGATATTGCTTCACCTTTCTCCTAAGCGAAAGATCAGACTCAAACAGTGGCTGAGGAGGAAACTCGCTTCTAAACGCAAGTATCGTCGCAACTGCTTTCTCAACACCGGGACCCACTATCGTCCCTTTCGCAAACTCGGACTGTACATTAAGTAACTTCAATGGGATCTGACCCAACTCATTATCTTCCCATTCCTCACAGAGGAAAGTACACATAACATCAAAAACGTACCTTTGCTTCGGTGCTTCCCACTGCTGGAAGACATCCATAACTGACTCTAGATCATATGTCAAACATTCGAAACCCATCTACTAGCCAAAAGATCTAACACTGCCCGTTCTTCGGGACCAGGAAGCTGGCTACGTAATTGTTTACGTGCAGAAACAGGGGTCACACTCAATGACCCAAAGAAAGGAGACTAAAGACCAGTAACAGTATCAGTCATTCTTTGTCGAACAGAAGGAGAAGCTGTCATAAGGACAGGAGACAAAGTATTTGAGGTGAAAAGAACGTAGAAGCAGTAGCAGGAGAAGTCGAAGGTACATAAGAAGAAGACAAAGAAGTTTGAGGCAGAACTGATAGCAAAGTTGGCGGCCCCAGAGGAGGCTACGCCATAGGAGGAGAAACCTGCTGAGGAGGAGCTGGCGGCTGAGCAACAACAAGAGGTTGAACAGCTGGAGGTTGCGGAGGTGCTGTAGCACTCTGCACAGAAGGGGGTGGCAATCTCAACAAATGTGACATCAAAGGATCCTTTTCAGGGTCCTTCGTTGCACCATGTAGAAGAGATGGCAAACCTGGATAACATTTATCGATGGCCATATTATGTTGCCTATGCAACTCCTCAATCGCTTGATCTTCTTCATTTTCTTTAAACTGCCTAGCAGCTTGCATTATCGATACACCCTTTTCTCTCTTATCTCTTTTAGCTTGTTTAATTTCTCGTTGTTTGGCTTCCTTACGCCAAAGGCGGAAAGAGTCAAACATTGCCAGCCGGGCTTTCTTCCTGAATAATACAGCTCCCAAATTATTTAAGATCTCAGTATCGTAACTACCAAGTTGGGGCCATCGTAAGACACCATCTTTCCTAGTATAGCGGACCCATACTTCATTAAACGTAATGGGGCCCACGCCATGTTTAGAATAGAGCTCATAAGTCGGAGTTCCAACCGGAGGTATCGGACACGAGTCCTCCAATCGGGAATCCCTGTTACAACTACAACAAAATATCTTCCTAATTTTGCTAAGACCAGGCATCTTCGCTCACTAATCTAGCTTCAAACTTCATGGGATTATCAAAAGCGATAGTCTCGTAAATGTACGAGTCCCTCGGCTTTGGTACTTGCAAGAACCAAATCAAAGAACCGAAGAAACCCAAAACAAAGGACTGGGAGCGACCCACTTATACTTAACTAAGGTATCAGTCACGTCAACAGAAGACCTGTCTATCGTCTCGCCATATGAATCATCACAAATGGGGGGTCCAAGACAGGGCAGTCCTTCCGAGCCGCCAGGAAAGCGGGAAGCCTCGCAGCAAAAACCTTCAGTCCACGTTCGACATGCCGGGGTCGATGGAGTGGGGGCCCTCTTCCGGAATTTCCTCACAAAGCTCCTCACGATCTTCAGGCTTGGACCGGTACCGCTGAAGTCGCCCCACTTTGGGCGCCAACTGAAGAACCGGGTTTTAGAACCCAGCGGCGCCAGGGGCACGCCCAAAGTCTTCGGGTTCACATGTCTTAGAATACAGAGACACTGGATACTTCTTGGTGGCGTCAAAGATCGAATTTATTGGCTGCAACCAGAAACAGTAGTCCACGAAGTACAACACAGTTATATTCGTAGGAGACTGCTCAAATTTGTAAGGCGAGACATCCTCTTTTATGTCAAAAATCACATTCCGGACAAACACCCATTATTTACAATTTGTCCTTACAAAAGGTATCGCATGACGACAAACCCACTTTTCAGTTGTCCGGCCCACCATTAATCATACAGGAAAGCCCAACATTCCTTCTTACACAAGCCGGACAAACCCATAGTAAAAGGACCACAACCCATATCATAAAGAGGCTATAAAGGAAGAAACAGAAACAGATAAGAAGCAGGATAAGGGGTGTGTGTGCATACCAAACTTTACAATGTCCTGTGCTTTGATCCTCTCTCTCAATCAGCTATCGGACAAGGAACTGGCTTAGCAAGGTCAGCTTCAGGCAACGAGGTCAGTTCACTAGGTTCATCCAAAAGTCAGCACAAACTCAAGCTAACATGTACGTGTACTAAAGACTCGTTCGGCCGCAGTCATCGGCCTATGTGAGGGCAACCACAAAATGGCTGCCATGCACAAAATGGAACCCATGGTTCGGAACGAAATCCCTAAATACATAGTGAATCCATCGGTCTAACATGACGAAATCACTCATACTTGCCGTACTCACTAGTTACGGTTCGCTACTATCAAATTCGTAACGAAACCATGACATTTATAAAAACGGGTTCAGAAGTCACGGAACCTCAGAAAGTCGAAAGAAGTCAACTGCCACCGCTCAATATGCAAGCCTGGAGATAATGCCTGCGCAGGCCCATGTACAGGACACTGTCCTGCTGCTGCAACAGACGGTCATCCCAAAGTGACAGCCTGACCAGAGGGCAGGCAAAAGTTCCAGGTACAGCACTCTCCTTGCCATATCCACTGCCACTGTGATGACTCAGGTCTAGTTGCTGCTGGTCTCCTTTACAATACGGGAAGGGAGAGGAGGCAGAAGAAAACCATATAGAAGCCCCAAGATCCACTATAGGTAGAATGCGTCTCCGACCAGTCTTGGGAACTCCAACAAGCAAAAATGCTGACATTACGGGGAGGGAGAGGAGGTAGAGGAAAGGCATATAGAAGCCCCAAGCTCCACTATAGGTAGAATGCTTCTCCGACCAGTCTTGGGAACTCCAACAAGCAAAAATGCTGACTTTACACATTCTTGATGCCATTTGTGATCTGCTAGGCAACAGTGGCTGAGCTCGTCCACCCTGGAGTTCAAGGTTCCCACTAGGATGTGTGTCACCAGGAAAATTCCCTTGTGTTTCAGCCACTTCCAGAGACGTAGTGCTTTCTGACAAAAGGTCCACAACCCCGCCCTGCTTGGTGCAGTACTACACAGCAGTGCTGCCGCCAATGCACTCTAGCACCAGCCTCCCTTTGATGATTGGCAGGAAGGCTTTCAATGTCAAGAGAATGGACCGCAACTCCAGGAGACTGATGTAGATCCGGCCTTGCCAAGAGACCAGATGCCTCTGATTTCCACCTCTCCCAGATGGCCACCCAACTCGCCAGCAATGCCGTCACTTTAGCTCTGGGAGGGAAATAGAGATCTGTTGGTGACCCTATCGGGGTCCAGCAGTCACCAAGGCTGATCTTTTGCAGTCTCTCTAGACATACACAGACCCCACCCCATGCTGTGCCCATTGGCACTTCAGATTCCCCTGTTGAGTTGCATATGCCTTCTGGCACGCATTACGAAGAGGATGCAGGAGGTCAAATAATTGCAGAATTTATTAGAGATCCAGGACAGATACTGAAACATATTTGCTCTGGGGGGAAGTAACAGACCTGCACCATGACCAGACCTGCTCCAACAAAGAGAGGTATCTACAAAGAAGTCAGGTGTGCCTCACATTGATAGTGAACCCCAATGATGTTACACGGCCTTCTCATGGAACTGATATGTTGGAGCAGACCAGCCCAAGGGGTGAACTATGGCTCTGCTGTTTTAAAGCGATTGAGGGCAGAGTCGGTTTTTTCGCCTAACAGGTGAAAGTCAAGGAAGGGAATGTCCATTAGGGAGAATCAAATATCCCCGAAAAAGTCCATAGATCTCATCCAGGTTTATGTCCTGGGTGTAGCACTGGTGCCAATTGCCCAATATAGGCAATCTAACCCACAGAGTATTGTGAACTTTGCCATAATGCAACCATCCTGAATAGCTTGTGTCATGGCGGGGAGTCAAGTTCTCTGGTTCAACAGGTAGTACTACAGTGACAGACGAACAATAGTTACTTACCTGTAATCTGTGATTCTCCAGTATTCGTGTCTTTCATAGATTCACATGCCTGAATCATTTCCCTTAGTTGGAGTGGGAGTCTCACGGTATATAAAAAGCAATAATATCCTTAGAAAACTTGGTAATAACAAACAAGGAAGTAAAGTAGCCCAAGCTGCAAGAGTAAAAGCTTCCACACATGACTATACTAGTCATTTTGTATAGTCCAAACTGCAGCCAATCAGGCGACAGCACCCACCAGAATGTTCTCCCCAGAGGCCCAGGCTCTCAGATTTTCTCGCACAGGAGTGAAGCTAAAAACATACTAGCATAAAGAGCCTCTGAGGGGAGGTGGGCGGGTTGCATGTGAATCTAAGAAAGACACCAATACTGGAGAACCACAGATTACAGGTAACTATTGTTCTTCTCCAGTATTAGAGTGTCTTTCATAGATTCACCTGCCTGAATCCGAGTAGATAGCAGTACCGAAATAATGCTTGGAAGACGCTATTTGTAACATAAGTTTGTACATAGCAGGTATATACTTTCACATAATAAAATGCCAACATTCATATATGCATGAACAAACTTGCAATTACATGAAAATGTACTTAATAATAGGCATGAAATAAGCACCTGGAAAGCAGTACAGTGGAGGAGGGAAACAGAGGCTCACCTTATCTGAAAAGATTGCGTAGAACCACTTGACCCACTGAAGTATCAGTCTCGCTGGCCGCATCCAAGCAATAATGATTGGTGAAAGTATGTCTGCTGGACCAGGTCGCTGCTCTAAAGATTTGCTGAAGAGGAACTCCAGCGAAAAGAGCAGTCGAGGAAGACACAGCTCTTGTAGAGTGAGCTCTTGGAGTTGTCTGTAAAGGTCTTCCTGCTTGTATATGGAAAAAGTCAATAGCTGCAGAAATCCATCTAGCTATGGTTTGTTTAGACACTGCTTGCCCTTTCCGTATCTTTCCATAGGCAACAAACAGTTGATCGGATTTGCGGATGGCAGAGGTCCTTTGTAAATAGAAGTTTAAACATCTTCTGATGTCAAGGGTATGCAATGCCCTCTCCGCAGGGGAATGCGGATTAGGAAAAAACGTTTTTAAGATGACTGGCTCGTTCAGGTGAAAATCCGAAGGCACTTAGGCATAAACCTTGGGTTTGCACATAGCACTACAGAATTGGACATGAATTGTAAGAAAGGCGAATTGACGGTGAAAACTTCGACACCACTGACTCTTCTAGATAAAGTCAATGCGAGCAACAGAGACACCTTCCATGTTAGGAATTTGAAATCCACCCTGTGAATTGGCTCAAATGAGTGGCGCATAAGCTGCGCATCATGCGATGCCATGATGGAGGTGGACGACGTACAGGAGGAAACATTCTGAAAAGTCCCTTAGAGAACTGCTGTATTATTCTTGAAGAATAAAGAGAAGTGAACCCATCTTGACGGTACCTTGAAATGGCTGCTAAAAAGACCTTCAACGATCCCTTCGAGATCTGGGATCTGATTTCCACCTCCTCCCCCGATTTATGTTTCATTACCAATACTTGGTTAACTCCCACAAATCATCCCGTTATTAATCTGGCCATACCCGTAGACTACAAATTCATTCACTTTAACAGAACGGGGAAATCAGGGGGTGGCATAGGGATTGCCTTCAAGAGTCACTGAAAAGTGCAATGGCTTTCCACTTTGAGTGACACTACTATGGAACTGGGAATTTTTAGAGTCGCCGTCATCCCATCTATATCCTGGGATGGGGCACTACTATACCGGCCCTAAAACGAATTTCATCAATTACTTGATGGAACGTATTGCTACGCAGGTGTTTGTCTCTAGTAATTTCATTCCATTGGGGGATTTTAACTTTCATGGTGAAAACGCAACAAACCCGGATGTCGTGAAGCTCACTTCCACCCTGAGCGACATCGGTCTATCACAAACGGTATGTGGTCCCACCCACAGTGCCGGCCACACATTTGATCTCATTTTCACTAACTCCGAGGAGTAAGAGTACTTCCCCCTCTCCCTTTGATCTGGACAGATCATTTTATGATCCAAATCTCCCTCCAGTTCCATTTCAAGACAGCCTTCGCGACCCCCCAGAAGCCACTGAATCACAGCCGGACTAGGTCCTGGAAAAAACTTACATTGGAAACTTTTAACAAGACATTTAACCAAGTATGGGTAGATCCAGGTAAACTCCAGCAGGATCCTTATGGAATGGCTTCCGTGCTGGCCACAGCAAGGAGACAGCTTTACTCTCAATGACGGAACATCTGCGGTCTGTGCTTGATTCTGGTCAGACTGCGGCACTAGTGTTACTTGACCTCAGTGCCGCGTTTGACACGGTTTCACATTCGATTCTGCTGCAACGTCTTGAACAGGCCGGTGTCTCTGGTACAGCACTGGACTGGTTTCGGTCATTTTTAGCCGATCGCTCATTTAGGGTTGCAATCCCGCCCTTCGAGTTTAAATCCTATCCGCTCGAACAGGGAGTGCCTCAGGGGTTGGCACTGAGTCCCACATTGTTTAATCTGTATGTGCAGCCGCTGGCTGCGGTCGCCAAGCATTGGGACCTGAATATGGTCTCTTATGCTGACGATACGCAGCTGGCGGTGACACTGAGTGGGAGGTACGACCTTGAGGCCCCCAGGTTCCGGGAGGTCTCTTAGCAGTAGCGGGCTGGATGGCAGCTAATTGTCTTCAGCTCAATGCTAAGAAGACAGAGGTCCTGATTGTGGGCAAACAGAGCAGCCTATGGGGCGAAGAGTGGTGGCCTCCAGAGTTAGGTGTTACTCCAACCTCGGTTTCGGAGGTTAAAAACATGGGTGTCTGGCTAGACTCTGCCCTTAGTTTTTGCAGCCACACAAAAAAAGTGGCAGCTACTGGTTTCCGAATTTTGCGATGGCTTAGGCCCATCCTGAAATTTTTCGATGACCCTACCAGGCAGCTGATTATGAAAGCTACTATCTTATCACGGCTTGATTACGCCAGCTCGCTCCTGTTGGGGGCCAATCAGGCGGAAGTCGCTCGGCTGCAGCGTGTTCAAAACGCTGCTGCTAGAGCCCTGGTGGGTCTACCGAGGTTTTGTTCCGTGAAAGAAACTATCCGGACACTACACTGGCTGCCCATGGCACAACGGATTGATTTTAAGACCTTATGCTTGGCTTTTAAGATCCTTAAACTGTCCTCCCCTCAGATCCTTGAGAACCTTCTTATTTTCTATGTTCCGTCTCGTTCCTTGAGGTCTTTGGGTCAAAACCTGGCTGTGGTCCCGCGGTTTAAGCTCTGCCGCGCCGGAGGACGCTCCTTCCGAGTTTTGGCTGCTAAGCTATGGAATTCTCTTCCATCCCAAATTCGTGCATTAGACGACCTGTTTGATTTCAGGAGGGCTATCAAAACCCATCTGTTTCCTTCTGCACTTTAGCATTTCGCTCTTCTGCTACCTGACTCGTTGATGTCTCCTGTGTTATGTCTTTTGCCTGTCCAAAGCGCCGGGACGCCCCTTTGCTGGGGCAGCTGTGCGCTATAAAAGTGCTTTTAACATAACATAACATGTTTAGGCAACTTATATAGCACGCAAATACCCTGGGGTGTCTCAGCGCTGTAGGAGAAATTCAGAGGATAATCGCTTGAGAGTGGGACTACTGGGAGAAAAGCCAGGTCTTTAATTGTTTCCTGAATATGATAAGTGTGGGGCTAGTCTTTATAGGGAGTGGAAGGGTGTTCCAGAGTCTGGCTGTGGCGACTAGGAAATGTCGGTCTCCCCAAGAGGCCTTCTTGGTGCGGGGAACCAGGAGTTGATGTGCTAAGGAGGATCGTAGTGGTCTGTTGGGGGTGTATAGACTTAGAGATCATGTTAGGCACTGTGGTCTTGTGTTATTGATTGCCTTGTATGCAATGCATAGTGCCTTGAATTTTGTCCGGCTTCTGATGGGCAACCAGTGAAGTTGGGTGAGATGGAGTGGAACTTGGGGATGCCTGTTAAGATTCTAGCTGCCGAGTTCTGGACCAATTGTAACTTATTGAGGACTTTCTGTTGTGCATTCAACAGGAGTGAGTTGCAGCAGTCTATTTTTGAGAGTATTAATGTGGACATCAGGGTTTTGCCTGCGGAGGATGGGAGGAAGGGGAGTCATTTCTTAATTTTTTTTAGGTTGTAGAAGGAGGAGGAGACGACTGAGTTGGTGTGGTGAATAAACGAATGTTTGTCATCAAACATTATCCCTACGTTTCTGACCTTTGTGACGGGGGCTGGAGGGGGTCCTAGCTCGTTAGGCCACCAGGTGGGGGACCAACCTGGGGTGAGGGATCCGAAGGTCATTACCTCCGTCTTGTTGGAATTTAACTTCAAGCAGTTGCTCAAAATCCAGAGGCTGATGGCTCGCATTCCCTCCTGGAATCTTGCTGCCACTGCTTCGCCGACGTTGTGCACTGCTAACCCCAATTGGGTGTCGTCAGCATATGAGGTTAGCCTCATCCCATGAGTTTTGATGATCCTGCCAAAGTCCGACACATAGGTGTTAAATAAGGTCGGACTTAGCGAGGATCCTTGTGGAACTCCACATGGGAGCGTGAACACTGGGGAGTAGAAGTTACCTATTTTTACTGAATGGGAACGGTCGGCAAGGAAAGAAGCCTTGCAGTGTGGTTGATGCCCAGGGAGGAGACAAGGTCGATAAGAGTGGCGTGGTCTACCGTGTCAAAAGCGGGGGACAGATCCAATAGTATGAGGACTGCCGCGCTGACTTGATCCAGGATCATCCTGATCTCATCGGTTGCCTTGATGAGAGCCGTTTCAGTTCCGTGGCCCTTCCTGAAACCAAATTGAGTGTCGTCCAATAGGTGGATGTGCTCAGTGAACTCTGATAGTTGATTATTCATTATTTTTTCGAACATTTTCGAAGGGAATGGTAGGCAGGCAATGGGTCTGTAATTTTCCGAGGCTGCATGGTCAAGGGTAGGCCCGTATTGAACATTGAGTTGCAGATGTTGGTGAGGGAGGCAGTTATGGAATGAGGGATGAGTTTTAAAATGGATGGTGGGCAAGGGTCAAGAGGAGATCCTGATTTTATAGTGGAGATAAGTTCAGAGATTTGTTGGGGGAAGCTTGGGTGAAGTTGGAAAACGTGGGGGAAGAGGACATGAGGGCGGGGAGTGTATTGGTGGGTTTGGGGGAGGCGTGCGAGGTGAAACTGGAGTAGATGGCAGTAACTTTGTCTGAGAAGAAGTTAGAAAGGGAGTTACAGAGGGTTTGGGCGGTGTCTGTGCTGGAACCTGCGGGAGGATTGGATAGTGTGTTTACTACCTTAAACAGCTGTTTGGAGGAGTGTTGGGCGGCTTGTAGCTGTGATGGTTTTTGGCGGAGCCAAGGTGTTGAAGGCACTGTGTAACCATTGTGAGTAGTTATTGGAGGCTAGGTTTGGATCAGTGGTGGGAGTGTCTTGAGTATTGGAGAGGGTAATCGTGAGTAGGTGAATGTCAATGTTTTTCCATGCTCTGGTGCATTTGGGAATACGGGTGTTGGGTTAGGGGAGGTTGCATTTTTGGATTTGGATAGTGAAAAGAACAGCTGAGTGGTCTGTCCATACAAGGGGTATGGCAGAGGCAAAGGAAATATTGCTGTTGCTGGTGAACAGACCATCAAGGGTGTGTCCCGCCAGATGGGTGGGTTTAGTCACCAGCTGAAGGAGCCCTGCTGCTAGTAGGTCAGTACTGAGGGAGGAAGTGTCTTTATCCGTGAGAGATTCTAAGTGGAAATTGAAATCTCCTAGAATGGTGTAGTCGGGGTCTCCCGCAATGGGCTCTATCAGGCTTTCAAGAGCTGTGAGAAAGTTAGTTCGAGGGCCTGGCGGGCGGTAGATAAGGGTGCCTTTAAAGGATTGGTTTTTAGAAAGAAGGATAGAGAAGCTAATTGCTTCACAAACTGGGGTGTTTACGGGTTCTATTTTGGTAGGATAGATTTCTCGATGAATAATGGCTAGGCCGCCTCCCTTTTTGATAGGTCTATCCGGTCTGAGTACACAGTAGCCCTCTGGCAAAGCAGCACAGAAAGCGGGTCCTGAGGCAGGATCACCCCAGGTTTCAGTAATAATAAAAAGGAGGTATAGATTATGGCTGGTGAGTAGTTCTAGGATCTCATATTTGTGCTTGGGGAAGGAATGTGCTTTTATGAGAGCAGATGAGATGTATGTATGGTGGCGGACTGGGATAAGGGGGGCAGGGGGAGTGAAAGAGTAGGCCGGTTTGAAAGTGCAGGCGGGACACTGTGTGGGAAGATTATTGGTATTAGGGTCGAGGAAAGGGCGGGAACAGTGGAGGTACTTAGTGGTGTTGTAGATGTCCCTAAGCTGAGTAGGGGAATAGGTTAGGAGTTTACGGTTTGGAGCGGAGTTGGGAGGACCAGGGGGTATGGCCCTGGGCCCGTTCCCGGTATGGACTGGCGCAGACGGGCTGCGCGTAGGGGGGGGCATGGTCCTTTATGGTGGTAGAGGTGAACAGCTAGCCTGCTAACCTCTGTTACGACCGGAAGTAAGAGGGGGACACTTCCGACTATGGCGATCTATACCCCCACTCAATCTGAAGTATCAGTGGTGGACAGGGGAACACGCCAGGGCCCAGGAAGCGGTGGTGAGTTTAAAATCGTTAAAAATGGTAGAGCTAAGCTGTGAGGAGCTTTAAAATAGCGTGCAAATGAAAAGCGATTTTACCAGGTGCTAGGAGGCCTATTAATCAGGCGTTTCCGTCGGCGCGAGAAAGGTGCTGTTGTTACCTCTGGTGGGCAGGAACTCGCCCTGAGGATTTGCAGAGGGTTTAGGGGACCGGTAGGGATGCCTTTTCACTGGTGCTTGGTGCCCCGTGCCTGCGTGCTCAGCGCGATTAAGGACTGAATTGTAATCCGACTCTGTGGTGCAGTGTCAGCTCCATTATGGTGGTGGAGGTGAACAGCTAGCCTGCTAACCTCTGTTACAACCGGAAGTGAGAGGGGGACACTTCCGGCTCTGGCGATCTATCCCTCCACTCAATCTGAAATATCAGTGGTGGACCGGGGAACACGCCAAGGCACAAGAAGTGGTGGTGAGTTTAAAATCGTTAAAAATGGTAGAGCTAAGCTGTGAGGAGCTTTAAAATAGCGTGCAAATTAAAAGCGATTTTACCAGGCGCTAGGAGGCCTATTAATCAGGCGTTTCAGTCGGCGCGAGAAAGGTGCTGTTGTTACCTCTGGTGGGCAGGAACTCGCCCGGATGATTTGCAGAGAGGGGTTTGGGGACACACACACATTTACATTTACATATTTTCCCCGGTGCTTGGTGCCCCGTGCCTGCGTGCTCAGCGCGATAAAGGACTGAATTGTCCTTCGGACTTGCTGGCTACGTTTAACTCCATTCTGGAAAAAACATTTGATGCAACTATACCAGTGAAAAATAGCTACTCGGACACCCGGCGGCCGTCTGCCCCTGGTACTCAGGCAATCTCAAAAATGAAAAGTCACTATGTAAAGCGCTAGAACGACACTGGAGGAGGACAAAAAACACTGTGGATAAACAAGCCTATAAAACATCCCTATCACATTACCACCAACTAATTAAATCAGCCAGATGCTCTTACCTCCGCACCCAAATTGAACAAGTGGAAAATTCGGCCAAAACACTCTTTAACATAGTTAAGGATTTCTCCTCTCCCCCAGTATGTAAACAGCCACTGCCACAATCTCAATTACTATGTGATTCGACAGCAAATTTTTTTAAGGACAAAATCGCCACAATCTATGCTAATTTCCCAACTGCGAGCCCACTCATCACAGATCCCACTTTGACCGGGGACAACCGTCTGACATCTACTACTGGTCACCTCAATCAGTTTGATGCCATCTCGATTGAAGATATAAATAACTTACATCTGGCTGCGAAATCAGGTTCCCCAGCGGATCTATGCCCTCCAAGTACTATGGCCCTCCCCTCCCACACATGTGCCCTTTTAATACAAAAACATTTCAACTCCTCCATTCATACGGGCCGTATTCCATCCACCTGGACGGAAGCTTTTGTGCGCCCCATTCTGAAGAACATCCGCAGACCCTCAGGTGCTAGGTAACTACAGACCTATATCTTTGTTGCCACTGTTGGGAAAAACACTAGAATCAGCGATAAACAAACAACTCAGCCAGTACCTGGAACAAAAGAACATCCTTGACCCTTTTTAGTCGGGCTTTCGCCCCGGCTCCAGCACAGAAACAGCCATTCTGGCTGTTACCGACTCGCTACGACTCACCTTTGACGCCGGAGGATCTATGATACTGATCCTCTTAGATCTCTCCGCTGCTTTTGACACTATATCTCATCAATTGCTAGTGGAGAGACTACAAGAGTGTGGCTTCAGGGTTGTGTCTTGCAATAGCTAAGGAACTTCCTTATGGACAGATGCCAAACCACTATTCTTGGCTCCTTTGCATCTCAAAAATTCCTGCTAGAGAAGGGCGTGCCTCAGGGCTCGTGCCTGAGCCCCACGCTCTTCAATGTTTATATGGCCCCCCTAGCTAAAATTGTGCAACCTTTTGGCTTTGAGATAGTCTCATACGTCGACGATACACAACTGGTATTCCCGATCGGCTCAAACCGCATGGATGAGAAATTTCGGTTCTCAGGAGGAATGCTGGCTATCTCGGAGTGGATGAGGGAACGCTGTCTCCAGCTCAACCCGGGGGAAACGGGGCTTATGCTCCTAGGTAGAGCTGCCCACTCCTGGTCAGCCGACTGGTGGCCAGCTGAGTTGGGCGAGGCTCCCACCCCCTCTTCCTCAGTTAAAAGCTTGGGAATCCAATTGGACCACAAACTTTCTATGAAAGATAACATCAAATCCATAGCAGGGTCATGTTATTACAGCCTCCGTCTGCTACGCAAAATACTCCCCTATCTACCATTAGAACATCTCAGAACCGTAGTTCAGGCATTGGTCATGAGCAAACTTGACTATGGGAATGCCTTGTTGGCCGAAGTAGGAGATACAGCGTTAGCCAAACTGCTGGTGATCCAGAATACTGCAGCCAGGATGGTTCTGAATCGCCCCCCAGGATCTCCATCTCTCCCCCTGCTTAAAGAACTACACTGGCTTCCAGTTAAAAAGAGAGTTTTTTTTAAGACCTGCTGTCTCTCCTTTAAAGCCCTTTAAGGGGAAGGCCCCCGTTACCTACAAGATAAGCTGTATAGGCATACATCTGAATGTAATTTAAGATCAAATTCAAAAGCCCTCCTGAGGGTCCCACGTATCCGTTTTAGCCACACAGGAGGCAGAGCTTTCTCATACATTGCCCCCAAACTCTGGAACTCGCTACCTGAAGCTCTGGGAAATCAACATCTTTCCTGAGCTTCAGGAAACAACTGAAAATGTTCCTGTTCTAATGTAAAGTGCCTCCTGAGAAATTACTTTCCCAACCCGTCAGATGTCTTCTCTCAGGTTCAGCGCCGAGATGCACCCGGGTGATTCATGAGCTATACAAGAAACCAATACCATAACATAACATAACATTGCCTGAGATAAGCCTGATCTTGCAAGGTGTAAGAAAAAAGGCAATATCTGATCCGGCGTTGCCTGAAATGGGTGAATCCCTGCCGATTGACACCAAATGCAGAATCTTTTCCATTTAAGTCTGTAGGTCTTTATCGTAGCAGGTGCTCGTGCGTTAGCCAGTACCTTCTTACAATCTGCAGATATATTTAGATGAGCGAATTCAAGGTGTTCAGGCACAAAGCTGCTAATTTTAGAGAGGCCGGATCCGGATGGCAAATTTGACCATTCTGAATGGAGAAGAGATTCGGTATTGGTCGAAACTGTATTGGATCGCACTCTGAGAGGAGAAGAAGTTCGGTGAACCAATATTGTTGAGGCCGCCTGGGGGTGAAGAGAATAAGGCGACATGTCTTTCTTCATCTTCCGTAGAACTCTGGGAACCAACAGTAATGTAGGAAAAGCTTAAGCATATATTTGAGACCAGTTGATCAAAAAAGTATTCCCCTGAGAGTCCCTGTGGAGATGCCAGCTTGCAAAGAACAGGTCCAGATCGGGATGACCCCACTGCTGGAAGATCCGATCCGCCGTTAGTTGATGTAGGTCCCATTCGTGGGTGGACACCATTGACCTGCTGAGGGTGTCCGCCAGAACATTTGCAACTCCCGGCACATGAACAGCCAAGAGATTGATCCTGTGTCATATCGCCCACACCAATATTTCTTGGGCTTCCTGAGATAGACGAACCGACCTCGAACCTCCCCGTTCATTCAAGTAATGCATACTTGTAGTATTGTCTGTGCGAACCAATAACGTGGCCCCTTGAATGATTGCACAAAAGGACTTGAGGGCTAAGACGATGTCTCTTAGCTCTAGCAGATTGATGTGCCAGACCTTTTGTTGAGGGCTCCATTTCCCGCTTACCATCAGCCCTTGAAGATGTATTCCCCATACCTCGAGGGATGAGTCCGTTGTGATTGTGTAACTTGACGTGTCTTGAAGGAACGCACAACCCTTCTGTAAATTTCTTTCTTAGACCCACCAGAGAAAAGCCTCTCGCATCCGAGGAGTTATCAGGATGAGCTCCTCGAATGAGCCGGAGAATTGCAGCCATTGCAGGTTGAGTTCTTCCTGAAGAGGCCTAATTCTGAGGTGGCAATTTGGTATTAAGGGGATGCAAGAAGAAACTATTCACAGAAAAGACTTGAACTGTCGGACTGAAACTGATCTTCTTGATAGTAATATCGGACCCATGTTCTGTATCCTTTCTTGTCTCTCGTCCGATATGAAAGCTCGGACCAGTTGTGTGTCCAAGGTTGCTCCTATGAACGTTTGTCTTTGGGAAGGAACAAGGCGTGACTTGCTGAGATTGATAGAGAGGCCCAACGTCTGGAAGAGAGACAGACAACGTTGGGCATGGATATCTGTGTCTGCGAAAGAATTCGCCTAGATAAGGCAATCGTCCAAGTAGGGAAATATTTGAATTCCCTTTAGCCGGAGGTCTGCTGCTACTGGAGCTAGGACCTTCGTAAACACTCTGGGTGCCGATTGTAGCCCAAAGGGGAGGACTTTGAACTGAAAATCCCTGCCTGCCACTCTGAAACGCAGGAACTTCCTGTGACGGGGTAAAATGGGAATGTGGAAATACGCATCTTGAAGGTCCAAGGTGGCCATATAATCCCCTGCAGATAGAAGATGCAGTATTTCTTGAAGCGATAGCATCCGAAATTATAGCTTCCTCAAATACTTGGTGAGGAAACGAAGGTCTAGAATTGGACGCCATTCTCCGGATTTCTTTCTTACTAGAAAGAACCTTGAATACAATTCTGTTCCTCTCTGCCCTTGAGGAACTTTTATAATCGCTCCTTTTTTTAACATCAGATTGATTTGGGAAAACAACTCCTTGAGATGAGCGTGAGGCGGGCCATTTGGAGGAAATGTTTCGAATTCGAGAGCATGGCCCTTGGCCACGATGTCTAGGACCCACATGTCCAACGTTATTGAGGACCATTTTGAGTAAAATTTTGAGATTCTTCCTCCAATTTTTACATCGGACTGCAGCAGTAGCGGTGGCAGGTGATGACAATCATTGCCTTTTATTGGAATCTTTTCCGCGGTAGGCAGGCTTTCTCTTGTTCTGGGAATAGTTTGTATTGCGCTGGCCATAAGATTGGTAACATTGGGATTGGTAGCGCTGATTCCCTTGATAAGATCTGTAGGAAAATTGATGGTTATAACTTCCTCTATAGTGGATGATCCACGTCGTCTCGCACCGAGAAAGGGTGGCTTTCGAAACTGCAAGGTGCCAAGGGACCTGGCTGTTTCAGTGTCCTTCTTCATAGTTTGCACGGCTTCTTCTACTTGTGGGCCAAACAAAAACTCCCCATCGAAGGGCATGTCTAGGACTTTAGCTTGCACTTCCTGGCGAAACGAGGTCACCTTTAGCCAGCCCTCGCCGGCGTAGGACAGCAGCCCCCGCTAGCTGTCTGAACCCAGTAGAAGCCACATCCACTGCAGAGTCTATAATCTCGGCCGAGATCCTCTCTCCCTCCTGCAGTATTTTCAGAGCTCGCAATTTTGAAGGTTCTGGAAGCATATCGACGTACGGTGAAATGTCTGACCCCATCTGCTGGTCGTACCGACCCAGAATGGCTAAAGCATTGGCTGCACGGACTGTTGTCGCTGCCATCGTAAATACTCGTTTTCCAATAGAATCTAGACGCCTGCCGTCTCTATCAGGCGGGGCTGTAATCGGGGATGAAGGATTTCTGGACCGTTTTTGTGCAGCCTGTACGATCACAGAATCTGTCTTTAGGTGTCCTATAAGTAAGCCTGGGCGTAGTTCGCGTAGCCGCACTCCGCGGAGCTATGCGAAGATGTACTTGCACTCCGCGAACTACGCCTAGCTCAGCGAGCATGCGTAGTAGCTTGCTTGACCCGTTCGCGAGCCATTTTTCGTCTTCGGGAGCGCAGTGGAACTCTGGAACCTGCTCGACAGTTGACACCACATCTCCAGACGTCGCCTTCCTCACGGAAACATGGATGAACGCCTCCTCAGCGCCCGACATCGCCGTCGCCATCCCGGACGGATACAAGATCACCCGCAGAGACCGCCTCAACGAGACAGGAGGAGGCATCGCCATCGTCCACAAGAACACCATCCGCATCACGACCAACTCAGACGACACCCTCACAGCTGCTTATCATCTTCACTTCCAGATACACACCGACCCCAAGACCATACTCAGAGGCACCCTCATCTACAGACCCCCAGGACCTCGCACACAATTCAGCAAAGACATTGCAGACTTCATCAGCCCGCACGCCCTCGCCTCCGCTGACTACATCCTCCTAGGGGACCTCAACTTCCACCTGGAGAACAACAACGACAACACCACCACCACCCTGCTGGACAACCTCGCCAACCTCGAACTCATGCAACTGGTGAACACCTCCACCCACTACGCCGGACACACGCTTGACCCAGTCTTCTCCTCCAGCAAGTACATCTCCTTCAGCCACTCCACCGGACTCCACTGGACAGACCACAGCTGCGTCCACTTCAGCTTCAGAAAGACCACGACTCACCACCACCCGCAACAGGTTCCCCGCAGGAACTGGAACAAGATCACCACCGACCAGCTCACCACTTCACTGGGCCAGAACCCTCCCGCCAGCTCAACGGACCCCAACCAAGCAGCCAACAACCTCACACAGTGGATCACCAATTGCGCTCGCCCAACCAGCCTCGACCACTCGCAGTCCGGCTTCCGCGCCAACCACAGCACCATCGCAGCCAATGACGACATCCGAGCCTTGCTCGACAACTGGGAAACAGCGGCCCTCATCCTCCTGGACCTCTCCGCAGCATTCGATACGGTCTGCCACCGCACCCTAGTGCAGCGCCTCAGCAACATCGGAATCCAAGAGAAGGCACTGGAGTGGATCATCTCGTTCTTCACCGGAAGAACCCAGAGAGTCCGCCTCCCCCCGTACAGATCCAAGGCCACCGAAGTCATATGCGGCGTACCACAAGGATCATCACTCAGCCCCACCCTCTTCAACCCTCTTCAACGTCTACATGAGCCCCCTCGCAGCCATCGTACGCCAACACAACCTCAACATCATCTCCTACGCCGACGACACCCAGCTGATCCTCTCCCTCACCAACGACCCAGGAACCGCCAGAACCAACCTACACGAAGGGATGAAAGACGTAGTCGAGTGGATGAGGAACAGCCGCCTGAAACTGAACTCAGACAAGACGGAAGTCCTCATCCTTGGATCATCACCCTCCACCTGGGACGACTCCTGGTGGCCCCCTGCCCTGGGCAGCGCACCCAAACCAACGACCCACGCACGCAACCTGGGCTTCATCCTGGACTCCTCCCTCTCGATGACCAGACAAGTCAACGCCGTCTCATCATCATGCTTCAACATCCTACGCATGCTCCGAAAGATCTCCCGATGGCTCGCCACCGAAACCAGGAAGACGGTCACACAGGCACTCGACACCAGCCGACTGAACTACGGAAACACCCTCTATACCGGAACCACTGCCAAACTCCAGAAAAGACTCTTAACACATCCAGAACGCCTCCGCACGACTCATCTTGGACATCCCCTGACACAGCCACATCTCCGGACACCTGAGAGACCTTCACTGGCTCCCCGTCAGCAAGAGAATCACGTTCCAACTCCTCACCCACGCACACAAGGCCCTCCACGACCTGGGCCCCAGGTACCTCAACAACCACCTGACCTTCTACACTCCCACCCGCCAGCTACGATCGACCAGCCACGCCCTCGCCGCCGTGCCAAGCATCCGAAGATCCACCATGGGAGGAAGAACCTTCTCCTACCTGGCAGCCAAGACTTGGAACTCCCTCCCCATCCAACTCCGCCTGACCCAAGACCACCTCTGCTTCAGGAAGCAACTCAAGACATGGCTGTTCGAGCAGTAGTGGACCCCCCTCCCCCAAGCGCCTTGAGACCCTCTGGGTGAGTAGCGCGCTATACAAATATCCTGATTGATTGATTGATTGATTGCCTGCATGCTCGGGATGTGTAGCGTGCGAAGTTACCCATGAGGTTTGTCCCGCCCGCTCGCGTCCCCTTATTTCCGGTCACTACTAACGTGTTCGCGAGTTATTCTGTGCCAGATTGCAGTTTCTGCGTGTTCGGCAACTCGATCTTACCGACAAGCATCCTCGCGCACGCGAAAATGCTATTGAGCGCGCGAGAACTACGCTTCGCAGCAGTTTGCGGAGTATTCGACAACTTCGCGTTCTCCACGGAGCGCGGAGTTTCTGAAACTCCGCAAACTCCGCGAACGGAGCGTAGTTCTTCGCCCAGGGTTACCTATAAGGCAAGCTGGAGATTTGTCAGGCGCCTTATACTTTTTATCTATATGTGGCAATACTGGAGGGATAGATGCAGGAGTAGACATCACCTTGAGTCCCTCCTTACATATGAATTCAATAATTGGAATTGACTTAATCCGTTTCCTTGGCTGGTCCTTGAAGTCAGAGAAAACATTCCTCCTTCGTAGTTTCCATAGGAATAAGGAAACGCTGTGTTGCTCTCTCCATAAGAAGGTGAAAACCCCCAATGTCCACTGGAGGTGAATCGACAGGAATCGGAGGTGAAGGAGAAGGCATCTGGATTTGATATTCGTCCCACTCCAACATCAAGGATCTGTCATCAACTTCACCTTCCTCTCTCTCTTCATCCTTTGATGATTGTTGTTGTTCTTCAGGACGATGGGACGCCACTGGCGAAAGAGGCCTTGGAGACCTGAATTCAGGTGTGGACGCTTGCACCACAGGTGTAGGAAGCACAGAGTCCGCTGACTCAGATGGTGGAAACGCTGGTAATAATCGTTTAGCATGTGTTGGAGATTAGTTAACAATGCCACGGGCATCTGTTGTCGGAACACTCGTAATGGGTAATGTCACATGGTCTGGCGAAGGTTGACCATCCTGATCCTCTTCTTTGTATTTGATGAGCAGTTCTGAAGGACTTGTTGCTGCTCCAAACCAGCCATCCAATTCAGAATCTTCCTCACTCCCCTCTAAGTGCAGCAATTTGTCAGGAACCTGTAAGGGTACCCTATGAGGCGACAGGTGCAATGGAGATAAAGGTTCTGGCGCAGAACCACGCCTGTGTAGTAAGGAAGGCTTCGCCGTAGCCGGCGTTAAAGCCATAGATGGTGACCAAACTTGAATCGTTGTACATGTAGACAGTTGTGGTGTCGACGGAGGAACCATCAACGGGCTCATCGACGGAGGGATAGGTCCGGAAGATGATAACGCCGACGAAGGCGTTGTCGACGATAAAGTTGTCTTCGATGACGAGGAAAGTTTCTTCGACGATGAAGTCTTCGTCAGCGATGAAGTCTTCGTCGACTATCTGGCCGTCGACGATGTAGGTTTTGTCGACGAGGGGGGTCGACGACGAGGAGGTCGTCGACGACGACGATGAAGCGACCGTCGATGGGGGCGTCGACGATGAAGCGACAGTCGACGGGGGCGTCGACGATGAAGCTGTAGGCGACAGAATTTTCTTAGGCTTGGACGTCGACGGGGCGCCGACGATGGCAGATCTAGATTCCCTCGTCGACGAGATAGGCTTCACTGAGACATAGACCAATGTTGACGGAGGAGACGCCGACGACATGATCATCTCAGGTTTAGGTGAAGAAAAGGTTACCGTAGAAGTAGATGTTGCGTGGACAGAAACTTTCGTCGACGAAGGGGTCGTCGACGGCGTCGTTGACGACAGGGTCTTCTTCTGAGGAAGGATCTTCTCAGAAGTTGGTTTTTGAGACAAAATCTTGATCGATCTTCTCGGGGGCATGGATGGCAAATGTTTGCTCTTAACAGGAGGAGTAGACTTAGAAGTGGAAGGCCTCTCTGACCCCTTAGAAGGTTGCTGTTTCCTCACAACCTTGGCTACAGGAGAAGATAACACCTCCTCAGCAGCTCTTCCTAGAAGCCACAGTAGGCCCAGAGGCAATACTGCCTACCTCAGACACTGGATTATCTTGGTCGTTCAGCTTCTGTAGCCACAGAAGTAAGCGGCTCTCTCTGTCCCTGAGGGTCTTTTGAGGGAAGGTCCTACATGTCTTGCAGTCCTTCACCTGATGGTCCGGATACAGGCAGTAAATGCACTTCTTGTGGGGGTCTTCTGAGAAAAGCTGGAGCTTACCACAAGACTCACAAGGCCTGAATTAAGATTTCTTTGAGATAGACATCCTAAATTCAAGAAATCTTGGAGAAATTGAGAAGAAACTGAGCAGAGCTCAGGGAGACTGCCTTCACACGACGTGCGGTAAAAAATCTGAGAGCCTGTGCCTCTGGGGAGAACATTCTGGTGGGTGCTGTCGCCTGATAGGCTGCAGTTTGGACTATTCAAAATGACTAGGATAGTCGAGTGTGGAAGTTTTTACTCTTGTAGCTTGGGCTACTTTACTTCCTTGTTTGTTATTACCAAGTTTTCTAAGGATATTATTGCATAGATTTGCTTTTTATATACCGTGAGACTCCCACTCCGATGACGGGGAATGATTCAGGCATGTGAATCTAAGAAAGACGCCCTAACACTGGAGAATCCCAAATGCCATGAGTGTGTTGGCCCAATAAGCAGCGGGCATTTGTGGAACTTAGTGCCAGGCTGATGAAGGAGTACATACATTTTCCAAAAGGTTTCAAGGCATTTTGACCATCCGGCGCTCCGTCCTCCCAAAAAGACAGCATTGGCATTGATGTTCCGGGGTCTGGTATAGGTTATAGTGCCAAGCCCAATGTCAGCACTGAAGCCGGTGCAGGCCCAAAACAAATTTAGAGGTTCTGGCTGGTGCTGAGGGAGGACTTGGCGGTAGAGTACTTGTCAGAGGTCCTCGCTGTTTCGAGGCCCAGAGGGAGCTGGCAGCTTTCCTAAGAGACAACAGAGGAATTTGAGGCAGATTGGAGGAGGCCTAGATACTAGGGTTGTCCCAGGAAAAGAGTCCGAATCGGCTTCAAAAGAGATCGAGTTAAGGAGTGAGAGAGAGAGGAAAGTTTATGCCCTCATGCCTTCTTAGGAGTTTGAGTGGTGGGAAGTGTGAGTCCCGAATGGATGTCTTGAGCTTCTTTTTTGATCTACCTGATGACTTCGACTGCAGCGAAGATCTGCCATGAGAACAACTTAAGGAGCTGGAATGGGCCTTCCCATCAAATTAGACTGGTCACGGCATAGAGTTTCCCAGTATTTGGCGACATACAGCTTCACACCTCATGGTCTTGGATGGGCTGCTTAATAATCAAGGCACTGACTACAGGCCTTGGAGTCATGGTCCAATCCGGAGTACCAAAGACAAATCTACTGGGGATCTGTCATGGACATTTGCAGTCAGATTTCGAGAAGATGGTCTTGTGACGAGAAGAGGAGTAGCTACGGGTCTGAGTCTGTTGCAGTGGCACTTAAATTTTGCTCCCCACTCACGTCGTTCTGCTCTGAAGTGATGTGTGGAGCTGCATGACACCACTCACAGGGATACAACTTAAAAATTTGCAGATCCAGTCTGATGCCTGGTGAATATTCAAAAGTTGATGAATCTGAGGTTAGAAGTATCTATCAGAATAATCACTTTTTGCCAATTTTATATTTTCCAATGTTCTTGCTAGTGTGAGAAAGTGAATCTTGTCATGGGAATCGTAAGTTCCCCCTATCTCCCCAAGAGTCTTTCAGCTCTGCGTACTTTTAGTTTACTTTTGGACAAATGGTCGCCAAAACAAGGCTTATTTTTTTTAGTTTATAAATGTTCTTTTTGTTTTCTCACATATTATCACATCTAAAGTTTGACTAATGGTCGTATATAAAGAGCTCAAGGTTTCATTTACAGAATAAGTGTCAAATTGTTTAGCCTATAATTTGTGGGAAAACGGAGTTCAAGGCCAGGCTTTTGGAGAAGGTGGGCTTTACTTATAACCAGAACTGGAATGGAGCACTAGTCATAATGATTTACAAAATTATCAGTCCACACGACAGGCAATGGTTTCTAGACTTCAAATAAATCACAGGAAACTAAAAATAGGGTCAAGCAAGTGAAGTGTGTTGACTTATGTGTAGGGTGATTTGATAAAAGTTTAGTGTCAGGGGTTTCCATGTTTTCTCTTGTCTACTGCGCTAGACCAGAGTGAACAATGCAGTCTATTCCAGAGGATGAAGCGCAATCCATTCTGTTTTCTGAGCTGATTCCACGTTGACCTTGATTGAGGCCATGCTCTGCACCCACTGGACAACAACCTTTTGGCCACTCATTCGACTTTGACATCTTTCCCTTACCTCAAGGAATGGCCAAGATCACTTACAGGCTTGTCAACACTGACTGATAATGATTGCTATGATAAAGAGGATGAGTTAGCTCAACCGTACGCTGGAGACAACTGGCATGATGAGCTACAAGATGGCAGTTGACTGGATACCTCTCCGGACACAGGGCTAGTGTCCACCTGAGCCAGCTAATGAAGCATGTGCCTCCTTCGTAGAGTGATGCAAAGGGCAGCTGATGTTCTTGACCTCCAATTGCCTATTGTGAAGTTGAAAACTAATGTTCTCACCGGAGTCTACCAACCTAACTCCCTTTTGAATTTTAAAGAGGTCATTACCGACACCTTTCTTGTAACATGGGCAAAGGCATGTTTTGGACCATAAAAAGGTAGAATAAGAGGCCCTACTACCCGGCCCCAGTGATCTAGATATCCTAAAGCAGTACCTGACACCTGAAGGCATCGTAATGCACGCATCCATGAGAAGGCGGAGTCTAAATGCCTTACCTTTCCTGCTCAAAAGGGGCATCGCAGGCCTTGAAAAATCTAATCCCCAGCTATTATTAGCACTTACTAGTCCCATCTGGCAAGTAACCTTAAGCTGGAAGGGAACAGGTGTTCTGTTCATTTAGAAAGTGAATGAACAATAATGATGCTATTAAATCTTGTTTTTATCTTGACACATTTGCTGTCTGTTCAAGGAAAGAGTTCAAATGTCAGTTTGTCCTTTAACTAATTGCTGCTAAAAAAAATTGGGATATTTTTCTCTCTCTTACCGGAGTTAGAGGTTTTTGTCAAGTTAGCTGTCTGAAGATGTCAGTTATTTTTCTCTAACGCATAACATTTAAATAAATAGGATGTAAATTTATATTACAGATATTTCAAACTACATCAGGAATTACAAAAGCAAATTGTTTTGTAATTAAGAAGTGTGATGCAAACAAAGAATTAAACAGAAGAAAAACACACCAAAACACTATACTTGGTGATGTGCAAATGACACATATTTGCAGAAACTCTATTTCCAAACATTATTGTTTGTACACTATGTAGTTTTATCAGTAAAGCTGCATGTCAGTGAGAAAGTTTGTGGCCATTTTAATATTATAATATAAAGTGTGCTACCAATTCATGCTTTAGTTATGTATTTATTAAAAGGGAAAGAAACATGATTTGAGAACCATTCCCGCCCTGATGGAAATGCTGTTAATGAACTAAGAGGCAAGTCAGGGGTATAGTGTATCGTATATGTAACTAGATTTTTATATTATATGGAAAAAAAGTTTAGTCTATTAAATCAAACAAAAGAGTTTTTTGTACAGCAGATATGGTGAACTCACACATTTGATGGTATTCTCATATGTGATAATAATGAAAATGGCGGCTCAATGAATTAAATTATTTGCCCATGATCACATCAGGTAAAACCAGTTTATGGGTCAAGAACATTACAAACAGGTTGAGTAGATTGTTTAAGTCACTAGACTTGCATGTCTAGTAACATTTTTACGATTTTTTTTAGGCCGTGGCGTAGTCTATGTAATGAAGAGTGTGGCCTAACAGAGGGAATACCCTGCACAAGTTCATGAACAGTTTTTCCCCCACAAAACCATAACTAAAAACCGTAAGCAAAAATACATTTACGTTTATACAGAAACATGTTTCTGAACCATTAGAAATAGAAAATCTGAAAAGGAAATTTCTTTAAAAAATATTGGAAATTTTAACCAGCTGCCTCATTTTTAGGACTCGACCGGCGTTGCAGCCAGAAAGCGCTGTCGCCAGCGAGACCTATTGTGATTGTCTTGCCTCCCAAGTGGTACAGGCCGGGGCACGCGCGGCGATTGGGGTCTGTGGACGCGCACGAACAGCCGCGCGCACATCTCCTGTCCTGCTTCCCACATGCAGTTTCACTTTCGCCCGATCGGCTACTGGCAGCGTTACTTGTTACTGTTGAAGCATTCCTGAGCATAACACAAGAAGCTGTGGGGACACACTGCACAAATGGTCAACAGTTTGGCACACAACACTAGGGTACTGCACCGAAAACACGGGGTGTCAAAATAAAGGAGAGCACCGCGCCACCTCAATGCAAACTAGCAGATCCCCGCACACTCCTTACCGACTCCTCCGGAGACCCTCAGCCTAGTCCTAGCAACCGCCCAGGCCTCCGACGTCACAATCAGCGGCATCTTGCGTTAAAAAGCACAGACCTCCATCCGTTCACTCCTGCCTTTAAACAAAAATCCACTGGCTGAGAGGGAGGAGCCAAGATGGCGATCGGAGCGGACCTGTAGGCTCCCGGCTCCCTCAGCCTGCTGCCGCCGCACCGTGATCCTGGCATAAATCCTGCTGCAATTTACTGCTCGATGAAGTGCGGCGCGGCGCTGATTCCAGCGATGCGTTCCTGGTCTCTCGACCTGCCCGGCGGCCGGAGATAGCCGCGGTACTGCATGTTGCCCGGGCGCCCGCCTGCACAATAGCCCATTGCCGTTTCCCGGAGACCTGATGGCGGCCGCGAGCCCCGATCGGCGCTGATGACCGGAGCGCCGGTGGGGTCCTCATGATGCACTGTCTGTGCTGCGACGCTTGCGGAGATTGCTGAAGGAGGCCAGGAGCGAGCGCTCGTTGCGCTGAGACACCACATCACCACGGATCCTTTGTCTGGGGCAGGCACGATCGGAGAGTGTTGCACGGCCATGTTTGGTAGCCCATGCTTGCCTGGCCCCACGCCTCGCTACCCCCCCATGGTACGGGGCGCCTCTCCTCGATGTGTGCCTCACTGGTGCTGTACTTTGTAGTGCTCTAGCCCCGCAATGGACGCTCGCCTGTGCCACGATTATCCCGGGAATTTCCCCGGACTTTCGACATGATGGCTTTGTTTGCGGCTCTGTAGCGTGGGGGAGAACACCCGTCCCTGTCACTGACCTGTGTGGCCCCGCCTGTGACGGGGTCCGCTTCCAGAATGCCTCCCTTGGGAAATGAGAGCCGGGGGCTTCAGCCTGCATTTTCTCTCAAAATCCTCCTGCTTGCCCTGCATGACCTCCGCGCTGAAGTGCGCCAAGGCTGCCAAGTGCTGCGAGAGAAGCTGGACGACATGGCGTCGTCGCTGCGACGGGACAGCACTGTGCTGACCTCGCCAAACCTACCCTCATCTCCGCTTGCGCTTCATGGTGATACAGCGCTTCCTCCTGCCAACCGGACAGAGGTGTCCGCTCCTGCATTTACTGATGCCCGAGATTGTCCGCCTGCTGCCTCTACCTGGGATACCTTGTTTCTCCTTCCACCGGAGAGTGCAACATTGTTGAAATATTCATCGCAAGTGCCTTGGGACGTGTCTAAGACGTTATCGACCTCATCACCTGCCCCTGGGTTGTGCCCTCTGGCTTTGTATTCGAAGAACTCGAACGCTCTGCAGGCTCCTGGGGAACTCACTACTACAGTTGATGGAGTTACTGTTGGCCCCCGACGGCCATTTTGTGTTCCTGCGACACTCTCATTCTCTCTGCGGCCATATTGTCTCACCGCTTCGCTGTGGCTCTGCCTGGTGGGATTCCGACGTTCGGGGCAGGGTTGATGACTCTTCCATTATTGACACGGACTGTCTGCCTGGTTGTGACCCCGGACTGAAACACTTGTTGATGTATTGATTTTATATTCAGTGTGATTTCCACCTATTTCATACTGTACTTCTTGTTGTGCGCGCTGGCCTCTCCCTTCACTACAAGTCGCAAGTATTGTGTACTATCCTTCTTTTTGGTTCCTCTCAATGGGGCGACTGTTGTTTTGTGGGCGGGTGGCTAAGGGACAGAAGTTGCGATTGAAGGCTGCGGACCCTGTATTGACTAGCCGGGGGGGATCCGGACCGGAACGCTAATTTGACGTAGGGTCTGTAGATGGCTGGGAGTCCGGGAGTTCTGGTATTGTAAGGGCTCCTCCCCGCTTTCTTCTTCCTGGGAGTGGTAGAACGGCTCGTTCCTTTCTTTCTCCCTATATTCAAGAGTTTAAATATTTCGTTTCCTGTTCCTTTCTTTTCTCCTTTGCTGCATTTTTCTTGCTTTATCTCACCTTTTTCTTCCACCTCTTTCTTCTCTCGCTGTATTTCGGGTTTATGGGGCGACAGACACTCTGCTAGGGGGGGGGTAGGCCATAGCCTCTGCATGTGTGTAGGGTGGGGGGTTACATTTTATTTGTTGTTAGTTTCTATGGGACCTGTTTTTTTCTTTTTTTATGTTTTCTCTTTCTTGGCCCGTGTTCAGGCATATTGGGTTAAGGGTGGCGGAGTAGATATGAGTAGGTAGTTGGGATTGCTACCCTGTAACGTGAATATTGTGTGGCCATCCTGCCCGGTGGGGACTGCTTGTTGAGATGTTGATTGTGCGAGGCGTAGCTCCTGTTCTGTCCCACCTGCATGGTCCTTGCTTTACTTTATCGTTTTGATTACGGAACAATACGGCCTGAATTTAATAGTTGTGCAAAAAAACTTGAAAACTTAACCTTAATTACTCCTGTGCCATGGTCTTACGGCAATTTCCAGTCTGATTCCTGATTAATAGCCGATATGCTGCAGTATTACTATGTCGCCGTATTGCTTGCTTTGGTGCTACATGAGAGTCCGTGGCCGGCCGGAAGGTTGTGGGCCCGTATTTGTACTGTACTTTGTGCACAATAAAGGTTTTCAAAAATTAAAAAAAAAAAAAAAAAAATCCACTGGCTAGAGAATAAGCCAGAGTGAGGCTTGCAACGTGCTGACGTCGTACAGCCCATGCATGTGATTATGTTGGTCCACAAAGAGGCTTGTAACACGCGGTGTCATTCTCTCCAGAGGAGATCTCTACTCGCTCTAGTCACTCAGACCATGTAACGAGAAGCTTGGAACGCACAATCTCGTCTTTCCTCGTGACTGCTATGGAATTATTATGATTCAGAGTTTGGGGATGCAAAGGCAAAATGTCTAAGAATCCAAAAGAAACAGGCAAAGTTCTTCTAGACCTAGACTATTTTTTTTCCATGCAAGATATGTATTTGTTTATTTAGGTGTTGTGTACAGTAAAAAAGAATCAAAATAAATTGCAAGGTAGGCGCAAGTGTCGGATTGGGATTAATAATCGACCCGCGCACGCTAAAAGAAGTGGCTCACATATGTATATTGCCTTTCCGCAAACCACTGCCTCTGCGAAATGTTATTAGCAAGCGTTTGCAATGTAATAGGTCTCGCATTTACGCGAGTTTGAGCTACTGACATTGCAAATAACAATGCGTTTTTTGTTTGTTATTCACAATGCCAATAGCTTTAACTTGCATTAATGCGAGACCTATTCCATTGCAAATGCTTGTGTTAAATGAATTTACCAAGTGCATTTAGGTTCCCAGTGGTAGTGACACAAAAAGCTGCATGGCTTCCGATGGTGGTGATTGGAAGACATAATCACCACGATTCCAGTGGTTGCCCATTGCATGTCAATGTAACGCTGGTTTTCATGCCTCTGTAACTAACGAGGCTGCATTGTGCAGGAAAATCAAACATACAAAAAGTAATGGGAGAGGCTCGGCTCCCCGTGTTCAACAGTGTGATCTGAGGGGCCGCGGAGGGGAGTTCTGACGGCTGCTGCTGCGGTTTTGTACAGACACCACAGGCTCCCGTAGGGGCAAGATGTCACCTCTGTCCTCGCCCCCACGCACTGCCTCTCTCCAGAACGCACCCACCTCCTGCCTTTTTCCCTTCTCTTCAAAAGTGGCCTGAGATTTCCGAAGCTGGGCTGACAGACACCTTCATGCTGAGGCACCAGGGAGTGCCTGATCAGCTTCACGTGAGATCAGTAAATAGCGGGGGTCACTTCACACCTTGGAAAGAGGCTGCTTCAGCCCCTTCCTCGATCTACCTGCCTTACATCCAACTGCTCTCTGCACCGATAGGACTGGAGCAGAGCTGCGGCGAGTGCCCTAGAGATCACTGAGCCGCATGGGCACTCAGATCTCAATGCTGGGCTAGTCTTCTCAGCAGATCCCGGCACTTCCCTCCTGGTCAGGCTTGACACCAACTCAAAACCAGAGAGATTGAGAAACGGAGGCTGTGAGCAGCTCAGCTGCACTGGCGATACGGAAACAGCGGCTACTTCCTTGGCTTCAAGGCGCCTCCAGGTCCAGGAGCAAGCCTAGTTCACACCATTCTCCAGGGGGTCCTGCGTGTGTGCCCAGTTCTCTTCTCACATCGGCACCTTGAAGTAGAGAGATGTGGACGGGTTGCCCCGAAAGTGACACTCGGCCATGAGTGGGCATTTAGTCAGTCTCTGCCACCCTCCCCTTGCCAGGAAGGAGCCCGCGACCAGCTGGTGACCATCACAAGGAGCGGGTGCGCACTTTTTTTGAAGGGAGACTGCTGCGCCCCCTGTGGGTGAGAGTCCGCGCCCCCGCCCACATCCCGAGAGGCCCGGCTTCTTACTCCCTGCCTGTGACAGCCTCCGCCCGCCCAGTGACAGGCGCGCTCCAGGTGACAGACCCGGCTCCCCACCTCCCACAGAGCTGACCCTGTGTAGAGCCAAGATACCCGCCCGCCCCAACCCGGTTGGAGGCTTGCCTCAACCCCCCCCTGTCAGTGACAGGTCTGCTGCTCCCACTTGCCCCCCTCCCCCATCTGGTGGCAGGCTTTAGACCCCAGCCACCTCCCCATGGCGAAGAAGACGTATGACCTGCTGTTCAAGCTGCTGCTCATCGGTGACTCAGGGTGGGCAAGACCTGCCTGCTCTTCCGCTTCTCCGACAATGCCTTCTCCACCACCTTCATCTCCACCATAGGTGAGTGTTTGGGGTACCTGGTTGGTGGGGGGGGGGTAACTCTGATGTATTGGTCCTCCTTCAGTACCAGCTGCTTGTGTTGTGTCATGGGTGGAAGTGGAGGCGTGATGGTGGTGATTGCAATATTAACAATCAGAGGGCCATCACCATCGTTTTGGGGCTTGGAGGGTGAATTGAAAAAGCATACCATGGCTTTAGAAACACATCTGCTTCATTACATGTATACACCAAAAAAATAAAATATCTTGTTTTCAGTATCTGCTGTTGACCCAGATCACATCGTTCTCGCTCCCATCCTCTTGCAACTTACAAAATATCACACACGTTTGCCACCACTTTACACCATAGTATAAATCCTACAAGCAGATGTGCTGCTTGCGTCAGAACCTCAGCTGTGCCGCGTAATGGGGAGCCCCTGTGTGTGTGTGTGGAGCTCTCCATGTGTGTGAGTGGCTCTGTGTGTGTGTGTGTGAGTGTGGCTCTGTGTCTGTGTGTGTGTCTGGCTCTGTGTGTGTGTGTGTGTGTGTGTGGCTCTGCGTGTGTGTGTGTGTGTGTGGCTCTGTGTGTGAGTGGCTCTGTGTGTGTGTGTGGCTCTGTGTGTGTGTGTGGCTCTGTGTGTGTGTGTGGCTCTGTGTGTGTGTGTGGCTCTGTGTGTGGGTGCAAATGCAATTGCTCTCGCATTTGTGAGAGATTAAGCTATTGGCATTGTAAATGAAAATGCCATTTATCTGTTTTCAAAACCAAAACATAAATAAAAATGTTGTCATTTACAATGCCAATAGCTCTAACTGTTGCAAAGGCGAGACCGTTGCATTGTAAATGCTTGTTTGGACTAGTTACTACAGACTTTGCAATTTCATACTGCATACAAACGAATAAAGCAGATTGTTTGGGTTCCTTTTATTTATAAGCGAGCGGAGCAGAAATGTCCACTTTCCATGAAATTATTGCAGAATTATGGGATTCTCCGGTTATCCGGTCGGTTTTGTTATATGAAAGTCTTGGCAGCGAAGGAACAGTGAATAATCGTGCCATGAACAATAAATGAAAAGTTCTGTTAAGTGGATTTTTGTTTTATCGGTTGAACGCTGTATCCTAGGGCCCGATTCACAGAACTAACTTAAGACAAAATCCTAGACTTACTACTTTTGGTACTCACAGAAGTTAAGATTTTGTCTTAAAACAGACTTAAGACAGGCTTAAGTTAGGATTCTGTCTTAAGTCTGTTTTAAGTCTGTCTTAAGACAAACTTAAGACAAAATCCTAACTTCTGTGAATACCAAAAGTAGTAAGTTTAGGATTTTGTCTTAAGTTAGTTCTGTGAATCGGGTCCAATGTAATTAATGAGAAGGCAGGGTTTTAAAAGAATGCTTTATTCTCGGTTTTAAGACCTCTCTTTTAGTCTAATCAGCTGAAAATGTGCCTATATTCGGCGCGTCCTCCTGCTGGACAGGGAGGGTTGTGTATAATGATAATGTTCCATTAGGAACTTTAAATTAAACCCTCCGAAAATGTTTACTTTGTACTTGGGCTTGAAAAATAAGCTAAAACTGGGCAGTAGAAGCCCATGCAGTTACCTTGTCACCTACAATCTGCCCACTATGCCCACCCATCCTACCCCTGTGGATTCAGTAGCGAGCACTTTCAGATCACGATCATTATACCTCACAAGCAGCTGCTGATCCTGGCAGCACATCTAAGAAAGAAATCTCTTTAAATGTAACGCCGGGAATAGGGGTTATGGCTACCAAGATCAGATTTTGTTCATGCTGAGGGAAAAAATAGAGGGCCCCATTCGGACCCTTCTTAGCATCTTTTTAAAACTGGCAGTGCTGAGTACCTGCAGGACCCGGTCCACGTAAAGCCCAGGTGTTCTCTATGTTTGGAAAATTTAGACAAGTAAGTCTACTGATTTTAAAATCGGTATGATTTAATGCGTAGTTGCTGAAAGTCCCGGAAACTAGGGTTTTAATTAAGTGGTCGATATGACCAATCAAATGGGGGAGTCTGATCATTCTCTGGCTTCAGATGCTAAGAACTAATATACAAACTGGCAAGTCTGCTTGGCTTGTTCTAAATTCCCAGATTCTGACAATTGTGAGGATTGAATAGTGCAACAGGGCTACCTGGGCCTTTCAAAATGTTCGAGGACATCACAGCAAAAGGTCCAACACAATGCTGATAGGGGGGGCTTTATGTCTCAATCACGCAGACCAAATAACAAAGAGCAGTAAAAGGCTGCCATCATGTGGCTATATTGGGTATTAATGTCCCAAATAAGGTTCCTTATGTCGCGACATGTAGAATATGTACACTTAACGAAACAAGAATTTGCATCGCAATAGGTGTCGCTTTACGAAACTCTCGTAAATGCGATACTCAATACATTGCAAATACTTCTTTGCAAAAGCGGCCCATGTCGCGTTCTGCGTGTTCACCATAATGTCGCAGCAACACTTTCCCTAGACAAGCCGCGTCTAAGGAAAGGGGCGCAGCCGCCATTAAAGTGCGGTATGGGGCGCTTTTACAAAAAAAAAGCATTTGTTTGTCAACTTGACAAACATGTTTTTTTTTTTGTAAAGGGCTCCATGCCGCAGTTTCTCTTTAATAGTGGCCGCGATCCTATCCTTAGACACGCCTCCTCTAAGGGAAGGGGCGCAGTTGTCATTAAAGAAAAAGTGCAGCATGGGGCAGTATAAAAAAATAAACTAATAAATGGTAAAAAAAAAGTGCCCGTGTTTAGCACCGCAAATAAACCAAAACCAAAAGCGTGGCTGCCACATGCTAAGGGAAACAAATAATAAAGTGTTGTGAGAGAGCGTGTCCTGCCATTTAACAAAATAGTGCTCAAGGCTGCAGAGTAACAACACATGTAACAGGGGGTATCACCATGGGAGGTTACAAAATGAGACAAGGCGGTACTAAGGAGGGACTACTAAGCCAACTGACAAATGAAAAGCATCAGTTTCTAAAGGACAATGACACAAGTCAGTGAATAATATGGGCGGAGCTTCAAGTCGTCCATACCAGTATACAGCATGCCTCGCAGAGCAGCGCATGAGCTGCCCAGGCTCGACCTAAATAGAGCACAACAAATTTTCTATACTCAGCAAATCTTAAAGAGCATTGCTGTTGTGCCAACACTACAGTCACAACAGATTTCAGGTGGTCTACTTCAGATATTAATCTTTTCAAATTTTCTATGCAAATGCCTTAACTGGGGTAAAAAAGTCTATGCTAAAAGAGGATGAGTTGCCGGATTAATCCTCATTGGAGGATAGGTTGTTACTAGACCTGATGACAGATAAAGCGGTGTCTCTCACCTACCACAAAATCATGAATAACGGGGGCGTGGCTATCCCCTTGACTGTGAAGGCCGCGTATTTGCTCGGCTCCCGCAGCGTTGCCTAATCTCTCAACTATCCTGACTCCTTTATCCACTCCTCAGAGCTGAGGCACCTGCAGGAATACACCCCTGGGCACAGCGGACGCGGGGGTCCACTTGAAGGGTTCGCTTGCGGCCCAGACGCGGTTCACCTCAAGAGAGGCCTGAGCACCATTTGCAAGCCGGGGACTGTGGTGGCGGCCGTAGCTGCGCCGGCGAGGACAACCGGAGCGTGCGCACGGCTGTTTGCTCAGCCGGCTGAAGACTTCTTCGAGCCGGCAGAGGACGGTGAGTGCTGCGGGATCGCTCCCTCCGTCTCCTGCCACCCTCTTTCGCCCGCATCTGGGACAAACACACGCCAACCAGCTCCCTGACTGCATCACACGCGGCCGCCATTACTGCCAGGCTCGCCAGTGCTGGGGCGGGGATTGAATAGAGCAGGAACCACAGGCTTGTCCACACGCAGTGCTGCACATACTGCTGCCGCCTGAACGCCGCAAAGCAGCGAACAAGTGCTTCCCACATGCTCTGGAGCTCCGGTGATACCGGAATTTAGCGGACTCACGAGGCACTGGGACAACCACTGGCTGAGGGGCTACCACAGGCATAGAAGTCTCACTCCCAAACACTGAGTGATCTGAGACTTCTGCTACACCTCTCTGCGGCGAATTATGCTGTATGCCACTGGTAACTAGGGCATCTGCAGTATTGTCAGCAGGGAGCACGCAGCATGGTGGGCATCGCCATTAGCCTAGCACGATGTCCAATGTCAAGAGTACCAAGGTACCGTCATGACCAATCCTGGCTCGCCTGCTGAATTTCAGGGCCCGTGATGTCATCTTGCAGAGTGCTAGAGTAGCCCCCGCTCAAATATGATAATGCCACCATCTCCTTTTTTCCGGATTTTACCCAGAATTTACAGAAACCCGGGCGTTCCTTCCTTGCAGTCAAGAAACAACTCCGGGACAGGGGAGTAAAGTACTCAATGCTCTTTCCGGCTAGCCTACGGATCGAATCCAAAGGGAAGACCTGGTTCTTCGAACGCCCTGAGGAAGTGATGGACTGGCTGGAGGGCTGCCAGGATGCGAGAGACCACAACGCCAACTGATATTTCATAGCAGACAGATCAAGGAGAGACTGTGATTACAGACCTGGTAAGACACTTTTCTGCCCTTGCTCCGATTGGAGGAGAGAGACACTGATGTGATGCCGGAGGCTAGTGTTCCCCCCTCACTTTGGTCGGAGAATGCTCAAACGGAAGACTACTAGGACTCTAGGGTGACCTAGCTGAGGACATAACTTCGATCCTTCGGGTTGGAGCCGGCTGCGGGGGCGTTTGCTCCCCATAGTTACCTTCTTGTATGGTTAGCAGGTTGGGTGACAGGCACTCTGCACAGTTATTATTACTGAGCAGTTTTGAGCTCAGACTGCAGGGTAGCAGGGAGGGGGTGTAGGGGTTGCACAGTTTAATTGGTTGTTAATCAAGATGAGACAGCTGGATATTTTGCACTCTATACACATAGATAATAATCGTACACATGCCCGCACAGTTAAAACTACTTAGCTGGAATGTTAACGGACTCAGAGACAGACTGAAGCAAACACTGGTCCTCCAATACCTCAAGCGTCACTCCCCGATGTAGTGTAGTTCCTATTTTCCCCAATAGGCTCTGCGCATTGGAATAACATAAACAGCAAGGCAGACGTAGGACTGAGGTCATCTAGGTCTCTACTGACTATGTTAGACTTAATTTAGGTTTGCCAACTAGCTCAGAGGTCACTAGAAACTTTCTTGAATGAACAGGGAGGAGTGAGCTTCCCTGATTAAACAAGAAGGGATTCAGCTTCTGACAACTGCATAAACATGACAACTTTGCTCCCCCAGAATAAAGAGTGTATCTCTAGAGTTGTGTGAAAACAATAGGCAGCTATTTCACTCAGTCTATCGTGCATGCTTGGTTTCACTAGAATGCAGAGAAATAGAGAGACAGGCATTTTCAATAAAAGGTGTTATTTTATTGAGCAGTCTTCTTTCTCATGCAAGAGAAATAAATTGCCACAATTGCAATACTTATCATAAAGTAAAGTGCGTACAGTAAAAGTAGTATTATGAAATAATACTGTAAAAGCATTGATATGGTTTCTTAGCCATATGATACTTTAAAATGGATAAAATATATACATACATTAAAACATTGACTAACAAACTCAACTGGTGCTTCTAAGATACGCCTACCCCAGTGTACCTGACCTAAGCCTAATACGTGGGAAGGAGTAAGTAAGTAGCAGTTTTAAGTTAAAGTTAGGTTTTTGCCAAGGATCGGAATCAAGAATTCTCTCTAAGGTTTTAATCAGCTCAGTACCTTGGTTATAGAATGAAGGAGGTCTTGTATCTCGCTTCTCAGGACTCGATCTCCCAGCAACCCGCAAGGGTGACTCGGGAACACCGGAGCTGGATTTTCCCGGCGTGAGAAAGGCAGCTTCTCCAGCGCGTCAAAGGGGAGGGGCGAGTTCCTTCGGCTCCCGCATCAGCTGGGCTTCGGATAACTAGATAACCGCTCTGCTCCACACCACTGTGTGTTTGCTTAAGGCATCATTTGTATATTTATACCTGAAAGGTGCCGGGTTTGACGTAAGGTTGGACATAAGACGTTACTAAGAACTAACAGTTCTTTCTGGACTCCAGGAGTTCTTGTGCAAATCAATACAAGAGCAGGGGGGATTCCCGGGCTGCTGGAGGCTTGGTTTGTTTAAAGACCACGTTGTGCTTTCTAGGAGTCTATGGGAGTAGCCTTGCACTGCATGGGCTATTACTAAATATGGATATGATTCTTATGCCTTTATAAGGATACTATTTATTATAACCACATAAGGGCATGAATCGGGAATATCGAATTAGGGTCCTAGATAGAAATACAACACTGAATGTAGTGCTTCTTCAGGAGACCCACCTGAAAGAAATCACTTGTAGAGCCCTCAATCGATGGGGCTATAAGATGATTGCTCATTCTGGCTTTACCACAAGCTCACGGGGTGGGTATCCTCCTGAAAGGTATGTGTCCCTTTACTTTTCAACATACATGAACTGACGAGAGGGGTAGATATGTGGCCGTCACAGGGAGGTGGGAGGGACACACCCTCAACTTAGTTTCGGTCTACATACCCCCGGTCTCCAACATACAACATTCATGGCCCTGGGACGCTTCTCTTGGGACTCCCTGAGTGTTCTTCTCCTGGTGGGTGGAGACTTTTAATGCAGTGGCTTCGGGCTCCATGGACCGGCATCCGAGGGACCTAAATCCATTGAGCCGCTGGGGCTGACAGATACATAGAGGCATTTCATCCTACCAGTATACAGCACACCTTCTTTTCAGGAGCCCACTAGAGCTTCTCTCGCATTGATTACGTGCCTCCCCCTGCGACACAAACGGCTTACATTCGGGAGGTCAAGCATCTAGCCAGGGGCATCTCAGATTATTCCCCCTTATGGGTGTAAATAGGGTTGGGAGAAACACAGAGGGGTGGAATTGCGCCAATCAACCCATGGTATCTGCAAAACCTGCAGGTCAAAAAAGAACTTTTAAAGTCTATTCGGTTTTACTTTCAGGAAAACCAGGCTCGGTTGAATCTCCACTGATACTATGGGAGGCCTTTAAATTTGTTGTCTGTGGGAGTGCCATATCTTTCATATCTGGGACAAAAAAAGAGAAGAGAAGAAAATTGAGTTGGACATTTTAGACCTGGAGAGACTATCGGATGGGGATCTGTCACCAGACACGCTACACCTCCTGAACTTATAAAGCACAGGAATGGGGGGCAGAAATAGATGGTAGGATCTATGAGTGGGGAGATAAGGCCGGCAAGTTGATCGCCTTGCTACATAAGAAGGAACGAGCCAGCAGACTAGTCTCTGAATTGACAGTTGAAGGCGGCAACACAATTAAGGACCCCATGGCAATAACAAATGCATTCGCAGAACACATTGGCACCATATACCAATCCACATCGTCCCTGGGGGAGGAAGATTCTAGAACCCTCCCACGGGATATCAGGCTGCCCACGCTCTCCCCTGATGAAAAGCTTTATCTCGACAGTACCATAACGAATGAAGAGATAGCGCAGGCCATTCAAAGTCTTAAATCAGGAAAGGCCATGGGTCCCAATGGGCTCCCCATCGAACTATATAAGCTATGCCCACACTTGCTCTCCCGGTACCTAAAGGCAATGTATGAAGAAAGTAGAAGCGTGGGCGCCCTCCCACCAGACCAGCGTCTAGCCTCTCTAGGGGTTATCCATAAAGAGGAAAACCTAGGGATCTGTGCTCCGCGTACAGGCCCATCTCCCTTCTTAACTCAGAGCCCAAAATCCTCGCTAAGTTACTCGCAACCAGGCTTATTAAGGTCATAAGCAGTTTAGTGCATGCTGATCAATCAGGCTTTATGCCTCAGCGGAACACGGCCTTGAATTTGAGGCGAGTACATGGTGTCCTGGGCAGGGCTAACACGATCCAGGAGGACGCCATCCTATTATCCCTTGATGCCTCAATGGCATTTGACACCATAGAATGGCCGTATCTCATGCCATTCTGGAGAAGTTGGGCTTCGGACCTACTTTTATATCCTGGATCAGACTGCTATATGCGACACCACAGGCACAAGAAGTAGTAAACAACAAGCGCTCTGAGGCCTTCGAGTTGAGTCGAGGTACCCGTCAGGGGTGCCCGCTGTCACCACTAATATTTGCTTTATCGCAGGCTTCCTGGATCCAGCAAGACCCTGTTGTTCGAGGACTAAGATGGTCACTGGATTGGGAGGATCGTATCTCGCTATATGCGGATGACATACTACTTTTTACTAACTTCCCCCTGTAGATCACACAGAAGTATCCTAGACATTTTCGCTGCATTTGGGCGACACTCCGATTTTTCGATTAATTGGGATAAATCACTAATGATGTACTTCATGGCGCCCCCTGTTTGACGATTGCCCCATTCAGACCGCCCATAGTGTATTCCGTTATTTGAGAATATTTGTCACTCCTGACCCAAAACTGCACTATGAAAGGAACCAGCGCCCACGACCACAGAGGCTGCGGCGGGATATTGCTGCACGGAAGACGCCACCTCTCTCACTCCTATGGCGGGCAGCATTATTTAAAATGATGTCTCTACCCCGCTTCTTATACGCACTGCAGAATGCGCCTAATCCTGTGCCAGACAGTTATTTCAGGGAAATAGAGGGTCTTCAGAGGGAATTGCTCTGGAATGGGAAACCTCGTATAGCGCACAAAAAACTGGTCCTCAACTCGTATGTTGGTGGCATAAGCATCCCAGATATGAAGAAATATTACTGGGCGGCCCAACTTGCTGCCATCAACCAAGCCACTTACTGCGACCCCCACGATCCAGGATATGCCATGGACAGCTGTTGCTGGGCAGAAACTTTCAAGTGGCACTGTACTCCCCTTGGAGAAAATTATCGCTTACTGGCCCAACCGAACATGTGGTGAGGATCAGGCATGACGTCCAAAAAAGTATGGTCTGGAGAGATAGAATGACTCTTGCCACCCCTCTGTGGGACTCGGAACAGCTGGGTCTGCTGAGGTACTCCAGGGGCTTTGACAGATGGGACCTCATAGGCATATCACGTATAGGTGATCTTTGGTCCAAGGGAGAGAGGTAGTACCATTTTGTACACTGAAACAACAATATGAAATGGCGGACACAGAATTCTTATGCTATCTACAGATCCACCATGCTCTTTGTGCAAATATACCAAAGGGTACATTGCTCCCTGACTCCTCCCCGCCGGAGGATAGGTTACTCGTTGGCTACTTGCCAGAAAAAGCGGTTTCCCTTACATATAAGAAGCTACTGTACCGTACCCCTGACCCCCTTGAGAAGCTTAGGGAGCACTGGGTGGCTGACGGCCTTGAAATAGATGATGAAGAATGGCGAGAGGCGGTGGCATCAACCCGGGAGGTGGGTATCTCCGCCCGTTTGAGGCTGATCCACTTCAAGATCCTCCATAGGATTTATATCACAGGACCGCAGTTGATACGCATAGGGAGAGAAGGTGGGAGTGAATGTCGTTGAGGGTGTGGGAAGATTGGCCCATTTATGCACAACCTATGGGAATGCGACCATATCCAGAGATTTTGGCAGGCGATACATCGGACCTTTAGGATGGTCGTGCATAAAAACAGAAGCGAAACGTTGCCTCCTTAACATATGGAAGCCTACGGACCTTAACATGGGTGACCCTGCGTCTTACAGCGGAAGAAAGGGGCATAGCACAACACTGGGGGTCCGATGTACCACCCGCACTATCAAACAAAACCTTGATTGGGGCACGGTCAGAGAAAAGACAGTATACATTGCACGGGGTATCCAAAAAAATGGTCCTTGGGACGCTTGGAATGACTACAGAGGTGAGATATGTGAGGCACCTTTGATACCAACGGATGACACTAACCTTCCTTTGTAAGTCCAAACATTGAAATTGTCTAGCGATGTAATACTGAAACGTGCCATGTGTGTATTGCAGATGATTGATATATTGTATTTTTCTATTTCTGTGCTGTTGTCTCTTTGCACTTTCAATAAAAAGAATTAAAAAAAAATAAAAATCATGAATAACCCTCCAGACCCCTTGGAATCCCTGAAAAGGCATGGGAATCTGATATTGGGATTCTAGAGGTGGAGGAGGATTGGAGGGAAGCAGTCCAAAGCCCTAGAGCGATCGCTATAAGGTCAAGATTTACATTGGTCCAACTCCGAATCCTCCATAGGTCATACACCCCTAGAACGCTCCATTATCGGCTGGGCTGGAGTGACTCAGACCACTGTATCAGGGGATGTGGGGAGAAGGGCACGTTCTTTCATATACTTTGGACAGGCCCTAGACTGCAACAGTACTGGAAAGAGATTCTCCATATCATGGCGAGAGTAGTGGGGCAACAGGTACCACTAGACACAAGATGGCACATAATGGGTGTCACAGGAGAAATTAGTTGGCCCACTCACACCAAAAAAGTGGTTGATGTTTGCAGCAGGAGTTGTTAAAAGGAATATTGCCAGAAATTGGGGAAGTGCAGAACCGCCAAGGTTTAAAGACTGAGGAGAGGACCTAGACTGGTGTCAGCTGGTGGAGAAAGTGGTATACCAGAGTAGAGGAGACTCAGGGAAATGGGGAAAGATCTGGTTCGCATGGAAGGCATACAGGGCCGAAACAGGGTGATGCGCAAAGGAAAGTTGATGCAAGCGAGGAAGCTCTGTGAAAGACGGAAGACATGCAGAATTGGAAATGAGAATACAATGTATTGTTACGTATCTGTCGGGTTTTTTACCATGTGTGTAAAACAATGTAAATGGTGCACTACAGTTTGTTAATAATAAGAGTTTTTTAAAAGGTCTATTCAATCATGACAATACAAACCGTTTTGCTAAGTATGGTTGAAGGTGTGAGTACAGAATGGTTATTGCTATAGGCCTGTAAGGTCACAATAGGCTCGTCCACATCGGACTATACACAATTGGATTTTGCTATATGTGCTGCACTCCAAACTTGCTTACAACAACCAGGGTGCTTTGTCCAATCTAATTCCTACTTTGGCATGAACGTAAAAAAGTGTTTGCATACTCGTTGCATAACTAAACCAAAAAAACACAAATTAATGTTGCATTTTACTCAGAGATATTGGAATGAAATGAAAATGTATAAAGCGTGCTACTACCCAAAGGTGTCAAGGCACATTAGAGCACATGGGGATTACTCACAAACAATATGTGGGCTAACTTACTAAAACCTAAAAAAGCTAAAAGTTTCCTTATGAGCACATGCTTTGAGGCAACAAGGCGCAAATGGGAGGGTGTTCTTAAAAATAAAACGAGGACCTTCCACATAAGTAACACAGTATTTAACCAAGGCAAGGTGAGCTCCTACTCAACAGCTTCAATTGTGCAACAAGCACTTATATTAAATAAGCAAAATAAAGAAATGTAAAGAACAGATGAGGGGCACGAGACCCACAAAATGCTTTGGATCAGTAGATCCTGCTTCAAGAACCTCCTTGAAATGAAAACATGGGAATCACTCAGTTCCTCTATGCCACAATCTCTACAGATACCCTATTTCACGTTACAAACTTCGTAATTACTGTTTTAGGGTGGGTATAGGTTTTTGGGTGGAAAGGGAATTTTTAAGGTTTGGAGTGGAAGTAGGTTTTTGGGGTGGAAAGGGATTTTATAACCTTAATAGTGAGTATAGGGGGGTGTGTGTGTGTGTATATATATGTATATAGTGTTAATACTTACCAACATTAATTTTACAAAACAATACACAATATGCAAAAACAATCCCCCCTCACCCATTTCATCCTCCCTCCACCCACCTCCCTTCCCCACAGCCCTCCCCTCCCACCCCAATAGTAGAAAAAGAACATGGCGACTCGGGAACGCCTCCAAGCAGCTTACTCAAAACACAGAAGCGGTCGCTCCCTCACGCTGCTCCCTGCCAGACCTGTGGTATCGTAGCGCTTCTGCCTAACTGCTTTGTGCCTTCATTGTAATTAGCTGCACAGTGCTCACTGTTTGCTGCCATCTTGCTTATTGTTGTTATGCCTGATCCCAGCCCGGCTCCCCCCACGCACCCGCCTCCCAGCTGCCCCTCCCTCCCACTGATACTAAGGCTCTGCACGCTGGAAGCACTGTGACCGCCCTGCCTCCACAGAAGCGGTCGCTCCCTCACGCTGCTCCCTGCCAGACCTGTGGTATCGTAGCGCTTCTGCCTAACTGCTTCGTGCCTTCATTGTAATTAGCTGCGCAGTGCTCACTGTTCAGTATTGCCTGAACACTCGTTTAGCATTTCAGTAGCGCTTTTCCGCTAGACGGCTGCGCACTCATCTCACAATTGTGCTCTGCCCGCTTTGCCTGAATTAATTAATTTATTTATTTACTGGGCCGGTACCTCTGGACATTTGCTAGCGTTTTCTTAGGGCTGTGCCCCCAATCTCGCCCTGTTTCGCCTTTAGACTTGCTGCCATCTTGCTTATTGTTGTTGTGCCTGATCCCAGCCCGGCTCCCCCCACGCACCCACCTCCCAGCTGCCCCTCCCTCGCCCCTCCCCCCACCATCCTCATATGACAGATGCCTCCGCGCGCAGCGTTCACGAGCAGCGGTTGCGCCCCATGCGCGCCGAAGGTGCGCCAAAGGTAAGCCCGTCTACGCCCGTCCGCGCCTGGACCGCGCCCAGCGCCAGAACCCCTGGACCCCGCAAACCGCACTCCTCCTGCATTACGTTTGACACCACAACCCTCCTAGCCCTTAACCCCAGACGCACACCACAATGCTACGAAGCTGCCCCAGGACGTACCCACAGTCCCTTCACCTGCCACTCCTGCAAGTTCGCCTGCATCAAAACCCACACCAAATCCACGACCTCTATACACAGCTCCGACTCTAACCACCTGAAGTGCATCCTGCTGAACACCCGCTCGATCCACAAACACGCCACAGAACTCTGGGACCTAGTCAACACTACGTCACCGGACATCGCCTTCCTTACAGAAACCTGGATGAACGCTTCATCAGCGCCCGACATCGCCATAGCCATCCCGGACGCTTACAAGATCATCCGAAAAGACCGTACCAACCAAACAGGAGGCGGCATCGCCATCGTCCATAAGAACACCATCAGAATCACGACCTGCTTCGACGACCACCTTACAACGGCCGAACACCTCCACTTCCAGATCCACACCGACCCCAGGTCCACACTTCGAGGCACCCTCATCTACAGACCACCAGGAACCCGTAAACAATTCAGCGAAGACATCACCGACTTCATCAGCCCACATGCCCTCCCCTCCGAGAACTACATTCTACTGGGAGACTTCAACTTCCACCTGGAAAAGAAAAACGACTGCAACACCACCACCCTTCTGGACAACCTGGCCAATCTCGGACTCAAACAACTTGTTGACACCCCCACCCACTTAGCCGGACACACGCTCGACCCTATCTTCACCTCAAGCAAACACATCTCCTTCAATCATACCACAGCTCTCCATTGGTCGGACCACAGCTGTGTTCACTTCAGCTACAAAACTACCACGACTCACAACCCCCCACAACCTGCTCCTCGAAGAAACTGGAACAAAATCACCACCGACCAACTCCTCACATCGCTCAACCAAAACCCTCCAGCCCCCTCATCGGACCCAAACGAAGCTGCCACCAAATTCAAACAATGGATCACTCACAGCGCTGACGAACTAGCACCCCTAAAAAACCACCAGATCAAACAAGGTAGCAAAAAGGCCCCCTGGTTCAACGATGACCTTAAAAATTCAAAAAAACTATGCCGTACTCTCGAAAGAACATGGAGAAAAAAGCCAACCACTGACAACCTGACCACCTTCAAGGCAGCCACCCGCAAACACCACCAATTGATCCGATCCACCAAGAAATCAGCATTCAAGGATCGACTCGACAACAACGCCCACAACAGCAAGGAACTATTCAACATCGTCAAAGAATTTACCAACCCCACCGCAGCCTCAAACGACATTACTCCCTCCCAAGACCTCTGCGACTCGTTATCCTCTTTCTTCTTCAACAAAATCGCCGACATACATAACAGCTTTAAGAACATTTCGAAAGAACAGCCCACCCCACCCATATCCAAACCAGAACCGCTCTCTAACAACCTCAGCGCCTGGAACCCAATCACCACTGAAGACACCATCCGCCTAATGAACTCCATCCATTCACGTTCACCAACCGACCCCTGTCCCCACCACATCTTCAACAAAGCAGACTCCATCATCGCACCCCATCTCTGTGATGTCATCAACTGCTCCTTCAACTCCGCTACCTTCCCTGAAAGCTGGAAACACGCCGAACTCAGTGCCCTCCTGAAGAAACCCATGTGGAAAATAGACAAATTGATGTACATAAGCAGCGTTCATTTCCCTTTTTCCCACTCCTCTCCCTGTATGCACCATGAATACCATAAAATATTGACCGTATCACTCCGCCAGTAAAAGCCCGTGCCCATATGTACATGACAGCCATTTTAGGCACCTTGGCCTCTTGCCCACTCATTAGAATCACTGGCTTCCCTCCTGCGCGCATTTGAGCACCCCCCTCCCACTCTCACATGCATAGACCATGAAACCCAGCACTCTGCGCGACCCTGTTATGAAAGGCAACCCTCCTGCTTGACCCAGGCACCCCCCCATTTCCCTCTTGAAGAAGCATCCTTCGCCTCAGCTGACATAGCCCCCCAGCTGTATCTGACTGCCCCGGTTCTCTCATGTACGGGTCATAAGACCTCTCTCTCTCTCTGTGCGACTCTGACCCTGCGCGCACCCTGACCCCCTCCTTCTCCCTCACATGGACAAGTCATAAACCTTCTTCTTCTGCAAGACCCTGTCCTTGGGAGTCACGGCCGCGCCTGACCAACACCTCCTTTCCTTCCATGAATGCCCCTCTGTTGACAAGCCTTCCCTCCGCGCTCGATTGTCCACGCGGCATGAATGCCACTCCTTTGATGACCCCCTTCCCCCGAGTCCGACTGACCACACATGTCCGAGGCCATCGCCTAAGCCAGAGGATACCATTTACTGCACTTATTGTATGAAGTCACTCCTCTTCAAAGGACCCACTATTGATCCTGGTCTCCCCACCCCCTGGGCTACGATCAGGCGCACACATCCTAATATTCAGCGGAACATTCAGCTGCGTCATTGCCCCCTCTCTTATCAGCAGGTCAAGGGTCCCTATTGTGAACACATGTGGGGTAGGATTGACACGAGGATTATGGGGTTATCTTTTCTTTGTTTCACAATGCTGTGACTGTAATGCCAAGTGTTTTGTAAGGTATAAAAGGCTGAGTCTCAGCTCACTTGTTAGAGCACCTCGAGACGATACCTTGTTGTCTGATCTGATGTGTTCTGCTCCGTCGGAATAAACTTCTGTTTCCTGCCTTCTGGTCTCCGGCGCCTGCCTCATTGCTTGGTAAACTTGAACGGTACAAGGGCGGTTAGCGCCGGGCAAATCCTGAGAAAGGTCCTAGCCCTACCTTTTTCGACAATTGGCGTCCCAAAGCGTGGGGCCCATCAGCGACACGTGGATCCAGTGGGAGAGGTCCCGACGACAGAGTGAACGACTGCAACGATCGGGAGAGCTCGTGTCCGATAGACCCTCGTCTGACAGCCGATCATCCGACCTTCACTAGTTCTGAACAGACCTCTCTCGAGTGATCCACGGTCCTGACTGGGAACCATCAGGAGTGCCACGGGCATCACGAAGAAGAGAGGACGATCGGGCGCTGGATCCAGGAGACAGGAAACCGTCCACGCGGTCCGGGTAAGGTCGTGTAAACACGACGAATTGAGAAAAGATTGTTTTGTTTGGATAATACTAGTATTACGCTTTGTTGAAACCTCTGGAGATTCGCTGTCTGCAAACGGGGAAAAACAAACAGGCTCTCTCTTTGCAAACAGTGAAGGATAGGTAACGCAGACTTTTGTCCCTATTGTAATCCGTCGTGCCTATCTTCCTCCCCCACTGTTTCCCGAACTGTCGTTCGTGGATTATTGTCTGGAGATTCTTTTTCTGCAAACAGGGAAGAACAAGGTCTCTCTTTGCAGGTAGAGAAAGAGTGGGTAACGATAACTTTTCGTGCCCACTTATTCTCCCCACTGAATTGTTTGATTGGCCGATTATTCGGTATTGGTTCGTTTGAGGTATTCACCGCCGGCAAACAACGGAGAATAGAAATATTCTGTCTAGTCTTTGCCCGCCGTGATAAGATAGGTAGTGCAGACTTTTGTCCCCGGTGTAAACCGTCATGCCTGTCTTCTCCCCACTGGTTGGTAGCCTGTTTAGCCCGGACCGCTTATTAGAGATGAACCATCCAGCTCCACTGGAGGGCACCCCTAATAAGGACATGTTCACTCAGCATGGACTAGTCGCTATAGCTTATAACAGGTTATGGCATAAAAATACAAGAAAAGGAGTTGAGCGAAATCAGTAGGCCACTGAGGAGTTATCAACTTCGCTAAAAATAAAATAAGAAACGCTAGAAACAACCCGTAATAAGAAACATACAAATGGCGAGGGAAGACAAGTTTGACAGCAGGCAAGCCACGAGGTAGCTAGGTTCCGTTGCCTATTCCTGCCCTAAACATGTCTGCCTCATTGCCCGCCACGCCCAAATAACGGTCACATGAAATAGAAACAATTCAATAGGTACCTACCCCCATCCCGGAAACTCCCGAAGTACCACAGGTCCGCGGTTACGCCCATCCGGTAGGCGAGGCCTCGAGGCATGCGGGGCTCGCCTCGACGCAGTCGGAAGGGGAGGCTGTGGGGCGGACGGCCCAGAAAACCGTGATGGCCTCTCCTCTCCTCCTCTGCTGCCCTGCAGGCCACGGGGGGGGGGGCTGTCTTGCCTCAGCCACCGACCACCCCCCCCCCCTCTGTCTCTCGCCTGGTCCGACCCGCGAAGAAGGCCGAAGCCAAAAGCGAGAACGGCGGCGCTTGCAAGTAGTCCCGCCACATGTCAAATTCCTGGATAGTTACAGGTAGTCCCGCCACATGTCCACCTCTGGAGAGTTGGAGGTAGTCCCGCCACCTGTCAAAGAGGAAGGGGGGGGCTGTCTTGCCTCAGCCGCCGACCACCCCCCCCATCTTCAATAGCCGGCACGGCCAATACCGAAGCGGCGGAGCCGAGGAACGGCGCGGGGTCGCTGGAAGGGGGAGGCGGCGCGAACGAGCCTCCCCCACCTCCCTTCAGGTGGAGGCTTCCAGCGACACCCCAACGCTCTTACTTAAAGAGGGTCAACATCATAAAGCGGTCTTCTGCCCAGGACGGGCACACGCTCCATGCCTTCTCCCCTCAACCTTGAAGATTCTATAAGAGCCGGGGGGCACCCCGATCCCTCCGCATGAGTGCCCCCGCCCCCTTCACTGGGAACCACGACACTGGTGCAACTCCTGCCGGCACCAGCCTCAGTTTGGAAATGGCTAAAACACAGCCAAGGTACAGACTTGTTCAGTTCCGGAGGAACACCAGAGTGACCCGGTAGGAAAATTGTTGCCGCCCTCCCCACTCTTTGACTAAATGGTCCATATTGTTAGACTGTTACCACATTGCGAAAAAATTTTTGAACTGCCAACGGAAGGTTCTGGTCCAACCATGAGTCATTGGAGACATTCTGACTATACCGGAACCTGCCTGACCACGCCCAAAATGGCGCCGATACACGAAACGAAACTTTCGAACTCCCTGTTCACCCGGATTGCTCGAATATTGATGCTCTGAGATATGTATGCATTTTTGGACAATGAAAGTCGATAAGATGGATAGTGATTATGTGCTTAGAGAAGAAAAGAAATACCGATATTGATCATGTGTTTGGACAATGAACTGATTTAGGGTGGGTACTAATTATGAATGGGAACAATGAATTGGTGTAATTTAGACAGTGAACGAGCATCTGGATAATGAATTAATGAACTAATTAAAAACTGAATTCTTGATATGCATCATGCCTGCTCTGTAGTAAAAGTTCGATACGATTTTATTGCACTGCTGCACTTTATGCAATGAACTGCCCCCAACTTCGTTCTTCTTATGTACAGTTCCAATCTGCTCCGTGGCCGGTCCACTGGGTTGTAGGCCTGTATTTATACATCAACACTTTTTTATTAAAAGTATTTTGAAAAAGAAAGCATAGTTGTAGCGGTTGCATTAATGAGTTTTGGATGATTTTACTACTATGAGCAAAGAATAAGTATGATGAAGGCTGAAGGTTAAAAAGGACCCGATATTTAGCAGCTACATTATGTGCGACAGACAGCCGGAAAAGTGTTTTAGACGCTTTTAAACGACACCACAGAAATGCCACCTGACCGCCACCCTTGCACGCAACCTAAAGGGGTCGCGACCAAGTAACTCATGTAGATACGCAGATCATCAATGATTATCTATCTGACGCTACGAGTCCCTCTGGGCTTAAACGCCGAGATGGCAAAGAAATGCACTACGTGGGGATAGGTCGAGTATGTGGTAGGTAAAAAAATTTCCGGATTACTGCATGCTGATGAGGTTTGAATGCTGCCCCCCACCCCTTCTTTCTCCTCCCTTCTGCAGGTCGCGTTGGAACATCGGCTGAAGTATGGGAGAACGATGATCGAACAACCGACGAAAAAGGGAAGGAGGGAATATGAGCATAGTCCTTATGACGATAAGTTTTTAGAGACATAGACTTAAATATGACTGTTCCCCCATTAGAGCATAGCGACTGAGAAAATGGACTGACATAGAAAATCGACGGGTACTGTATGACGAAAATTGACTTGAGATAACACGTTAAAGAACGTAACTAGACGTTTGACTAGGTAGGGAAAGGACAGAAGAAAAATGCAAGAGTTAGGGTTACCAAGGCTGCTGCCGTCTGGGAAGTTAGAAATGTTGCTGATGTTCAAAAAATACTGCTCCCCCCCCCCCCTTCTCACATTATAGATCTAGCCAAGCTGTCCGACTGTTCTCCCGATCAACACTTGCCGTTGCCTCAGCCTGGAGAACTTCCCACCAAAGGAAGAAACTGAAAAATGATTTAAGATCCAACCATGAGTAAATAGCGCGACCAGGTTAATTTCTGATCAACTAATCGAGGTGTAAGTATTGGCAAATGAGAAGGCTCGAAGAAATAACAAACAAAAAGGGAAATGAGAGGAAAAGGAGGAAAAAGGTAAAAAGAGCTCAGCACGTAGATAAATAGGATACTAAAGATGCGCAGCATGCAGAAGTTCTGTTTGGCCAATAACTGTTTTATGTTTTGTCGTGAACTCTTTTGTATGTAACACATGTACTGTCTTCCCTTGTCTGAGTTTGTGTGTATGTAATGTACGGGTTTATGTCTTCCCTCTGTCTGCGTTTGCGTGTTACCTGACCTCTGTCGTTCTGTGTTGTGAGCACACTAAATGACCTATTTTCGTACACGTCTCTCTCTCTCTCTCTCTCTCTCTCTCTCTCTCTCTCTCTCTCTCTCTCTCTCTCTCTCCCTCTCTCTACATGTCATACGTGTACCGAATGGCTCGTTTAAATTGCGGACGACTCTCACTCTCTGAGAGTCTACCTATTTCCCCTTCCTTTTTATGGTAAAAACGTGCCTCACTGGCACCAGTCTGATTGGATACTTATTTGAACGCGAAGGTGTTCAGCGAAATTGACCGAAACTAAAATGATTGTATCTCGCCATATTACTACCTCTCCTTTCTACAAAATGAATGAACTCGAATTGGCTGAGAAGGAAAGGACAGGTGAGACGACTAAGGTCCCCTAATCTGGCCCTCTTAAAAAGGGGACTATATGTCAATGGCATCCTAATTTTTATTGTTAGAGACAAGCGCCAAGGTCCAGATTGACCCCCAATGCCCAGATTGCCCCACCCCCTTTGCACCCAAGCGCGAATGCCCGAAGCGTCCCCGCCCCACTTGGTTGACCCCAGCTACTGTCCCCGATATATATATCAGATGACCATGAGTAACTGCCGCCCCTCGAGAAAAACATGTTTGACCCTGTCTTTCAATGATTGCACCCCCGCTCTGTTTGAAAGAGTTAGCCAGCTCTAAAAGGGAAATGTAAGACTGTTAAGGCTCGGGTTAGAAGGACGAGTCTCCCCTGAATGTTGTCAATCTTGGGGTTTTTGTTGAAATACGCAGGTGATAAGTGTCTGACCTCTGTCCATATATGTCATGAACGAACGCCGATTAGACTTGGTGCGAACGCAGTAGAAATACCCACCTGCTTACTTCAAGGTAATAGACTTCTGACTATGACCAATGAGCATAACGCCAGGTGCTAGGATTGCGAGTGGAATTCAAATGTAAAAATCTCTTCTCCTGCCAGGTCTCTAAAACTTGTTCTTACCCATTTAAAGATACTCAATCACCGGAGGAGAAGGGCCGGACGTGACGCACAGCGTGGCTGCAGATCATGAGACACATGCGACCTCGACCAAAGGTGGAGCCGCAGCACAACAAGAAACGGGACGAGGCAGCACTCTCAAAGGCGGTAAAAGAAAGGATGAAGGGCTGTCCTGAAGCTCTCTGTCCGCCAACCCACGTGTGCCTGGAGCCTCCGTCCCTCTTTTCAAGCCCGATTGATGGGCCCGCTTGCTTGTTATCCATTGCTCCCTTGGTCCCTTTGGTGTGTCCCAGGAAATCTGCCCCCACTCCGCCCTCTCACTCCCATCGACTATCGAAACAACACACCCTCTTTTCCATGCGACTCCCTGCTGAAAGGAAGAACAGCATCTAGATGGAAATGGGGTTACGCCACGGAAATATAGGTGCCAAACTTAAGGCGCCACTAAAAGGATTGGTTAGGGAACAGGACTGTGGTCTAACAGCAGAGGACTGACCGCACCCTGCAACGCGTAAGGATAGAACCGAGCTGGACCTATAGCTCCACCGCCGGTGCTCAACAGCGCCAACGAAAGGACACGGACTAGAGCCTACCAGTGATGGCTCACTACTAAAAAGACACTGTGACGAAGAGATCTTATTGGACTGAATTCCTCCCTCAACTACTTGGTCAAAATGTTCATTGGTCACATTCGTTTTTGAAAGTCAGAAGCATTTATGCTATGTAGTACGTTTACAAATGCAATTTCCTATGTACTGCATTTTGCCAATCGCACCAACTGTTCATGATTTTTATGCAATATGTTAGTATTGACAAATGCTATTTCATCAACCACATGTTTATATGTACGCCCCTTAACTAGGAAGGATAGGAAAATGAACTTCATTGTTTATATGTACCCCCATCAACTACAAAAATGAACTCTGTTATGTAAAAAGGGGCGACTGTGGAAAATAGACAAATTGATGTACATAAGCAGCGTTCATTTCCCTTTTTCCCACTCCTCTCCCTGTATGCACCATGAATACCATAAAATATTGACCGTATCACTCCGCCAGTAAAAGCCCGTGCCCATATGTACATGACAGCCATTTTAGGCACCTTGGCCTCTTGCCCACTCATTAGAATCACTGGCTTCCCTCCTGCGCGCATTTGAGCACCCCTCTCCCACTCTCACATGCATAGACCATGAAACCCAGCACTCTGCGCGACCCTGCTATGAAAGGCAACCCTCCTGCTTGACCCAGGCACCCCCCCCATTTCCCTCTTGAAGAAGCATCCTTCGCCTCAGCTGACATAGCCCCCCAGCTGTATCTGACTGCCCCTGTTCTCTCATGTACGGGTCATAAGACCTCTCTCTCTCTCTGTGCGACTCTGACCCTGCGCGCACCCTGACCCCCTCCTTCTCCCTCACATGGACAAGTCATAAACCTTCTCCTTCTGCAAGACCCTGTCCTTGGGAGTCACGGCCGCGCCTGACCAACACCTCCTTTCCTTCCATGAATGCCCCTCTGTTGACAAGCCTTCCCTCCGCGCTCGATTGTCCACGCGGCATGAATGCCACTCCTTTGATGACCCCTTCCCCCGAGTCCAACTGACCACACATGTCCGAGGCCATCGCCTAAGCCAGAGGATACCATTTACTGCACTTATTGTATGAAGTCACTCCTCTTCAAAGGACCCACTATTGATCCTGGTCTCCCCACCCCCTGGGCTACGATCAGGCGCACACATCCTAATAATCAGCGGAACATTCAGCTGCGTCATTGCCCCCTCTCTTATCAGCAGGTCAAGGGTCCCTATTGTGAACACATGTGGGGTAGGATTGACACGAGGATTATGGGGTTATCTTTTCTTTGTTTCACAATGCTGTGACTGTAATGCCAAGTGTTTTGTAAGGTATAAAAGGCTGAGTCTCAGCTCACTTGTTAGAGCACCTCGAGACGATACCTTGTTGTCTGATCTGATGTGTTCTGCTCCGTCGGAATAAACTTCTGTTTCCTGCCTTCTGGTCTCCGGCGCCTGCCTCATTGCTTGGTAAACTTGAACGGTACAAGGGCGGTTAGCGCCGGGCAAATCCTGAGAAAGGTCCTAGCCCTACCTTTTTCGACACCCACAGCTGACCCCTCTGAACTTAAGAACTTCTGCCCCATTTCCCTCCTCCCTTTCCCGGCCAAAGTCATTGAGAAAGTCATTAATAGCCAGCTCGCCGCCTTCCTTGAATCCAACAACCTCCTCGACCCCTCACAGTCCGGCTTTCGAGCCAAACACAGCACCGAAACCGCCCTCATCGCAGCGACAGATGACATCCGAATGCTCCTGGACAATGGAGAAACAGTTGCCCTCATCCTACTCGACCTCTCCGCCGCCTTCGACACAGTCTGCCATAGCACCCTCATACAACGCCTCAGCAACGTCGGAATACAAGGAAAAGCCTTGGACTGGATCATCTCGTTCCTCGCCGGAAGAACCCAGAGAGTCCGACTCCCCCCATTCAAGTCAGAGGCCACCGAAGTCATCTGCGGAGTCCCACAAGGATCATCACTCAGTCCCACCCTCTTCAACGTTTACCGGAGTCCCTTCGCATCCATCGCGAGACAACACAACCTCAACATCATCTCCTACGCAAACGACACCCAGCTGATCCTTTCCCTCACCCAAGACCCTAACACCGCCAAAACCAATCTTCATGAAGGCTTGAAAGAAGTAGCCGAATGGATGAAAAACAGCCGCCTAAAACTTAGCTCAGACAAAACGGAAGTCCTCATCCTAGGATCTTCACCCTCTGCCTGGGACGACTCTAGGTGGCCACAGCAAGTGGCCCTGGGCACAGCACCCATACCCACAGACCACGCACGCAACCTGGGCTTCATCCTTGACTCCTCCCTCTCGATGACCAGACAAGTTAACGCCGTCTCATCCTCTTGCTTCAACGTACTCCGTATGCTCAAAAAAATCTTCCGTTGGATCCCCACCGAAACAAGAAAGACGGTCACCCACGCACTGGTCACTAGCCGACTGGACTATGGAAACACCCTCTAAGCCGGAACCACAGCCAAATTACAGAAAAAACCCCAACGCATCCAAAACGCATCTGCCAGACTCATATTGGACATCCCTCGCCAAGCTCACATTACCGGCCACCTGAAAGACCTCCACTGGCTTCCCGTCAACAAGAGAATTACGTTCCGTCTCCTCACCCACGCTCACAAGGCCCTCTACAAACTAGGACCTGAATGCCTCAACACACGAATGTCCTTCTACACACCCACCAGCCAACTAAGATCCTCCAACCAAGCGCTTGCAGCAGTTCCGCGCATCCACAGATCCACCATGGGAGGAAGATCTTTCTCCTACCTAGCGGCCAAGACCTGGAACTCTCTCCCCACTCACCTCCGCCTCACACAGAACCTCATTTCCTTCAGAAAGGAACTGAAAACCTGGTTATTCGATAAATTAGGCACCCCCTCCCACAAGCGCCTTGAGACCCTATGGGTGAGTAGTGCGCGATACAAATTTCTGAACTTGAACTTGAACAAAACACACTTCAGATCAAAAGTGTAACAATTACGTAGGCAAATAGATATAACAGTAATGCTTTACTCCCTGAATAAGGACAAAACTGAGGTGAAACTGAGGTGAAAATGCTAAACAATATGAGTGATAAAAATATTCTAGGCGATTCTGGGCTTACCTGGCAACCGAAGAGCTTCAAATACCTGGGCCTGGAGTTTGAGAGAGACCTAATTATGACACTAAAAATCAACGAAGATATACTCTTCAAGAAAATACACAAGCTACTGGAAGGATGGTCTCCGAATTTCTTGTCATGGTGGGGTAGAGCGGAGACATTAAAGATGATGGTCACCCCCTTAATTAATTATATGGCAAGCATGCTCCCAATGACCTTTACAGAGGACTTCCTACAATAGACAAATTATTTAGTAACTTCCTATGGAAGGGGAAGAAACCCAGAATCTCTATGAAAAAACTACAACTCCCAAAACCTAAAGGTGGTCTAGGCTTACCCAACTTCAGAAACTATCAAACCGCTTTCTTGTGTAAACAAGGGGCTTCCTGGTTCACTGAAGCACCTGGCTACACGCCGTTGTGGATCAATTTAGAGAAGGCTGTCATAGTCAAAGCCCCTCTCACAGCGGTACTCACCATGGACCTGTCACACCTCACACACTCTAAGTACATCATGCTCAACACCAAAAGAGCTCTTTCAGACTAGACCATACACATAAATCTGGCCTACAGATAAAGAAGTGGGCTTCCTCATCCCTATGGCGTAACCCACTCATAAAGATCAATGGCTCGTCCCCTTCTTGGGAACATTGGTCAGACAAAGGAATCAATGTGGTCTCGGATCTTTGCGATGGGCATATGCCATTGCCTTTCTCAACGATCCAGTCTAAACATTCCCTTCAACCAATTGACTTCTATGCATTCCTAAGGCTAAAGTCAGCCGTGTCCATGCGCTCGTTCACACTTTCAACACCTTGGTTAAAGTCGACGCTCCCTCACCTACAATCCTCAGGTCACTTTGTATCAAAAGTTTACAAATTGCTCGCGCCGACACTAAGCAAATCACTAAGACGAAACTAACTTAAATGGGAAGCAGAACCTAACAATACCGGAATAGATATTAACTGGGATAGGATCCATGCTTCAGCCCTCACACACAAAGTATCACCAATCCTCTCGCAAACCAAATACATGATACTCAACAGGGTGTTCTGGACCCCCCCAAAAATTATTTAAATTTAATCTAAGAGATACCCCCACTTGTTGGAACTTCTCCCTAGCTGATGGTGGTGACCTGCCACACATGCTATTCCAATGTCCTATGTTACACAAATACTGGTCCAACGTCTTTGACTATATTGAGCACATATTCGACATCAAACCGAGGAGGGAATTCATTTACATAATTCTGGGGGCCATTGATCCAATGTTATTAAGAGACCATGATCGCCAACTCCTTCACCTGCTACTCACCCTTGCGTGCCAAGTTGTCCTCTGCCACTGGAAGGCAGCTTCAGAGGTCTTTCACTGCTTGGAAGGAGTGGCTATCTTGCATCAGAGGAGTAGATAATCCTGCTCTACACTCTTCCGATTGGCAAGTTACTAACAAGAAACTATGGACCTCTCTGGATGCATCTTCCTTCTACTTTGACCCGCCGTAGTATGCCCATTAATCGCTAGGCGCTTAGAACGCCCAACAAGTAGCCACCCGGAGACAAGTCACAAATAGCACGCTGCTACTCTATAATAGTCCAGCACATTACCATATACTACCAGTAAGATCTTGTACTTTATTTGTTGAGCTCCATAGTGGTTTCACAAGCTATATCTTGGAAATAAGATGCATGAGCACGACGGTTGTTTGCACACTGTATATTTTGAAAAAACCAACTGTTAATCAAGCCCACACTGAGATCACTACGATGCTGTATCCTGTCATTGTATTGCGGAACTGTAATTTTGTTATCATAACCAATTATAATGCATCTACTGTAGTATAATGTCATCTCAAGTATCAATAAGAACGAGGTTTAGTGGCGAGGCGCACAGCTGGTGCTTAGATGAAGTTTATGAAATAATTTTGTAAAGTTTTCGGGAAGTTGATTAGAAGTTTTGGGTGCTCCAACAAGTGGCGTAACTTTCCCCGAGTACGCCAGAGTTAGATACTGGTTGAGTGGGGCTATAAGGCAAACACTGTCTGCATGTTTTCACACACGATGTTCCCTCATCTATCGAAACAATGTATCCGTTTTATGATGTGTATCATTTGTTACAATACGTGAGTAATGGTTTGAATAGTAAATGTGTGCTATTGTGTTTACAGAGCTCCTGGAAAAAGGGCAAACCATGCCCGAAATGCATTGGAGCAGGATTACAAATGATCCTTTAGGATGGTTCTAAATGAACTTAAAAATTACTTAGAAAATCACTTTTTGAAAAACTGATGTATACTAACTTGCTATAAAAAAAATCAAGTACAAATCAGTGATGAAATAAACTGATCATCAACTAACCCACAGGAGTCTGTCTTCTTATGACGAACCAAATGGATGTGCCCAATTTCAAGGATGTGTTTACAGTGTACAACGCACTCAACCAGTAACTATCTCAAGCCAATACCATCCTCACGTTTGACCGTCTATCCGTCAAGAAGGTGTGGTTCTGGATCAAGCTCTGTGTTGCTTTACTTTTATTTCGTTGACCTCAGCAATGTAATGACATGATTGTTTGTATTATTGATTCACATTTGCTTTCTTTTTCTTTTCTTTCTTGTCTAATAAAAACGATTTGAACACAAAAAAAAACATAAATTTTACAACACGTCTTTAGCATGCACGCCTTTACCACAAAATTTAAGTGTTTTACAGGTACATAGAAACCCGTTACACACACACACATATATATATATATATATATATATATATATATATATATATATATATATATATATATATACACATATACATACACATATATTTACTCCAGTATTGGAGCTTTCATAGATTCACATACCTGAATCAGTCCCCGTCGTCAAGACTGGAGTTTCGGGTACATATAAAAGCAATGCTTAGTAGTATAGCAAACTGAAAAAAGGCCTAGGCCCATTTTCCTTTTGCAACCCTTAACCTTCGTTATGTAAAAAAGACCAAACTTGTCCCTGAACCAATCAGAGCCCCTCACCCTCTAGAACACTCCAGAGAGAACCTTTTGCCCCTCAGATTTTCTACCGCACGTTGCGCTAGGGCGTCTCCTTTCAGCTCTGCTCAAATTCTGTTTTTTACCTTCATTAAAGAACTTCGTTGTTAGGAATTCTTCTGGATTCTTTTCTACTATGAATTATCTTCAAATACATTCTTTAAAGAATGTCAGGAAAGGAGAAGAAAGGATTATTTAGAGCCCGTGCAACTTGTTCCAAGAGGTTGCTCTTCACTGATGATCCTCACACTGACTGCATTTACTGTCTATACCGCAGGCCAAAGACTGCAAGGTATGTCGCACTTTCTCAAGTAAGTTTCTGAGAGGTCGTGAAGGGCGACTTTTAATATGGTGTTAAACGCTAAGACCAGAAATGAGGTTTTTATTTTCTCCAGTGACAGTGATGAGACGTTGTCCTCAAAATCTAGGAGATCTCAAAAAAGAAGAAAATCTCCTCAAACTCATTCCTCAGGGGAACGTCCTGAGAAGGCCCTCAAAAAGACCACTCAAGAGTCTTCTGGGTGCAGTCCTTCAAAATCTCCTCACTCTGTGGAAAAGGAGAGTAAAGGAAATGCTTTTGGGGAAAAATCATGTAAAAAAGACGGACTTCTGAGCCGTCAAAATCACCTCCTCTGGTCAAAGAACCCTTCAGGCAGCCGTCTTCTATACCTCCTGAGGTAAAGACTAAGAAACCAACATCGTCAACGGGATCGTCGACGAGGATTGAGGTGAAACTCAAATCAAAAACACCATCATTGCCTATTACAACCTCTCCATCGACAGCGTCGTCGTCTATGGCGGCCTCGTCTACGACGGCCTCGTCTATGACGGCGGCGTCTACGGCGGCCTCGTCTACGACGTCTCGTCTAGGACGGCTCATCTAAGGCGTCGACGACGGCCTCATCTACGATGGCCTCATCTATGATGGCCTCATCTACGATGGCCTCATCTACAATGGCCTCATCTACGGCCGTCGTCGACGAAGGCCTCGTCTACAACAGCCTCGTCTACGACGGCCTCATCTATGATGGCATAGTCTACGACGGCGATCTTGTCGACGAGGGAAATCCCAAAATTAGAAATCATTAAGAACACACCTGCTTGAAGAGTAGGATTCATAGGAAGAGGAGCAAGAAGTTAGGCTGACACCTCAAATAATACACCACCAGAATCCGGTCACCACGGATGATGATGACCAGGAAGAGGGAGAAATAACAGATCCCAACAAAAAAAGAGTTGATAACTTGAATCCATCTCCGGCATCTCCCTCACCAGGACCGGTGGATTCTCTGCAGTTTCCATAATATAATGGAGAGAGCTGCGAGAGATTCCAGCTTCCTATGGCGACAATACAGAATGCTTTCTATACGATTTCAAGGAGCCATTCCAAAAATCAGACCAGGCTATCCCCAATTATTAGCCATGTGTGGGAAGAAGGTTTCAAAGTGATGAAGACACCAGCGACAGTTACGCCTGTGCTCGCTAGGTTGGAGAAACCATATAAAGCTCCTTTAGACGCACCACAGTGTTTACTGGGCCATCCAGAACCTGATTCCGTGTTTTCGCTAGCGGCGCAACAAGAATCTAAGAATCCCTCAGCGCCTATATCAATACCTCCTGAAGAGGGGAGATACTTGGACAATGCAGGAAAGAGATTCTCATCCATGTCTGCTCTCTTAGTCAAAGCAGATAATGCCCTTGCTATTCTGGGCAGATAAGACAGGCATATGTGGTGCGATATGGCACCAAACATGGACCTCTTCCCAGAGTACAATAGACAGGAGGCGAGCGGCGGTGCTAAGGCGTCAGGGGTGGTTAAGTGCGACTGCCTTTGAGACTAGAAGTCCAAGAAAATTAAGATCCTGATTCTCCCCTTCGATGGAGAAGTTTTATTGGGAAACAAGTGGATGAGGCATTTCAAGGTATCAAGAAAGATACAGATACTACAACTGCCCTACAAGACTGTAAGGTGCCTTTCTGAGGCACCAGGGAGAGAGGCCAGTCATCCTACAAAAGGAGTTATCAACAAGGGAAGAACACCCCTTTTATTCCTCATCATCACAAACATATCGTCAGCAATAGGGTAAAAAAAATTACAAAAAAAAGGAGCAATACAGTCTGCTCCTAGAGGAGGAGGAGGTCGTCAAGGGCAGAACAATGTAAAACACAATGACAACCTCCTGGATCTGGCTACATGTTGCTCTTCCTCTCCACAAGTTCCCATGGGTGGGAGAGTTACTTCCCATCTGCATTATTGACAGAAAATAACGACGAGCAGATGGGCCATCAATAAAATACAATTCGCACACACTCTTGAATTTTATTCAATTCCCTCCTTCGACACGGCCGACAAGTCAAGAGATTAAACAGCTATCTCAGATGCGTTTGGAGATTCGGACAATGCTCCGAAAGGGAGCAATAGAACCGGTGCCGATCTTCCAAAAACGAAAAGGATTTTTACTCTTGTTTCTTCCTAGTCTAGAAGAATGATCTCCAATGGAGTCCTATTCTAGACCCGAGAGCTCTGAATACTTACCTTAAGAAGCAATTTTTTCAAATAGTGATCCTCCTAGACATTCGGTTACGCTTAAACCCAGGGGATCACATGACCGCTCAATACTTACAGGATATTTCCACATCCCCATTCATCCTTCCCTTGGACTGTATCTTCGATTTGCTGTAGCTGGGGACCATTACCAGTTCAAAGTACTACCATTTGGTTGCAAATCAGCCCAGAGAATCTTTACAAAGTGTCTGGCGCCAGAAACAGCTTTTTCTCAGTAATCACAGACACCAAGTATTTCCATACCTGGATGACTGGTTGATAAAAGCACCATCAGAAACTTCAGCCCAGGTGTCCACTACCGCATGTATACAGTTGTTCGCCGAACTGGGACTTACTTTAAATATAGAGAAATTGTCCCTTCAACCGTCAAAAAAGATCACGTTTCTGGGAGCGATTCTGGTCACCTCTGTAATCAAGGCACTCCCTCCACAGAGAGGCAACAGGGTCTCATGGTTCTAGCCAAGAATTTCACAGGAAAAAAGTGTCTTTTAGTACGAATTTACAAGTCGCTACTAGGGGCAGTGTCCTTTTGCATTCCTCTGATTCCTTTAGGCTGACTATGGATGCATTAATTACAGGAGGAACTAGATTGCCAATGGCACCAGGTAGAGGGAGCCTTCGATGACAAGGTGAAGGTCACCCTGGCTATGGTGCAAGCAGTGGCATAGTGCAACAGAGAAAAAAAAATAACATCTTGGTGAGTCTTTCCACTGATGCATCTCTGGAAGGATGGGGAGTATTCCTTCAGGACCTGCAGGTCAGCTGTCGGTGGAAATTGCAAGAACAGCTTCACATCATCTGGCTTGGGCTCGGAGCTGTAGGCTTGGCACTACTGGCTTTCCTACCAAGAATTCAGGGAACGTCTGTTCTGGTGAGAATAGACAACATGACCGCGATGCACTATCTCAACATGCAAGGAGATACAAGATCCTCTCCCGGTCGTGGGCAGCACCAAAGATATGGAAGTGGGCTGTCCAACATGGAGTATCGCTAAAGGTGGAACACCTTCCAGGAGATCAGAACGTCAAAGCGGGCACTCAGCAGACTAAAATAGACTTGCCAAGAGTGGGAGATCAATCAGGACATATTGCAAAGCATCTTTTTCAAGTGGGGAGTTCCAGCAGTGGATCTGTTTGTGGCAGCTCAGAACACAAAATGCCGGTTCTTCTCAAGTTGGTATCACCAGTGGGAATTTGGGGGAATGCGTTTTTTTATAACATGGTCAGGCGTCTTTGCCTATGCCTTTTCTTCGATCCCCCTCCTGCCACATGCTCTCACAAAGATAAAGAAGGAACCGAGCAAGGTAATACTAATAGCTCCATGGTGACCCAGACAACACTGGTTCACGGAGTTGCTCCTGCCATCGGAGGATCGCCCAATTTGTCTACAACCAATATCATCACTCTTGACAAGTGCTTCATTCAGCCCCAAAATCGCTGCGCTTAGCGGCTTTGCTCCTGAATATTGCGAATTCCGCATCCTAGATATTTCGGCAGAATGCAGAGATATTCTAGCACATGCCAGAGCGGAAACTACAAACAGAGCAGATAGGATGAAATATAGTTAGGACCTATTTTCCATAGGAAATCCGCAACATTCTATTTGGAATAACTGGCGTCGGTTGACGAATCTTCGCGAAATTTCCAAACTAATGCCAGCTCCGGTCCTATATTGAAAGTCTCGGGGGGATTCGTGAAGCGGAGGCCGAGAAAAAAGGGGGGTCCCAAAACGTGTTTTCTCCATGCAATTTTCCATAGGAACATTTCATCGTGGCTACAGCCCGAACTGCTGAACGAAATTACACCAAATTTGGCAAAGAGGTAATCCTTGGTTCAGACTCGTGCCTTTTGTTAAATGGTGTAAATCCATTCAGTAGTTCCTAAGAAAATGACAATTAAAAGTACATATATATCTATGGCAACGGTGGATCCGCACACCCTAAGCGCACCCTGCCGTGCACGACCTGTATTCTAATTGGATGTCAACACTCCAAATCAGGAAGTGTTGGCAGCCATCTTGTGCCTCAGTAGAACCGAGGCACAAGAAACCTATTAAAAAAAACACGCAAAACGCGAAAAGGGGCCAGGGTAGAAACACCCTGACTCCCTAGGTTCAGGGGGTCCCACAAGGACACCCAAGGCCAAAAAAAAAATGATTTTTGTAAAAAAATCAGCAAAATCCGTGCAGGATAAGCGGAACCTGCCGATCCCCCCAAAAAATAAAACGAAGCCCGGGGGGCCAAATCCCGGGGGCATGATGAAAAATAGTTTGGGGGGGCCCAATCCGCCCCCACAATGCCCCAGGGAACGCCACCCATGGGGCTTTAACATTATATGGGCAGGGGGGCTCATGGCCCCCCCCGCAGCCCCGGGGACCGCCACCCAAGGGTATTCTTTAAATTGAGTGGGGCCCGGGGACCGCCACCCAAAATGAATGATGAATGGCGGGGGCTGCTCACGGTCCCCCGCAGCCCGAGGGACCCCCCCCCCCCCCCCCCCCCGAGCTTTATTTTTGGGAAGAGTACCGTTTGAGGGGGCTCAAGCCCCCCCCACATGCCCCGGGGGCCGCCACCTCCCCGGGCACTAAATATTCAAATTGGGGGGGGTCGGTGACGGATCCCCCAGTCCCGGGGACCACCACCCACAGGGCTTTATAAAATATGGAAGTGGGGGGCCGCGCGGCACCCCTCCTGGAGCCTTGTCGAGGTCCTGGGGGCCGCCACCCCCCAGGACCGGCTCCTGCAGTGTCCCGGGGTGCCCACCCCGGGGACACTGCAGTTTGCAATGACAAGGCGGGAGCCTCCAACTCCCACCCTGTCATTGCAAACTGCTTTGCTATTTGGAAGAGAGGGCGTGTTTTAAGTTGAGAAAATAATTCCCCTTCAATCCTGAGGGCCCCTGGGGGCTAACTAACCCACTAGGTGCTTCCAGTAAGTGCCACTGCACAGCGTTGCAGAGAGGTGGCCCAGGCCATGCCCCTTTTACACCTCTATGCAACGCAGCTCTGTGGTGCTTACTGGAGGTACCTAGTGGGCTACTTGGACCCCAGGGACTTAATCTCTCAAATTAAAACGGACACAGGACGCGTTTACACAGTTGTGAAGGGAAGGGATGGTGTAGGATATATACAGTGGACAAACGTAAAATCAGCCGAACTACGAATTACGATTTGCTCACCTATCAGGAGAGACCTCAGTGCTGCATCTTTGAGTCCGTCCAGTACTGATCCAGAAAAGTAATTCTAACCGTACTTACCAGTAACTTGAATTTCCTTCCATAGCCTAACATTGACTAGTTTCACTTGGAAATTCTTCCAAGTGTGGAGTTTTGGAACTTACAAATATTCCTCTAAAATCAGCCGAACTACGAATTCCGATTTACTCACTTGTTATCAGGAGACACCTCAGTGCTGCATCTTTGAGCCCAGTACTGATCCTGAAAAGTAATTCTAACCGTACTTACCAGTAACTTGAATTTCCTTCCATAGGCTAACATTGGCTGGTTTCACTTGGAAATTCTTCAGTGTGGAGTTTTGGAACTTTTAAATATTCACCTAAAATCATCCGAAACAACGAATTACTCACCTGTTATCAGGAGAGACCACAGTGCTGCATCTTTTAGCCCAGCACTGACCCTGAAAAGTAATTCTAACCATACTTACCAGTAAGTTGTATTTCCTTCCACAGGAATCCTTTGTGTGGTTTTCACCAGAAAAGTTTCAAAGTGTCGATTTTCACAAACTATAAATATTCCCTAAAAATCGCCTGTATGACTTAAAACGCATTCTTTCAGCCGTTTACAGGAGATGCACCTGTGCTGGATCCAGGCTCCACCACCGAGTAAGAAAAAGTAACGATAACACTACTTACCTGCTTAGTGAATTTCCTCCCATAGGATAACATTGGTGATTCCATGTGAAAAAGTTTCTGTCAACTTTTAAAATACAATAATATTCCTTAAAAATCACTACTGTACCCAAAATGCTTTTATTCAACTGTTTACAGGACATGTCCCATGACTGAATCTAGGATCCAGTCCTGTGGTTAGAAAAGTAATCCATAAAGTAACTAATTGCATTTAACTAGAAATTCCCATTGAGCTCAATGTTGCATTGTGTTTGAAATTGTGTTGCCCATTGCAACAACTGTAACTACTGTACTTAAAAGTCTATTGCCTATTCGCAAAGTATTTAAACTAAAGTAATTCATTCTGGGAAAGTATATTTTGTAATGTAATGGTTAATGTAATTATAATGTAATTTAAAAAACAAATATCTAAAAATAAATAGTTTTAAAAAATGTAGTAAATCAGTATCAAAAAAATAAATATAACAATTAATACATTTAAAAATTATCATTTACAAAACCTTTGAAATTCACTGAAAAAACCATAGGTGTCAGACATGTTATGGTGAGGAATTAGCATTTAAAAAACCTTCGAAATTCAGAGAAAAAAACCATAGGTTTCAGACATGTTATAGTTAGGCATTCGCATTTAAAAAACCTTAGAAATTCACTGAAAAAAACATAGGTTTTAGGGGTGTTATAGTTAGCTGGACATTTCACTTGTACAAAACCATTGAAATTCCTCCGTTATAGTTAGTTCTGCTAACTATAACTTGCGGGCCGCAATCCACTGCTGATGATGTCACATATTACATCAATTATAACATGGTCATTGACATCACTGATGAAATCACTGATGACATCATAAATTACATCACTGATAACATCACCCACGTGACAATCGATCATACAGTAGTATAACCTTTCATCAACCCACTCAGAGATTCCTAGATCTACACACACATCTAATCACTTACCTATAGATTCACTCATACATGCTGTCAATGATCAATAGAACAATATCAAATATACTTATACACCTTTGTAGACATTACACACCAGCACACATCCTATTAACTTATGAAGTCATCCTACTCACTTATGCAAACAATGGATCATACTTACATTTACTTAGCTACACAATTATACAAACACCACTTCATTTATTCATATAGATAGTAACTCATACTTAGTGTGTTATAAAAATCACTATTACAAGTATACAGTTATCCATACAGTCACTCATACAATCACTGAGTCTTATGTATACTTATTTTTATACAACTATCACATACACTCCATTTTATTTTTCTAGTTTGTTGGACATGTACCATTGAGAGATATATTTGCTCATTACCACATCCATAAATATATTCACTCACACAAATAACTGTTATTACATGTAGTCTTAACCTCATATACCTACTGAATCAACTATTCACACATCTTTGGGCAGCCACACACCCCACACCGAACCACACACATTCACTCTCCCATACAAATACTCAGTTAACTACTCAAAAACCTATATAGACTTCCACATAGCTAGTAACCAACTGGTGCAGCAGTTTACACAACAACTGACAAACTGATACAGATATTCACACAGTTTAGTCACTATCCAATATATTTAGTGAGACACTATAAATTAGTCAAGTAAACAGTCAATCACACTGCTACTAAATCCTCCATCCAGATATTTATATATCCACTCATTCTTCAATGCAGATTGCTATATATATATATAATACATATTTAAATACCGAACCAAAGCACATTCACTGGATGATGTCATAAGTGATGTCATTTGAGATGTCATCAGTGATGTCATTTGAGAGGTCATCAGTAGGGCTGGGCGGTAAATTCCATTCCGCTCGTGGAATTTGGGTGATTTCACATTCCGCAGAGAACGCAAAATTGCCCAAAATTCTGCGTTCCGCGACTTCGCGAAATGTTTTGCTTGTTTGCGTTCTCAAATGCGTGTTCGCGAAATATTTCCCCCCGAGCACGCAAACAGCGATTGTGAACAGTAAAAAAGCATCGCGAACAAGCAATTCCGCGTGTTCACGGAATTTCTGCGGGTTCGCGGAGATTTTTTACCGTTTCACAGAGATTTGCGTAACGGAATTACGCAAATTCCGCCCACCCCTAGTCATCAGTGATGTCACTGACCATGTCATGAATGATGTAATATGTGACATCATCAGCAGTGGATTGCAGGCGTGCGAGTTATAGTTAGCAGAACAAACTATAAATGAGGAATTTCAAAGGTTTTGTATGAGTGAAATGTCCAGCTAACTATAACACCCCTAAAAGCGGTGTCTACTTCTGCTGCCCTTTTTGCGGGGGTACCCCTAAGGCAGATCTGCAGAGCTGCTACTTGGTCGAGCAGCCATACTTTTACAAAACACTACTGCCTGCAATCAACAGACGCCGCGGATGCGGCAGTAGGTCAAGCGGTGCTGCGGAATCTTTTCCAATAAAGGTGAGCCTCTATTGCTACCCGCCTCCAGTCAAAGGTTTTTTTCTAATAATATTTTAGTATTTATTGCATATTGACTGATATGTTTACCTTACTTGCTTTGGTATATCACCTTTATGACTTATGTGATGATTTACTGCTTTCTACTCTTATTCTAGCATGTGAATCTATGAAAGACACCCCTAATACTGGAGAAGAACAAAAGTTACTTACCTGTAAACTGTGGTTCTCCAGTATTGGTGTCTTTTATAGATTCACATGCGACCCTCCCATCCTCCCCTCAGAGGCTCTCTTCTCCTCAGGCACTTTTACTTACTTTGTGCTATGAAAATCTGAGGACTTGGGCTTCTGAGGAGAAGGTTCTAGAGGAGGCTACAGATTGATTGGCTTGAATGTGAACCAACACATAATGACACTAATATGCTACTAAAGTGAGTTCTCCCTTAGGCTTTTCAATGGGCCTATTATGTTCAATGGTACTTTTAAAATTTACATTTTTTTTAAATTATATGTATGTATATTATTATTTATGATATTTTTCAGGTATACATGCATATGTTACTGCTATTTTATGTACCGTGGGACTCCCACTTCGACGACGGGGAATATTCAAGCATGTGAATCTATGACAGACACCCCTAATACTGGAGAAATATATATCCTCTTAAATGCAAGTGCAGCAAAATCTGTGTTTGCAAAACGGAATTAAATTGAAAATCAAATTAAATAAGGATAAAAGCACATTATGACTAACTAAACAGTCACATTCACATACCCATGTTCACGAAGAGAAACACAACACAAGGCAGCTGCGCTTTCAGATGTTGGAAACAAGTCCTGTAAATTTTGAGAGCAACAATAGAGTAAATGTAAATGTAGAGTATTTGTATAGCGCACTTCTACCCGGAAGTCTCGTAGCGCTGTATTCATACTGCTGTGGAACCCATCCTGGCTTTCTTGTGAAATGTCCACTCCTGGGCACCCCCAAGGTGAAGCCAGGCATCCACAGCGCTGCTGGGGCCGTTGTGAAGATTAAGCAAGCTATTGCCCAGAGTCACAGAGTGAACCCATGATTAGACTAGGCACCGAGGTGAGAATTATCAGGTCCGGGGAAATTCAGTCCAAGAGCGGCCGAGGCAGGAATTGAACCCTGGCCCCGGGCCAGACCTCTGCATCAGGGTCTGCCGCTCTAACCATTGAGCCACGCTTCTCCACAACTGGAGTTCAGCTGATGGTCTGTGTGTACTGGCGTCTGGCTGGCTGTGTGTGAACCTGAATAGAGGGCAGAAATTGTTACAGGGATGTATATTGAAGATTAACATTAAGTAGTAGGACCATTACCCCTTGATCCATCTTCCTCGTCCCAGTCTTAAACTTGTGAGGATTTAATCTTGTGCTTAATTGATGTGCGCAGCGACTTCTTCAGGGCACTAAACTCTTTGCATGGATCTTCAGTTTCTGTTGTATTTCTGACCCGGGATGGGTTCTAATACTCCAGTCGTATTTGCACAGTAAAGGGCAACAGTGATTACTGTGTCCAAGATTTAATGTATTCCAGAATTCTTTTCTTAAGTGTGGATCTTGTGTGTAAGTCATAAATCCATCATGAAGAATGACGACGGACACGCCGGAGGCAGCCCTGCAACTGAATAGAGGGTTTGCGTTTACGCCAGCCAAGACTTGGTTGCTGGCAAGAGGGACTCACTTAGTCCCCAAAGAGTGGTTTTACTATACCACGTTGTCATTCTTCATGATATGTTTAAGGGTGTGTCAGGGAGCGTCCCCTTAGGCAAGGGTTGCTCCCCTTTTTTGTGTGAACACATTTTGGCAGTTTCTGCCTTCCCTTGGGGGCAGAACAGCGATATTCTTAGGCTCATCTGCCTCCAAGTGGGCAGAAACCACTAGACACTAACGAAAGTTTCTGTGTGTGTATGAACTGGAGTTCAGCTGATGGTCTGTGTGTACTGGCGTCTGTCTGGCTGTGTGTGAATCTGAATTTTGCTGGCAGTGTGTGTGGACATGGGCTTAGCTGGCAGTGTGTGCGAACTAGCGCTTGGCTGGCAGTGTGCTTGGATTGTCCCTTGGCTAGCGGTCTGCATGTATGGCACATGTCTGGCGGTTTGTGTGGACTGTTGCTTGGTTGGCGGTGTGCGTAGACTGTCACTTGGCTGACGGTGTACATGGATGGTGCTTGGCTGCTTGTGTGCGAGGATGGCGCTTGGCTGACAGTGTGGCTTGCGTGAATCCTTCAACATTTTATTACCCAGAATCACCTGCAAACTTATTTAGCTAAAAAGTCACACTTTCCTCACATTTTTGTGTGGAAAGATTGTGGGTTCACTGCATCAGCACAATTTTCCCACTACCCCGTCATCACCTAGATTTCCTGACAAAAATGATACCTCACTTTTGTTGGTGCCCAAAACAGAGAACCTAAAAACGGATATAATGAAAAACTGAGGGGGAATCAAAGTGGGTCCTAAGGAGTAGGTTTTTTTTCATAAGTTTTTATGGCTGAGTTTGCTTTGGGCACCCACACAAGTGAGGTATAATTTTTATCGGGAGACCAAGGGAAACTCTTGGTGGTAGGAACTTTGTGCAGGCATGGTGATGCCAAACAGAAATGCAAGGAAAAAGTGATTTTCTTAGCAAAATTTGAGGTTTGTAGGCAATTCTGAATAAAAAAAACATTGGGGGATTTATGCAAGCCACACTTCCCTAGACTCCCCCTGGTATCTAGCTTTCAGAAATGTCTGGGTTTGGTAAGTCTCCCTAGAGGGCCGTCAAGTTTGAAACCAAAAGCGCAGGTGACTCCCTTGCAAACCCATGTCTTTCTCTGATCGTTAATTCTGAAGTCTCCTAAGTATGTTTTGAGCCATTTCCGGTTGCAGGCACTAGGTCCACCCACACAAGAGAGGTACCATTTTTATTGGGAGACCTGGCATACTGCTGCATTGTTGGATTTGTGTGGCTCCACACAGATTCCAGAACTTTCCATCACAGAAATGTGTGAAGAATGTGTTTTTAGTACAAAGAATGAGGTTTGCAAGGGATTCTGGGTAACAGAACAGGGTTGGGAGCCACCCAGGTCACCTCAACCTGGATTCCCCAGTGTGTCTAGTTAAAAAAAATGTACAGGTTTGCTAGGTTCCCCTAGGTGCCAGCTGAGCTAGGGCCCAAAATCCCCAGCTAGGTACACTGCAAAAATAGGGTCAGTTTTCTGTGGAAACATGTGGTGTATCCATGTTGCGTTTTGGGATGTTTTCCTGTTGTGGGCAGTAGGCCTACCCACACAAGTGAGGTACCATTTTTTCGTGAGACTAGGGGGAATGCTGGGCGGCTGGAAGTTCCTTGCTCCCCGCGGGTTCCAAAACTTTCCATTACAGAAATGTGAGTATTTTTTTTCTTTCTTCAAAGTTTGAGGTTTGCAAGGGATTCTGAGTAACAGACTGGGTTAGAGCCATACAAGTCACCCAATCCTGGATTCCCCTTGGTGTCTAGTTTAAAAAAAATTGCAGGTTTGCTACATTTCCCTAGGTGCGGCTGAGCTAGGGCACAAAATCCTCAGCTAGACACATTGCAAAAATGGGGTCCGCTTTCTGTGGACATTTTGGGGTGTTTACTGTCGCGGGCACTAGGCTTACCCACACAAGTGAGGTACAGTTTTTATTGGTAGACTTAGGGGAACACAGAATAGTAGAACAAGTGTTATTACCGGTTGTCTTTCTATGCATTTCTGCCTTCCAAATGTAAGACAATGTGTAAAAAAAGAAGACATTTCATGGTGGTGCAATACAGTGTATTTGGTTTAAACTATTGCAAGTCTATCTGTCCCATAGGGTAACATGGAAGTTTATTTGCAACATCTTACAAGTGGAACTTTCCATTGGGACAAGAAAGAAATGGCGTTTAGGCTCTCCGACTCCCAATTTAATAGCACATCTTTTAGTAAAGATGGTTTTTAAATTATGTATTTGAAAATTACGCTTTTCGAAAGTGGTCATTTTCGTGCTTAGCCATCATAGGTGCCTCTGCTGGGTTGTGTATCGACTGTCTGTTTTTTAGTAGACAACCACTGGCTGGGTTGAGGTGTGCTGCCTTTCCTGGATGAGTCAGGGCTGGGATGAATAGACCTGGGCTGCATTCAGAGCAGTGAGGAGATTTCTGTGCACCTGAAAAGGCCCTGTATGCCTTACACAATGCAGTCTCCATCTCCTGCCAGGAAGCTTGACTAGAGAGGACAGAACTGGTTTGATCTGAACTAAGAGACTCTCTGCCACAAGAGAACAAAAGGAAAATGTGATATAAATATTGGGGCCCAGAACTTTCGATTATTTCTGGACTCAAGAGGAACATGTGCCAAGGAGCTGGGCACACTGAAGGAGAAGTACTGCCCCTTTGCGTGTGGGGTTGGCCTGCGGTGGCTGCCAAGTAGAAGACCAAGACATTGCTGTGTGCTATGTTTTCTGTTTAAAGAAGATCTCCAGGGGCTTGGTGTAGAGCTTGCCTCCTGTTCTGAAGTCTCAGTGACACTAAGACTTCATTTTCTCTGTTCTCCTGCAGCTAGAACTGCTGTTGCTGCTGCCACAGGGGTAAATAGCAACACCGACGCCGGCGAGCGATGCAGCAACCTGCAATGAAGACGTGGGCACCGCTCGTGAAGTGCACGACTCACTGCCCGACTTATACTGCAGCCCCAACGCTTGCCGAAGCCATATCGTACCGCCTCTGACGGCGTCAGAGAGGGTGCTGACGGCTCACGATACACTGCCCGACTCACACAGCAGCCCTGACCTGACTGACACCGATGCTTCATCATTGCGGAGCCGATACCTGACATGGGTTTCCTCCAGACTTCAGCAACCCTTTATCGTCATAAGGAACTAACGTCTCGACACCATGACGACGTCACCTCCCAGGCAACAGTAAGGTACGGATGCCTCACACCTCCCCTGCTTCGCAGTAAGGAACCAACGTCTCACCTCCCCCGTGGTCATAAGGAACCAATTGCCTGGCGACTACAAAGCATCACCTCCCTGATGCATTGACCCGTCTTAGATTTTATTGTTTACCAAGGTACAGTTCTTGGGGGACCATGTGACTCCAGGCCCGATGTCACGCACCTCGCGGTCAGCGCCGTACTTTGGGATTTTCAGCTGTCACGTCGTAATAGCCCCAGGTGGAGCTATTTGTTGCAACAAGCTTTATTTTTGTAAATATCCCATGTTTGATGATATCTTGATATATTTATGGTGGATTTTTGTCGTTTTGGTCACGTTTTGTTTAGATAAAGAATTCTTATTTTTCTAAACTGGAGTGGTGCCCATTTGTACTATTTTCACTGTGTTACTGTATGTGTGCACAAATTCTTTACACACTGCCTCTGAGATAAGCCTGTCTGCTTGTGCCAAGCTACCAAGGGCGTGAGCAGGGGTTGTCTAAGGGCGTAACTCCCTTACCCTGACTAGAAGCAAGGGTCCCTACTTGGACAAAGGTGCTAACCATTGACAACTAGAGACTCCCATATCTAACATTCCAAAACACAATGAAAAACAATTGCAAGGTGCTGCTCAGTTATTGACTCTGGGTCCTTCTGGTTCTTGTTGAACCTACAAGCCCGATATATCCACGCAACCAGATAGGTCCCGCAGACATAACGGTATATTGGGATAAAAAAAACTAGCATTGTTAGAAGAAGTTACATGTAAAAATGTAGGCACAAATGGCTCTTTTTTCAACTCAATTTCAACATTTTTATAGCAATTGTTCTAGGATCTACACAAATAACACCTTGTTGAATTCAGAATGTTGAAATGTATAGCTTGCCAGGATCCATAATTGGTTTCACGCCCATTTCTACAACTCACTGGAAGGAGATTGAAAGCACAAAAAAAATAGGAAAAATAGGTTAAGTCCCAGTAAAATACCAAAACTGTGTGGAAAACTTTAGTTTTCTGACAAAAGTCTGCCTGTTCCTGAAAGCTGGGTAGATCGTGATTTTAGGACCACAAACAATTTGTTAATGCCAATTGCATGGAAAAAAACGGACGCTTTCTTCCTCAGCGCTTTTCCCCCATGTCCCCCCCCCCCCCCGACCCCCCAAAAACCCATAATGTAGCTGTATATTGGCAAATTTCACAGTCCCCTCCAGGGAGATCCACAAACCCTGGGTACTTTTAGAAAGCGAAGGATGTTGGAAGAGAAGGACTCAAATCTGACCTGGATACCTTATGTGGCCAAAACGTTATGTGGGCATAAGCACGAACTAGCCCAAATAGCCAAAAAAGCTTAGCGTGGGGGGAGAAAAGGCCTAGCAGAGAATGGCTTAACACCTCCCTTCCCCCATTTAATCTTAGCTTAGTGTACATAGCAACCTAGTGAAACCAGTAGGTCAAAAGCTCACAAAAAACATTCTAGAAGGAACATGCTACTTCCAAATGAGATAAAGCAGGTGTGGTTTACTCCACAGATTCAAAAGAATATCCATATTTATATTACATTTCTTTTTTTAATAAAACAGTCAATCATAGGACTTCTTGCTAAGGCATCCAACACACTACCCAATTTTATTCACTATCATGCTGACAGCAGCCAATGAAATATATATATATTGTTTCGGATTCCGGTGTAGAAGGAAACGTGCTGGTTTTTGCTTTGATATAGATATATATATATAGATAGATATATATATATATATATATATTCCAATCGATAAGTGCTCCACTTTAGAGAATGCCACATGCAGCGTGTTATTACGGTTTTCTTTATTCGCAGACAACAGGGTTACATCCACGACAGATCAAGCAGTCCGTCAGCCCAAATGTCACCATATGTTTTTCGGGAACGTTACCCTTGTTCACTGGCTTTGGGCAGCAGAGATCAGGTGAGTCACAGTGGCGCTGCACTAGCAGCGTGATTTTTAAATTCAGCTTCAGTGGGCGTGTTCCTAAAGGCATTGTGGATATTGTAGTCCTTTCTAACCCTAATGGGTACTTCACCGCTTCTCCTTTCATCAGTGTCTTGCCACAGAGGGGTTGCTTGTAAACTGCAGTGAAGTAACTCTGTGTACTTGTAGTCCGCCAACACCCACACGTTGCTCTTGGGGCAGCACTTCCATCGTCGTTGCCGTAGACTCACTCCGTCAGTGAGGGGACATTCTCGCGACCTAGAGCCGGCCGCTACATACTCCAATCGATAAGCGCTCCACTTTAGAGAATGCCACACGCAGCGTGTTATTACGGTTTTCTTTATTCGCAGACAACAGGGTTACATCCACAACAGATCGAGCACGGTGACATTTGAGCTGACGGACTGCTTGTTCTGTCATGGATTTCACCCTGTTGTCTGCACATAAAGACAAGCATTTGCAATGCAATAGGTCTCGCATTAGGAAAGTTTGAGCTATTGGTATTGTAAATGAAACATTTTTTATTTATGTTTTGTTTTTGAAAATAGCGGAATTAATAGCTTATTAATTTACAATGCCAATAGTTATAACTTTCGCAAATGTGACACGTATAGCATTTGTAATGCAACATGTGTTGTATTTACGTGACTTACATGTATTGATATTACAAATAACAATGGCTTTTAATTTTTTTTCAATAATTAATACTGAGAGGGGGGTGAGGGGGTATGAGGGTGTGTGAGGGTGAGGGGGTGTGTGAGGGTGAGGGGGTGGGTGAGGGTGAGAGAGTGAGGGTGTGTAAGGGTGAGGGTGGGTGAGGGTGGGTGAGGGTGTGTGAGGGTGAGGGGGGTGAGGGTGTGTGTGTGAGGGTGTAAGGGTGAGGGGGTGTGGGAGGAGGTGTGGGTGTGTGAGGGTGAGGGTGGTGTGAGGGTGGTGTGAGGGTGAGGGGGGTGAGGGTGAGGGGGGTGTGAGAATGAGGGGAGGGTGTAAGGGTGAGGGAGTGTGTGGGTGTGTGGGGGTCTGAGGGTGAGGGGGTGTGAGGGTAAGGGTGTGTGAGGGTGAGGGGGTGTGAGGGTGAGTGAGGATGAGGGTGTGTGAGGTTGAGGTTGGGTGAGGATGTGAGGGAGGGTGTGAGGGTGTGTGAGGGTGAAGAGGTGTGAGGGTCCGAAGTAGAGTGAGAGGGTGTGTGGATGTGTGAGGGTGAGGGGGTGTGAGAGTGAGGGGGTATGAGGGGAGGAGGTGTGTGAGGGTGAGGGGGTGTGATGGTGAGTGAGGGTGTTAGAGGGTGGGTGAGGGTGTCTGATGGTGAGAGGGTGTGTGAGGGTGAAAGGGTGTGTTGGGGAAACCTGCATGTGGTCACACTCTGGAAGGAAAAACAATATTCCAAGAGGAAATGAAGCTACTGGGATCGATATGGAATCTGTGTCTAAAACGAAGTTAAAAGGCCTCAGGCTGTGAGTCTGGCTCCTAACACTGAGGAAAATCGAGGAACACCTGGGGTCTTGCTTTTTAGGAAAGCTACCCTGCTGGAAGAGAGGGGGTTTTGTTTGTAGGGATAATTGATGCAGTGTGTGTTCACTACGTTAAGGAACATTTTGCTGATTTCTAACATGTTGCAGTTGAAATTGATATTGTGTCATGCTGAGTAATGAAAAAAAGATAAGAAATGTGAACCAAACAGCAATTGGAAACTCCAGATGCAAAGGTAGCTCTGCTGGTTAAGGTTAAACATAGTGCCAGAAGTAAGTGCAGTACAGAGTTATTTCAAAACATCAGTGGCTTTTCAGACCAAAAGGTCTATTTTTTCGAGTTATTTCAGTTTCGATACATGTGATTTTATTAGCAGGAGTAAGCTGACACATCAGTGACGGTGGAAGGAATTTCCTTCTCGGAATTAATGTCCCAATGCTTTATCCGAAGACATCAGGTTGTCAACTGCTGTGAAACAAAACGCTCCAAAACGCGGCGTGAAAAAGGTGCAGGAAAGAGCCGGGGCGGGCGAACGGGACAGGAATCCGCGATAAAAAAACAAGCGCCTCATTTCGCCTTTTCATTTTAAATAACGTCCACGCCCATTTATTTCTTTGACGACCTGCCTCTATAGACAGTGGCGCTGCTGCCATTATGTTAAAGCACCGAACGGGGTGCTTGTAAAACCAGCAACACAGAACAGAAACAGAAAGCAGCCCGGGCTAAGTGAGAGGGCGGGGGCTGCCCGCGCATGCGCGGTCCGAGCCCTGGCGCCAAAGCGGAGTGCGGCATCTGAAGTCCCAGGAGGGGGCCCGGGTGAAGATGAGCGCTGCGGAGGAGGCACGGAACACGCCGAAAGAGCCCGGTGAGTGGTGGGGGTGGGGGGGAGGGGGGTAGTGTACGCACGTGTGTCTGTGTGTGTGCGCGTGTGTCTGTGCGTGTGTCTGTGTGTGCGCGTGGGTCTGTTTAAGGGGGGGTGCGTGTGTGTATGCAGTGTGTGTGTGTGTCTGTGTATGCGTGTGGTTGTGTATGTGCGCATGCGTGAGTGTGGCTGTGTGAGTGTTTCCGCACGGGAATATGAGGCACGAGAGGGGCACGGCGCCGTCCGCACCCACGAGGTAAAATCTCCAGCAGGAGAAGCGCGTGTCAGTCTGCTGTCCACATTCCGCCCAGAATGATAACATAAGTTGTCGAGCCCTAGACAGCAAAAGCTTTGCTTTTGCTTTCGTCTAGGCTCGACCTAAAAACCATAATAACACGCTACTCCCATACCTTACTCTTGCAGTCAGGGTTGAGTTTAATTGTTACAAGGGAGATATGTCAACGGGGCGCCCATTTCGGTCATCGTTTCCCATAATTTAGCATGAATTACGCAGTCAAAGGCACAACTTAGTTCAACAAAACCGAGATGGATGTGTTCTTCCTTGGCTAACATGTACTTGCCTATAAGTAATTTCACATCAATATGCTGTTCCACCATCCCGATACCGCCCCTGAAGCCATATTGAGGGTCTGTCAAGATGTTATTATCTGCAGCCCATGCCTCCAGTCTCTCAAGTACTATTCTCCACATTAGCTTGACAGAGTCAGAAGGGACGTAGGGCGGTATCATCTAACGTCCCCCTGTGGCCTTTTTTGAAGAGTGGGACGATTATACTATCTATCCATGAGGGACGCAGCCTTGGGCGTTTGCGTCGTAAACTGGTGCCCATAACGTTGTATGTTCTTGTATGCATCTGCGGGGAACCCATTGGGTCCCGGAGCCTTACAACACTTTATTTTTATTAATTACAATTATAACCTCATCTAGACTGATCTGCTTTAAAGGGGTAGGATCTTTAAGGGCTAACTCTCCTATATTATTACTTGGAGTTTTAAAAATTCCATGGAAATGTGTTAACCACTCACAAGACTGCTTCGACCTCCGGGTCTTCATCTTCATAGGGGTGAACCTTCCACCTTACAGAATAATATGGAATCCCTTGTATCCGTTGCCTGTTCCAATTCTCACCAAGCCTGCCCTTGTACATGTTCCTTTCTTCGTTTTAAGGCTTGGTTAAATATTAGTCTAAGCTGCTTAACTTCCGATGTATCTCAGGGGTTCGAGTGTAAGGCTTTTTTTAATTGTTGATCAGCTCGGGTACATTTGTGATCGAACAATCCCTTATTTTGCTTCTTATTAACCGTACTGGCCCTTCTTAAGTTAGGGGCCATGGCTGTTGTGATTTTACCATACACACCGACAACCATATTGGAAAACGAATCGATATCTATGCAGACAAACAAGCTTTCTCTGTATCTTTTACCACAGTTTCCAGAAGAGATTTTTAATTTATCCCAGTCAATTTTATACTGATGCCATTTTCCCAGCTACAGCAAATTTAGGTGCCAACAATTTATCCTCGGTTCCCCTTATTTTAATTCTTAAGGTCAATGGTAAGAAAGCGTGGTCACTAAAATTTGTACATTTTGGGGGGGAAGTGACCTAAAATACTTCAAACCATTTGTTGACATTATGATGTGGTCAATACAAGATAGGCTTCCTATGCCCTGGAAGGTGGGTTTTGAGGTATCACCTTCTTTACCATTAGATACTAATATTTCTAGATTATATTTACACAGGAGCTCATTTATCCATTCAACATAGCTATTATATATACAGTCCAGCCCGAACTACCAAGCCATGTCTTTCCTAGACCGGAATCAAGCATCCAAGGACCGGTTTCTGGCTTGACTCCAGTGATGTGGAGAGCCTGGGACTCACGTCTGAGCATGCCCAGCCCACTCGGGGTGAAAATTGCAAAAAACTAGGAAAGACATGGCTTGGTAGTTCGGGCTGGACTGTTCCCATGAGGAACAGGGTCAAGGCTGATTTGCATATAGCCATTGTCTGACCTAGGGTGGTGTGGAGTGCAAAGAAACGATGGATTTAGGCCCAGATCTTTGTACTGGGGTGAATGTAAGACATTGTTCTGCATTCTGTCCATCAACTGTGTTTTTTGCAATTTTCACCCCGAGTGGGCTGGGTATGCTCAGACGTGAGTCCCAGGCTGTCCACATCACTGGAGTCATGCTATCCAGGCTGAAGAAGGCTGATAGCCAGAAACCGGTCCTTGGATGCTTGATTCCGGTTTAGGAAAGACATGGCTTGGTAGTTCGGGCTGGACTGTTCCCATGAGGCACAGGGTCAAGGCTGATTTGCATATAGCCATTGTCTGACCTAGGGTGATGTGGAGTGCAAAAAAACGATGGATGTAGGCCCAGATCTTTGTACTGGGGTGAATGTAAGACATTGTTCTGCATTCTGTCCATCAACTGTGTTTTTTGCATGTTTCCTGAAGGCACAATAATTGTACTGATTTAATACTACCTACCCACTCCTCATTGAGCCTATTTTTAATCCCAGTTATATTCCAAGACCTGAGTTTTTTTAGGCCGGTTGTACAATTTACTTTTTTAATTTGACCAGCATTGTTACTTTCATTGCTTTTAGGGCTGTTATCGCTAGTTTTGATTTACTTCTACCACACGGACTTCCTTCAGTCAATCTTGTTCGCCCAAATTAGAAAGTGGGGCGGTTTGTACAAGCCACTATTGGGCCCTGGATAAGGATGTTTTCAGAGTGAGGCCAATATTAATGGATGTTTTTGAATAGGCAAATGAGGGTTTGTAAAAGAAACCTAAAGGTACAGGGAAAACCTGTTCCTCTCGGCTAGCCATATTTTGTTGTTTAAACTATCTTCATAAGGAAGATTCTGACCACACCCAGGTGTCGGAAATTAATACCAATGCAGTCTTCAGTGCCTGATTTTTGGGTGGGCTCCCTGTGAGAAGTTAGCCTGGCATATGATGACCACTAGTTCTAGTGGGCACCTTGTACCAGTCTAATCGACCCTTATTGATGGTGGTTGTAAAGTCAACCTTACAGAAAGCTATCCTAGTGGTAGCATGAACCAGAAGTCTTCAGGCTAAGACATCAGTAGGCGAGTTAAGCAAGTTGTTTTACCATATATAATCCCTTGAGTACCAAATGAAAGGGCACCAGACAAGGTATATATCAAATATATATGTATTTATTCTAAACACAACCCCTCTGCACTATTTATGAGGTCAGAGGTCAAAATACAATACAAGTCACACAATTAATATTCGATAAGTTGCACAGTATACGTTATGCCCTAGTGGTCTCACAAACCATATACTAAGAAAGTGGTATAAGTACCACGTGAGAGTTAGAAAGCAGGTCTGGGGCCTGTGGAATCGCTGGTGCTACACTAAACAACCAAAGGTTAGGAAGTAGGAGGCCCAGGGGAGACATGTGCAGTGTCTAAACACAGACGTGGGTTACCATTGACTTTCCATGGGAAACCAAGAAGTTACAAATATGCAATTTAACCGCATCGCTGCGGCGGCTTTTCCCGCTGTGCGCGGCAGATTCGAAATTACCGCGTTACGTGACGAGCTGGCCTTGTCATCCGCGCAGGACAGGTAAGCGCGATGACGAGCCCAGCTCGTCAATAGCCTCGAAGGGGTTAAGGACACTTCCGGATGGACTATAATGGAACCCTTTTAAACTAGGACACTTCGAGAGTCAAGACTCGTGTTACCTCACACAGGGATGTCGGTGCATAGGTGTCTTTTCGTGTCGGGTTTCGTCGGCGTTTTCTATGTAGAGCTGCAAGGAAGTGCTGCAGGCGACCAGAGGAAAAGTGTCCGGGTGGATCCAAGGGTGGGTTGGAGATGTGAAGAACCTGAAAGCAGAGGGGACAGAGTCTGGTTCACTATCCAGTGACCAGGAAGGAACCAGGCGATGTTTGAAGGTGAAGAAGTTGAGTTTGTCTCTTCAGCCACAAGGTCCAGGAGGCATCGACGATGACCAGGCGCTGGATTCAAGTTGTCCCACGATGGATGTAGATGACTGCGGTGTCGGTATCCGGATTGGACCCAACAAGCCTTGGCAACCTCAACCCACGCAGGATGTCGAGATACTCGCGTGTGTGGGGGCCTGGGCTTCGGTGCAAATGGTGCCCGGGCTGTGGCTTCTCGTACCCCAATGCACAACTTACTGAGGCTTCAGGAAAGGAGTGCAGGTAGCAAAATGCAGGATGTCCAAGATGTCCGGTCCCACGTCTCTGGTGTCCGCCACAGGTCTCAGCTTTGCTGTGGATGTGGGTCGGGTCAGAGAAGTCTGGAAGTCCAGTTCTTGTGTCGCAGAGTCTTCGGGTTCCGACGGGAGCCTTGAAACTGCAGACCGGAAAAGTTGCTGTTGGTGCCTGTTTGCACAGGATGGTCACTCCTTGACCACAAGGGAGATGTCTTCCGTCTTCCAGTCAGAATGGAATGTCGAAGGTCCAAGATATGTCCTTCAAAGAATCTTCCAGGATAGTCTAAAGTCCTGGGGACACAGCTCCTATACTTATACTAAGAATGGGGGCTGGATTACCTGACTAGGTCCCTCCTATGGGTGGACCTGGGCAGGGGGTGGTTACACCCCCTTCCCTTGGTCCAGCTTCGAGCCAGAGCTGGGGCTGAGTGTCCCAGCAACTGTTTTGAACTGGAGTATGCATGGAGCACCTTGTGTGCCCCAGGCAGTATCTGGAAAAGCATCTGCTGATGCAGCCCTCCCTGCCTCAATACACAAAACCCTGTCTGGGGAGGTGCTGGCACCTCCCTGGACTGGAAACCTATTGTCCAGGCCTCCCCTGCCGGAATTTCGTCCAGCAGCAGGAGGTCAGACTCGTGTCTGTGGCAGCAGCATCCATTTTTGATGCTGAGGCTCTATTTAACTTTAACCGGGCAAAGCAGTAACTACATGTCTTCTCCCTCTAGAAGGGTGGAATGCTACCCCCGCTGCCAGGACTGGAGGACTGGCGGGGGGGGGGGTTAGTATTCCAAAGTGTTTGACACCTTACACGACATGTTTTGATAAAGACAAACCAAAGTTAGCATTAACCGCGAGGATTATAATGCACTTAAGAGTATATGGTATGGCTATATCATAGAACAGCTATAAGGAGATGGTTCCAAAAGCTGCAGAGGGGCTCAGCTCATGCTAGGGCACCCTCTCACATAAACCCAAGCACTGCCTCCAAGATTGTCGAGGCCTACCATAGGAGTGGTCTATAGATGTAGATGGGTCTACTTATATACATGTTGATATAGGTATACTATATCTAAGTAAGGGGTGATTACACCACCTTACCCAGGCTGTGTGAACAGATCTTTGGTGTCAGTTTGGAAGGCAAACATGGGGTGGCACAATACATGATGCAGCCCCTGGTAGGCCTAAGGTGCACCTATGCCCTATGGTACACTATACAGGGGCTCACAAGGGTGACCCAGTAACCAATCTGGTATGTACCTTAAGTACATGTTATCAATTTAGAGAGAGAACAGCTGGGCTGAAGGTCTGAATAGCAGGCCCACAGCCCCACTAAAGTCGAAAAATCAGAGAATCACAGCAAAAAGTGGGGGTAACCATAGGAAGCAGACCCTACTCTCCTACACTCCCAATTTACAGGTCTAACCATTACAATTTCCTCACACAGGAGATTAATGTTAAAGGTCAAAACTAGCCATCCAGAGTGCTGCTTTATTTCTGATCTCTGCCCAAGATTCTCTAGCTTGGGTTGTTAGTTTGGGGGCTCCTTTAAAAACACTGATATAAGGGGTTGCTTCTGGCGGTAGATACAATGTGTCTGAGATGGCGCGCCACATCCTCGATGTTGTGCTCTGATGCTAAAGCGATGCATTCCTTCCCTGCATCTACTCCGCTATTGGTTCTATTGCCCCAAAACTATTTTTTTTCTAGGATATTGTATTTTCTGGGGCAATATGATTTGGCACTATTATTTTTTCAGGTTGTTCATGGCAAATAGCGCCATTTATAATGTCCAGCGATTAAAAATTAGTTGGAGGGGCACTGTTATCGTTTTTTTTCTCTGGCATTCTCGCTAAGTTCTTGGGTACATTTTCCAGCGCTGCCAATCTACTTTTGAGTTCAGTAAATTCAGGCCTAATCTTCCGCTCTACATTCTCTAGTTTGGCATGAAGATCTTTTGCCTTTACGATTTCGTTTTTGGGTATTTAGTTTTACCTTGGGTACTGAACGGCTTTTATGGTTTTGTGGAGTTACTATGCTGGGGCCCCGGGCCATCTACTTTTCTTTGCCGCGGTGATTTTGTTTCTTGGGAGGTGGAAAGTTCAACTAGCTCCAGTCATTTACTAAATACGCAAGGAGGTTACTTGTGTGTTGTGGGGTTTTCCACAAATCTCTCTTCTTCTGATGGCTACATGGGGTTTGTTTACTCCAATTGTATCACAACCATATTACAAGGGGCCTTACTAATACTCTGTTTAGTTGCGGCAAGGCTTACTTCCACATTGCATATTTCATTTGCAACTATGCCCACGGCGTTTGTTAAGTAATTAGTGATTGGATTAGTCGCTTTTATTTGCGATTTCCCAGGGGGTACTTCAGTTAACTCCTTTTACCCATTTTCAGCTTGAATGTTTGAGCTCAGCTACCAGAGACTAATCATTTATTACAACTGCACATAGGAGGTTTTCAAACTGTTTCCTTTAAAAGACTGATGCGGTTTTAAATCGTACCGATAATAAGATAACAAGCTGATCGTAAGTAAAATATGAGTCACTTACAGTACCTTTTAGTCCAGTTTTCTTGGCTTGAGAACAAAAGTGGGTGGCATTGCCCTGGCTCTTCCTGGCAATGATGGGAAAGGACAGGCCCGCCGTTGGCCCGGCCCGCGCTGCAGGAGATGGTATTGCGCAATATGCACAGGATGAGTCCCCTACCCCGTTACTTTGTGTTATTCCCTGGGACTTCGAGTCCCACTAGAGAAACTGCAGTAGAAAACAGCAGGGCGGCAGCAAGCATGGGCGGCTCTAGGCTCATGGGGGCCCTGGGCAGGAAGCGTAGTTAGGGGGCCCCGGAAGAGGGGGTCCGGGTGGGGCGGAGCGCGGAGGCCAGTGAAGAGGGGGAGTCAGGGTGTTTGGAAGTGGAACAGAGCCGGAGGCCGCCGAATCCCTGCCAGGGGCCGCCAAGCAACTATGTATCCATCCACAGAGCATTATTATATTAAGGATATATATTGGCATGGTTGCCCCTGGGGTTTGGTGGCCCTGTGCAGGTGCACAGCTTGCACATGCTTAAGGCCGCCCCTGCAGCAAGCAGAAGTATTCCAAGCTGCAGGAGATGGAACTGCGCTATATGTGCTCGGGGTGAGTCTCCTCCCCCTTTTCCTTGTGTTGTTCCCTGGGGCTTCGACTCCCACCATTGAATTGGCATCAAAACAGCAGGACGGAAGCGAAAAGAGGTATCAGGCGCCGCGGAAGAAGGTGATGAGCTATATGCGCAGGTGTGAGTGTGAGTCCCTCCTCTTTTCCTTGTGTTGTTCCCTGGGACTTCGAGTCCCATCCGGTAATTGGCAGCAGAAAACAGCAGGACGGCAGCAAGCAGAAGTTTCCCAGTATTTGCAGGGATGACATCAGGTGGATGGACAATCGGCAGTACAGTGTCAGCATCTGGTGCCAGAAACTTGAATCTCAGAAACCATTTAGGATCCAGACTGCTGCAGAGAGATAATTCAAAATGAGGATTTTGTTTCACATATCTTGATATCTACATCACCCAGAATCTGCACTTGGAATGGTTTCACAGGTCAAGCTTGCAGGCAAACTAAATGTATAAATTCATTATCTTTAATACAGAAGGTCTCATAGAAACGATGCTGCATTATGTATGAAATGCTGCGCATCTGTTACCAGCACTCAAATTACTTTCATATTTCACTATAATAATCCACTACTAATCCTTTATGGGTTCCCGAGTAGCATGCTACACGCTGAAAAAGTGCTTCAACACCTCCACCTAGTCAGGGGTAGTAAGCACTATATAAATGCAATTAAAAAAAAAATACGGTAGCGCTCTTGCTTGTGTAGCAGATTGGGACATGAGCAACAATCTGTGGGATATAGTAGCCTGGTAGGTAGTATGGTACACAGTCAAAATATCGAGTTCTTAATGTCGACTTGCATTAATATCGAGTATAAAAAAATCGAAGTTAAGAAATGACCAGAGTCCTTAGGGGCAACTTCCGCCGGTGTGTGAGTAGTGTGCGACCCCACCCCCTTTTTGTAACTTAAAGCTCCCTTGAGCAGCGGGCTGACGAGCCTGGGATCCCGCACCTACGCGCCGGAGTGGTACTATACCTGGCAGATATTGGCAGCCATCGGCGACCCCAGAACACTGCCTATCCCTGCTGACGAGGGTTGAAAACCCGAAACACGTGTCCAGGGATGGCGAAGACAGCGAAGATAGCAAGATCGAAAGATGATGCATCGCGAACACTCTACTACAATGACCAGAGTCCTTAGGGGCAACTTCCGCCGGTGTGTGAGTAGTGTGCGACCCCACCCCCTTTTTGTAACTTAAAGCTCCCTTGAGCAGCGGGCTGACGAGCCTGGGATCCCGCACCTACGCGCCGGAGTGGTACTATACCTGGCAGATATTGGCAGCCATCGGCGACCCCAGAACACTGCCTATCCCTGCTGACGAGGGTTGAAAACCCGAAACACGTGTCCAGGGATGGCGAAGACAGCGAAGATAGCAAGATCGAAAGATGATGCATCGCGAACACTCTACTACAATGACCAGAGTCCTTAGGGGCAACTTCCGCCGGTGTGTGAGTAGTGTGCGACCCCACCCCCTTTTTAAGAAATGTCGATGTTTGAAATATCGTTTTTTGTGTTTATAAATAATATTGAGTTAAGTAATGTCGAGATAACAAATATCGATGTTAAAAATATCGAAAAGTCAAAATATCGACATGTCAAAAAGTGTTTGTTAAATGTTTGTAAAATACTAAATGTGTAACATTTTAGCTATAATACTTTATAGTAGTAATAAATAGTTTTATAAAGTATTATATATTTTTAGGAGCGGGATGTTGGGTTTATAGGGGATAAGGGTGGGGAGTGTTTTAAAAATATATACTGAGTTTTTAAAATTGTTATAAAATAATTAAATAGAAATTAGAATTTAAAATTCGAAATTCGAAATTATTTCAAAATTCGAAATTAGATTTAAAATTTAAATTACAAATGTAATTACATTTTTAGTAGCGGGATGTAGGGTTCATAGGGGAGAAGGGTGGGGAGTGTTTTAATAATATATACTGAATTTTCTCAATTTTAAATACAAATTTGATTTGAAAATTAGAAAATCGAAATAAAAAAATAAAAATTAGATAAAAAATTTAAATTACAAATTTAATTTAATTTTTAGTAGCGGGATGTAGGGTTTATAGGGGATAAGGGTGGGGAGTGTTTTAGAAATATATAATGAGTTTTTAAAAATTAAAATAAAAATTATACAAATTTGATTTGAAAATTAGAAATTTAAAATAATTAAAAAAATTGAAATTAGATAAAAAAATTAAATTACAAATTTAATTTAATTTTTAGTAGCGGGATGTAGGAATTCTAGGGGATAAGGGTGGGGAGTGTTTTAAAAATATATACTGAGTATTTTAAAATTTAAAAATAAATTATATACAAATTTGAATTGAAAATTCGAAATTATTGGAAAAATCTAAATTAGATTAAAACATTTTATTACAATTGTAATTTTATTTTTAGTAACGGGATGTAGGGTTTATAGGGGATAAGGGTGGGGAGTGTTATAAAAATATATACTGAGTTTTGTTAAAAATATTAAATAGAAATTTGAATTGAAAATTAGAAATTAGAAGTTATTTAGAAATTAGAAAGTAGAAAAAAAATATAAATTAGAAATGTAATGTAATTGTTAGTAGTGGTATGTAGGGTTTATAGGGGATAAGGGTGGGGAGTTTTTTTAAATATATATATATATATATATATATATATATATATATATATATATAGTATATTATATGTTTGAAGAAAAAAAATAGAAATGTGAAATGCAAATTTGAAATTTTCCAAAGCTTATAAAATCGAAATTTTACATAGTTTTTGGGGAAAAATTATTGGCGATTTATTTTTATAATTATTACAAGTGGGATGTAGGGTTTATAGGGTATAAGTATGGGGAGTGTATTAATTTTATCTAAATTTGAGGTTGAATACTAAATTAAATAGGTCCAGCGTCCAGCACCTACTCTAATTAAATGTAGATTGAAGTTGAAATAGTAAATTAATTAGGTTCAGTGTCCAGCAGCTACCCTAATTAAATGTAGATTGGTGTTGGAATAGTAAATTACATATGTTCAGTGTCCAGCACCTACCCAATTTAAATGTAGATTGGAGTTGGAATAGTAAATTAAATAGGTTCAGTGTCCAGCACCCACCCTAATTAAATGTAGATTAGAGTTGGAATAGTAAATTTAAATTTCTCTGTGTCCAGCACCTACCCTAATTAAATGTAGATTGGAGTTGGAATAGTAAATTACATAGGTTCAGTGTCCAGCACCTACCCTAATTAAATGTTAAGTGGAGTTGGAATAGTAAATTAATTAGTTTGTGTCCAGCACCTACCATAATTAAATGTAGATAGGAGTTGGAATAGTAAAATAAATATTTTAAGTGTCGAGCACCTACCCTAATTAAATGTAGATTGGAGTAGGAATAGTAAATTAAATAGGTTAAGTGTGTAGTATCTACCTAAATTAAATTTAGTTATATGTGTGAATATTAAAAGGGTCACAATATTGTAATTCATTTTTTATTAATCTTTATATATATATATCTATATAAAGTTTATTTAAAAAAAGTATTATATTTGTAGTTATGATTTTATAATAGGTAGTAGACAAAAATAACAGTTGTTTTTTAAAATAAATGTATTTATTTGTTTATATAGTACATAAATTAAATTATAAATGTATTACAAATCAATGTATAATATTTCAACAAATAAGTTTAAGTACAATGTAATTTGAAATTATACATTTTTGGATAGTTTTTCAGTAAAGTACATTTTAGGTATATACAAATAATGTACTAAATGAAAATAGATTGAGGAATACAATACATAGAGTACATACATTTTGATACAAATTAAAATATTTATACATTGATATTAAATGAACATTTATTACATTTTTAACATATTAATGTGCTGTACAAATGATGTTATACATGTTTTTATATTTTTAAATTGAAACATTGATATAGGAAATATTTAATATCATACAATAAACATAATTTCAATAACATTTCTAAATTATAATATCATTTATATATTTTAAATTTATTATTATTAATTGTATAATATTAATAATAATACATTTAAATTAGTGAAATAGGAAAAATAAATACAGAAAAATTATACATTTATTTAGACAATTTTTTACAGAATCTTTTTTAATAACCATTTCATTAAATATTAAACAGTAATAATATGTAATGTAATAAATATTAAAAATATGATTATACTAATATAGTAATGGAACAAATATAAATAAATTGGTAACATGTTGGTAAACAATTTGTAACATTTTAACAATTTTTTTCCTACTAAAATAAATTTGACATTTATTTCACGATTTCCTTGATAATACTATTATTTGGGTCTTTTATTTTGTAACCGCTCATAGTCTTTTTTGGTCATTTTTGAAGATTGAAGCTCGCGGTTGGAATCTACTTCACGTCTGAGCAGGTAAGAGTGCTTTTCGTTATATTTTAACTATTTTCACTAACTTTTGAAGGTAGTAGTTTGTTATTTAGGGTTTGTGGATTAGTATATTAGGATTTAAATATTATGGAGTTGAGTAGGTACATTTTTCCGTTTGAGGTGTTTTGTTGTTTCCTGAACTTGGAGTTAGTGTGTTTGTGGCTGTTTATTTATATTTTGTTAAAAATATGTATGTTATGTTTATTATTAATGTACCGTTCTAAGTTTTATGTGGGTGGGAATGTTTCTTTTTTTCTTCTAGGTGTTTGGATACAGCCTTTTCCGTTTTCCGAGCTGTGACGTTTTTTTTTATAAAAGGAAGTGTGTTTCAGTTGTTTTAACTGAAATGTACTTACTTTATTTTTCGGGTTTCCTGGAGCGTTTATTACATTTTTTTAACTATTTTCGGGTTTTTGATGGATTTGGAACTATCAATTTATTTGGATGTTGGATGGATTTAGCACAGTTGTATTTTTTCATTTTATGGGGTCTTTTTTTATATTTTATGGATTTATCACTACATGGATTGTTATGGATTATTGGATTTGCCTATTAAGTTGCTGTGAAAGGTAAGTGATTTAATAATATTTATGTGGGTTGGAAAATGTGCTATTAAACGTTATTACTATAGCTAGATAATTATTTTGTCTATATATTATAAATTAAATTAATATATTAGACACAATAAATATGTTATGATTTTTTATGGAGATGTGTGGAGTTATATTTCAGGCTTCATTAGGATTTTGATCCTTTTATATGGTTAGTGTTTTAGCTTAATGTTTTGGCAATCATTTTCAAGTATTCGAGTCCTCTTGTTGTAGGGTAAAGTTGTACTTGTTGTTGTAAATATTGGTACATGTGGGCAGTTTGTCTTGATAGTTTGGGTTTTAGATGTAAGACAGATTGCTCCATTCTTAATTCTTGAAAACGTTGCGCTTTTTGGATTGCTGTTAGGAGTTTGTGTAGTGTGGGAGTTATTCGTCCAGTTGAAGATAGGAAGGCATTATGCCAACCCTCAACAGCGTTGTTGGTCTTGGCTTCTTGGTTTAGGGTTGGTAGATATACATTCCACCAAGGTATTAGGAATTTAGGTTGGCGTCTGTGGCCTGACCTGTGTAGTCTCTCCACCCAGGTGTCCTCAAAGTAATCCAAAAGAGGAGCTAGTTTTTGTTCGTTTTGTGTGTAGAAAGGACTTTCTATTAAAAGGTTATAGTGTTCAGCCACATCGGTTATTGGCACGTATGCTAGGGCTATTAGGTGTTTGATTTGATATGCAAAGGTAATATTGGTTGCATAAACAACACTAGGGGCTCCATTATGATGTCGGGCGGATCGGCACCGCCATGGTGGCGGTGGCGATCCGCCCGACAGAAATGCCCGCCTGTCACCCTTTTCCCCCCCGCCACATTACAATGGCGGGGGGGGACTGCAGCGGAGGCAAACACCGCCCGCCACTTTTCCGCCCCGGTCGCCTTGCGGCCGAGGTGGAAAAGGGTTCATATGGTGGCGGTGTCTATCAGACACCGCCAGCAATATCAGCATGCGTGTGTATAGGTGCCTTTCCGCGGCGGCGATCCCGCCACGGAAAGGCATGCGGTCGTTGCTATTGGGGGCCTCTGCGGGCCCCCATGGTGAAGGCCGAGGTGGGGGTGCACAGGGGGGGGTACCTATGGTACCCCCCTTCATTTGCATATACAAAGCGGCAGGCACCGCGCGGTGCCTGCCGCTTTGTATATGCAAATGCAAAAATGCATTTTTAGCATTGTGGCGGGCGGTGCACTCTGCACCGCCCGCCACAATGCTAAAAATAAAGGATGTGCCCGCCCGGGCGGTCCAGAATACCGGTAGGGTGGCGGGCAGACAAAGTCCGCCCGTCATCCTAATGGGGCCCTAAGTGTTGATTTTTGCAAATGTCTCCATAGACATTGGTTAAAATGGAAGTAACATCCTTGTATGGATATGTTTTAAGAATGGAATTGATCATTGCTTGTTCGAAGTCTATTATAATTTTTAATGGAAAGAAGTCTGATGTTTCTTTTTTGTTCAATATTTCTGTGTAAGTAGATGTTTGTTTGGTAACAAACAATAGATGAATGGGATACCGGTATTATGGTATTGCCCATGTATGGTATACAATTGATAGAATGGTTTAGGGCATATGGTAAATGTGCCATCCATCATCCATGTTTGACTTTCTTTTAATTTTTTAAGGTTGTTGTTTGTAGCAAACATTATTATCCTTTTATCTTTGTTGTTATTCTCGTAGAAGATAAAAGGTTCATCATTATGTGCTATGGTAAGCTCAGGTGGAATAATGATCTCTTCAAAAGTTTTAGGTATTGGTATTGTTGGTCTACTGGATTTTTTGGTCCTAGCTATGGTTCTTTTTATAGAAGCTATTGATGGTAACTGACCTCTTGCTTCTCTAGGTACTCTAGGTAGTAATTCTTTAAGAATTATACTTGTTGGTATGTCAGATGTGCTACTTAATTCTTTAATATTCTCTAGAGTAGATCTAACCTCTATTTCTAACATGTTAGGTGGATGGTTATGTTCAGTAGTATTAATGACACTTGTTTCTCTGGTTGTTGCACGCCCATAGCATTTGTAAGAGTAATACTTAGTACATTTCCAGTTAACTTTAAGGTCTTTTTGTTTTTCCCGAGTATAAGTATATCCCATATAGCATAATAAAAATTTTCCTTTCTGAGATGTTATAAATCTTGCTTCTTCTGTCATTGTTCTTTTCTTAAATCTAGAAAGGGTGTATTAAATAATATTAGGAAAAGTATTTACTTTAAAAGAATATTTAATTATTAATGTACATTTTGTAGCTACTTACTTACCAACAGTAAAATAGTAGATTTTGAAAGTAGATGTCTTTTTAGCTTGATGCTTTTATAGTTTTTACTGGTCTGTTGAAAGAAAGTAAACAATATTTTAGGCAATGTTTATATGTGTATTTTGGTTACACATTTGGTAGGGTGTTACCTTTTATAATGTAAAAGTTCAGTTTATTTATTTTTAAATAGATAACATTTTCTGAAAACACATTTATACATTTTAATAAAGTCAAGTACTAACATTGTCGATTTTTGAAAGCTAAATATTAGTATATGTGTTTGCATTCTATACTTACCAAATGTTAATTCTTAGTTGTTGAATGTCGATTTTTGGATGATAAATTGCAGATTTTCGTTTTCAGTTATCTGTTGGTAAATAAAAATGTATGAGTATAATTAGTTCAGTATTATATTATAGAAGTTTTTTTTTTAAAAAAGAATTTCACTTGTTTTGTCTTTTCAACCTGTGTTTACTAATTTTTAAACATTAGAAAGTGAAGTCTGATTTATTACATGTTTTTATCATTTTACCTATTTATTTAGGTTTTCAGTGTAAATAAACGATTTTTCATATACTTACGTTATAAGTAGGTTGTAGTACTTTTGTTGAAAATGTTCATCTGTTTTTTTATAGTAGAATCTGTTGTGGAAAAAAGTAGAGATAGAAAAAAATAATCAGTTATAAACTTTTGACTATGAGTAGTAGATTACATTACATAAAACATTTCATTCTGAGCTATAAGAGAACTTACTTTTTGTAGTTAGTAGTATTTTCCTTCGCTGTAGAATCTTTAAGGTAGTCGAAAATTTGGCAGTATATCTTGAAGCTGAATATTTTCTGCTGTTTGTAGGGTATTATTTAAACTTTTTTATATAGGGTATGTTTAATTAGTGTTTGTTTGTGATTGGTCACATACCTTGAGATGTGTTTGTATTGGTTAGTTTGAATTTTTTTAAGTTAATGAATGAAGTTAGTTGTCTGTTAAAAGTTTATACAGAGGAGAAGTATTTTACTAATACTTTATAGAATTTGTATAGGTTGTAAAATAAGAATAATATTTGTTTTAAAAAGTCTGTATATTAAATGTGTGTACACATTTTATTTATTGATGTAATTTTTAATTGTTTTAGAGAGCTAAATTCATGTAAATGTATTTTTTATGTTATATTATATTTTTATGGGTGTATTTTTAATAGTTTTCATGTGTAGTGGTTAGAAAATATGTATTTATTCATTTAGTGCTGTCGATATTAAGAGATAGTCGAAATATGTGCTGTCGATATTAGTGTAATCGATATAATTTATATGTTCTATATATAATTATAAATGTCGATATTTTATATTTCGATAAATGTGCTTACGAAATTTGTGTAGTCAATGTTTTTGTGTATCGATAGTGTGATCGATGTTTTAGTATTTTTTTAAATAAGTATAGGGTGTCAATGTAATTGTAATCGATGTTTGAGACTCGATATTTGTGTAGGTCGATTTTAGTGAAATCGATAATTTGTCAGTGATTCAGGTAGTATAGAGCTCGATGGGAAGTTCATCCATATCTGGTGTTTTACTCTTTGCCATTTATTCTATGGCACAGCAAAATTTGTCTATTTGTAATACTTCTTCAAATAAAGCATTTCCTAAGATTTGGGTCACCATCCATTGGTGTGTTGCAAGCCAATTTTTGCTGGGTTGGGAACGTCTGAATAATAAATAAAGATGCCTTAGAACTCTGTGTTTATTTTGTCATGTTAGCCAGTGCTCCGTTCCGCCGACCTCGCCCTGGCCACAGTCCCCCGCATCCTAAGAACGGCCTCCGGTGGCAGATCATTCTCCCACCTCGCCGCCAAGACCTGGAACACCCTCCCCATCCACCCACGGTAGACCCAAGACCTGCTGTCCTTCAGAAGACTCCTCAAGACTTGGCTTTTCGAGCAGTAGCAGCACCTCCCACCCCCAGCGCCTTGAGACCCTCACGGGTAAGAAGTGCGCTTTACAAATGAGATGATTGATTGATTGAAACATAAAGGTCAAATGTCAGGCTGTGTCTTCTGACAAACTGCAGCTTATTCTCTTAACATGTGATTGATGTTTTCTTTCCCAGACTGCAAAATGAAAGGAATTTTTAAAGTGAATTATGAGATAATCTTGCTGGAATAAAGGAAGCACGAAAGGTTGTAGGTTATCTTTTTTTGCACCACACAACATAATTTAAATACCTCTAAATGAACTGAATGCAGTTGGGATTCGGAAAGCAAAAAATGAGCACATTCTTTTGCAATAGTGAAGTGTCCTGGAAATAGAGATTTTAATAGGATCAAAAAAAATCAAGACACTACCTAGCTATGCACAAATGATGAATATTCACAGAAACCCGATTTCCACACATTATCATTTATGTGTGGTATATAGTTTTATCAGTAAAACTGAATGTTTGTACAAAATTAGTGATCACTGCAATGGAAATTGTGCTGCCTTTAAAGGACAATGCGCTACCACATGATGCTTTTGCTACATTAAAAGAAAATGCCTCACTTCATGTCCAGTAAAGGAAGATGGTTCACAAATGTTTGTCATTTTAAAAATAGTACAGTCCTCAGGTATGATATTGTAATGGTTCAATCTGAGGGACCATAATCGCACTAACATGTTTGTAGTCTATGTAAATCTGCGTCATAAGCAGCAGCGTAGACTTTTCTATAATACCCACTGCTCACTGACGCCCACCTGTGTATTAAATATGTCTCTCCCGGAGATCTAATGGCACCAATTGGTTATCTGGGGACCACAGATCTTAGTAACCAGGCTGGCAATCTACCTGCCCGGTCACCATCTTCATGCTGACTAGCTACATAGTCTCTGTAATCTATCTATCTGACAGCTTGTGGTGCTAACGCCTCAGCAAACTAAGTTGTTGCAAGAGTCTGGTTGTTTGGTTTACTACTTCTCTAAATGTCACACTTTGCATCCAGTACTTCTCTACTCTGTTTGCTTAGGTGGTCTCAATAAAATGTGCACGGATGACCACCTTAAAGGTGTCCCATTCTGAAGTTCCATCCGTGGCTGGCCCCTCATTCTCCATCCATAAAGTACTATGACATGTGAGTACCTACAATATCTCTGGATGGAGCATCTAACAGCCCTTTTGTCCATAGGTTCCATATTGGACTCAGGATGCGGGCCCTTCCGAAACAATGGGCAGCTTGAAAGTGTTGTGGTTGGATAAAGTGTGCCTTAAATATTCGATGTTTACTACTTTACGCCTCATTGCAGAATATAAAGTCAATTTTTGTATGCAGCTGAGGACTGGAGAATAGAAAGAATGTATTTTGTAGTGTCAGGGTACTTAAGTTTCCAAGCATTGTGGAGTTGACTGCATTCTGTCCACTTCTGAAATTGTTGCGTTGTTTAAATACTTAGGGGCCCATTAGGATAGCGTGCGGAAAAAAACCACCCCGACCGCCATGGAGGCGGAAATCAACTGCCCGCCATGACCGCGGAAAAACCGGCATGCCAATTAGGATCACCCGCCACGAAAAACCGACCACGGCGGTAGCTGCCAAAAGAAAAACGCCCGACACGTGCGGTGATGGCAAAACTTCGACCGCGGCGGCCGGAAAAGCAGCGGATAACACAAAACCGTCCACAGGTACATCGGAGACACCGCACGGGAAATTACGATAACCCCGAGGGTGTTGCGGGCGGAACCGCCCACACCGACCGCCGCGGACGCACCCAGGAGTGAATCAGAGAAATGGCGGACAAGCAGCAGCAAAGCCACCGCTGCGGACGAACATGATAAACATGGCGGACGATGTGAAAACACCGCAGTGATGCCTAACACTGCATAAACAAAGTATCCCTGCACCCAAAACATAACACACATACACAGAAACATAAATAACCAAAATAATACACAGAACCACTCCCACAACACACCTGACCACCTAAATCCTATTGGACACACCCACACAGCTGAGTACAAAGCCACCCCCTGCACTGACCACAATCCTTTGCATCACTCCATACACCACATCTGACAGGAGAGGCAAAAGAGCACAGCACACCCACCCACCAACCACCACCACCACCATCACACCATCACAAACAAACCCCACACACATCATCACCACACCCCTGCACCCACACACCCCTGCACCCACAAACACCTCAACCCCCCACACCATGACATCACAAAAAATACCCAAATTCACCGAGACTGAGTTGACAGTCATGGTGAACGAGATTGTAAGAGTAGAGCCACAACTATTTGGTAGCCTGGTCCAACAGACACCATTAGCCACCAGGACACAAATGTGGGAAAGGATAGTCCAAAGGGTGAATGCAGTAGGGGCCACCCCAAGATCCAAATAGGAGATCCAGAAGCGGTGGAATGATCTCAAGAGGGTTGTCAAGGAGAAGAGGAGCAAGAACTGGACGCTGGCAAACATGACTGGCAGTGGCCCTCCCATCCCACAAAAGACATTCACACCATGGGAGGAGAAGGTGCTTGCCATCCTTCTACCTGAGAGTCTCACAGGAGTAGCCGGGGGAGTGGAGGCTGGTAAGTACAGACAAATGTCCTACATCACAATGAGAATTACCTCCTTGCAATACCCAAACACCATACTGTCCATCCCCACCCAACATGTAGCCAGCCACCCTGCTTAGGAGGCCTGTATGGGCGAGGGAGGGCTGTACAACAACTCACACCATACCCCCTGTATCAAAGCTGAGCAGTATGGAGGCCTCCCCCACCCAGGAGCATGTGTCAGCCATTGCACTGTTTGACAAACAGACTTACATGTTGGTAGCCATCTTGTATTGGAGCACTGTTTACGGGTGGGAGGGTTGTATCACAACTGCCACCATCCCCCCCTGTTCCACACCCCAGCATCATGGAGGCCTCCCCCACCCAGCAGCATGTGTCAGCCATTGCACTGTTTGACAAACAGACTTACAGATTTGCAGCCTTCTTGTGTTTGGGCACTGTTTACGGGTGGAGGGTTGTATCACAACTCCCAGTATCCCCCCTGTCCCACACCCCAGCATCATGGAGGCCTGCCCCACCCAGCAGCATGTGTCAGCCATTGCACTGTTAGACAAACAGACTTACAGGTTGGTAGCCATCTTCACTAGGAGTGTGTGGAAGGGAGGGAGGCCTGCACTACTACTCCCACCATCCCCCCTGTCCCACATCCCAGCATCATGGAGGCCTCCCCCACCCAGCAGCATGTGTCAGCCATTGCCTCCTGCACAGTGACTTAACAGGTACGTATCTACAGTAAATCCGCATGAAGTGTGTGTGACCTGCATCCAGTAAACCTACAACAATCTAACCCAAAGCACCCCAAAGGGTGACCTAGTTCTAGGACACCCCCGCGCCGCACGGCCACCAGCTGCTGCGTGTGCTCTCCCTGCCTGACTGCCTCGCTACCGCCGCGTGACCACGCCCCCTGCCCCCGAGCGGCGTGGTCCCTGCTCTCATAACCTGCCCCAGCTGTTTTAGGCTTGTTAGACTGTTGTTGTCAAATTGTATTGCCTGTTTTCTGTCTTCTGCTTTTTTCCTTCCTGTTTGCCGCTGTTTTTTGCCGCCGTTCGTCCCCTGCCCGCTTCCCGCCACCGCCGCGAAACCCCGCCCCTTTTGCCTTCTGTACCCTCCCCGCTCCCGCCTCCCAGCTGCTCCGCCCCCCGCGCACTTCGCCATATATGGCGACCGTGCGAACGCGCAGCGGGTGCGCCGTTTGTGCGCCGAAGGCGCGCCAAAGGTAAGCCCGTCTACGCCCGTCCGCGCCTGGACCGCGCCCAGTGCCAGGACCCCTGGCCCCCGAAGACCCCGGCCGACCCGCCTGACGTACACCGCCGCCAACCTCTGCGCACTCAACGCCAGTCGACTCCCAGGGTGCTACCACGCCACTCCACGACGCACCCACGGACCCTTCAGCTGCCACGCCTGCAAGTTCACCTGCATCCGGACCTGCATCGCACCAGCACCCGCCAAGTCGAACTCCAGCAGCACCCACCTCAAGTGCATCCTGCTCAACACCCGCTCCGTCCACAGACACGCCATCGAACTCTGGAACCTCCTCGACACCACAGCCCCTGACGTTGCCTTCCTCACGGAGACCTGGATGAACGCCTCTTCAGCTCCCGACATCGCCATCGCCATCCCAGAGGGCTACAAGATCACCCGGAGGGACCGCACAGCCAACCAGATGGGAGGAGGAATCGCCATCATCCACAGGAACACCATCCGTATCACGACCAGCACCGACAACACCCTTACCACCGCCGAACACCTGCACTTCCAGATCCACACCAACCCGAAGACCACCCTCAGAGGCACTCTGATCTACCGACCTCCGGGACCACGCACCCAATTCAGCGAGGACATCGCCGACTTAGTCAGCCCGCACGCCCTCCCCTCCGCTGACTACATCCTCCTGGGAGACCTCAACTTCCAGATGGAGAACAACAACGACCGCAACACCAGCACCCTGCTCGACAACCTCGCCAATCTTGGACTCAAGCAGCTGGTGTCCACCCCCACCCACCTCGCCGGACACACACTCGACGCAGTCTTCTCATGCAGCAAAGACATCGCCTTCAGCCACGCCACAGAGCTTCAATGGACGGACCACAGCTGCGTCCACTTCACCTTCAAAAGAACGACGACCCACCACCACCAGCAACAGGCTGCCTGCAGAAGCTGGAACAAGATCACAGCCGACCAGCTCGCCACCTCCCTGAGCCAGCACCCTCCTGCCAGCTCAGCGAACCCCAGCCAGGCCGCCGACAACCTCACGAAGTGGATCAGCAACTGCGCGGACGAGCTCGCCCCGCTGAGGACCCCGCCCAGCAGATCCGGCAGCAAGAAAGCCCCATGGTTCACCGACGTACTCAAGAGCTCCAAGAAGAACTGCCGAGCCCTCGAGAAAGTCTGGAGAAGGGAACCAACACCGGACAACATGACCACCTTCAAGCTTGCCACCCGGAAGCACCACCAGGTGATCCGCGCCGCCAAGAAAACTGCATTCAAGGACCGGCTGGACAACAACGCACACAACTGCATGGAACTCTTCAACATCGTGAAAGAGCTATCCAACCCCAGCGCAGGAAACAACGACATCACCCCATCGCAAGACCTCTGCGACTCCCTCGCCTCATACTTCCACAACAAGATCGCGGACATACACAACAGCTTCAACAACCAACCAACGCACACCACGACCGAACCACCACCCCCCACCACCACCCTCCGCGCCTGGACTCCGATCAGCACCGAAGACACCGTCTGCACGATGAACTCCATCCACTCCGGATCTACGACCGACCCTTGCCCCACCACGTCTTCAACAAGGCTGACGCTGTCATCGCACCCCACCTGCGAGACATCATCAACACATCCTTCGACACAGCCACCTTCCCTGAGAGCTGGAAGCACGCCGAACTCAGCGCTCTACTCAAGAAACCCACAGCGGACCCCACCGAACTCAAGAATTACCGCCCCATCTCGCTCCTCCCGTTTCCAGCCAAAGTCATCGAGAAGACCGTCAACAAGCAGCTGGCCACCTTCCTTGAGACGAATGGATCCCTCGACCCCTCACAGTCTGGCTTCCGAACCAACCACAGCACCGAGACGGCCCTCATCGCCGCCACCGATGACATCCGAGCCCTGATGGACAACGGAGAAACAGCGGCCCTCATCCTCCTGGACCTCTCCGCGGCATTCAACACTGTCTGCCACCGCACCCTAGTTCAGCGCCTCAGCAACGTCGGAATCCAGGAGAAGTCTCTGGAATGGATCATCTCCTTCCTCGACGGACGAACACAGAGAGTCCGCCTACCACCGTACAAGTCAGAGGCCACCGAAGTCATCTGCGGCGTCCCACAAGGATCCTCGCTGAGCCCCACCCTCTTCAACGTCTACATGAGCCCCCTCGCGGCCATCGCACGCCGACACGACCTGAACATAATCTCCTACGCCGACGACAACCAGCTGATCCTCTCCCTGACCAACGACCCCGCCGCCGCCAGAGCCAACCTGCACGAAGGGATGAAAGAGGTAGCCGAGTGGATGACGACCAGCCGCCTGAAATTGAACTCAGACAAGACGGAGGTCCTCATCCTGGGCTCTTCCCCCTCCGCCTGGGACGACTCCTGGTGGCCTCCAGCCCTGGGCACCGCACCCAAACCGACAGACCACGCACGCAACCTGGGCTTCATCCTGGACTCCTCCCTCTCCATGACCAGACAAGTCAACAACGTCTCCTCGGCATGCTTCAACATCCTACGCATGCTACGAAAGATCTTCTGGTGGATCCCCACCGAGACCAGGAAGAAAGTCACCCAGGCCCTCGTCACCAGCCGACTGGACTACGGCAACGCCCTCAACGCCGGTACCACCGCCAAGCTCCAGAAGAGACTCCAGCTGATCCAGAACGCCTCAGCCAGACTCATCCTCGACATCCCACGAACCAGCCACATCTCCGGACATCTGAGAGACCTGCATTGGCTCCCCGTCAACAAAAGAATCACCTTCCGCCTCCTCACCCACGCACACAAAGCCCTACACGACCAAGGCCCGAGCTACCTCAACAACCGAATCAACTTCTACGCTCCCAAACGCCACCTCCGATCAGCCAAACACGCCCTCGCCGCCGTCCCCCGCATCCGAAGAGCGACAACAGGAGGAAGGTCCTTCTCCTACCTGGCCGCCAAGACCTGGAACTCCCTCCCGACCGACCTGCGCCTGACCCAAGATCACCTCTCCTTCAGGAAGAAGCTGAAGACCTGGCTGTTCGAGCAGTAACGGCACCCCCCTCCCCCCAGCGCCTTGAGACCCTACGGGTAAGTAGTGCGCTCTATAAATGTCTTGGATTGATTGATTGACAATCAATATGTATGACTCCATGATGTCCCCCAGCACTATGAAATGTTAGACGGTGTTGCCATTATTACTACAACTGATGACTGCACATGTAAGTAGTGTACAGACAGATGATAATACACAGATGACACTAACACTGACCACTCCCCATCGGATGTATGTCAGTACAACGCGATCTTTTAGATCGCGGTACTTGACATCGCGGGCATTACAACGCAAGTCGTTACAACGACTTGCGTTGGTGGGCGTGGATTTAGGAATCTTATAATTGTATATTCCAACACCAGTCCACGAAACAGTAGGGAAGGTGTTGGAATATAAAATTACAACATTCCTTGTCCAACAGCGCCATCCAGCGCAAGTCGTAGTAACGACTTGCGTTGTAATGGCATCGTTGTAAAGGCACTGCGGTATAAACACCGCGTTGTAAACGATGCTCCCCCTCCCCATCTACTCCACAGTTGACGAAGAACTCACTGCGGAGGACAACACCAACGACCAGCAGAGCCAGTCTCCACCCCCGGCTCATGGACTTTCAGAAGTGGACTCCCAGGACAGTTTGGATGATGAGCTCCAGCCCTGCCCATCAGGTGTACCACAGACCCAGAGGTCCCATGACCCCATCCTCCCCACCACCACCTCTGCTGCCACTACAACGCAGCAGACCCCTGCAGCCACAGCCTCTACCACCGCAACCACCACAGCCACTGCCACCAACACCACCAGGACCACCAGTACCACCTGCAGCAACCTCCCTGTCCCCAGGGACGACCAACCCACACCAACAGCTGTGGAGGGCAGGGAGAGAGTGCGTGGTCCCCCAGTGGCGAGGGAAGAGGTCCGTGGCGGCAGAACAAGTGGGAGGGCCAGGGTCATAGCAGACCTTGGGAGGAGTGGACACCATCCCTGGACCACTTCACCAGAGTTGTGGAGGCCTACCAAGAGGTCCAGGGACAAAGTGGCCGGTCTGATGAACTCATGAGGGAGCTCATCCTGCTGATGAGGTCCATCGATAACCGTCTGGGACAGATGGTGGACCTCATGGGCCAGCAAGTGGCGTTGCAGAGGGACAGGTCTGTGTCCCAACCACCACCTCCGTCCCCTCCTGTTGTGCTGCAGGATGACAGTGCTCCATCCTCCCCTGCGCCAACAGAGAGGGACGAGTCCCCTGACGTCGCTGGCCAATCAGCAGCCCCCCCCCCCCCAAAAAAAGATCTAGGGGGCGTCCTAAGAAGAGCCTGGGAGTCTCTGGAGGCAATGCACCTACCACACGCCAGTCACGGAGCCAGCCGTGAAGACAACCCTCTTCCCAACTGCATTCACAGTTTGGACTATCCTTCCCCACATTGCCCTGGCAATGGCACCTCACTGTTGGACTGGGTCACCACATCCATGTGGTCTCTACTCTTACAACTCATTGAACTGGACTGTCAACTCAGTGCTCATTCCACACCTTCCTGTAAATGTCACCGCACCAATCACATGTACACTCCAAAAATAAAATACCTGATGCCCAAGAATTTGTGTTGTGATTTTTATAGTGCAGTATTTACATAGTTGCAGATGTCCATGATGTGTACCAATGATGTACAGTATGCAGGCCAGGAACCCTCTGTAGCACCTAGGGAGACACAACAGAACAACAGTCACTGGTGTCATTGTGGCAACACACAGATCACTGCACACAAAATAACCTAAACTTCACAGCCATATTACACAATGTCTAGCAGATGTGCACAAATACAGTCCTATACACATCTCGGCACTTAACTTCCATTTCACAAACTACACACATGGGTGACAGTACGTGTGCCCATTGGTTACTGCCACGCATAGCCATTCATAACAAGAACAACAACATCAGACAATGTACACGTTGTACCTCGTCAGCCACCTTCAAGTGAAGTGGCGTTCAATGAGCTGTTGGCGATGATCAACTCCTTCCTCCTCTCCACTGTCCTCATCACTGGATTCTGGTCCCTGAGCAGGTTGTGGCCTTGGGTAATCACCATCATCCAGGAGCAGGGGGACCCTCCTGTGGATGGCCAGGTTGTGCAGCATACAGCAGGCCACGAAGATCTTGCACACCTTCCCAGGCGAATATGCCAGTGCGCCTCCGGTCATGTCAAGGCACCGGAACCTTGACTTGAGCAGTCCGAAAGTCCGCTCGATCACCAGTCGGGTCCTGCCATAGGCATCATTGTAGCGGATGTCTGCTGGTGTCCGGGGATTCCGTAGTGGGCTCAACAGCCATGGGCGACTGGGATATGCTGAATCAACTGTGAACGGAAAACACACATTGCAATGTTGTACAGCCAGAGTGCAGCAAGTGACACACAGCACATCATTGCAGTAGTGAAACTCACCCACAATCCAGGCACGTTCGGGATGCAGATTCTCCATCATCCGTGGCACCATGCTGTTCCTCATGATGTACGAATCATGGGCCGAACCGGGAAACTTAGCACACACATGTGACATTGTCATGTCCGCAAGGCACACCACCTGCACATTCATGGAGTGGTAGTGTTTGCGGTTCCGATAAATGTGCTCCGTCGCATGCGGTGGCAACAGACCTACATGTGTGCAATCGATGGCACCGACTACATGTGGGATGTCCCCAAGGGCATAGAAGTCACCCTTCACAGCAGCCAATTCACGTCCCCTGGGGAAATGTATGTATCGATTGCGATATTGCATCATGGCCGCAAGAACATCTCTCAGCACCATGCTGAACATGGGCTGCGACATTCCCCCAGCGTTGGCCACGGTCTCCTGGAAGGAACCAGTCGCAAAAAAGTGGAGTGCCGCCATCACCTTGTAGGTGGGTGTGAATGCCGTAGGATAGTGACGGCGAGGCTGCAGGTGGGGCTCCAATAGATCACACAGGATCTTCAGTGTTTGTCGGTCCAGCCTGAATTTTCTGATGATTGCCTCATCCTCCATGTCCTGCAGCACTATCAGGTGACGGAGTAGATTCTGCCTCCTCCTAGTCAAGGAGTGAAATGAATATGTCAGTGACAAGCAACATGTGATGAGCATGGCAGAGAGCATCAATGATGTAATGTGAAACAAAGGAGTACCAGAGAGAAGCATGGCACTTCAGGTGACTTGGCTGGCCAATAGCTACACACAGAGGGCACGCCTCTCCAGTGACAATACACAAGTGCCACAAACACATCTGGGACATTGGAAGTGGAAATAATGGATGAACAATTCACATGTGCAGCAAGGTGCAGCAAGACCCGCCAATATATTGTGATTCGCCATGTCTATCATACCCATCTGGTGTACCTGCCACACCTCAAAGCATCATGTGAAGTCGGAACACATTCATCAACACAATGATCACAGTAGAAGGGTCACTTCCGGTTGTGTGCATGAGCAGTTGTGAATGCAGAAGTCTTGTCCGATACAATGCAGTGACAACATCCAGGTGAAGGTCTGAAATGAGCCACAACACATTACACGTCACTACATCATTTACACCAGCTGGAGTCTGTCAATCATCATCAGCCATCAAATTCCTCACTAATATGGATAAACAACAGGCCAAAGTGTCTCACACTGAACGTGCGTCCACCTGTGGATGACATGGCCGTGTGGCATCGTGTGTACAATGATGTGCCCTTCACCATGTTGCTGCAGGGTGCTGATGGCCCTACAGTGGCCCTGATTGTAATACACAGCAATGTTTACGAACATGCCAGTAACTACCGCCGGTCCCCGGCGGTGTGACCCCAGCACCACCCCCTTCAGGAGTGTGTAAGCCATTGGCATATGGACATGTGACTATGGCGCTGGCATGCTCCGCAGCATGATTCACGGAACCTACCACCAGGCCCCGGCGGTGCATCACCGCCGTGGAGCATTGCATCCAGCCAATGGCATCGATGATGGCGTTGGCATGATGCAGATTTGAAAGTCGCGGGAGGTGTGCTCCGCTACCGCGGAAGCGGTCATTGGATACTTCTAAATGATGCCCCATCGCGGAAGCGCACTCCGGGCGCCCGCGGAGCGTGACCGCCGTGGAGCATTGCATACAGCCAATGGCATCGATGATGGCATTGGCATGATGCAGATTTGAAAGTCGCGGGAGGTGTGCTCCGCTACCGCGGAAGCGGCCATTGGATACTTCTAAATGATGCACCATCGCGGAAGCGCACTTCGGGCGCCCGCGGAGCGTGACCGCCGTGGAGCATTGCATACAGCCAATGGCATCGATGATGGCGTTGGCATGATGCAGATTTGAAAATCGCGGGAGGTGTGCTCCGCTACCGCGGAAGCGGTCATTGGATACTTCTAAATGATGCACCATCGCGGAAGCGCACTCCGGGCGCCCGCGGAGCGTGACCGCCGTGGAGCATTGCATACAGCCAATGGCATCGATGAACAATAGTTACTTACCTGTAATCTGTGGTTCTCCAGTATTGGTGTCTTTCATAGATTCACATGCCTGAATCATTCCCAGTCGTCGGAGTGGGAGTCCCACGGTATATAAAAGAAGCAATAATATGCCTGTAATAACCAAAAAACCTTGGTAATAACCAACCAGGAAGTAAAGTAGACTTAGCTTACAGGAGCAAAAGCTCCCACACTCATGACTATCCTAGTCATTATGTTAGACCAAACTGCAGCCAATCAGGCGACAGCACCCACCAGAATGTTCTCCCCAGAGGCTCAGGCTCTCAGATTTTCTCGCACAGGAGTGAAGCCAACACAATTGCCTGAGGGAGCCTCTGAGGGGAAGGTGGGCGGGTTGCATGTGAATCTATGAAAGACACCAATACTGGAGAACCACAGATTACAGGTAAGTAACTATTGTTCTTCTCCAGTATTAGGGGTGTCTTTCATAGATTCACATGCCTGAATCAGAATAGATAGCAGTACACATGAACCAATGCTCCTAGACGCTAACAGTATCACAGTATACATGCAATGATAAAATGCAAAGAACATGGAAAAGCGTCTAGAAAAGAGCATAGAGGAGGCGGGAGAACAGAGGCTCACCTTATTGGAAAAGATTGCGAAGAACTGCTCTTCCCACCGAAGCATCTGCATCACTCGCTGAGTCCAGACAGTAGTGCCTCGTAAAAGTGTGCCAGATGGACCACGTTGCAGCTCTGCAGATTTGTTGAAGAGGCACACCAGCGAACAGAGCAGTGGAAGAGGAAACTGCCCTTGTGGAATGCGCTCTTGGTAAGGCCTGTAAAGGTCTTCCTGCTTGTTGATGACAGAGTCCAATTGTTGACGAGACCCATCTAGCAATAGTCTGTTTGGACACTGCACAGCCCTTGCGCAGTCTGCCATAGGCCACAAACAACTGATCTATCTAGCGTAAAGTTGATGTCTTTGATAGATAAAATTTTAGGCACCTCTTAATGTCCAAAGAGTGCAATGCTCGCTCAGCCGGTGTTTGTGGATTTGGAAAAAATGTCTTGAGGACTACCGGCTCATGTAAATGAAAGTCTGATGGGACCTTAGGCATGTACCTTGGATTGGTACGGAGTACCACCGAATCAGACGTAAATTGCAAAAAAGGCGATTTAGATGTGAAAGCCTGAATGTCATTGACCCTCCTGGCAGATGTTAAAGCCAATAACAGAGACCTTCCAAGTGATAAACTTAAGGTCAACCTTATGTATCGGCTCAAAGGGGTGACGCATGAGTTGGGAGAGCACTACATTCAAATTCCAAACAGGAGGTGGCCGACGGATTGGAGGAAACACGCGAAACAAGCCCTTGAAAAATTGCTGGATTATTCTTGAATACAAAGAGTTCGATCCGTCCTGACGGAATCGGGAAATAGCTGCCAGAAATACTTTCAGGATAGAATGCGCCTAGCCAGATGTAGGAAGAAGGGTAATTATTGCTCTGGTGTAGCATGAAAGGGGTGCAGATAGACAGTCTGGCACAGAAACGTTTCCACTTGAGTTTATAAGTCTTGATGGTTGACGGTGCTCTGGCGTTAGCCAATACTTCTTGACAATTGCGAGGAATGTCTAAGTGGGCGAACTTATTGTGCTGAGGAGCCAAGCTGACAATTTCAGCGAATCTGGGTCCGGATGGTACACCCTGCCCTGCTGAACTGTGAGCAGATTCGGTATTCGAGGCAGTTGTATTGGTTCGCACTCCGAGAGGAGGAGAAGCTTGGTGAACCAATATTGTCGGGCCACCTTGGAGCAATCAGGATTAGACGACATGGTTGACTCCTCATCTTCCTGATGATCTTGGGAATTAGCGGAATTGGCGGAAAAGCGTAAGTAAATATTCGACACCAATTCATCGAAAGGGCATCTCCGCACGAGTCCTTGTGGGGAACCCAGCTTGCACAGCGTTGGCATTTCCGGTTCAGGGCTGTCGCAAACAAATCCAGGTCGGGATGACCCCACTCTAGGAATATCTGATCCAGGGATGGTTGATGCAGTTCCCATTCGTGATTGCTTCCTGCGGTCCTGCTGAGTGAATCCGCTAGGACATTGGCAATCCCTGGGACATGGACGGCCGACAGATTGATGTTGTGATTCAGGGCCCAATTCCAGATCTCCTGCGCCTGACGGGACAACCGGGCCGATCTTGTGCCTCCCTGCTTGTTCAGGTAACGCATGCTGGTAGTGTTGTCCGTTCGTATCAACACTGTAGAGCCCTCCAAGGTCGCCTGAAAGGAATTCATAGCTAGAAAAATGGCTCTTAGTTCCAGCAGGTTTATGTGCCATTTTTTCTGGTGAATGTCCCATTTGTCACTTACTGTCATCCCTTGGAGATGGGCGCCCCAGCCCTCCAGAGAAGAATCCGTGGTCACGATGAATCTGGGTCCTTCTGACAGGAAAGCGCATCCCTCCTGCAGGTTCACCTCTTGCCCCCACCACTGGATGAGTTTTTCATACGAGGAGTTATGTTGATGACGTCCTAGAACGAGCCTGTTACTTGCAGCCACTGACGACTGAGTTCCTCTTGCAAAGGTCTCATTCGCAGGCCACAGTTGGGGGTGAGCGGAATACAGGATGAGATCATCCCGAGGAAAGACTTGTACTTGCGAACAGAAACGCACTTTCTTTCTAGCAGTGATGTGGACATCTTGCGAATCTTCACTTGTCTTTCTTTTGATATGAACACTTGGGCGAGTCTTGTGTCCAGTGTGGCTCCCAAGAACGACTTCCTCTGTGATGGAGTTAGGTGCGATTTTTTGAAATTCACTGAAAAACCCAGGCTCTGGAATAGTGATAGACATCTTTGAATGTGCGTCCTTGCCAAGCCGATGGAACTGGCCTTGATAAGGCAGTCGTCCAAATATGGATACATTTGAACTCCCTCTAGTCTTAGGCGTGCGGCCACCGGGGCTAACATCTTTGTGAACACTCTGGGGCCTGAACGTAGTCCAAAGGGAAGCACTTTGAACTGGAAGTCTCTGCCAGCCACTCTGAACCTTAAGAACTTCTGGTGTCTTGGAAAAATAGGCACATGGAAGTATGCGTCCTGAAGGTTGAGTGTTGCCATGTGAGCCCCTACTGAGAGAAACTGGAGGATTTCTTGAAGTGTTAACATTCGGAAAGATAATTTCTTGAGGTACTTGTTGAGGGCACGCAGGTAGAGGATGGGGCGCCATTCCCCCGACTTCTTAAGGATCAGGAAAAATCTTGAATAAAATCCTGTTCCCTTTTGATGTTGAGGTACCTTTTCTATTGCTCCTTTCCGAATCATTGAGTGTATTTGGGAAAACAGCTCCTTGAGATGAGCTGGAGGTGGACCTTTTGGGGGAGAATTTGGAGGGGCTTTGACGAATTCGAGAATGTGACCTCAGGAAACTACGTCCAGAACCCATCTGTACGTGGTCATTTTGGACCAATTTGAGTAATATCGGGATATTCTTCCTCCAATTTGTTTCAGGCTGGGACAAATTGGTGGCAGGATGTGTTTCTCACTTACTCTTGTTGTCTCTCCTTCGATAAGAGGTCTTTCCTCTTGGTTGAGAGTAATTATTTTTCCTTTGGCCATATGTTTGCTGACGGTATGGCTGGTAATAGTAACAGGGGCATTTATATAGCGCTGGGTTATTACGCGCACCGGCGTGTCCCCGCGCTTCGACCGCTGCGAAACCCTTCCTGGCTTCCCTGAGAGATGGTCCCTTAATGGGAAACTCCAGGGTGAGACCAGGCATCCCCGGCGGTCTGATGGGGCCGTTAGTGAAGATGAGGCAAGCTAGTGCCCAGAGTTGCCGAGTGTGATCGCTGATCAGAGTGGGCACCGAGGCGAGAGAATTATCGAGTCCGCTGACCCTGGTCCAGAAACCTGCCGCGTCGGGAATCGAACCCTGGTCCCGGGCCATCCTCTGCTCTCGGGTCTGCCGCCTCTAACCAGTGAGCCACACTACTTCACAACCTCTGATTCCCTTGGTTGTTACTGTAGGAGCGTTGCTGATTATAACCTCCTCTGTTCGAGTAGTTGCCTCTCCCTCTTGCGCCACGAAAGGAAGACTTTTGAATGCTAGCAATCAGAGCAAGGCAAAAAGTTTCACTTGGAGAGATAAAAGCAATACAAGATAGTTCAGGAGAAGTTGTAACAAGTGTGCAACAAATCAGAGAAGTTTTTAGGAAATTCTATACGAATTTATATCACGAAAACGATGTAAAAGATCCTGAAGAGATAGCGGATTATTTGAATTACTATGAAGGGGGTGAGCTGGATGAAACAGAGAAAAAGAGGTTAGACAACCCATTAGATCAAAAGGAGATAATAGATGCCTTGAAGAATCTTCCATCTGGGAAAGCGGCCGGGCCAGACAAGATCCCGTTAGAATTCTATAAGGTGTTCTGGGAGGAGATAGGAGAAGATATGGTACGCACTATGAAACAAGCACAGTTGGGATTGTCAATACCAAACTCTTGGTCCGGGGCAGAAATAGTTATTTTAAAGAAAGGAAAGATACCTATAGATCCGAGATCGTATAGACCAATCACGCTTATGAACACTGACACAAAGATCTATTCAAAAGCACTGGCAATAAGATTCGCCAACGTAATAACACCATTAGTCACTATTAGTCAGCACGGATTTATACCTGGACGAGGAACTACACACCACACGCGAAAATTAATAACCCTTATGGATAAAATGGAGGTTACTGGGGAACCATTTTCGGTTTTATTGTTAGATGCTGAGAAAGCATTCGACCGTGTATCTTGGGCCTATCTGTGGAGTGTCCTAGAAAGAATGGGGTTTGGAAATGGTTTCCTCACAGCAATAAAGACTTTGTATAGAGACCCAGTAGCTACGATTAGAATAAATTTGGGAACAACTGAACAAGTGAAAATTAATAGGGGTACTAGGCAGGGATGCCCGTGTTCCCCGCTACTTTTTGCAATATACTTGGATCCACTAATACGCAGAATGGAAGTAAATGAGAGTATACCTCCAGTTGTCACACCTAGGGGGGATTGCAAGATACTTGCTTATGCCGATGACGTGGCTGTCGTAACACCAATACCCACAGAGGCTATTAGACATGTGGAGCTGGAGGCCATAAGATTTGGGAAAGTGTCAGGATACTCCTTAAATACTGGGAAAACACAAATTATAAAAAATAGTAAGGTAGTATGTCAAGACCCACGAGTGGTACAGACAGGAACTTATCTGGGCATAACCATAACTGCAGAATTAGAAAAACTAGTAGAGTTAAATATAGACCCCATTATACGAAAGGTGGGGAGAGACTTGGACAGACTTAATAATCTACACCTTACAATTGTTGGCAGAGTAAACATCATAAAAATGCTAATATTGCCGACATTTTTATATTTGTTTAGGACAATTCCGTTATGGTTTGACAACCTTTGGTTTAAAAAAAATCGAAGGAACGATTAATAGATTTATCTGGTCTAAAGGTAAAACTAGGAGAGCAGCAAGATATATGGTACTCCCACGGGAGAGAGGAGGATGGGCACTACCGGATCTGAAATTTTACTATTGGGCTGCAGCCTTACAATATATGGTCGGATTAATAGGTGGAGCAGAAGTGGAAGGAGAAGATGATCTAGGTTCACTAGCGATATATGGTATATTGATGGGAGAAGAAGTTAAAAATATATTTTTAAAACATTTTGACACAGCTTATTTTAAAAGAACATGATTTAAGACTATTTGGGGTGCACACAATATTTGGAAGGCCTTCACTAAGAAATTCGGACTGGGGAAAATTAATAGATATACGAGAATAAAAGATAATACAGCATTTCCTGAAGATATATTTTCTGATTTAGTGTATATAGAATGGTATCGGAAGGGGATAATAAAAGTGGGGGATCTGATGGCTCCACAGGGGATGAAACAATTTGCGAAATTACAGGAGAAATATGATTTGGCAACAAGGCACTTTTTCAAATATTTACAAGTAAGAAGTTTTTTGCAAAATAAAAGGGGGGGGGACTGAGAGGATTTGAGAAAAAACATATACTAGAGGCAATGCATAATGGAGTTGATTGTACTATCAAAAGGTTTTATGCAGAGCTAATTGAATCAAAACCGGACGATATGGTTAAGTGGGGGGAAAGTTGGTCGGCGAAGCTGGATATAGAGCAGGAATGTTTTAGTACATCAGTAGAATTAGGAAAGAATATCTTGTGCTCTGCGTCTTTGCAGGCTCAGCATTATAAAACCATTTATCAGTTATATTACACTCCAGCAAAACTTGCACAATGGGGGGCGACTACCGGTATAAATTGCCCTAGATGTAGAAGTCTAGAGGCAGATGTGATTCATATTTTTGCAACATGCCCATGCCTATCGACAATACTGAACGAAATAGAAACGTTTCTTCAAAGGGCATTGAAATTAACTATCAATTTAACACCTACAATTGTATTATTGGGTGTAGATTCGGGCAATGAGTATGGAGAGGGTAACTATTTTATCTTTGTTGCTATGGCAGTTTTTAGATTATGTATTGCCTCAGCCTGGCTTGAACAGTCTGCACCAGTATTTCAGCAATGGTTAGCTAAGGTTTTAAGTATATACAATCTGGAAAAAGCAATATATTCAAGAAAAGGAAAGAATGGGAGGAACCTAGGATTGAAAATATGGGAGCCAATAATGAAATGGAAGGAAGAAACATAATGTATATAATGTACAAAAGGCTGTAAAGATTACTGGGCTATAAGGGAGGGTCACTAGCACTAATAGGAAATAAAGTGATGTATGATTTGTTTATATGTAAATATGTAAATAGTAGAAGTATAATGTATATATTGTATTTGCGTTAAATATGGTTTGTCAAAATATTAAGGCAGGAGGGAGGAGCTTCAGGTGTTATATAAGTAATAATGCGTCATACGTTGTTCATACTTTAAGATTATATATTGTTTCTACATTTCCAGGGTGGAAATATGATTGAATTGATTTAGTAAACTGTTCCTCACCCCCTCCCGGCTTAGGGGGGGGGGGAGGGGGGGGGGGAATAAACTGTAAAAAGCTGTTAATAAAAAGAATTTAAAAAAAATAAAAAAAAAGAAGAAGATTTTTGAAACTGGAGAGCGCCCAGCGACCGTGCCGTCTCTGTGTCTTTCTTTATTGATTGTAATGCCTCGTCCACATGTTGACCAAAGAGGAACTCTCCATCATAGGCCATGTCCACGATCTTTGTCTGGACTTCTAAACGAAATGACGTAGCCTTTAACCAGCCTTGCCTTCGAAGTGCAGCTGCTTCTGCTAGCTGCCTAAAACCTGTTGCTGCCACGTCCACTGCCGCCGCATCAATTATCTCAGAGGAGACGCTCTCTCCCTCTAGCAGGATCTTTTTTGCTTCAGTTCGATCCGGTTCTGCAAGCTTGTCGATATAGGGTGATATGTCGGACCACATTTGCCTATCATACCTGCCAAGTATTGCTAGTGAATTTGCGGCTCGGACCGTGGTTGCCGCAATAGTAGACACCTTCTTCCCTATTGAGTCAAGACGTCTACCGTCTTTATCAGGGGGAGTAGTGATTTGTGTAGACGGATTCTTGGTTCTTCTTTGTGCTGCCTGGGTGACGACGGACTCCGTCTTAGCCTGACCAACCAGGCATGCCGGTGATGAACTGGGTGCTCTTATATTTTTTATCTACCCTAGGTAGCACTATGGGTAGAGAATTTGGCGTCTTCATGATCTTTAACCCTTCTTTCCATATAAAATCAATTATTGGAATAGACCAAGATTGTTTTTGTAGCAAGTCCTTAAAATCATAAAGGAAGCATTCCTCCTGTTTAGCCTCCATGGAAATGAGGAATCTCTTTGTGGCTCTATTCATAATCTTATGGAAGCTGGCAATGTCTACCGGAGGAGATTCCGCAGAAGGCTGGGCTGCTGGAGAAGGAGTTTGTGCCCGATAGTCGTCCCACTCCGACGATACCGACTTGTCGTCTAATACGCCGTCCTCTCGTTCGTCCTCAGACGAATTTTCACCCTCTGCCTGATGGGATTGTATTGGAGAAGAGGGTGGTGCAGAGCGTGCATCTTCCGCTGCCCCTTGAGAAACTGATTCTTGATGCCCTAAAGTTGTAGTAGATGCTCTTGGCCTCGGCGTAGATACATGAGAATCGCCCGATTCTGAAGGTGGAAACCTGCGATAATAATCGCTTAACATGTAATGGAGATTTTGGAACAAATCCACAGGCATTTGCATGCCAGGTGTAGACCCAGTCTCTCGATGAGCGTGCTCCTGGGAAATGTCCTCCTCCTCTTGATCTAGATCTTGAACCTTTATAAGCAAGTCTGAAGGGCTCCTGGCCGCCCGAAATGTCTCATCTTCGTAGGATTCTTCCTCTTCAGAGTCCAACAACTGATCTGGCAGCTGTAAAGGAGACAAAGCTGTGGAGGATGACCCACGCTTCTGTAGGAGCGAAGCAGTGGTAGCTGGTGATGGCAACGGTATTGTGGATGCTCCTGCCGACCACACCTGCATTGCTGTACAGGTTGATAGTGAGGGTGTAGATGGAGCCACTGAAGTTGATGACAAGCTTGTTTCCTTCAGATCCGTCGTCGACGGCGCGCCCGTCGACGTTTGCGTCGTCGATGAACTCGTCGACGATGATGTTTTTCTCTTTGTCGACGGTATTGCCAGTTTCGTCGAGGAGGAGGTCGTCGGATTCATTTTCTTCGTCGACGAGGAGGTCGAAGATTCCAATCTCTTCGTCGACGAGGAGGTCGTCGACGTATCCGTCTTCTTCGTCGACGGTAACTTCGTCGTCGAAGGCGTCGTCGACGGTAATTTCGTCGTTGACGGTAACTTCGTCGACGATGACGACGTCGACAGTAGCTTCGTCGACGGGGATGTCGTCGACGGAAACGCCTTCTTCGTCGACGGTAAGAGAGCCGTCGACGCCTGAGTCGTCGTCGAAGAGGTCGTCGACGGTACCTTCAGGATTCCCGTCGACGGTGGAGCGTCGACAATCGACGGGACAATTTCCGTCAACGGGATGGGTCTCATCTGGACGTACACCATCGTCGACGGTGAGGAGGCTGAAGACATCACCATAGATGGTTTTGGGGAAGAAAAAGTCACTGTTGAAGTGGAAGAAGTGACCACATGACGAGATGGCGACGATGAGGCTGCTCCTGAGTCTGCCAAGGCCTGAGGTGAAACCTTATGGGCAGGTGCTTTGGAAATTGCAGACTTTCCAGATTTTCCTGAGGGCGCAGATACCATAGATGGAGACACCTTCTTGGATGTAGAAGGCAACCTAGAATCCTGAGAGGATTGGGCCTTTTTCACAGTTTTAGCCCTAGGAGAAGCCAATTCAACCTCAGATTTTCTCTTCTTAGAGGAGACAGAAGACCCCGAGGCAATGCTCCCTACCTCTGAAACAGGGTTATCCTTGTCCTTAATCCTCTGAAGCCACAGGAGCAGACGACCCTCTCTGTCCCTGAGGGTCTTTTGAGGGAAGGTTCTACAGATTTTACATTCCTTTGCCTCATGATCAGGATACAGACAATAGATGCATTTTTTGTGAGGATCCTCCTTGAACAGCCTTAGATTTCCACAGGAATCACAAGCCCTAAAAAGGGATTTAGAAGGTTTAATAAACCAACCAAAGTTAGAAGAAACTGAGCAGAGCTCAGGGAGACTCCCTTCACACGACGTGCGGTAGAAAATCTGAGAGCCTGAGCCTCTGGGGAGAACATTCTGGTGGGTGCTGTCGCCTGATTGGCTGCAGTTTGGTCTAACATATTGACTAGGATAGTCATGAGTGTGGGAGCTTTTGCTCCTGTAAGCTAAGTCTACTTTACTTCCTGGTTGGTTATTACCAAGGTTTCTTGGTTATTACAGGCATATTATTCTTTTTTATATACCGTGGGACTCCCACTCCAACGACGGGGAATGATTCAGGCATGTGAATCTATGAAAGACACCCCTAATACTGGAGAAGATGGCGTTGGCATGATGCAGATTTGAAAGTCGTGGGAGGTGTGCTCCGCTACCACGGAAGCGGTCATTGGATACTTCTAAATGATGCACCATCGCGGAAGCGCACTCCGGGCGCCCGCGGAGCGTGACCGCCGTGGAGCATTGCAATAAGCCAATGGCATTGATGATGGAGTTGGCATGATGCAGATTTGAAAGTCGCGGGAGGTGTGCTCCGCTACCGCGGAGGCGGTCATTGGATGCTTTTGAATGAGGCAGACCCGGACAACCAATTGAAGCAGCTTTCAAGCTTCCTAACGACCACAGGGGGCTATAAATCTGTGGGAGTGAGCCTCACATTCCCACTGCTCCAAGAGCCTGCTGCCTGAGACCCTGTCCTGCTGCTCCAAGAGCCTGCTGCCTGAGACCCTGTCCTGCTGCCTGAGACCCTGTCCTGCTGCCTGAGACCCTGTCCTGCTGCCTGGGACCCTGTCCTGCTGCCTGGGACCCTGTCCTGCTGCTCCAAGAGCCTGCTGCCTGAGACCCTGTCCTGCTGCCTGGGACCCTGTCCTGCTGCCTGGGACCCTGTCCTGCTGCTCCAAGAGCCTGCTGCCTGAGACCCTGTCCTGCTGCCTGAGACCCTGTCCTGCTGCCCGAGACCCTGTCCTGCTGCCCGAGACCCTGTCCTGCTGCTCCAAGAGCCTTCTGCCTGAGACCCTGTTCTGCTGCTCCAAGAGCCTGCTGCCTGGGACCCTGTCCTGCTGCCTGGGACCCTGTCCTGCTGCCTGGGACCCTGTCCTGCTGCTCCAAGAGCCTGCTGCCTGGGACCCCACACAACTCACTTCCGCCACAGGTCTGCCATATCCACAGTGATGTCAAGAACAGAGAAGATCCGTGCCAGTCCATTCACGAGTGAGGAGCTGGATGTCCTTGTGGACGGGGTGCTGGCACAGTACCCACAGCTGTTTGGTGGTCCCAATGTTGTGGTAAGTCGCCATGAAGGGAGCTGCAGGGCAGGGTGGTGTCAGACGTGTAGTCGTGATGCTGCAGTACATGCTTGGGGATGTGGGGTGATGACTTACACTGACAGACAGGCTGTTTCCTACTCGAGGTAGTGTGGGTGTTGCAATGCGAGTCTTTCCTAGGCCTGTACTCGTATGTGCGAGTGGGGGGTGTTACATTGCCGGCCATACAGAACCAACGGTCGTTAGCCTTTTAGATGCCAGGACAGTGAACGCTTGTGAGGAAATTTCAGGGTGCCCCTGTAGTCAGAGTCAGTGTGAGCCACAGAGTGGGTTCAGTGGCAGCATAGCCAAACCGTGAACATCAGCCAACTTACATGCTACAGTTGCTTCACACTCATTAGTGGATATACCCCATCGGTGCCCTGTGCAATTTCCGATTTACACACTGCTGTCGATGCATTTGTGTTGAGGCATTATGCCTTTGTGTGCATATCATGGAGACTAGGGACCACAATGTCTGCATGCATACACTGATATTTATGCCATGCAGAGGGCACGCCTAGTTCTGGAGGGAGGGAGGTTACTGTGAGTCCAGAGTCTGTGTCTGGCTGCTGTAATGATAGATGCTGAGATCTTACATTGAGTAAATGTTCTTTTGCCCTTCTTTACTCTCATGCCTGCAGCTCAAAGTACACCAACGTAAGGCCGTGTGGAGGGCCATAGCAGCAAAGGTGCGAGCCCTGGGGGTATCAAAGAGACGACACACACACTGTCACAAGAGGTGGGACGACATCAGCCGACTGGCTAAGCAAGTGGCAGAGATGACCTTGGGTATGGTACCACGCACAGGACGTTTGGAACGTCGCACCATGACTCCGCTGATGGGACGCATACTGGCAGTGACCAATCCAGACCTGGATGCACGTCTGAAGGGGCATCAGCAGCAAGACAGAGAAGGTGAGTATCTGGGGAGGGAGAGTTTGTCTGGGAGTGGATGCATGTGTACAGGGCTGGTGCCATCGGTGACACATGTGATGTGCGTGTGTTGCCATGCTGTGTCATGTGATGTGAGTGGCGACTGTGATGTGTGCCTGTATGAGGCATTGCGCCACCATGGCCTTACTGTTCTGCCCATGCATGCAGTTCAGTCCTTGACAGATTTTATGTGTCCACATGGTCTCTCTGCTCTGTGATGGTGTTGGGAGTCCATATTGTGCCGAACTGCAGTGTCCATTTGATGAGTGTCACACCATGTCTGTCTACTTTGCATGCATCCATGATGTTTGAGGCCCACACATCCGACGATAATGTGTAGCCTGATTGCCACATGGTGTTTGCTATGGCCTAGTTGGCATTGTGGCATGTGTAGTCAATACAGGTGTGTGTGGTCACCTCTGATTCCCTGTTGGGGTGTAAGTGGTGATGTGTGTTGTGGCTACATCATGTCCATGGGGATGGTCAATGTGGGCTAGGGGAAGACCATCCATGGGCAGGGTGTGGTGCTATGTGGCATCGACATGCCTCATTTCAGGAAGTTTGTCTGCATGACAGGCACTATTGTGGTCTATATCGTGTGTAGATGCAGAGTGTTTGCAGGGTGTGGTGGTTCTCATGTAGCTCTAGGCCTCTACTGTGCAGACTTGATCTGCTATGGTGTGTACAGATGATGACACTTACACAAACCTGTTTGTCTCACTAATGCAGATTCGCAAGACAACACAGCGGTACATGATCCTGAGACAAGTGTTGGCGAGCCCAGCACGACAGCGGCAGCGGAGGCAAGTGAGACTGAGCCAAGTGACACTGAGAACACCAGCGCTCCTGAGGGTGACAGGAGTATGCATGAGGAATCTGTAGCTGAGACACAAAGTACCACTTCATCTGATGCCGACGGGGATGCATCCCTGTTTGCAGGCACAGGGGATGTGGAGTGTGCCACAGCATCTGACACCCAGCGGCCAGTGCCCAGCCTCCCATCCACTTCCTCTGGTGCTGCCCGTATCCGTGTTACTAAGAGGGGACGTGTGACATTCACACATGGCATCGCTGCCGCTGCACCTGCCCCCCCCTGCTGCCCTCAGTGCAGAGTGCGTAGAGCTCCTGCGCCAAATTTGCGTGGGCCAGTCTCCCCTGCTCAATGCCTTCAGTGCCCACGATAACAAATTAGGCCAGGTTCTAGCTTTCATGGAGGGCATACACTCTGACGTGGGTGGGCTACACCGCACAGTCCAGTCATTGTCAGCCACAGTCACAACAGGCCTCCAACAGGCACATGGTCCCATTGCAGCTCAGGTGCCAGTGACGAACACCCATTCAGGGGACACATCAGATGACATTGTCCACTTGGGACCCACGTCTACTAAACGGTACAACACTAGGAGCACAGGTCAGACACAAAGCAAACAATCCCGTCCACAGACTCCATCCCCGAAGAAGAGCAGGGCTCCCCCAATATGCACGGACAAGGTGAAGTCACAGAAAAGTAAGGCCACAAGATCATTGTCCAAAACATCAGGCTCACATGCTGCAGAGGCATCACCAGATTATGACTCAGCGATGCCCACAGAGGATGTGTGGCATGTCATGGCTACACCTGGGGAGAGACCAGGGACACAGCCACCCACCACATCGACACCAAAAAAAAGTACATCGAGGCAGGTGGAGGAGGGCCCTGTTGGGACCAGCCCAATCATTGGGGCAGTGGAGAGCCCTGTTGTGACCAGCCCAATGGTTAAGGCAGGGAAGCCCAATGTTGTGACCAGCCCTGGAAAGGAGGGACAGGAGGGCACTGTGGACACCACCCCTGGGGGTAGTGGTAAGGTGGTCACTGTGAGGGGTACACCTTCCGGAGAGGGTAGGGTGGTCCGGAGGCGTAGCCAGCCAAAGCGTGATGCAGGATCAAGCACATCACCTGAGGGAGTGCCAGTGTCTGCCCCTGATGTGGGACAGTTGGTGTGTGTGCCTATTCTGCCATCTACACTTCCCATCAACCCCAAGACAGGCAAGCCATTTCATGTACCAAAAAAGTGGAAGGGCACCCCTCCAACCTCTCCCACCCACACTGTGTCAAGGGTGTGCATGACTCCACCTCGATGTGCCACGATGCCACCTGGTCCACACAGCCCTCCACCTTGCAGGCCCTCTGTTATTGCCACATCACATGGCCCTCTGTCACACCAGTCAAGTAGTCCTGCTGTCCATCACACGCAGCCAGGTCACAGTCCGCATGACAGCCAGGAGTGAGTGGACAACCCCCTCATACGCTTGTGCCACACACAGGTGTGCTAGTCAGGACCATTGTTTGCAACCTGGGTGTGTTGCTAACCCTGTTGCTCTGATGTGCTGTGCTCTCCCCTGCCAAGGACTCTGGGCATGTTGCTCTGATGTGCTGTGCTCTCCCATGCCAAGGACTCTGGGCCTGTTGCTCTGATGTGCTGTGCTCTCCCCTGTGCAGCCTCTCATGTACTTGCTGTCTCCCCTGCCAAGGACTCTGGGCGTTGCTCTGATATGCTGTGCTCTCCCCTGCCAAGGACTCTGGGCCTGTTGCTCTGATATGCTGTGCTCTCCCCTGCCAAGGACTCTGGGCCTGTTGCTCTGATGTGCTGGGCTCTCCCATGCCAAGGACTCTGGGCCTGTTGCTTTGATGTGCTGTGCTCTCCCCTGTGCAGCCTCTCATGTACTTGCTGTCTCCCCTGCCAAGGCCTCTGGGCCTGTTGCTCTGATATGCTGTGCTCTCTGATGTGCTGTGCTCTCCCCTGCCAAGGACTCTGGGCCTGTTGCTCTGATATGCTGTGCTCTCTGATGTGCTGTGCTCTCCCCTGCCAAGGACTCTGGGCCTGTTGCTCTGATGTGCTGTGCTCTCACCTGTGCAGCCTCTCATGTACTTGCTGTCTCCCCTGTCAAGGACTCTGGGCCTGTTGCTCTGATGTGCTGTGCTCTCCCCCGTGCAGCCTCTCATGTACTTGCTGTCTTCCCCTGCCAAGGACTCTGGGCCTGTTGCTCTGATGTGCTGTGCTCTCCCCAGCCAAGGACTCTGGGCCTGTTGCTCTGATGTGCTGTGTTCTCCCCTGCCAAGGACTCTGGGCCTGTTGTAATGATGTGCTGTGCTCTCCCCTGTGCAGCCTCTCGTGTACTTGCTGTCTCCCCTGCCAAGGACTCTGGGCCTGTTGCTCTGATATGCTGTGCTCTCCCCTGCCAAGGACTCTGGGCCTGTTGCTCTGATATGCTGTGCTCTCCCCTGCCAAGGACTCTGGGCCTGTTGCTCTGATGTGCTGTGCTCTCCCCTGTGCAGCCTCATGTACTTGCTGTCTTCCCTGCCACGGACTCTGGGCCTGTTGCTCTGATGTGCTGTGCTCTCCCCTGCCTACGACTCTGGGCCTGTTGCTCTGATGTGCTGTGCTCTCCCCTGCCAAGGGCTCTGGGCCTGTTGCTCTGATGTGCTGTGCTCTCCCCTGTGCAGCCTCTCATGTACTTGCTGTCTCCCCTGCCAAGGACTCTGGGCCTGTTGCTCTGATGTGCTGTGCGCTCCCCTGCCAAGGACTCTGGGCCTGTTGCTCTGATGTGCTGTGCTCTCCCCTGTGCAGCCTCTCATGTACTTGCTGTCTCCCCTGCCACGGACTCTGGGCCTGTTGCTCCGATGTGCTGTGCTCTCCCCTGCCTACGACTCTGGGCCTGTTGCTCTGATGGCTGTGCTCTCCCCTGCCAAGGACTCTGGGCCTGTTGCTCTGATGTGCTGTGCTCTCCCCTGTGCAGCCTCTCATGTACTTGCTGTCTCCCCTGCCAAGGACTCTGGGCCTGTTGCTCTGATATGCTGTGCTCTCCCCTGCCAAGGACTCTGGGCATGTTGCTCTGATATGCTGTGCTCTCCCCTGCCAAGGACTCTGGGCCTGTTGCTCTGATGTGCTGTGCTCTCCCCTGCCAAGGACTCTGGGCCTGTTGCTCTGATGTGCTGTGCTCTCCCCTGTGCAGCCTCTCATGTACTTGCTGTATCCCCTGCCAAGGACTCTGGGCCTGTTGCTCTGATGTGCTGTGCTCTCCCCTGTGCAGCCTCTCATGTACTTGCTGTCTCCCCTGCCAAGGACTCTGGGCCTGTTGCTCTGATGTGCTGTGCTCTCCCCTGCCAAGGACTCTGGGCCTGTTGCTCTGATGTGCTGTGCTCTCCCCTGTGCAGCCTCTCATGTACTTGCTGTCTCCCCTGCCACGGACTCTGGGCCTGTTGCTCTGATGTGCTGTGCTCTCCCCTATGCAGCCTCTCATGCACTTGCTGTCTCCCCTGCCATGGACTCTGCCGTTCCTGTTAATGTATGACCTCTGCATAGTCGCTGCCATTTGTACATGGTTGTGTGGCTTGCTGTTGTCTACTAATGTTGTATTGCTACATCTGTGCAATATATGAATAAATTCAGAAACTTCTGGTGTGTGTTTTCTCAGTCTCGTTGCTGATTGAAATCCTTTTCTTGTTTGCATTTGCTTGACTGTTTACCATGCTCTATTTTTCTGTTCAACATTGCTAGGCTCCTTGTGGCCATCTTATTTTTATACAGGGGTGACGGCCTCTTCAGTCCATTCTGGCCCAGTTGATGTTGTACTCTGTAATGGCTATTTCACAGACAATGCTATTTTCCTGTTGGGGATTTTCTATTACTGCATACACTGTTCACAGGTCACCTTGGGAGGACACTGGCAGCACAGGGTGTGCAGCTGTTCAGTAGTTTTGTAGCTGTGTGTGATGTCATGGGGTATGTGTGTGTTTTCCTTTCTGTGTGCCCAGGCGTGTATGTGTATGGTCATCTTGTGTTGGCCCTTAGTCCAGGTGGCATGGCTTACATGGCATGTGTGGTGTTGGGTGTGGCAGAGGTGTGCAGTGTGAAGGGTGTTGGTTTGTGGTGTATGTATGTGTGCCCCTGTATGGTGTGAGACACACATGTGTGAGCCAGGAGTTGTATGCCTGTTTTTGGTTTTGTCTTGCCCTGTGTGGATGATTGTTTGCAATTGTGTGGGCTATGGGGAGTGCACTGGTGTTGTGTTTTAATTCTCAGCCACTCCTGCAGTGCCTGTGTCCCTGGTTGTGTGTTGTGTGTTGCATTGTGTGTGTATTGTGCTTCTTGTTGCTGTGCTTGTTGGTGTGCATGGGGGTGCACAGGATTAGTACCTGGCCTGTGGCTAGCTCGGGTGGTGTGCAGTGTGGTTTGGGGTGGTGTGTTTCTGTGATGTAGGTGCCCTGCCCATGCCTTGGTGTGGCCCTGCCTTCTGCATTGTGCGCATGTGTCGACCGCGGCGGTAACGTGACCGGGCGTTCCTGCTGGTTGGCGGACGTTCTGTGTTCCGGATGGTGTGGAGTGCCTTGTAGTGAGGTAGGTGATGTGTGGGTGCCCATGTGGATGTGTTGTGTCCCCTAGCAGGATGCCAGTGTGGTGCTGGGGCCCTGTGTCGGCATGTGTGTTGTGCGGTGCATATGTGTAGTGGCGTACCTGCGGCAGCCCATCTGGCGATAGTGTTGCAGCAGGTACATGACCGGATGCATGTGGAGGGCTGGGTCCATGGGGTTCATGTTGGGTCTCGGCGTTTGTGCTCCGCTGTCGACTTTCCGCCTGCTTCAGCTGTGCGGTGTCCCCGCTGCGGTGCGTCTGCTTGTTTGGCCCATCCTAATTTGTCGGACGGGCCGGACGTCATCGTGCGCGGCGGAGGCTTTCGATTGTCTCCCGCCGTCGCGCTGGCGGGCGCTGTTTGATGGCGGTGCGGTGCGCGCCGCGGCGGACGGGAAATGACCTGTGTTTACCTATCCTAATGTTGCGGACGTGAGTTCCGCAGCTCGCGGGTGGAAAAAGCTGTTTTTCCGCCCCGCCACCACCGCGGTGGTGCCACCGCCCGCCATCCTAATGGAGCCCTAAATGTGTTCGAGAGAGGTGGGCTAGATCAATCCAACTGAGTGTTGTGAATAATTTAAAACTCCTGCAAAGCCAGAGCAAACAGTAGTGGCCAGATGTACATAGACTTCCATTTGTGATTTCCTAATAGCAAATTTTTGCGATTCGCTATTACGAAATCCCAAACAGTTATGTACAACAGTATGTTTTGAACTGTTTGTGATTCCTAGTGGGTCGCAATTGAGCCACCTCATTAATAATCATGAGGTAGGTCGCAATAAGCGACCCATTGGGACTCGCTTAAAAACACAGGGATGGTGGCCTGCTGGGGATAAGTTCCAAAAAGTTGAATGAAATGTTTCAGTTTCATTTTTTAAGCGTTGGCTGTGGGACGTTTGCACATGCATTCACAAAGGGGAGGGGGTCACCTGTGACCCCTTCCCAATTGCAAATGGGTTACTACCAACTTGAAGCTGGTGGTAAAATGCAAATGTTTTGCAACCGCAATTCAGTCGCAAAATATTCTTACATACCACTGCAACAAGGTTATTAGGAAGGGACACCCTTACATTGGCCCATCCTAATACTGAATCGATCACCCATTTTGCGATTTGGTAAAACTGGATTGGTACATAGAAAAAGGCATTTTTCTGGTCACAAACAGCCCGATTCGGCAAATCGGACCATTTACGACCTGAAAATAAATTATTAAAATCTGGACCTTAGTCCACTCCCAATGGGAGGGTGCAGGAAAAATGTTGGGGCACAGTTTTCATCTATTTCACTGCTTGCTGTGAAGTGGGCAGGGAAGCATAGGAAAGAATTGTTCTTGCAAGCAGGGTGCCTCATTTTTTGCTTCTCCATCCGTAAGGGAGCATTGCTGGTTCCCGCTACAGGCGGGGAGCCGGCTTGGTCCACGTGGACATTAGGGCTCCCACGCAGCCCCCAACAAAAAGACACTGGGTGGTCTGGGTGGGGCCAGGGATCCCAGCATTGACTGACCGGGCACCGGGGAATAGGGCCACCGTTACCCCACAGTAATTTGCTGGGCCCTCCCCCCCCCCCTCATTTTTCATTGGCTATGCCCCGTAGGATGGGTACCCGGGGCCAATAGTGACCCAGGTAGGGGGGCTGCATACCCCCCTCTTAAATTAAAAACATACAGAGCCCAGTGGAATGGGGTCCCCAGGGCCAAAAATTGACCTGGGGCAGGGGACCACAGTTCCCTCATTTTGATGACCCGGGCCCTGGGAGATGGAGTCCCCGGGCCGAAATCAGCCCAGGGTGGGGAGCTGTGTGCCCACCCACCCCATTAACTATATGGATGGGTCCTAGGGGATGAGGGTCCCTGGGGCAGTAATCGGGAAGGGAGCTACATGCCCCCTTGCCCGGTTGCCTGCATGTGAATGGTTGGCTGCTGGACCAGACCATGCAGGCAACCTCCAACCGAGCACAGCCAAAGGCCGAGCGCAGGGCAGAGTTGGGTGCTTGCGGCCGACCCACCCTCGCTCACACCAGGGGTTGGATTAACGGAAGGTAATTAATTTTTTTGTTTTTGTTGTAAGACCTTTATTGTATCTCAATGCAAGAACACAGCTCCTGGCCTACAACCCGTGAATGGGGCCGGCCGCAAATGTAATCGAGATCCACGCCTTAGTAAGCATGTATAATCACAGCAGCAATAATCAGAGGCATGTCATTATAACCAGGCAATAAATCAATCTGAAGTCTTGCAATTTCAACATATAGTTACAAGCAGTCTTATTTTTGGTATACATTATTAACAGTGGAACATGTGAACACCCCCCATCCCAACGACCCCGGAATCCAATCAGGTCAGCGTTCAATAGTGCAAAATATCAGAAGACAGTGAAGGTAATCAGGACTTCGCATTCATCACGGCAACAGTGTGTACAGTGGTCCAGTCATGCCCAAGTACACAAGGCACATGCAACTGAAGAAAACGTAGCACAAAATCAAGAGGGGAAAGGCAAGCAGCCCCAGATGACAATTATATCTTAACTATTCCCGAAAGGGACAGAGAATGGCAATATCACCATCACCATTCGACAACGGATTCAAACCATAGCATGACAGTCGTAATAATCCACTCAAGCGCTGCACGCACGCATTAAGTCGCACATCAGTCATCATCAAGTTTAGACAGGATGTATGCAGTGTAAGGGCCCCAAATGTCATGTGGGCGCGAAGCGGCGGATAGTTCCTCATAATAACATGTCAGTTGATCACGGCAATACGCCATGTCTTGCAACCAGAGTTTGACATCAGGTGCCCGTCTCCCACCCCAGCAAGAAGCCACCTTGTGTTTAGCAATCTGCAGCGCCAATACCACCAACTTTCTCACTCCGGCTGGTACATCAGAGGCTATTCCCAATAGACATAGGCGCGGGTCTTTAGCGATCTCTATTGCTGTCATTTCGGATAACGCTTCAGTCACACCCGTCCAGAAGGCAGACACTCGTGCACATCCCCACGCCAGATGGAAAAAAAATCGGCGCCATCCATGCCACATCGCGCACAAACAGATGATTCACGAAGACCGTACCGGGCTAATTGTACTGGCATATAATACCATTGCTGTAAAAATTTATAATGAATTAGTCGAAAGGAATATGCTACTTACCAGTATGCATCTGTTCTTGGCATAGAGGGCTGCAGAGTGGTACATTATGAATAGATCGCCATCTGGTGTTGGGCTCGGATGATTGCACTTTGTTTTTCTCTTGGAGAGTCTTTTGTATCTTGGTGACTCCTCCCTTAGTTGGTAGTGCGCATGGGCATCGGCTCCATCCTTAGATTGTTTTGCCATAGTAGGGTTAGATGGAGTAGTATAGTAGAATACAGATAAGAGTGCCCATGTAAGTGTATCTAAATAAGATAATGTTGGAACAGACACAGGTTTCCGGGGAGGCTGCAGCGTGGTGAACCACGGCTGTCTTGCCCACGTGGGTGCCACTAGTATCATTGTCATTGAGTGTTGCTGCAGTTTTCTTACCAGTAATGGAATTAGTGGTAGAGGAGGGAACGCGTAAGCAAATTTGTTGGACCAATTTATCCACAGTGCATTGCCCTGGGACCTTTGGTGTGGGTACCTGGATGCGAATTGCTTGCATTTTGCGTTCTGGTGATTTGCAAACAGATCTATTTCTGGTTGCCCCCATTTTTGGAAGAATGGCTGTAGTATTTGGTCGTGCAGCTCCCACTCGTGAACTTGTTCTGACTGTCTGCTTAGGATGTCTGCTATTTGATTTTGAATTCCTGGTAGGTGTTCCGCTAACAGGTAGATCTTTTGAGGAATGGCCCATCTCCATATGTCCTGTGCTAGTTTGGACAGTTGGAGAGAGTGTGTCCCCCCCTGTTTTTGAATATAATACATTGCAGTCATGTTGTCTGTTCTGATCAGGACTGCCTTGTTTGTTACTTGCATTTGGAAAGCTTTTAGAGCTAGAAATATTGCCAAGAGTTCTAGGTAGTTGATGTGCAGTTTCTTTTGCTGCGCACTCCACTTCCCCTGTACTGTGTATTTGTCCATATGCGCTCCCCATCCGGAGAGCGATGCGTCCGCTGTTATTATTACTTGTGGAATTGGCTCTAGGAACGACCGTCCCTTGGAAATGTTTTCTGTGTTCCACCACTTCAGAGAGCGATACGTCCGGTCGTCTACCAACACCAGATCTGTAATCTGACCTTGAGCCTGATTCCACTGTGTCGCTAGACACTCTTGTAGTGGACGCATTTGTAGTCTGGCATGTGGTATTAGCAGTATGCAAGAGGACATCATGCCTAATAGTTGCATAAACACTCGTGCTGGTAGTGAGTGTTGTGGTTGAAATCTTTGTATTAACCCGACCATTGTCTGTACTCTGATTGGGTTGGGGTATGCTATTGCCTTTTCTGTGTCTACTGTAGCCCCCAGGTATTGCTGGATCTGGTTTGGTTGCAGGTGTGATTTCTTGTAGTTCACCGTAAACCCTAGGTGGTGCAGCAATTGAATTGTCTTCTGTGTGTTGTGAAGACATTCTTCCTTTGATTTGGCCTTTATTAGCCAATCGTCCAAGTATGGGAAGACATGTATCTGTTGTCTTCTTAGGTGTGCTGCCACCACTGCTAGGCATTTTGTGAAAACTCTCGGTGCTGTTGTGACACCGAACGGAAGGACTTTGAACTGGTAGTGTTGTCCTTCTAACACAAACCTTAGATATTTTCTGTGGGCTTTGTGAATTGGGATATGAAAGTAAGCGTCTTTTAGATCCAGTGTAGAAAGAAAGTCCCCTTTCTTCAGTAAAGGGAGTACTTGTTGGAGCGTGACCATGTGGAAATGTTCCGAATTTATGTAAGCATTGAGAGGTCTGAGGTCTAATATTGGTCGTAGGGACCCGTCCTTCTTGGGGATCAGGAAGTATAGAGAGTATACCCCTGTTCCTTGTTGATCCTTTGGGACCTTCTCTATTGCATGCTTTTGTAGAAGTGCTAACACTTCTTCCCTTAACAATGTTAAATGGTCCTGACTCATTGGACGCTGCTTGGGAGGGATGTTTGGTGGGGTGGCTGTGAGTTCTAGGCAATAACCATGTTGGATAATTTGTCTCACCCACTTGTCTGACGTGATGTTTTCCCAGACAGGTAGGAACTGTGATAGACGTCCCCCGACCGGTGTTGTGTGGTCTGGGGGGAGTTGTATGAAGTCACTGTTTTGGTGTTGAGGCGTTGCGGTTGTTATTATTTCCGCGGCCTCTACCCTTATTGTTGTTACCTCTGTAATTACCTCTTGAATTACCTCTGGGTGATGTTGGTGTGAAAGATGTGGATTGCTGATTTGTTCCTGTGTTTTTTGAGCCCCCTCTATAGGTGGATCTACGAAAGGAACCTCTGTGTGTTGGCTGTTGCAATGCTCCCATTGACTTAGCCGTTTCCGTATCTTTCTTCATCTTTTCTAATGTCTCGTCTGTACTTGAACCAAACAATGTCTTTTGATCAAATGGTTTGTTCAGTAGGGCTGTTTGAACTTCTTGTTTGAATCCTGAGATTCTAAGCCACGCGTGCCTTCTTAGCATGACACTAGTGTTAATAGACCTTGCTGCAGTGTCTGCTGCGTCTAATGCACACTTAATGGAAGTATTTGTTATTATCTTTCCTTCCTGTATTAATTGTTCTGCCTTCTTCTGATGTTCCTTAGGAAGATGTGTGAGAAGTTTCTCTAACTCATCGTAATGTGCCCTGTCATAACGTGCGAGTAGTGCCTGTGTATTGGCTATACGCCAACTATTCGCTGCCTGTGATGCTACCCTTTTGCCTGATGCATCTATTAACTTCGACTCTTTATCTGGTGGAGGAGCCTCTCCTGTAGATAATGAGTTTGCTCTTTTACGAGCGTTTGAGACCACCAGCGAATCTAGAGGTACATGCCCTCTAATAAATATTGGGTCCTTTGGAGCCGCTTTGTATTTTTTATCGATTCTTGGGTTTAACACCCTGGCTCTCACTGGGTTTTCGAATATTTCCTCTGTGTGAGTGAGAAGACCCTTTAGCATAGGAAGAGTACCTGATGATCTCTGTGCACTAGGTAGAGTCTCTAACAAGAAATCCTCTATCTGAGGTTCTGTGTGCATATCTAGTTTGTGATATTTTGCTGCCCTATTAATGAGCTGCACAAAACCTGTGTTATCATCAGGTGGTGAAGGCTTTGAGGGATATAGCTCTGGGTCGTTGTCCTCATCTGACCCTACATCGTAATTCTCCCATGGATCTTCCTCATCTGGGATAGATTCGTCATCCCCTTGAGGTTCTCCCTCCCCTGTATCACTGTCTACCTCTGACTGAGGTGTAGCTGGCCTTGGTGTGGAGGGTGTAGGAATATGTGGCCTATTGCGAGGAATAGGAGAAGAGGGTGTGTCTCTAGGACGAGGAGAAGCAGGAGGAGTTATGTTCTGCCCCATTGTTCTCTTTTTTGAAGGAAGAGGTTTATCTTCTGACTGTTCACTCTTTCTCTTCTTCGTGACCACTTTCCCTGTTTGTGGGTCAATAAACAAGATCTTTTGTTTGGGATCTGTTTGTTGCTCTTGAATCGGTACCGAAGGTCCTGGTTCCGAGAGCTGTTTTTGTTTGTGATCTTCAGATCTTGCTGTTTTCGAAACCGAATGTCTGCTCGATTCCGACTTTTTGGGTATCGAGTGTCTTTTGGGCGATAAATCATATTTCTTTTTCGACATGGAGTGTTTCGATACCGAGCTCTCCTTTGTATGTAGCCTCGGTGTCGAAGTCGATGTCGCCCTTTTCTCGGATCCGACGTGGTGGGATTCCGAGTGTTTCGGTTTCAGTTTCGGTTTCGTTGCCGGGCCCGAGGGCGGGGCGTCGGAAACTTTTTTCAGCGGTTTGACCGGGCCCGAGGGCGGGGTCGTTACCGCACGGGGTCGGTTTTTCGGTAAGGGGACGTCGTCACTCACGGTTTGTTGCTCGAAGAGTTCTTCAACCTCCGACTGGTCCCCTTCCGACCCCGACTGGTCCTCTTCTTCCTCGATTTGTTCGTCTCCGAACAGCTCCGGGATTGCCTCCGCCTGCATTCTGGAAGCCTCGTGTCTTCGAGCTCGACGATTTCTGATCGTTAGCTTGGAGGAGAATGCTGCGCAGGCTTCGCAGTCCCTGGATTCGTGTTCAGGCGATAAACAGAGGTTGCACACCTCGTGTAGGTCCTTGTGTGGGAACTTAGCACCACACGATGGACATTTTTTGAATGGAGTCCTTTCCATGGACTCCGGGCTTGACTGCGTCGAGAAAGGTCTTCTGTTCGACGTAGATCCAAGTTTTTCTCTTCTATTTTAAATTTGTAACGCGTCGGAATGGAAAGGAACGCGTTCGATAACAATACCGTCGAATTGGAACGGGAATACGCGCCGAAAAATCACTTTTTCCTGAAGTTGATCTGGAGCGTCTCGATCTTCATCCGAACCCGATGGCGGAAAAAAACAATCTAAGGATGGAGCCGATGCCCATGCGCACTACCAACTAAGGGAGGAGTCACCAAGATACAAAAGACTCTCCAAGAGAAAAACAAAGTGCAATCATCCGAGCCCAACACCAGATGGCGATCTATTCATAATGTACCATCTGCAGCCCATATGCCTCGAACATTCCCATTCGCTGCAAATTTACCGGTCATAGAACAGCACTCATACCATTCATCATCAGTTAAGGGGTCAGTCAAACACGCATCCCATCTTACCTTTGCAGCTTCATCCCCACCTCCCTCATCCTCCTGCGACGCGCGGTACAATCGTGAGACCAACTTCACCCTATCAGTTGTCGTATATATTATCTGCAAGGCACTCAACACAGGTGGTTCCGCCGGGAAAGAAGGATATAAGGTTCGTATTGCGGCACGCAATCTAACATAGATAAAAGGTGGCCATGGTGGAATTCGGCACCTGTTCCAGGAGATCCGGCAAGGGGAGAAACAGAGTATTCGGAAAAATATCTCCCATAGTGTGTATGCCGGCACCCTGCAGCAATTGCAAAATGAGCCTGCGCACACAGATAGTACAATTTCATATCTGGGACGGCAAAACCACCCAATTCATATGGCTTCGTCAGTGTGTCCCATTTCACACGCGGTTTCTTCCCTCCCCAGGCCAACGTGAGTAACAACGATTGAAGCTGTGTAAAAAAATGAGATGTAAGAGCAATAGGTATATTAATGAAGTAGTACAGAAATTTAGGCAGGACTACCATTTAAATCAAGGAGACCCGGTCAGCAAACGAGAGTGGCAGTCGTATCCATCGGGTCACCTGATCTTCCAATTTTGACATAGCCACTCCGTAGTTAGCTCGAATCATCTCTTGGGAGTCTCTGTGCACCCAGATCCCCAGGTATCGAACAGGTTCTGTGGCCCAGGCCAGGGGAAATTCCAATGCAAACGAATGCGTGATATCTGTGAGGGGCAACAGTATGGATTTGTCCCAATTAATGGAGAGACCAGAAAAGTGCTCAAATCGAATAAACTCACGTAGGACTCCTTCCAGATTTTGGGCAAACTCCCTTACATACAGAACTATGTTGTCAGCATACATGGATACCGCCAGGGACCTGAGAGGGAATCGTAATGCTCTGTGCGCATGTCTCTGTCTTAATATACAGGCTAGAGGTTCCAATATGATGGCAAACCGCAAGGGTGAGAGAGGGCAGCCTTGCCTAGTCCCCCTCTGCACTGAAAATGGTGCCGACACGTGACCGTTCACCCGCACCCGTGCAATTGGGTCTGTATAGAGCAGGGTGATTAAGGATGTGAAGAAGAAGGGCACTATAAAGAACGTGATTCCAGCGGGTCACTGGGACCATCCCTTTGGGAACACTCTTTCTCCTCTTATGACATCAGAGGATTCCACACAATTTTGTACATGATTTAACTTGATTTATTTGTGGATTTTTTTTCAAAAAAGGAAAATTCATTTGAACATTTCAAAATCATTGAGATGGTTTCATTGTTCATCAATAAGGCATCATCATTGTAAATTGAATCCAATGCATTTCGGGCTGACTTCGAGCCCTTCATCAGGGAATAACACTCAAGTTTTACGATCATGGATCATGGATGCGGGTTCCTTCAATTTCGGCACGACTTTGGCAATCCCATGCGGTGTAGCACTGTTATCATATATCGCCAGGCAACGGAATCGAATGCTTTAGCAGCATCCAATAGCACCGCCACCGCAATGAGGTCTGGCTTAAGGAGGTGCAACACCGTAAACAGAGTCCTCAAATTGTGGGTTGTAGAGCGAGAGGGAATGAAACCAGATTGGTCTGGTAGCACCATAACAGGCAATATCAAGCACAGTCGCATTGCCAACACCTTAGCAATAATTTTAACGTTCGTATTGATCAGAGACAGCGGTCTATACGACTCACATTGATTTCGTGGTTTGCCTGGCTTCGGTAAGGCTACCAGTAGAGCCTCCCTTATCGTGGCGGGCAGCTGTCCCTGCTCGAAGGCATCTTCAAGAACCATTGCCAAATGCTGAAGTACCGGGTTTTAATGGGCCCGGCGGTGCCAGGGAGAACACCCAAAGACTTAGAGTCCTTCCTGTTTCAGACTGCAGAAACACAGAGTTTTCTTGGTGAAGTCAAAGATCGTATTTATTGGCTGCAGCCAGTAACAGGTATCCTAGAAGTACAGCAGCATGTATGTTCTCAGGAGACTGCTCAAAATTACAAAGCCAGACTTTTCCTTATATACAAAATAATATGCCTCTGGCAAACATTCCTTATTTTACGGTAAACCTTTCACATATTTTCGTCACAAAGGAAAAGCAAAGTCATGATGACATGCCCACGTTTCAGTTTGTCCAGTCCATAATCAATTACCCGGCAAGGCCCAGAACTTTCATCAGATATCGACGGACCCCTAATAAAAACGGGCACCTCCTCCTCGTAAAACAGGTCATAAAGAAGAAACAGGGACAGGTGTGTGTGAGATTAGGCATGGTTTGTGTGCGATGATCGGTTTATGACATGTTGTGCCTTGATTCTGATCTCGCTCGGCCACTGGGAAAGAAACTGTCCGAACAGGTTGGGCTTGGGGCAGTGGAGTCAGCTTGCCCAGGTCACAGCGGAGTCAGCAAAGGTGTACGTGTCCTTCAAGTTGGTTTCGGCCTTAGACATTGCCTAATGTGAGGGCAATCACAAATGGCTGCCGATCACAAAATGGAACCCGAGTGTTCCGGACGAAAAAGCCGATTTCAGGGTGATTCCGTCACTCGAACATAACGGAAATGCATGTGCATAGTATTCGAACCATTACCGGTCCGATGATACCAAAATCGTCATGGTACGATGATGTATTTGACACGGGTGTAGAATTTTCAGTACCACAGACCCTGCTTTTGCCCTTACATAGGTAATAACCTATACTCATGCTAATCTGAGTTCAGGTCTATATCCATAAATTCATTGAGATGTTGCTGTAGCATCATCCTATTACTTAGCTTGTTTCTTGATACATGTTTCCTTATACACGGTGTAGCACAGAGGCCACATATCGCAGGAGCACATTGTATACATAGACAGAACAGGAAAAGAATGGCTAAGATCATCCCAATGACTATCAGAATCTTTCATCCCCAGGCAGATATCAGTTCCCAGAACCACCCCATCAAAGACCAGTCTCCTTAATCCAAGTGAATGGATTCGGAGATTTTATGCAGTTTGGAAATGGCCTGGTATACTGTTGGAGCGTTGTCTGGGATGAAAATACAGCAACTTGATTGGATCACTTTACATACCCCACCTCGATCTGCAAGTATGACGTCTAATGCGACCCTGTTCTGAAGAGTCATAAGGCGATCCGACTGGCGCTCAGCAGTCAAATTACTAAGGGCACCGGCTGTTTCGATGACAGTGGATTCAACCACTCTTGTCAATTGCCTTATGTTCCTGCTGTTCACCATAGGCCCCCACAACGGCAGAAAACCCTTCACAAAATCACCAAATTCTTGTCTGGCAGAGTCATCTTTACTGATGACACCCCTAACTATCCTTGTCCTATGGTAATCCACCGTGGCCGTGTAGGTGGGGGGCAACAGGAATGAGACAAAGCATGTGCCCGAGAAGTCAGGGGGCAACCATGTATAGGCTCTATCATGGCAGATGAAATAAGTACCCTTAGATGCTAAGAACGAAGGGGAATTTCGAGATGCAAAAACATGTTTCAGTGCAGGCGCTCTTCCCCAACTGAGCTCACGGATTTTTGCCATTACCTTGCAGACATAGGTGACCCTGATGGGGTACAATCCAAATCGAGGAGAATCTCTTTGCTCGCTGGTTCTCACTCAAAGCAACTCCATACTTCATTATGTTCCATCTAACGTAAGCTTGCAACTCATCCCTAGGAATTGTTCTGTACGAGTCAATTGTTCTGCTCATATTTGCAATTCCTCCAACAGTGCTTTGTTGCTGGAGTTACTTTTTGTGGAACGTGGGGGGTATGGTTCGATAGCGAATATGAACATCGTCTGAAACGCCCACAAAGAACCATTGTAGCTGAAAGGTAGGACCAAGTATGGGATACCCTTATCTGTTGTATGCGGCATAAGGCCACACACCCAGCAGTTAGTTGTGTTTACTACCAATTGGTGTTGGTGTAACAGTTGAACGAAAGAGCTATTTAAAAATTCTAACCTTCTAGAGGACTCATGTTCAGGCAGAGGGTGAAAAGAGTGCGGGGAAACAGTAGGAGGAGGTATGGGCTGTGTAGTGGGTGCAAATGTCACTTGAAAAGTGACTAGAGCATATCCTATTAAAAACATCATGACACCAAGCAACATGAAAGCACAAAATATTAAAGATCTTTCCTTCGTCATGTATATGCACAATTCGTCTTTAAAGTTAATTTGTTTGGCAGGTCTCTCCATCTTGAAAAAAACTCCATCCTCTCTAATTTGCTGCCTGCGGCGGTAGGGTGTTCTATGCTAAAGCGTGCTTCTGTCAGTCCAGGGCAACTCCCTTAGGCTGACCAGAACTGTCGACCTAACTTCTTCAGCTGCACTCCAAAAACTTGGGCAACCGCGACCCTAGCAACAGAACCGGATGGCGGTTCGAAAAACAAAAATAAGCAAGTTTCTCAGACGAGAGAGCTGCACAATCGAAAAGTAAAAAGAAATATTTTATTTGTCCATAGTCATAGTTCTTGGCCTCAAATTGTAACGGTTTCTTCCAGGTGCTGTTTGGTCTTAGAATAAGAGTTCAGGCTCTGTAGTGTTTAATCGATTTGTCGGAGGCACGGCCCCTTGCAAAATGTCGTCGCTTTCCTGTTCGGAAATTGTTCCTTTTATTAGTGCATCACTAAAAGGTTGAAAGCGAGGCACAGTCTCAGTTTCAAAGTCAGCGATCCCCTCCTGGACCCCACGGTTGTACGGAAGAGGTAGTGGGACTCTCTTACAATGAATGCCGTGTATCCAATGTTTCTTTACTTCCACTCGAACAGCTGATCTTGTCGAGAGAAGGACTAGATGGGGGCCGGTCCACCGGGGCTGGTCGTTCTTTGTTCGCTGAAAATTTTTCACCAGCACCCAGGTTCCAGGATCGATCGGATGCCCTGGAGTGTCATGGACTTGTTGGTGTAAAACACGCAATTTAGCCGTCAATTCATACAGGTAGTCAAGCAACACGGGTGTTCCAGTTCGCTAAACTTTGTTAGTCTTGGCACGCCCCAAATATTCGCCGGGCGGCCAAACAAAACCTCATACGGACTCAAGCCCATTCGGGAATGTACAGTCATTCTCGTGGACAGGAGAGCTAGGGGCAAGGCATCTGGCCATTGTAAACCAGAGCTAGCTTGAATTTTGGCCAATTTCAATTTAAGGGTGCCGTTATAGCATTCTACTAAACCAGCTGATTGGGGGTGATTTGCAGCGTGGAACTTTTGTTGAATGCCTAGCCCTTCACATACTTTCTTCATCACTCGACCCACAAATTCACTTCCATTATCACTCCAGACCATTCTCAGCATTCCAAATCTGGGGAAGAATTCCTTGACAAGGGCTTTAGCTGTGGATAATGCAGTATTATCCTTCAAGGGGTATGCTTCCACCCATCTTGAAAAGGCACAAACAACAACGAGTACGTATTTCAAATTGTTGCACCTCTCCATGTCGATGAAATCTAGCTGCAAAACCTCGAACAGATACGTTGGAGGCGCAAAATGACCAGCTGGAGTTGGGGTTCCCCTACCAGGATTGTATTTCAGACACACCATACAATTCTTGACCACATTCTCTGCACACTTGGGGATTCCAGCATTTTGCCATACCGGGGCCAACAACTTACAGATCCCTTTCACACTGATATGGGCCATTCCATGAGCCATTGTCACCACTGCAAGCACATACGCATCAGGTAGCAACCATCGCTGATGCTATGACAATTCAACATAACATCCAATTTACCCATACTTTCTCTCCACACACTCAATTCTTTCTCAGTAGCTTCAGCTTGAATGGATTTCACACTTTCAATCGTATCTTCACACATACCAACGTCACCAACCCATCGTGCAGGGCCTGCAACATACATTCGACTCATCACATCCCTCGCAGTTTCTTTCGCGACTTCATCCGCAAACGCATTTCCGCGACCAACATCATCAGTAACCTTTTTGTGAGCACTGCATTTCACAATCGCAACTTGTAACGGTAAGGTCAGTGACTCGAGAAGCTCATTCACCAACTGACCATGCTGGATCTTAGCACCATGCAAAGTCAGGAACCCACGTTCTTTCCACAATCGTCCAAAACTGTGAGCCACACCAAATGCATACTGGCTGTCCGTGTACACATTCACTCGTTTTCCTTTTCGCCAACACACACGCTCTTGTAAGTGCAATCAACTCTTGCTTGCGCTGAATTGTGTGGGATGCGTGCAGCTTCAACAATCGTATGTAAAGTCATCACCGCGTATGCTGCAGTCGTATCACCATTCGGCAACTTGAAACACGAACCATCAACCCACAAAGTACCATCACATTCTGGAAGAGGAGTATCCTGAAGATCTATCCTCCCTTTTGTTTCTTCTTCCGTCCTGAGACAGCAATCATGCTTTTCAACCTCATCTGTCTCTACTGGAATCGGCAATAACGTGGCTGGATTTAGAGTATTGCACCTTTTAATGTGCACGTGACTCGCTAACAGTGTCAGCTCATAACCCGACAATCGAGCACTAGTTAAGTGCTGTGTCTTTGTTCTGTTTAGCAGAGTGTCCACTGCATGCGGGCCCATCACAATTAACATGTTATTCATCACTAACCCAGCAGACCGCCGAATAGAAACAGCTGCTACCGCAGTGGCTCTCAAGCAACTCGGCAACACTTTAGCTACCGGATCTAAAATCGACGAAAAATACGCGCATGGACGTTGCTTATCCCCAAAAGACTGTGTCAACACCGACAATGCACAACCTTCCTTCTCATGGACATACAATGTAAAGGGTTTACTGTAGTCGGGGGTACCCAACACTGGAGCTGAACACAATGCATCGCGCAATTCGGAAAAACTTTTCTGACACTCTTCAGACCATGGAATGGGATTCGGTGTATCTTTACAAGTTAATGCCACCAAAGGTTTGGCCAATAAGGAAAAATTCGGTATCCATTGCCTACAATATGATGTAATGCCCAAGAATGCACGCACTTCTGTCTGTGTCCTTGCACACTCAATTTTGCAATTGCCTGAATTCTTTCTGGGGTCAGTTTTCTTACCTCCTTCGATAAGAGGTGACCTAAGTAGGTCACTTCTTGTCGACAATATTGTCATTTTGAAAGAGAGACTTTGGGATGTCGATCACACAAATGATGCAACAACGACAGTGTGGCCTCTTTGCAAATTTCCTCAGTATCTGCAACGATTGGTAAATCGTCGAAGTACTGAATAAGAGTAGCTCTATCCGGTAAAACAATAGTATCAAGCTGTGTTTTTAAAGCCTGACTGTATATCGATGGACTTTCACAGTAGCCTTGAGGAGCGCGTTTGAAGCGGAAGCTTCGGCCTCCTAAACTGAAGCCAAAAATATCCCTGCTCTCCTCGGCAATCGGGATGCTGAAGAAAGCATTCTTCAAGTCAATCACCGAGAACCAAGTCGCAGAAGCTGGAATCATAGTCAATAGGGCAGTGATATCAGGGACTACTGGAAATTGTGGCACGACTATTTTATTGACCTCCCTAAGATCAATCACAAACCTGTAAACAGGTGGCTGGGAAGGATCAGTACGCTTCAAAACAGGCAGAACAGGACTATTACAAACGTTCCCTCTTGTCTCTTCAATTACATCCTTTTCGATCAGATCATAAATGATCACTAACAACGCCTTTTCACCTTCGCTAGAGAGCTTGTATTGGGGAATGCGTGGCATTCTAACATTAACTTTCAATGTCACAACATATGGTGGTATTTCCAAGAGACCCACATCATTAGGACCAGTGGCCCAAAGAATATCCGGGAGAGAAGACAATTCTGTCGGAAGTTTATCCTTCGACAAATACATCGGAGAAACCACTTTCTTACCCAGTGTAAGTTGTAATCCCGAAGGAGAACAGTACAAAGTCGCATACAATCTTTTCAACAGATCCAATCCTAGCAAGTTCTCACCACAACCTGTTGTAAGGATGAGGGGTGCTTCCAATTCACAAGGCCCAACAGAAAGAAAGAGACATAGGACAAGAAATCGGGTTCCTAACCGGGGCGCCAGAAAAACCTACTGAAACGTTCATTTCGCCAGACAAAGGTGCGCCAGGGAGTTTTGAGTGCATTATAGAACTCTTTGTAGGACCAGTATCCAACAGAAAAGGTTCAGACACACCTGATGTAATCACCTCAACATAAGGTCCACTCTGATCTACTGGAACTGAAACAACTCCCTCTCTTTGTCCAAGGCTGTCCTAGCAATCATTACCTCCCATATTCTCATCTTCTGCATAGTAGTCATCAGCATAGTACTGAACTGTTCTACCAGACGTGTTATTCTGCTGGTCAAAACTATTCATTGAATTCTGAGGCGGGAAGGAGCGTGTGTTCTGGGGGAGATTTCCACGCCCCCTACCTCTAGGGGCTTGTTGAATACCTCGACCTCTCATACCAGAAGTACCATTCGTGCGCTGTAACAGAACCGGGCAACTACTTTTAAAATGACCTTCTTCTTTACAATATGCATACTGATTGGGTCCATACTGTAAACGTTGTTGAGGAAACTCGTTTCTTTGCGAATTCCTCGAATACTGCTGAGGTTGCTGATAATCGCGCTGACTATTAGTACGGGGTGGATAAGCTTGCTGCAGGAGGACTTTTGTTTTTAATTCCTTATTTTTCTTATCCGCTTTCTTTAATTCATCTTTGCGCCTATTCTCATAGTACTGGGCCGTAGCCAAAATCTGTGCTGACGTGGAAACAGCCTAAGCACTCTCGGAATCCTTCAACTTATTGCACAATTCAGGAAGCAAATTGTGCACAAATTTGTCGACAAACAATCTCTGGCCACCCTCGGTAGCCATATCCTGCCCACAATGATCTACAAAAGTCTCTTCAAACCGTGTGAAGAAATCGGACACAGTCTCATCCATTTTTTGCTTACATGCAGACAACTTGTCCCAATTAACACGCAATTCGGGCATTAAAGTATTCATATAAGTAATAATTCTACCAGGGAGGTCAGCAATCAAATCAGGCTTAGCACCGCCTACTTGCCCATTGCCGGCATTTTTAAGATTAACCCACGTTTCACCCAATTCCTGTGCGTGATCTGTGTGACGAATCTTACTCCAAATAGGTTGTGGAACAACATTTCCAAACAACATGTCGATGTCCGCCAAATTCATAATACACGAACCCACAGTCTGAGTCAACTCTTTATAGTACCCTGCCGGATTTTTGCGCGGGTCAGGCAAAGACTGCTTAATAGCTAAGACTTCAGCGCGTTTCCAGGGGACATGCACCCATACACGCTGGAAATGAGCCGGTACAGCTGGCGGATTATTACCTGCACCAGCAACAACCGCTTCCTTCCACACCGGAGGGACCTCTCTCATTGGATATTGTCGTGCTTTTCTCCTAACTGAAGCGTCGGGCTCAAACATCGGCTGAGAAGGAGTATCACTACGAAACGACAAAATAGTCGCAACTGCTCTCCCAACATCCTGTCGACCCACAACGGTCCCTTTCGCAAACTCAGAAACGCACACGATACAACTCATCGGGAGCTTTACCTACTTCTACATCCCACTGTTCATGGAGAAATCCACACATCGTCTCAAAAACGTACCGTTGCTTCGGTTCTTCCCATTGAAGGAAGACATCCATAACACCCTCCAGATCATACTGAGAAGCATACGTAATCCACTTACACGCCAAATGATCTAAAACTGTACGTTCATATGTGTCAGGCAACTGACTACGCGACTGTCTACGCCCACTAAATGGAGACATACTCAAATGTCCCCATAAAGGAGAAAGAAGACCAGACAAGGCAGTAGTCATTTTCTGTCTTGTAGAAGGAGAAGATGAAAGAATAAGAGAAGACGGAACAATAGTAGGGGAGTCCAAGGTCGGAACAGAAGGAGTAGTATAAATAGGCGTAGGAGTAGCAGACAAAGTAGGAGGCAAAGTTGGCAGCCCTTGAGAAGGCTGCGCCAAAGGAACAGTAGCCAACGGAAAAGGAGCTGGCTGTGGAGGAATCGCAGGTGGCACAACAACTGGATGTTGCGCAGCTAAAGGTGGAAGTGGTGCCGTAGCACTCTGTGCATAAGGGGGTGGCGAATTTAATAAGTGTGACATTAAAGGATCTTTTTCGAGATCTTTCCTCGTTTCCTGTTCTTTAGCTGGTAAAACTGGGTAGCATTTATCGATCGCTAACTTCCTAATCCTATGCATTTGTTCGCTCTCTTGCTCTTCCTCGTTATCCCTAAACGCAACAGCAGCTTGCACCATTGACATACCTCGTTTATTTTTCTTCGCTAATTTCATTTCTTTCTGTTTGGCTTCTTTGCGCCATATGCGAAAAGAGTCCAACATTGCCGGCCGGGCTTTCTTCTTAAAAAGTTTAACATCAAGGGGCGTGGCTAGCAGCCAATGATGGCGGCCGCAGCTTAGAGAGGCTCCCGTGAGGAAGCGGCTTCCCACTGAAATCCGTAATATTTATCCTGATTTTCGAGGTGCTTAAAGGGATGGATCGGACCCAGAGGCCGTGCAGCACCCGGTGGTTCAATTTCGCGACGGCGAAGACCCTGAACCAGCGCGACATCGCTTGGCAGAGATCGGCGAGAGGTGGGGCCTAACGCTCTCCTGGAGGCAGCGGAGTTGCCTATACTTGGGACCCGGACGGAAATAAACTTTTGGCGGCGGTGGTTGGCCGGACGTACCGGTGTCCGGGACGCACTGCCAAGACATTCAGCAAACATCCTCCGGCGGCCCGGTGACACAAGTGGGGTCCGAGACAGCTAGTGGCGGTGGATATTCGTGTGACCACGCCTGGAGGCACCGCAGATAACGCCGGGACCCGGGCGGCCGGACCCGCCATCTTGGGCGTTGGCTGCACGTCTTGCCCCGGGCTCTTCCAGCAACCGCCCCCGCGGAGCCGCCCGCCATGGCGGAGCGATAAAGACCTGCGGTCTTTGGGATCTTTCAGGTGACTACTACTGCAACGGTCACCTAACGTGACCACCCACAGACGACAGCAGGATAACGAAGCACCGGCCCTCCTTGGATTGATCACGGACTTACGCTGGCCCGAGAAAGTCTGCAAGACCAAAGCCATGTCCAACAGAGGCCCCAGGAATAGCACTACTCAGGCCAAAGTGGACAAATTCGCTTACGAGAGGCAAACTCCTCCCCAAGAACAGCGCAGAAAAATGCAGGGAAAACGTCGGAGTCTGAGGGGGCGAAGAAGGCCACACTAGAGGACGTTCTGGCGGCGCTGGCTCAGGTGCAGGCAACGGTAGGAGCGACGGCCACGGAATTCACACTGACACGAGCGGACCTCCAGAAAATGAATGAAAGGGTAAAGCAGGTGGAGGTGGTCACTAAATCACTGGTCGAAGACGTGTCTGAGTTACAAATGGCGATGGAATGGCTACAGACGGACAACAAACTGCTCAGAGAAAAGTTGGATGACCAAGAAGGGCGCTCCCGGCGCAATAACGTTCCAATTTTAGGAGTGCCGGAATCTGAAGACAAGGGCGCCATGGACCTATATGTGGAAGAAATAATCAAAACCAGACTCCAACCTAAAGGCCTCTCAAACTTTTTTTCTGTGGAACGGGCCCTTAGAGTGCCGGGGGGCAAACCAAAGACAGGTAGTCAGCCTAGACCAATACTGGCAAGACTTTTCAATTTCAGAGACCGTGACGCCATCTTGCAGGCCGCAAGGGTGGCGCCGCCGATCCAGATACAGAACTCAAGAATTGCCTTCTTCCCAGACTACACGGCAGAGGTCTCTAGAAAGCGCAGAACATTCCTGGAGGTAAAGAAAACTTTGAGGGAAAAGGAACTGCCGTATTCGATGCTTTTTCCGGCCCGGCTGCGAGTGATAGCGGACAAAAAAGTATGGTTTTTCGATTCTCCAGTAGCGGCCCGGGACTGGCTTGAGGGGTGGCATAATGTGGACCGGCAGCGGAGGCGACACAGGTCTACCCAGGATCGCAGAGGCGACAGCAAAACTGGCTCACAGACGTCAGGGCGTGGAGGAGCGGAGGGCTCTCCGTCCCGTGGTTTTGCGGGGGGCGGTGGTGAAGAATGAACCCCACACACCAATTCTTATGAACAGGGCAATCGCTGACCATTCACATACTGTTTTATAGCTGCAATTGGACACTGGCACGGACACCCTAACGGCACGCAGGGATGCCGCCTGCTCGGGGAGACGCTCTCCCCCCTACACGCAAGTACTCTGGTTGCGGGATGGTTTAGGCACTCTGCTCAGTTGGGGGGGCAGGCAGTTGAAAGTCCGTTAGGCAGGGTAGCAGGGAGGGAGGTTGGGGGGGGGTTTGTATTGTTACAGTTAGGAATGTATATAGACGGTCGAGGACAATGCTTGTATTTCAGTATGAGTCAATGCAAGATGGGTAGGATGGACAATGATCATAAGCCTCCGTGATGTCCCTCAGCCCTTCGCTGTGCACCGGCATAGCCACCATACCTGATCCACTTCTTGGCCAATACACCATGAAGCCCATAGTACCTAATGGCTGATAATTCTGACCCGGTAAGGGGGGTGGTGGACCCTGAGTCACAGTGCCCTCCCTTACGCTTACTGTCTTGGAATGTGAGAGGTCTTGGGGACAGGGTCAAACGAGGGTTGGTACTGACTGCAATTAAAAGACAAAAACCCACTATAGCACTATTGCAGGAAACTCATCTGGTAGGGGGGGCCACCAAGGCCTTAGATAGAAGAGGATATAAAATGTTGGTCCACTATGCGTTCACGTCCGGTTCCAGGGGGACCGGTATCCTGATACAGAAAAACGCACGTTTCATCCCCTTACTGACTAAAACTGATGACCAGGGCTGCTTTGCGGCCTTGCAGGGGCAGTGGGAGGGGAAACTTTTTAATCTGGTCTCAGTATATATTCCACCGGCATTGCACTCGGTTCACCTCCCAAACTTAGGTGACTTCCTTCTGACTCTCCCCGAGGGCGAGATCATCCTAGTGGGGGACTTTAATGCAGTTCTGGACACACAACTTGATAGATACCCCACACTGGTTCAGGCGGGTGGGGTCCCCTACCTTCAGCGGTTTGTAACGGCTATGGGATTGACTGACATCTGGAGACATTTGCATCCTGGTACGAAACAATACACTTTCCACTCAGCTGTGCACAGCAGTCTATCTCGCATTGACCACTTCCTGACGCTGGGAGAGGGCCTCCAACATATAGACACAATGACAATTCACCCTCGGGGGATTTCGGACCACTCGCCACTCACGCTAACACTTTCTTCTCAAGCACGATCACGCAAACGCATTTACCCCATTCACGCTATCTACTTTAGGGTTCCACAGGTTCGTAAGGCCCTTAAGAAAACAACAAAGAAATACTTCCAAGAAAACACACTCAGTGCGCTCCCCAGAGACACTTTGGGAAGCCTATAAAACGGTCTTGCGGGGACAAGCCATTAACTCCATCATGGGTCATAAAAGACAGTTGTCACAGGAATTAGTTAATTTGGAGGTGGCTTTACAGGAACGGACCGCAGCCCATGAACAGCACCCCTCTCCATTAACCCTTCACGCACTTACCCTTCAACAACAACTATACAACGATCACCTGCGCATCCAAGTAAAAGGGCACATAACCGACACTCAAAATAGAATCTACGAGGTGGGTGAAAAAGCAGGGAAAATGCTGGCATGGCTTGATAAACGGGAGGGTAACTCCAGGGGGATCCAACGCTTGAAAGACGAACATGGGGCGGTACACACAGACCCAAGACAGACCCAAGACACGAGTAACGGAGTTACTCGTGACCTACTTTGAATGGGTGTACACCCCGGAACGTGTGATCACACCTGAGATGGCCAAAGATATCCTAGCTCCGATCGAGGTCCAAACATTGTCACCGGAAGCACCCATCACCGCCGATGAAATCCAACTGGCGATTCGGGCACTAAACCCTGGCAAAGCAATGGGACCCAACGGCATACCCATTGAATGGTATCAAGCAGTGCCTGGAACCCTCAGTGAACATCTACTGGGAATGTTTAGGGAATGTCTAGAGAAGGGCTCCCTTCCGCCGGACCAGCGAGTAGCGACCATTGTAACTATCCCTAAACCGGGCAAACAACCTGATGAATGTTCCTCTTATTGCCCCATATCCTTGCTAAATGCCGAAGTTAAGATTTTGGCTAAACTCCTAGCGACCAGAATCCTGCCCCATCTGTCGTCGATATTCACCCGGATCAATCCGGATTTATGCCACACAGAAATACAACGTTGAATCTGCGAAGGCTGCACGGCGTGCTGGCTAGAGCGGATTCTATCAGCGCACCAGCGGTGATTTTAGCACTTGACGCTAAGATGGCATTTGATCTTGTGGAATGGGCCGATCTTTTTGAGGCACTGAAGCGCTTTGGATTCGGGCCCCGTTTTATTGCATGGGTCAAACTATTATACACTGACCCTGTGGCACACGTGGTAGCTAATGGACATATCTCGCGCACGTTCCCGTTGGGGAGGGGCACACGACAGGGTTGTCCCTTGTCACCCCTGCTGTTCGCGATCTCCTTGGAACCCCTGGCGACCCTCATAAGGACCTCACCTCTCCTCAAGGGCATATCATGGAGTGAGGGATGGGAGGACCGACTGTCTTTATATGCAGACAATATGTTGATTTATCTAACAAACCCCGAAAGTGGAGTGCCGGCTTTATTGCACATTTGTGACACACACGGTAGCGTTTCCGGCTATACGCTAAATTGGAATAAGTCGGAACTATATGTTTTGCAGGGACAGGCCCCGAACCTTGGCGAGGCGTGCCCACTAGCGATAGCAGGCTCGTCGTTTAAATACCTGGGCATTCAAGTCACTAGAGATCCAACGGAATTCATGGATACGAATTTGAAGCCTCACCTGGATAGACTTAAACGAGATGTTACGTTCTGTTCGGGTCTTCCGTTGACGCTCCTGGGTAGAGCCGCACTCTATAAAATGATGGCGTTGCCACGGTTTCTGTATGTCCTCGAAAATACACCCTATCCTGTGGCCCCTAGGTTTTTCCAGACAGTGGCAGCGCTGGTTTCTAACCTTCTATGGGGGAACCTCCCTGCACGCATTGCACAATCCAAGTTGCACAGAGGCTGGTACGACGGTGGTATCGCCTTACCTAACTTAAGACTGTACTATTGGGCAGCACACCTTAAGCCGATCAACCAGTGGATTCACGCGCCTCAAACTGAGCCAGCGTTCCAGTCTGACAGGGCGCAACTGGGCACAAACCGCCTGTTGGGTCCATTATACGATCACCGTAAAGTTCATGCCCTACTGGGGCCCACTAGACTAACAGTACAGATGTGGCATACATCAACTGCAGCGCTGGGTTGGAAGGGGAAGATCACCGGAATGACCCCGCTGTGGGATTCTCGGATGTTGGGCAATATGAGAAACAGTAAGGGTTTTGCACACTGGGACACTATAGGGATCTCCACGGTGGGTGATCTCTGGGAGAGGAACGGGGTGATACCCTTTAACCGGTTAAAATAACTATATGACCTGGGTGATAGGGAACTTTATAGGTACATCCAGATACAACATGCATTGCTCGCAGCCCTTCCTCCCGACACAACACTGCCTGAGTCCTCGCCGTTGGAAGACCGCCTCCTTACTGATTTTATGATGGAAAGGACAACATCACTCACATACCGCAAATTAATTAATAACTTCCCAGATCGGACACTCCTGTTAAAGGTGAAATGGGAGGGTGGCACTAGCGAAATGGACGAGCATGAGTGGAATGAGGCACTTGGGTCCCCTAAGGAAGTAGGCATCTTGGCCTGAATGCGGCTAGTACAACTCAAAATACTACACAGGGTTTATTACACTAGGACCATGTTACACCGCATCCACAGGATACCACATCCTTACTGTCTTCGCGGGTGTGGGGAGGAGGGAACATTTTTTCACACCATAAGGAATGCCCCAAGATTCGGGAATACTGGAAACGGATACTCCGCACAATCTCGCAAGCGTTGGACCAGTCGTTGTTGCCAGTCGTTGTTGCCTGACCCAAGGAGGTGCTTGTTAAACGTATGGGAGCCCACTGACCTTTCCAGATATGAACAGCTCTGGGTCACAGTAGGATTAATGATGGCAAAACGTGACATCGCACAGAGCTGGGGTGCGGCAGACATGCCGACCAAGTCACAATGGTGTCTAAATATGGACAGGGTGATGGTAACGGAGAGGGCAGTATATTCTAACCGGGCCTGTCCAGGGAAGTGGAATAAGATTTGGACGAAATGGAATGTGTACAGGGGGGAAATTTGTGACCCTTTGCTGGAAGATGATCAAGATGTCTGACGAGGAAGAGGGGTGAGGCTATGCGTGAATTGTGGGGAGAAGGGAAGCCAAGATAACGGTGCGGGATCTCCTATTTGAATTTCTAAAGTGGGAGGCAAGGGGTGGATGTAAGGTAAGATAGATGGGGAGCACTCGTGCAAAAGGGTATGGGACTAGAGTAGACCTCTCACAGGAGGTACTTGTAACTCAGACTGTGTTGATTCCTACAAGATCGTAATACTATTCCTAATGGTTGAAGTTGAATGTTGTTGTTTTGAAAAAAAAAGTAAAATCAAAAACCTCATCCAGCGTCGATACAGATCTCTGAAATGCACTTTTGCAGCGACATTATTTAGATTTATACAGAGACTGTTGGTCAAATGACTATTTTGAATTGCTGAATTCTGAATCACGAACTGTGTTAGTGGCCGGCCCGCAGGGTTGTAGGCATTTCGCTGTGTATTATACAAGTGCAATAAAGGTATTTAAAAAAAAAAAAAAGTTTAACCTCAAGATTATCCAAAATCTCTGTCAAAACTCCCGTATTGGGGCCATTTCAAAACACCATCTTTTCTGGTGTAACGGGTCCATATTTCATTATATGCAATGGGACCTACACCGTGTTTCACATATAGTTCGTAGGTTGGAGTTCCAATCGGAGGAACCGGACACGAGTCCTCCAATCGGGAGTCCCTATTACAACCAAGGCAAAACAAATTTCCAAGTCTGCTAAGACCAGGCATCTTCGCTCTCTAGTCTAGCTTCAAACTTCAAAGGATTATCGAATACGATAGTCTCGTGAATACACGAGTCCTTTGGTTTTGGCACTTGCAAGTTCCACACAAAACGATCCTCGAAGGGACACCAAACAAAACTAAGGACTGGGAGACGCTCCACTTATACTTAACTGAGGAATCGATGACGTCACCAGAAGACTCTTCTAACATTTCGCTCTATCAAATCATCAAGGGTCCAAAACAGGGCGATAGTCAGGGCAGCAGTCCTTCGTAGCCGTCGGGACGCGAGGAACCTCGCAGCAAAGACTTTCGGACCAAGTCGACATGCAGGGGTCGATGAAGTGGTTGGCCGTCCTCCAGAATTTTCCCACGAAGCTCCTCACGAACCTCTGGCTTGGACCGGTACCGCTGATACCGCCCCACGTTGGGCGCCAACTGATGTACCGGGTTTTTATGGACCCGGCGGTGCCAGGGAGAACACCCAAAGACTTCGAGACTACAGAAACACAGAGTCTTCTTGGTGAAGTCAAAGATCGTATTTATTGGCTGCAGCCAGTAACAGGTATCCTAGAAGTACAACAGCATGTATGTTCTCAGGAGACTGCTCAAAATTACAAAGCCAGACTTCTCCTTATATACAAAATAATATGACTCAGGAAAACATTCCTTATTTTACGGTAAACCTTTCACATATTTTCGTCACAAAGGAAAAGCAAAGTCATGATGACAAGCCCACGTTTCAGTTTGTCCAGTCCATAATCAATTACCCGGCAAGGCCCAGAACTTTCATCAGATATCGACGGACCCCTAATAAAAACGGGCACCTCCTCCTCGTAAAACAGGTCATAAAGAAGAAACAGGGACAGGTGTGTGTGAGATTAGGCATGGTTTGTGTGCGATGATCGGTTTATGACATGTTGTGCCTTGATTCTGATCTCGCTCGGCCACTGGGAAAGAAACTGTCCGAACAGGTTTGGCTTCGGGCAGTGTATCAGCTTGCCCAGGTCACAGCGGAGTCAGCAAAGGTGTACGTGTCCTTCAGGTTGGTTTGGCCTTAGACATTGCCTTATGTGAGGGCAATCACAAAATGGCTGCCGAGGGTTCCGGACGAAAAAGCCGATTTCAGGGTGATTCCGTCACTCGAACATGACGGAAATGCATGTGCATAGTATTCGAACCATTACCGGTCCGAGGATACCAAAATCGTCATGGTACGATGATGTATTTGACACGGGTGTAGAATTTACAGTACCACAATGCGGCAGTAATAGGTCTACGTACTCTTTATAAAATTCAGATGGTAGTCCATCAGTACCTGCCGCTTTACCATTTGGCAGAGCGGCTATAGCTTCGCGGAACTCCTCCTCTGTGATTTGATGCATTAAAAATTCTTGCTGACCTTTCGTCAGCCAGACCAATGCCACATCCTCCAGGTATTTCTCCGTTTCCTCCTCCCCAGCCGTCTCCCTATGCGCATACATTTGTTCATAATATCGAACAAAACAATCTAAGACACCCTCCGCACTCGTCACAGTGACATCACCGTCCATGATTTCTTGCACCCCACAGTACCTAGCCCATGGTTCCTTGATTCTGTCTGCCAATCCACGCCCTGGATGCCCTCCCTCACCATAATACCTTGCCTTAGTGCGTTTGGACAGAAACTTCACCTCTTGGTCTGCTAGATCATTAAATTCAGATTCCTTCAGTCGTATGTCAGCCAAAAGAGATTCAGCCGGGTGCAGCTCATGTCGTTCTAGAGACAAGAGTTTGCGCTCTAACTTGGCCATAGAATCCCTCAGTGATTTGAGCACACTAGACTGCATACCAATACATGCTCCCCTCACAGTCACTTTGAAGGCCTCCCATACAGTTCCCATATCATTTACAGAGCCAACATTCCTAACAAAGAAATCCTCAATGACCGTCCTAAGCTCCTCTCGGAGGACCAGGTCCGATAACATACCAGGTGGCAGACGCCATGAGAAGGGTGCAGGAGTATGAGATGGTAGCAATATCTCCATCAGCACAGGGGCATGATCAGATAGAGTATGAGGGAGATGGGACACTTTCACCACCCATCCGCTGACATCTCTGGTCGCCAACCAATAATCCAAGTGCAACCAAGTATCATGTGCCGATGTGTAACAAGTACCCTCACGCACTCCAGGGTGCCCAAGCCTCCACACATCCACCAATCCAAGTCCGTGCAAACCATCCTTCCTATCCAATGTATTGTCTAACACCACATTCAAATCCCCCCCACACAATTGCAGAGGTCGGTAGAGCATACACTTTGTTCCATAAGGCGACATAAAACTCAGGATCATGAACATTTGGACCATATATATTGACCATTGTGACTAGTGTACCGCATAGCTTGCCATGCAATATAATATATCTACCCTCTTTGTCAATGTCTTCATGTATCGGAACAAACAGCAGATTTTTCGTAATTAATATCATGACCCCCCCGAGCATACGAGGAATAATTGGATGCCAACCTAGTACCCGCCCATTGTTTAGCAACCGTTTCTGCCGCCCGTCCCCTAAGGTGTGTCTCCTGAAGGAAGACCACTTGTACACCGTGCCTGTTCAGATACGCCAAAACCTGTCTCGTCTTTTGAGGTTTGTTCAATCCCCTAACATTCCATGTAATCCAAGTAATCTTGCCCCCCCCTATCCATTTGGCTCTGCATCATACAAGGCCTTAATCACAAATGCTGTGCCCACCACCCAGTACCAGTTGGTAAACCTAGAGTAACAAATCAAGCAGGTAAGTGCAGTTTTTACCTTAGAGTTCAGATAGTATTTCAGCCAACCTGCCCTTCTCCCATCCTCCATCCCTCCCGATGCCCTACTTGGACCATCAAGAACAGTGACCCAGACTTGGATTCTCTGAAACCCCCCCCAACCTCCCACCACCCACTTCAGCTCCCCCAACCTGCCAAAGCCATTCCCAACCTCCCGAACTCCCAACTCCCAACCCAGCGCCAATTACATTGTGGGTTACTCCCATATGTGGGGCTCTAGAGGCGTTCAACTCCCGTAAGTGGTAACAAAACGGGAGGTGACCAAGCCGTTTATATGAACTGCCCATCCTTACCACTATAGGTCCATGTCCCTATATTGCAGCAGTTCTTAGCCCCATAAATCTAGGGACTTCTCATCAGATAGTCGTTAATAAGCGACGCTATGCCTCCCCGCATATAGACCTGCATATAAACATGCGGTGACCTGAGCATGTAAGCAACCAAGAGTTGCTGCCCCTCCCGGAGCCTCACCCCGGAGCACAAAGATAACACCCTGAATACGTCTGTGTGTCCCATCAACTATCAGCATAAATAATGCATAAATCATTTAGCGGTTTGAAATGTCCGGGATCACCATCGAGATCTGTACTGCTCCCCTAGCCATCAACCCATTAACTGCATTGTTTGACCCCTACTGAGGGCTGTAACGTAGTGAATAGCCTCAGCGTCACTGCATAGATGAACGAAGAGTTTGAAACAAGCATATACTTATATAGTGTCACATTGTCTCCGTACCAACAACTGTACAATGGTGAAACAGTAGTTACTAGCAGATATCCCCTAAAAGTGCGTGTCACTTCCACACCCCATCCTTCCCATGTAGCTAAGTCGTTAGGGGGCAAACTGTTCATCCCAAACAATGTAAACCAAGCAGTAACAGAATCCCTGCTAATATGAATATAACGGATATTCTCATTGTTGCAGGTTTTCCAATTTCACTGCATCTCCTCACATCATTATAATAGTCAGGTAATGGTCTGTACCAGCAATGGGGGTGTTCCAGTGACCCGCCACAGCTCCCCACTGAATATGAGCAAGAAAGCCTGAAAAAAAACAAGTAATTCCAGGGAACTTGGGAGCTTCGTCATGTGATCCTTCATCCCCTTCTTGCGCCACAGTCGAGTCCCGCTTACGTTTCTTTTGCTTTTTAGCATACTCCATAGCTGCCTTCGGTGATGTGAATATCATATTATCCGACAGGGCCCCGATCCGCAGTCGAGCTGGTTATAGCATGGCATATGATAGGTCTTCCGCTCTGAGGAGTTGTTTCACCACGTTGAATTCTTTTCGTGCCGTTTGCACTGCCATTGTGAAATCGGGAAAAAACTCCAGTTTGCTGCCTTGATATTCTATGGTGCCCTTCTCTCGCGCAAGACGCAGAATCATATCTCTGTCCTTATAATTGAGTATGCGGGCAATGACGGGGAGGGAGGTGTACCAGGTGGGGGCAGTTTTGCCAAGGAACAATGTGCCCGTTCAACTATGAATACACGAGACAATCGCTCAGCCCCAAATAGGTCAATAAACAATTGTTCCATAAAGTCTTCCATTTTACCAACATTTGTGGATTCTGGCAGTCCCGTGACGCGGATGTTATTGCGTCGGGACCGCCCTTCCAACTCCTCATTTTTAGCCTGGATAATCGCTAGCCCCGCTCCATGTTGAACACTTTAGTAGTCACTGTGGCGAGGCCATCCTCGGTGGCCGAGACTCTCTGTTCCACCTCGCCCATTCTCTCGTTTTGCCTATCAAATTGCGTGGCCATATGATCAAGTCTAAGGTTTACCGCCTCCATCGTGCCCTCAATGGATTGCAATGTCCTCTGCATGGCGAGGAGCGTGGTCTCTAAATTCGGCGTCCCCCCGATGCTCCAACCGATTCTGTGTCTAGAGGAGGTTGTGAGGACGATAACGTAGTCCTCCTCGTGTCAAAAGTCAGTTTCGGCTGGTTCCTCTCTGGCCTGCCCATCCCGGTCTGTAAGCCAGCCACAGATCGCGCGGAGCAGCCCAATCCAGCCCATTGCTGCCTCCGCAGCCCCGGCCTTTCCTATGCCGCTACCCCACTCACCGCTACCAGCGTAGGCGGGCGCCAACTCCGGTTACAGCCAGGCACCGCAGCCTTGAATCTCCAAGCCGCCGGGCGCCTCCAGGATTTCTTTAGGCTACAGTCCAGCACGATCCGCTGAGCCTCGACTGTACGTGGCGTGGATTCCGCTCCTCACAGAGTCACTTCGCCATCGCCAGGCTCGTCGGGCACTCACAGCTCTCACAGCCCCGGTAATCGCAGGATGGCCCCGGACGCCACGAGGCGGAGTCCGCAACAGAGAAATCACGCTCCGGATTTCTCCTCAGGCGCCAGTAACAGCTCCAGTTAGTGCTGAATGCAGTCAGGCACACGTCGCCATCAAAGTATTGTGTGGCAAAAGCAGGATGTATAGGATAATTAACCCCTTCGACGCTGATGACGAGCTCAGCTCTTTCATGATTTCAAAGAAATGGCCAAGAATGCAGGCATTTAGTTTACTACATGTGTGCGCCTTCATGATAAAATAAACATGGCTGTGCCAAGGTGAATAACGGCCTGCAGTTGAATCCCTTGCTAACTTTGCCACTGGATTCAAGCAAGCCGGGCTGAAGACGGCTGGAATGCCAGAAACCGGTCCTCAGAAGCTTGTTTCCGGCCCAGGGAAGACATGGCTTGGCAGTTCGGGCTGGACTGTTCCCATGAGGCACAGGGTCAGACTGATTTGCATATAGCCATGTCTGAACTGGGGTGGCAGAGTGGGCTAAAGAACGGTGATGGATTAAACCCAGATCTTTTGACTGGGTGTGAGTGTTTGATTGATTCAGATGCTCCGTCCATCACCACCCCCTTTTGTACTGCAGTAGAATCAAAAGCAGATAAAATATAGAGCTGGGCTCTGGGTCATAAAATGTTGTCTAATAAAAAGAGCAAAGAAAATACCAGAACTGTACCTTTGCCGTACGCCTCCTATAAGTATCGCTGACTACAGAGGACATCTGTTGGCGGGAAGATGCACACCATTTCATACCCACTCATCTGATTATGTCATGCAAAGCAACCTCGATTTGATTCTACACCAGCAACCCACTCTGGCAGCTGCTGAGAGAATGTTTACATTTGCAGGAATTAGTGATCTCTCTAGAGCCCACACCACCACCCAAGCCAGCCCAGCAGCAGCTCAAAAGCTGCAATCCCACTTGGAGGTCCACTAAAAGCCTCAGCTGGTGGCCACCCAAAATTCCTGAAACAGGCACATCAGTTTACTTAAGTTGGAATCAAGCAGCAAACCGGGACTCACTTGGCCCCCAAACCTTAGTCCACTGCACAAACCTACAGAAACCCCATTAAACTCGACACCGCAAGCAGAGCAACCCCTGATCCTCCTAGTAGGTCGCTCCCCCTTCACGCAGCTCCAACTGTGTGCTCCTGCTGCCACTGGTAAGTGTCCTCCGTCCCTTTTGCTTCTGTGCCACTGTCTCCCCTCTTGTGCCTAGTTTTCTGCTCTGTGCCACAGTCTCCCCCTATTGTGCCTCGTTTTCTGCCCTCTGTTCCATCCGTTTTTCCTTCGTTTTTTGTGCCTTTCTGCCCTCTGTTCCACCCGTTTTTGTGCCTTTCTGCCCTCTGTTCCATCCGTTTTTCCCACGTTTTTTGTGGCCTTCTGCCCTCTGTGCCACTCGTTTATACCTCGTTTTTTGTGCCCCTCTTGTCTTCTGTTGCACTGGTTTCCCCCTCCACTGTGCCTCCTACAGCCCTGCCCCCCTGACTGCCCACTGCCCAATCGCTGCTCCCGCCTCCCAGCTGTTCCTCCCTCCCACCTCCCCATACATGCCGGACGCTGCGCAGTGAGGTGAGTGACCCCTGACCCTCCTGGTAGGTCGCTCCCCCTCCACACAGCTCCGACTGTGTGCTCCTGCTGCTGCTGCCACTGCCCCGGTAAGTGTCGTCCGTCCTGTTTGCTTCTGTGCCACTGTCTCCCCCTCTTGTGCCTCGTTTTCTGCTCTGTGCCATTCGTTCCCCCCTAGTGCCTCATTTTGCCTTCTGTACCACTGTTTCCCCCCTCTTCGTGCCTCGTTTTCTGCTCTGTGCCACTCGTTTCCCCCCCTTGTGTCCCATCTTGCTTTCTGGACCACTGTTTGCCCGCCGCTTTGCCCCCTGCGACTCGCCCCTGCCCACTCGCTGCTCCCGCATCCCAGCTGCTCCTCCCTCCCACCTCCCCATATATGACGGACGCTGCACAGCCACACAGCGGACGCACGCAGCAGGCGTGCCGCTGGCATGCCGAAGGCGCGCCTAAAGCATGCCCGACTGCGCACGTCCGCGCCTGGACCGCACGCAGCGCCAGAACCCCTGGACCCCGCGAACGCCATGACACCAGACTCCACTACAACGCCAGCACCCTTCACGCACTCAACGTTGGCCGAAACCACACCTGCTTCCAGGCCTCCCGGAAACGGACCCTCGGACCCTTCTCCTGCCGCACCTGCAGTTTCACCTGCGAAAGGGCCACCAAACCTCCAAGGACTGGACCCAACCACCTCCGCTGCATACCCACCATCGAGCTCTGGGATCTGCTCAACACCTCCGCCCCAGGCGTGGCCTTCCTGACTGAGACCTGGTGGAACGACTCCTCGGCGCCCAACATCGCCATAGCCATCCCGGACGGCTACAAGATCACCCACAAGGGTCGCCCCAACGGAATCGGAGGAGGAATAGCCATCGTCCACAAGTCCACCTTCAAGGTCGCCACCCACACAAACTACACCCTAAACACCACTGAACACCTCCACCTCCGGATCCACACCGACCCCAACACCACCCTCAGAGGAACACTCATCTACAGACCCCCGGGCTCAGTTCAGCGACTCCATTGCCGACCTCGCCAGCACCCACGCACTCGCCTACACGGACTACATCCTCCTCCGGGACCTGAACTTCCACCTCGAGAACAACAACGACGCCAACTCCGCCACCCTGATCGACAACCTCGCCAACCTCGGCCTCAGACAACTCGTCACCGCAGTCAAGTCAAGTCATAGAATTTATATAGCGCACTACATACCCAGAGGGTTTCAAGGCGCTTAGGAAGGGGAGGAGGATTATTTGTCAAATATCCACGTTTTAAGCTGCTTTCTGAACGCTAGGTGATTCTGGGTGAGGCGAAGGTAAGCGGGGAGTGAGTTCCATGTTTTGGCAGCCAGGTAAGAGAAGGATCTGCCTCCCATGGTGGTCTTGTTGATGCGAGGTACAGTGGCGAAGGCTTGGTTGGAAGAGCGAAGTTGGCGGGAGGGGGAGTAGAAGGACAGTCGAGAGTTGAGGCAATCTGGTCCGATGTCGTAGAGTGATTTGTGTGCGTGGGTGAGCAGTCGGAAAGTAATCCTCTTATTGACGGGTAGCCAGTGGAGATCTTTAAGGTGACCAGAGATGTGTTCGTTGCGTGGGATGTCTAATATGAGCCTGGCTGAGGCGTTTTGGATTCGTTGTAGTTTCTTCTGGAGTTTAGCGGTGGTACCTGCGTAGAGGGTGTTTCCGTAGTCCAGTCGGCTCGTGACCAGAGCATGGGTGACTGTTTTCCTTGTTTCGGTGGGGATCCAGCGAAATGTTTTTCTGAGCATGCGAAGAATGTTAAAGCAGGAAGAGGATACGGCGCTGACTTGTCTGTTCATTGATAGTGAAGAATCCAGGATGATGCCAAGGTTCCGTGCGTGGTCTGTCGGGGTGGGTGCATTTCCGAGGGCTTCCGGCCACCAGGAGTTGTCCCATGCAGAGGGGGATGTACCTAAGATGAGGACTTCTGTTTTGTCTGAATTCAGTTTCAGTCGGCTTTGTTTCATCCATTCGGCGACTTCTTTCATTCCTTCGTGAAGGTTAGTTTTGGCGGTGCTGGGGTCCTTGGTGAGAGATAGGATCAGTTGAGTGTCATCCGCGTAAGAGATGATGTTGAGGTTGTGTTGGCGGGCGATGGCCGCGAGGGGGCTCATGTATACGTTGAAGAGGGTGGGACTGAGTGAGGACCCTTGTGGTACGCCGCAGATGATTTCAGAGGCCTCGGACTTGAATGGTGGGAGGCAGACTCTCTGGGTTCTTCCGGTGAGGAACGAGGTGATCCATTCCAGTGCCTTTCCTTGGATTCCGATGTTTGAGGCGTTGTAAAAGGGTGCTGTGGCAGACTGTGTCGAAGGCTGCAGAAAGGTCGAGGAGGATGAGGGCGACTGTGTCTCCATTGTCCAGTAGAGTTCGAATGTCGTCTGTTGCTGCGATGAGAGCGGTCTCAGTGCTGTGTTTGGCTCGGAAGCCAGATTGTGAGGGGTCGAGTGAATTGTTGGCTTCGAGGAAGGCGGCGAGCTGGTTGTTGACAGCTTTCTCGATGACTTTGGCCGGGAATGGAAGAAGCGATATGGGGCGGTAGTTTTTGAGTTTGGTGGGGTCTGCTGTTGGTTTTTTCAGAAGGGCGGTGAGTTCAGCGTGTTTCCAATCTTCTGGGAAGGTAGCGGAGTTGAAGGAGCAGTTGATGACGTCTCGGAGGTGCGGAGCTATGACGGAGTCTGCTTTGTTGAAGATGTGGTGGGGGCATGGGTCTGTGGGGGATTCAGAGTGGATGGAATTCATCAGGCGGATGGTGTCCTCAGTGGAGATGGGGTTCCAGGCGTTAAGGGTGTTAACGGGGGGAAGATGGTCAGCTGATGGTAGGGTGGGTTGGCTTCCGGGTTGGTTGTCAAAGCTGTTGTGGATGTCAGCAATCTTGTTGTGGAAAAAAGAGGCTAGGGAATCGCAGAGGGTTTGCGAGGGGGTGATGTCGTTGGAGTTGGCCGAGGGGTTGGAAAATTCCTTGACGATGTTGAAAAGTTCCTTGCTGTTGTGGGCGTTGTTGTCAAGTCGATCCTTGAATGCTGTTTTCTTGGCTTTTCGGATCAGTTGGTGGTGAGTACGGATGGCGCTTTTGAAGGCGTCCTTGTTGCTGGTGGATGGGTCTTTTTTCCAGGCTTTTTCGAGGGAGCGGCACAGTTTCTTGGACTTCTTGGACCCAACCACGACGCCGGCCACACGCTGGACCCAGTCTTCTCCACAGGCACCCACGTCGCCTTCGACCACACCACTGAACTCCACTGGACCGACCACCGCTGCATCCATTTAACCTTCAAGAAACCGACCGCGCACCACCGCACCCAGCAGCTGCCTCGCCGCTGCTGGAGCAAAGTCACCGAAGACCAGCTGATCACCACCCTCGCCCAGAACCCACCCGCCAACCCCACCAACCCAGACGCCACAGCCTGCAACCTCAGACAGTGGATCGACGACTGTGCCAACACCCTCGCCCCGCTCAAGAAACCCTCCAACAGCCACGCCAGCAAGAGAGCCACCTGGTTCATCAATAAGCTTCAGACCTCCAAACGCGCATGCCGGAAACTGGAGAAGATATGGCTCCACGAAGGCACACAGGACAACCAGGCAGCCCACAAGGACACCACCCGCAGACATCACCACCTCATCAGATTAGCCAAGAGATAACAACCCACACCACAGCAAGGAGCTCTTCAGCATCGTAAAGGAACTCTCCAACCCCAGCGCCAACCCCAACGGCATACCGCCCTCACAAGAACTGTGCGACTCACTAGCCATCTTCTTCCACCGCAAGATCGCAGACATCCACGACAGCTTCAACACCACGACCACCCCGACTACGCCAGACTCCACCTCCCCTGTAAACACTACCAGCTCCAACCGCCTGATCTTCTGGTCCAACGTCAATGACGACGAGACACGCAAGGTCATGAACTCCATCCACTCAGGATCTCCGTCAGACCCGTGCTCACACCACATATTCAACAAAGCAGACGCAGCCATCGCACCCCAACTACGGAAGGTCATCAACATCTCCTTTGAAACAGCGACATTCCCGGAAAGCTGGAAGCACGCCGAAATAGAAGCCCTCCTCAAGAAGTCCAAGGTTGACCCCAAGGACTTCCAGAACTTCCGGCCCATCTCCCTGCTCCCGTTCCCGGCAAAGGTCATCGAGAAAATTGTCAACATGCAATTGGCCCGACACCTGGAAGACGACAACATCTTGGACCATTCCCAGTCTGGATTCAGACGAAACCACTGCACCGAGACAGCCCTCAACGCCGCCACAGACGACATCAGGCGCCAACTAGGCAACGGCGAAACATCAGCCCTCATCCTACTGGACCTGTTAGCCGCCTTCGACACGGTCTGCCATCGCACTCTAAAGACACGCCTCCTAGAAGCCGGAATCCAAGAGAAGGCCCTTGACTGGACCACGTCCTTCCGCTCCGGTAGAACCCAGAGCGTCCACCACCCACCCTTCCGATCCAAAGCCACGACATCATCTGCGGCGTCCCCCAGGGCTCACTTCTCAGCCCGACGCTGTTAAACGTCTACATGGCCCCCCTCGCACAAGTGGCCCACCATCACAACCTCAACATCTCCTACACCGACGACACCCAGCTCATCCTCTCTCTCACCAAGGACCCACACACCGCCAAAACCAACCTCCACGAGGGAATGAAGGCCGTTGCCGACTGGATGAGGCTCAGCTGTCTGAAACTGAACTCGGACAAGACGGAGGTCCTCATCCTCGGACCCACCCACTCAGCCTTTCGATGACTCCTGGTAGCCGACCACACTGGGAACAGCACCAACACCCACTGACCATGCACGCAACCTAGGATTCATCCTCGACTCCTCCCTCTCCATGTCTAAGCAGGTCAACACCGTCTCCTCCTCCTGCTACAACACCCTCCGCATGCTTCGCAGGATCTACAAGTGGATCCCGACCGAAACAAGAAGAACGGTGACACAGGCCCTCGTCAGCACAAGACTGGACTACGGAAACGCACTCTACGCAGGAATCCCAGCCAAACATCTAAGACGACTACAACGCAACCAAAACGCCTCCGCCTGACTGATCGTCAACGTACCCCGCCGCAGCCACATCACCCCCCACCTGAGAGACCTACACTGGCTACCCGTCGACAAGAGGATCACCTTCAAGCTCCTCACCCACGCACACAAAGCTCTCCACAACGCCGGACCAGCCTACCTGAACAGCAGCTCCGCCAGCCTCGCCCTCGCCGCTGTCCCCCGCATCCAACGAACGACCTCCGGCGGCAGATCCTTCTCCTACCTCGCCGCCAAGACCTGGAACACCCTCCCTCGCCACATACGGCAGACCCAAGACCTACTCGCCTTCAGAAGACTCCTCAAGACCTGGCTCTATGAGCAGTAGCAGCACCCCCTCCCCATAGTGCCTTGAGACCCTCACGGGTAAGTAGGGCACTTTACAAGTACTCTGATTGATTGATTGATTGATTGATGGCAATCAATCCTTCAGGTACACACAAAAATATAGGTGTCCCTAGAAAAAAGGCCTCTTAGCAACTAGTAAATGAGAACAGCAAGGACAGGCAGGAATGGACCATACAAAAACAAAACCCTACACACGCCTCTCCAATCAATTACAAGTTCTATTGTTAACACTAACATTTAACATAACATGTTCTGTACTGAGGCGGTTGGGATTACAGCAAAAGCGGAGTCACATAAAAATAGGATCCGCTTACATGCGCAGTCACAGCAAAATAATGTTAGAGTATAAACGTGAGTCAAGTGGAACGCCCGGTGTGTCAAATAATTGGCTCCGCAACGCGAGTTCACGGATTCCAAGCTTCTACTATCACTAACGAAGCTGTCATTACGGATGCCGAGCACGAATATTTTACAGAGTTGGCGCATGTCCCGTTTTCCAACTCTACCACAGGCTGGACCAAAGCTTCACTTTGAGAATTTGCAGGGGCATGCCCTTCCCTCCTACACCGTAGGGTTGTTGGGGTCACTATGCTCCTTCAGAGAATTTGTGGGTATATGCCACAGAAAACCACAAGACTGGAAACTAACCAACCAGACCAAACTGAGAGAAACAGATATCTGGGCGGATAAATAAGGCAGGACTGTGAGCTCTCTCTTAGCCCCGCCCCGTCTTGGAGAGCAGTGTCTCAGTCAGACAAAAATAGTTGTATTCCAAGCTGAGCTTAGGTTGTGAGATGTGAAGTCGCTACTTAGCGCAGTAGGAAGCTGGCTCTGTATATACTATACCAAGGTAAGGTATAGTGTGCACAGAGTCCAGTGGAACCCCAAAGGTAGGCAGAGGTAAAAGTAGATAATACTTTACTCTCTATTTGTAGTAGTGTGAGCAAGCAGTTAGGCTTTATCAAAGGGTAGTGTTAACCATTTATTGAACGAACTCAGGGAAGAAATGATGTCACACACAAAGACTGAACTCAGGCCAATATGTTTGTATACAAATATTATTTAGTTATTTTATTTCTGGAACCAAGCCAGGCCTGGTGCAGGTAAGTGAATTAATACTTTGCAATAAAATACAGTTGAATGCAGGTTCAAATGCAGTTGGTTGATTTACAGGTAAGTCAATAATCAGAAACACTTTTCAGTTACTTTGTAGATTACAAAACACGTTACTTCTTGGGTTACTTTTTAAGTTACTATTGCTAATCAGTGTGATATGCCTAGGTATCACACTCCGACATTTCCTCGTCAAAAAGTATGTAAATCACTTTTGGTACATTTACGTTTTTTCAAGTTTTCATACAAACCCATTCCACGCTTCGAAGCATTTTCAAAGAAAAGCAGTCAATGCAATCCTATGGAAGAAAACAAAGTTATTGGTTTACAGGTAAGTTCTTGTTTGAGGGAGTTTGTATTCTGGGGTTAGAACCAGGGTTCCCCCAGGGTCAAGGATGCACTCTCAGAACACCATCTGCAGCACTAGGGCAGCCAGGTGCAGAGTACTGAGGCCCAATGTTATCCAATGGGGGTTAGGGGGCCCCCGATTGGTGGCTTCTCACGAGCAGGCCACAAGGTTGTAGGAGCAAAGCTCCTGGTGTTAGGCTCAGGGCAAAGGGGGATCTGAGTTAGCACAAAGTGCACCCACAACCTCATAGAGGCAGCTGGGTGCAGGGTGCTGTTTTGGCGTTTAGTGCCCTGTTGATTTCAATGGGGATTCTCCAGTTGGAACAAACACAGCAGGCTCGGGGACGAAGATCTTCTGGAGGTGACCACCGGTTGGAGAGTTAAGTTGGGATGCCTGAGGATGCTGGGACACCGTTGGTTGGGCCTCCTAAGGCCGTGGGACGTCGGGTGCAGGAGTGTCTTTAGGCGACGTTTTTTCTTACCAACTCCAGTCGCGTTCGGGGGGGATCCTCCAGAAAGGGACTGCAGGCATTGACCGGAGATTCAAAGCAGGTCAGAGATCACCAGATCCCAGGTCAGGATCGCAGGGGAGACCTTCTTCTGGTCTTTTCTCGTCTAAGGAGACAAGGTTCAGGGTTGGCCCTAAATATTAAATTTACGGGTGTTACAAGTAGGTACAGGTCAGGACCAATGGGTCTCTTCCTAGGGGTAGGTTCACTCACTACTGTGCCACCCGCCAATGAGAGGGGGCACATGCCTCTCTCTGGTTGGCTGGAGCCCCCCATCTGCAAGATGGCGGGGACTGAAAGTTGTGCTGCGCCTCGCCTCCCCCACCTGAGGGGTAGGGTTGGCAAAAGTGGACACACCTCCCTTCCTCACTTGGTATTCCCGCCGATTCTCCCACCCAAGGTGGGTGTCAGAACCAGTGGGGGCCAGTTGCTGGAAGCAGCAAATGGCTGGCTGGGGTATCTCACAAAAGCGGCACGCCTTTGAAGCTTCCCTTTCGTGGACCCTGCCCATTCTGGGAGAGGTGGCTTGGCATCTCGTCCCAGATGTGCATTGTTTCAGACCCCCAAAAGCAGCAGACTCTCGACCCAGTGATGACCTCTGAATGCATTTTCCATTAAATCCCACACTGGTATCAGTGTGGGTTTAATGTGCTAAGAAGTTTGATACCAAACTTCCCAATTTTCAGTAAAGCCAATATGGTGCTGTGGAGTTCGTAATGACAAACTCCCAGCACCATATACTCTTAATGGCAATACTGCACTTACAATGTCTAAGAATTGGTTTACACACTGTAGAAATACAGGGCTCATGCACCTGTACCCTCACCAGGGGTATAGTGCACCCAGCTAGAGGGGTGGCTTACCTATGTTAGGGCAGTGGGGTGTAGGCATGGCACACAGGGATGTGTGCCATGTCAACTATTCAGTTTGTTCTGCACCCAAAAACGCAGCCTGCAATGGCAGTGTGGGTGTGTAAAGGTGCAGGGCCTCTAAAGGTGGCACAAGGTGGCTAAGTGCTGCAACCCTTAGAGTGATAGGTAATGGTGCCAGCAAGGGATTTATTTTGGACAATTGCTTTCCAGTTCAGGACAAGATCAAAGGATTCTCAGTGATCCTGGCTGACTAATCAGAAACTGAAATGATAAATGGATAACTAAGAATAGTCAGAGTCTATCAACTATCTTATATCAATAGATCAAAAAGTACATAAAAATTGAAAATTGAAAGAGACACGGAGTAACAAAACTTTTGGTAAAAAATGGTTGATTTATAGATTGATTCTTAAATTCAAAAACAGGGTACAGATCAACAATTGCTGGTCACAGACACAGCTCAAAGCAAATGAAATAAAGAATTGTGTATTCAGCCTATATTTCATTTGTGAAGGGAGTCCAGTCCATTATAATAAAAAGAGGATGACCATTATAACAACATCATAAATACGTCATCAGTATGTTTTAATCACAATTAAAGGAATGGGACTCAGTAGTCGACGTTTCGGTCTCAAGTAGAATAAATCTGTGAGACCTTCCTCAGGACAGTACAGTAGATCAGCGGTTGTGAAAAAACAGGACTGCATAAATGGGTCCTCCACTATAACCAGCGTACTTTATATCTGTTTGACCTCGAACCAGCCTAGATGCCGATACCGACTACTGTGTTATTCTGATCGTTAAGACGGATTTAAATACTTTTTGCAAATCTGAAGCTCCAAAAACGTGCACGACGGCTACTTTTCAAGCGCCACCTGTTTTGTGATTAATTCTTGCTACATACAAACAGATATAAAGTTCGCTGGTTATATTGGAGGACCCATTTATGCAGTCCTGTTTTTTCTTTTGACAGTCACAACCGCTGATCTACTGTACTGTCCTGAGGAAGGTCTCACAGATTTATTCTACTTGAGACCGAAACGTCGACTACTGAGTCCCACTCCTTGAATTGTGAATAAAACATACTTATGACGTATTTATGATGTTGTTATAATGGTCATCCTCTTTTTATGTCATGGACTGAACTCCCTTCACGAATGAAATATAGGCTGATTACACAATTCTTCATTTCATTTGCTTTGAGCTGTGTCTGACAAGCAATTCTTGATCTGTACCGTTTTTGAATTTAAGAATCAATCTATATATCAACCATTTTTTATCAACAGTTTTGTTACTCCGTGTCTCTTTCAATTTTAAATTTTTGTATTTTGTGATGATTTATTGATATAAGATAGTTGATAGACTCTGACTATTCTTAGTTATCCATTTATCATTGCAGTTTCTGATTAGTCAGCCAGGATCACTGAGAATCATTTGATCTTATCCTGAACTGGAAAACAATTGTCCAAAATAAATCCCTTGCTGGCAAAATTACCTATCATTCACATACACCCAAGCCTGCAAGGGTTGATTGGGTTTTCTCACTTTTTGTCTTTGCAACCCTTAGAGGCCTTCCCTGGCCACAGTGCCCTAGGTACCTATGGTATCATCTACAAGGCACTTACATGTGGCCAAAGAGTGCCAACTGGGTTTTGTATCAATGCAGTTTAGGGAAAGAACATTGGCCCTGTGTACCTGGATGGCAGAAACCAGGGCACACTCAGTCAAAGTACATCAACAGTTTGGCAACAAAATGGGGCAACCATGCAAATTTAGGTCTCACTACCTCACCAGGCACTGCTAATTATCCCACATATGACAACAGTCCTGAAAGTTTCAATAATAGCATTGATAAAATCACTGCAAAATTTGCAATAAAATTATTTATGAGACAACTGTGCATGGCGGTGCCAATATATATATATTCACAAAAAAAGAAAAAGGTTACAGGGACATTATAGTTAGGTTCAGATTTTACCCAAACAAAACCATAGAAATTTGGCAGTTATACTTATCAGAAGAAACTATAACTTGTGCCTTTGCCATGTACAGTTTTCTCATCAATAATTTTATTGCAAAAGCTCCAATGATATACGTAATATGTGGGGTAAGTAGCAGTGCATGGCGAGGGCGCAAATCTAGAATAGGCTTTGCTGGTGCTGAAGCCAACTTTTTTTAAACTCTTTTTTAGGGCGTGGCCAAGATGGCGGCTTGAACGGACGTGTTCTGCGGAGGCTCCCGGTCCCGATCCCCTGTAATCGCTAAATAATTGCTTTTTGGCCTCCTGGGAGCAGCAATATTGGTCGGATACCAACGGGGCAGTTGCCCGGGTCCGACTAAGACCGCTCTTGCCATTTTCTGGGGCGGTTGAGGGAGGTTCCTGAGACGCGGTCCCGCCGGCCGGGAGTCCTGGTGCGGCCCACAGTCGAGAGCGGTTGGCAGGCGGAGGCCTTCTGGGGTGGAAAACCGCTGCGACACAGAGACTGATTGCCCTCTGCGAGTGTGAGCCTGCGGGGTGAGACGTCGGACCCCCGTCGCTGCCAGACCACGGGCGAGCCCTGATCGGGTCGCCGCGGAGAAGGCGGGAAGCATCGCTCGAGGCCCCGGCTTGGGCCTTGGCAGCAGACCTCGGAGCACAGACGTAGCCGGAGGTGAGGAGTAGCCGGTGAGGCGGCCCGACAGCAGCGGCGGCGGCAGGACCAGACTGCCCTCTGCAGGTGCGAAGCCGGGAAGCACGGAGCCGGGACCCCGCCGCCTCCCAGCTGACGGCGATCTCTGGGCGGTGGTGCCGAGGTGCGGACAGGAAGCGACACTCGAGGCCCCGGCTTGGGCCTGGGCGAAAGGCGGCAACATACATCCCCCTGGAGACCGAGACCAGAGGTGAGGAGCGGGCGGGGTGGCACCCCTCGCCGACGACTCGGGGCCAGAGCATCGGGCCCCTGGTGAAACCTGAGACCAGGCAAGGCCACGGGGCTCAGCAGGGGTAGAGCCGCAAGGCGCGAAGGGGCAAGATGCGGCCGCGCCCCTGGGAGGCCCCGCAGCAACCAGGCCTCAGTGGACATACACCGGGACCCCGGGAGGGCCCAGCGGACAAGAGTCGCCGGGACTGGAAACGGACCCCCCCCCCCCACCCCGCGCATAGCGAATTTGTATCCGGGCCACGTGGGGCCCCTGATAGCAACCATAGCCTTACCTCAGGCTGCAGCGCCGGCCCCCAGCAGGGGTTGGAGTAGCAGAGGTGAGTAGTAGGCCGGTGAAACGCTAGAGCCTGACTGGGCCTGACACTACTCACCCAAGGGGCCCCCCATCGGGTGAAGAAAAGCGGCGGCTAGGGGCGGACGCAGAGCCCTCGAGGTGCTGAGGAGGAGATTCGGGGGGCATAAATCGAGCCCCCGGGGCAGGGCCTGACACGGCCGGAAGGCTGCACCGCGCCGCAGAAGAGGGAGTGGAATCACCCACACTTGGGTAGCACCTGTCATGTCCCGGGGACACTAGGGGCCACACACCAACTGCGGCTCAGAGAAAGGCTCCGGTCCCGGGAAGGTACCCAACGGACGCTACACGGTGAGCCAGGACGCGGTGAGGCCGCGCTCAGAGGGCGCCGACTCAGTACTCGGCGATAGGTGGGGACATAAGCACCTAAGCGACGAGAGCCCGAGGCGGGAGGCTGAGGCGAAGTCGCTGGTATAGCACAGCCCGGTCCGGACATGTCTACCACGGCCGCAGAGGGGGACGCACTATCCCCGAAATGCTTGCGAAAAACACAGCCAAAGGGGACAAGAGTCCTGACAAGCTATTACCAGCCTCTCTGCCCAAAACCCAGGCCCAGGATGGAGGCGAGGCCCCAGCGACCAAATCCTTCATGGAGACCCTCTTCACTTCCCTCAAGGAAGACATCCAGAATCTCAAACATGAGATGGCGGGGGGATACAAGGAGCTACGTCAAAACATCTACGACATTGGGGAGCGCGTTGCGGAGGTGGAAAACACCGGGTTGGCTAGGAGCGAGGAAGTCTATATTTTGCAGCAAGAAATCACCAGACTCCACGAGCAGCAGATGGACCTACAGGCGCACACAGAGGACCTAGAGAATCGCTCGAGACGCAACAACATTCGCGTCCGGAATGTGCCGGCCAAATCGGAGGGGGGGACGTCACGGCCTATTTACAAGGGCTTTTCAGAGACATATTGGGGGAGCCCGCCGATCTCGAGGTCCGCAATGATAGGGCCCACAGGGTGGGCCTAGCACGGAGAGCACCGGCTCCACCCCCAGACATACTGGCCTTCCTCTCAAGGAACGGATCCTTCAGGCAGCTCGCCGTAGGCAGCCACTTCAGTATCAAGGCCATGCGGTGGAACTCTACCAGGACCTCTCGGCAATCACACTGCAGAAACGCCAGTCCTTCAAGGTGGCCACGGCGTTCCTCCGCGACAAAGGGGTCCCATATTCCTGGGGCCATCCGTTTAGGATCATCTTTAAGTGGAACGGGGCCTTACATCAACTCAGATCTCTACGTGAGACCTACGACCTCCTTGGCATCCCCCATGATGAGGCCATGTCCGGAGACGAGCCTGACACTCTTGCGGCCAATCTGACGCCTTCTCAGCCATCCCGGGGGGGCTGGCAGAGGGTGAGGCGCAGGAGAGCAGCGAGGAAGAGCTTGAAGCCTGACCCAGCGACCGTAGCACAAGAACACGCGGCGGCTATCCAAGAAGTGGCCAAAGACACAACCGGTGAAGAATGAGCCGCCTCTGCACAGGGGTGCCTTGCTACAGTGTCGCACTAATGTGAAGGGGAGGGGGGCCGCTACTGCCATTTTTCCCCTACTGATGTACTTTTCCACGGGTCTGGCCGAACTGCCTGCAGACCTGGGACAATATTCACCAGATAGTTGTTCACAGTTGGGGTTGGGGGGGGGGGGGGGGGGGGGAGGGCTGGGAGGTTGGGACGGGGGTGAGTTGGGGGGGTTGGGGGTGAAGAGGGGGGGGGGGGGAAGGGCGGGTGGGGGTCCTCCTTGTCCACGAGTGCTGAGCGGGGTTGTCTTTCCCTTTTCACCACCACGAACCGAGCGCAGCGCGCAGCCGCTCCACCTGACTGCTTAAGATGACACGCCCTTTGACTGTTCTCTCTTTTAACGTGAGAGGGCTTTGTTGCATCCTGCTTTTATTTCTTCTATGTCCTTCTGTAGTGTTTCTCATTACTAGGTCTGCAGGCATCTATGATGTCACCTGTGTTCCAATTGTATATGCTTGAAAGCAGGGACAGTTACATCTGAGGCTGAGCTGGAGTCCATCTGCTCCTGGTGGGGTTTCTATCATTGGAACTACTTTATACTATTTTATCTACTTTACCAGTATCTTATCTTAAATAAACCTAAACTGTTACATATACTGGACTTAAAGACTTCTATTTGTTACAATTTTGGCGACGAGGTACAGAACCTATGCATGGAAAGAAGACTGCAACTAAGAATTGGGAACTACTGCAACTGGAAAACTTTTTTTCAAGCTAAAGACGAAAAGGTATTTTATGAGAGCACCCTGGTTAACCCCACCAGTGTCCTTAGTGATCGGGACAGCCTCTTTCCCCAGGGTGTTGGAGTTTTGACTGCGTGATTTGGCCTGAATCTGAAGGAATTATAACTGCATGATTTGACCTGAATCTGAAGAGAACTTGGAGTGAATTATTAAGTTATGGCTTCTGTGTTTTAAAGAGAGATTTTCATTTTCTTCTTTTGGATACTCTCTTTCAAGAACTGTTCACATGTCAAGCTTCTAAGTGTGTGACCAGTAACACACATGATTTGGGTTTGGACAAGAAAACACGCGTCTACTATCAGCTGTACAGAAGTGATGCACAGTGTTTGTTTGTTATTCAACAACTCAGTGGATGAGCAGCCTTTTTGTCCATAATATCCGGTTATTCTGCTGAGGTACTAAAAATTGAAAATTTAGTGCATACTTCCTTGGATTGTGAGCACGCTGTGAGGATACTGTGCATTTACTGGAAAAACGTGTTTTTTACTTTTACTGAAGTTTATCAACGTTTTTCATGTATTTAGGTAAAGTGTTTACATTTTATTTGGCTTAACGTCTTCACACACGCGACGGACTGGAGCGTGCAGCTTCTTGTATCCATGGTTTCCACCGTCACTGCCTAACGTTGCTGCCCAGAAGTGCACAGTGTGGAACGTGATGACAGCGCAGGCGTGATGACAACTAGCGTTACGTCGCGTAACGTATGACATCATTGGCGGTCATATTTGTTTTGCACATCGCGTCGTGAAGCAGCAGCGCGTTTTTAATACTATCCTGACCGCGTCTGGAATTTAAATACGATTTGGAGAGAAAGGTACTGTTTTTCTACATTTACGAAGAAAGTGCTGCTTGTTCATCGCTTCTATGGATCTACGATTAAAATGTCATCTTGTCATCTGTGTGCAGTGTGAACATATTGGAAGTGAATACGAGGTGCTATTAGACAATTGAATCTGCTACTTCTCCGTTGAGCGCCTGTTTGGAAACAAATACAGAGTTCTTTAAGAAAATTGTTTAATGCGCTTTGCTGAGTTTGGATGTCATCTTTCTCTTCGCTGATGTACACAGCTGATGTACATTTTTCAAATGTTATTGATTGCATTTTTACTTTGGCAGAAAGACATCGCTGCATCTGACTACTTTTCTCAGGTTTTCAGAGGGAGGGGGTGGATTTTCATATATGTATTCTTTGGGAAGGACTGCACATTATTTTATTGCCATGTATTGCTTCTCATATGTTAGTTGCATGTGTGTACTTTTCATGTGTGTACTGGAACTGTTAATACTACAGTGAGATAGTATCTTTTATGGTAGAGGTGTTTAATTGTTTTAATTTTGCATGTATGTTTTGGAGCTTATAATACTACGGTTAGATAGTATCTTTAATGTGGGAGCCATGTTTATGCTCAACGTAGGTTGAGGTGCTCAGTTGTTTTATTTAAATCCGTTGTAGAGTGCATGTTTGATTGCAGTTACATCTAATTACATGTTCATGGGGTGTGTACATGCGTATTTTTGCGGGGCCACATTTTGTGCTCATTTATTGAGGTGCTCCATTCTTCATTATATTCCAGCGTTTTTGTATTTTTATGTGTTTACAGCTTGCATATTAGGATGAGCCATGTTTAAGAGATTTCAATATTTTGAAGAGTTCTAGTATTTTGCTGAACCACAATGTGCTCTAACTTTGTTAGATGTGTTCAGGTATTCAGGATTTGTGAGAGTGAAAGTTGCTCTATACTAGGATGTGTACTGCATTAGCGCTCTATTATGTTAGAGGGTGTTCATTTATTTTCAAGGTGAAGAGCCGCAGGTTGCTCATTTGTAGAACTTCTTGTGTTCGCTATCTTTTATCTATTTATTGAACCACTTGTAAGTGCTCTAAGGTTTAGAGGTGTTCAAATTGTTGGGTGTTTAAAGAGCTGTGTTTGCTCTGTGATATGGATTTTGTACCATGAGGGTTACAGTATTTTCTTTTGTATTTTCACTTTGATGTTCTATTTCTTTCTTTTACTTTCCCATAATTTTTACTGTGTATATGCTGTATGTTCTATTATCAATTTTTCTTCTCTCTTTTATTTTCTTATCTTCTTTTGTTTTGTCAAAGGGGGAGATGTGTTGCATCCTGCTTTTATTTCTTCTATGTCCTTCTTTAGTGTTTCTCATTACTAGGTCTGCAGGCATCTATGATGTCACCTGTGTTCCAATTGTATATGCTTGAAAGCAGGGACAGTTACATCTGAGGCTGAGCTGGAGTTCATCTGCTCCTGGTGGGGTTTCTATCATTGTAACTACTTTATTCTATTTTATCTACTTTACCAGTATCATATCTTAAATAAACCTAAACTGTTACATATACTGGACTTAAAGACTTCTATTTGTTACAGGCTTGATAACCCAGTCAAACGTAGGGCGGTTCTCTCTCTCCTGGAACACTCAAAGGCAGACATCTGCCTCCTGCAGGAGACGCACCTACTGCCCAAAGATCACCACAGACTTAAATTCCTTTCCTTCCCATGGCAATTTTTCTCCTCTGCAGACAGGAAGGGGGCTGGAGTAGCGATCCTGGTGTCAAAATCCTTTGGGGGGCGGGTCCTGCAGAAGGAAGCAGAGATCGAAGGCAGGCTGCTGGTTCACCGCTTTCTCGTAGTGGAGCAGACACTATTGATAGGCTCCATATACGCACCAAATGAAGGTCAGGAGGCATTCTTGCATACGGCCCTGGAGGCGGCCACGGGCCAACACACATCCACACTTACTTCTGGGGGGACCTTAACCTAGTATTTTACAACACAGGAGACTGCTCTGGTCAACGATTTGGCCAAGTGGGGGCATTGTCCATGATGGGTCATACTCGCCTTGCAGATCTGGGTCTGGTCGATTTATGGAGACACTCGCATCCACAGGCCACAGCATACACTCACTACTCAGCGGCCCATAAAACCTACGCAAGACTAGATTACTTTCTGTGCTCCTCCCAACTGGTGACTCGCGCACAAGACGTCGAGATCCTTCCGGCCTCCCTGTCGGATCACTCTCCAGTGGTGGCGTCCTGTCTGATGCCAACCACGCCTGGCCCTCAGCGGCATTGGCGCCTACGGGACGGCTTACTACAGAGCCCGGCCATAACGGAGCAGATCAAAGCTGCCCTCAGCCAATTCCTCACTCACAATGCTAATGATGACACCACCAAAGCCACTCAATGGGCGGCGCTCAAGGCGGTCCTCCGAGGCAAATTTATCTCACTGACCACGGCCAATAACAGAGAACGCGCACAAAAGAGAGCCGAAATGGCCCAACGTGTGGCAGAGCTGGAACTGATGCATCAACGCACGGGGGCAGCCCGAGCGTGGCGTCAGCTATGCGCAGAGCGGAAGATGCTGGCAGCCCTGGACCAGGATGTGGCCGAATACGCCGCCCTGTGGCTAAGGCATGCGTATTACACCGGAGGAGACCACTGGGGGAGACTGCTGGCGAGCAAGCTGCGGGAACCGCGTCAGGGACAACACATTCAGACCCTCCAGCTTAGTCAGGGTGACCCTGTCACGGAGGACGCGGCTATTGCCGCGACCTTCGGGGACTTTTATGCTGGACTCTATGCGGCAGACCAACTGGATTTGCACGCGGGTCGTGACTATCTGCGGGGAGCTGCCCTCCCATCCCTGAATGAGGCACAAGTGAAGTTCCTCGATCGACCCATAGGTCTAGAGGAGGGGATATCGGCGATATCCCGCCTCAAACTGGGAAAGTCGCCGGGTCCTGACGGCTATTCGGCGGCCTTCTATAAAACGTTCTGCCCACAAATAGCCCCCCTGCTACGCGACCTATTTAATACCTTGGATCAGCCGGTTGCCATACCTCCAGATTTGCTAGAGGCCGCGATATCGGTGATACCCAAGGCTGGCCGGGACCCCACTCGGTGCAGCTCATACAGGCCAATATCCTTGTTAAACATCGACCTCAAGCTCTACACGGGCATCATCGCGAATAGGCTGGCCCCGTATATGCAGCAGTTAGTGGAACCTGATCAGGCGGGCTTTATTCCGCAACAGCAGACCAACGACAACACTAAGCGAGTCCTCCACTTAATCGAGGCTGGGTCGCGGACGAGACCGGGCTGCATGCTCCTCACCATCGATGCTGAGAAAGCATTCAATCGAGTGCACTGGCCTTACCTGGACCTGGCACTGCAGAGGTTCGGCATGGGAGAGACTCTCCGCAATCGTATTTTTAACGGCTATCGACAGCCGAATGTGACGGTCAGAGTCAATGGTCATACCTCCCCACGGATCCGGATTGGCAGGGGGACCAGACAGGGCTGCCCGCTTTCACCCCTCCTTTTTGCGCTGTACATGGAGCCGTTAGCGCAACGAATTAGGCAGCACAGCCTTATTAAGGGCATCCCGTTTGCCGGTGATACGCATAAAGTCAGTCTATACACAGACGACATTTTACTCTCCCTGATGGAGCCGATGCAATCCCTCCGAGCGCTCTTTGTTGAGCTTCATACCTTTGCGCTGGCCTCGGGCTTTAAAGTCAACGTGGAGAAGTCGGAGGCCCTGAGCATATCCCTGTTACCGGACGTACTGGCGGAGGCTAAGGCTGAGTTTGACCTGCAGTGGTCTGACTTTTCCATTCCCTATCTGGGGTCCTACTGGCGCTGACTGTGCGAGCCATAGCAGAAGCCAACTACGCGAGGCTCAGCTCGCGTCTCTGCGAGGAACTTAGGAGATGGAGACACCTCACACTCTCCTGGCTAGGCCGCATAGCGGCCGCCAAAATGACTCTGCTGCCATAGATTCTCTAGGTCTTCCAAACTCTCCCACTGCACCCTACGGCGGGATGGCTTCAGAAGACTCAATCAGACCTGGCTCGTTTCATTTGGAATGGTCGCCGCCCGCGCTTTAAGCATTCGATTGCTACACTCCCTCCTGCGCATGGCGGAGTGGGAATACCTGATCTTACTTTATACTTTCAGGCGGCCCAGCTGCGCACGCTTGTAGAGTGGCACCAACTGGAGTCCAGGAAGCACTGGCTCTTTCAGGACCAAGCGGTGGCAGGTCGGCCGCTTCAGAGTGTTCCGTTCTTACCGCGCCACCATAGACCACCCAATCTTTATGCGTCGCAGATCACGAGCACGGTCCTGGACACATGAGACAGAGTGGCAGTCAGATGGGATCTCACCTCGTTCCCCTCTCCGACGACGCTTTCCGACAACCCTGACTTTTCACCCAGCCTCGACCCTCGGGCGTTCGCGGTTTGGAGGAAGACGCAGGGATGTGGGGCACATGTTTGACCTTAGCTGCATTCTCCCCTTCCAGAAAGTGAAAGAGGACTATGGCATACCAGAGGCGGACCGTTTGCCCTATTTGCAAGTCCGTCATTGAGTCCTACACCCGTCGATCAAACCCGGCGCGCAACGATTCCTCACACCGTATGAAAAATGGCTATTAACGTGCACATCCGATAAAAAGTTGCTCTCCGACCTGTACCAACACCTACTTCTCACCAACATCTACACGTACAATGCAGGGAGGGTCAGGTGGGAGAAGGACCGGGGGAGACAACTCACGCGCAAGGAGTGTGAGGGCATATACCACAGAGCCAGACACTCAGCCTACCACATAGGCCTTACTGAAACGCTGACTAAAGTGGTCACTTATTGGTACCACACGCCTGAACGCCTGCACCGCTGGGACCCTCGAGTTAGTGATCGCTGCTGGAGAGGGTGTGTGGAGCTTAGCACACTAGAGCACTTACTATGGAGCTACTAGCGTCTACAACCTTATTGGAACTCAATCCTAGACTTAGTAGACATGCACCTAGACACTCAACTCCCCCGATTCCCTGCCTATGTGTTGCTTGGCCTCCCTACCCTGAAATCCATGAGGGGAAGGCTTATAGCAATTGCACTGGGGGCGGCTGTACAGAATATAGTGGCTCACTGGAGAGACGCTCAACCCCCCCTACAACTTGGTTGGCTGCATAGGCTTTGGGCGGTATTGGGAATGGAGAAACTATAGTTGACAAAGGCGGGGAAGAGTGAAGAGTTTGCAGACCTCTGGCGGCCATTCTTGACCCTGCTTACGGGAGAGTTCAAGGAACGGAGCTGTCCTCGCTACCTGCGATTGCTGCGCCTCGCAGACACCCCACTTGCAGATCCCAAAACACAGCCATGCAAGCGGAAAGCCCGGGGGTGAGATGCTATCTAGGAAATTCTGTAAAGTGGTGTTAGTTTGTTGCCTGTTGCTTTGCTCGGTGGACAAGGAGGGGGGTGGTGGGAGAGGGGGCTTGTTGGGGCTGTTTTCTTCTGTTTCATGATCCAACGCAGCCAACGACGGTTTCTAAGTCTTTAAAACGCAGCCGGCCCAGCTGGGTTGTAGGCGGCGTGTATAACGCGTAACTAATGGAGCTTATTCTAGCCCTGCTTACACACATGTACTATCATTGGTAGGACCGTGCCTCTCCACGCACAGGTCACTGTATTTGTCGCAACGTTTTCTCTTAATAAAAAAGATTACTAAACTCTTTTTTATTTAGCTGTTGTTCAGTTCACAGCTGTTCAGTACAAATGAAAATCAAATACGGTAAGCCACTTGCAGGAAGAAATAACATTTTTCTGTTATCCGTAGTGATCGGCTTCAGGTGTGACACATGCACCACAAATACAATATAGCATATTCCTTCAGATAAGTTTCATGTGGAACAACCCCGGACCCTCCCTCCCACATCTCCCCTTACCCTTCTCAAGACCCCCTGTAACATGTCCAGCTACCCCAAATCTTGTCAAACTTGCGGGTACATTTCCTACCCTGGTATGTCTTCAGTTCAGCTAGTTGACACCAGTCCAGATCATTTTCCCAGTCTTGGAGCGTTGAAGGTTTATCTCCCTCCCCACTTTCCCCCCACAGTCTGGCCAAATTTAGCTTTGCAACCCCAGCCACCAATGTGAGCAACTGAGCCAAGTATTTGGGCCATAACACCTCCCTGGTGATATCCACAATCAACCATCTGGACTTCCATCTGAACCTCCATGCCATGACAGCCAAGACCTCCCTCCAGTGATGTTGGATCTGTGGGCATTCCCAAATCATAACATAGAAGGTGTCTGTTTTACCACATCCTCAGGCGCATTGAGCAGTTACATCGGCCCATCCGGTGCAGCCTGGAATGGGAGTAGTAAGATCTATGCATTTTATGGAGTTACACCAGGCGGAAGCTGGTCCTTATGGCTATCTCCCTGGGGAATTGCAGACCTTCCCCCCAGTCCTCATCCTTTATAAGACCCAGGTGCCCCTCCCAGGCCGCTTGTAAGGAAAGGAGAGGATCAGATCAGTTATACATGATTTTCTTGTAAATTATGGAAACAGCCTTAGTTGACATGGGATCCAAAAGCACCCAGTCCTCCATGAGTGAGTAATCTGGTAGCTGTTCCCCTCCGGCCGGTGGCAACTTAGCACGTGTCTCAGCTGAAGGTATCTAAGTATCTCCCCCGCTCCATGGTGTACTCTGTCTGGAGATCAGTGAAGGGGAGCAGTGATCCCCTCCTCCAGATGTTCCCCAATTTATCTATCTCCATCAGGCTCCATCTTATGTGGCTTCTCAGTTTCATTACCTCCCCCAGGTGGTCACTATCGCACAGCGGGGTCTCGGCAGTCAGTTTATTTCCCCACCCTAAGAAGTTGGGTCTGCACCACTGCCCGGGTGTATAACGAACCTCATCTCCCCTTCCTATACAGGAATTCTGGATACCCCCGGTCACCCATGGCCCCACGGTCAACCCTATAGGTTTGTTTGTCACTCTCGCCAAACACCCATTCGTTTACCACCATCAACTGGGCGACCCAGTAATGGCCATGAAGGTCTGGAATCACCAGGTCCCCGTCAAATACTCCACGCTGGAGCTTCGCAAGGGATATATATGAGCTCCCCTGTCCCAAAGCAGCATCAGTATCACACTGTCGACCTTACTAAAGAAGCTCTCGGGACCCTGTAAGGGGTGCTTTGGAGCATTAGGGAGATCAGTAGTGTCCTCCAATAAATTACGTCTGCTCTGAAGCGCTCTAATTTGGTAAGTAAATTCAGTTGGAGGAATTCCTCCCTGTTCCTGGTAACATGAACTCCCAGGTAGCGGAATCCCCTACTCTCCACCAGCGCCAGGCATCCCGGTGGAAGGGCGAGTTCCATCCTCGAGAGTGGAAAAGTCAGGGACTGGTCTCAGATAATTTGCCAACCTGAATAACTTCCAAAGAGGTCGAAGATATGGAGGATCCTCAGAATCAAGAAGAGGGGCCCATAAAGAGATCTGTTCCTCCCATTTTCTCCACTCATCCTGCTAATGAATGGATCCTGATGTACCCAAGCCGCCAGGGTCTCCAGGGCCAAAGCAATGATCCTCGGTGACAGGAGCACCCCTGCGGCGTGCCCCTGCACAGGGTACAGGCGTGTGAGATCAACCAGTTCACCCGCATTCTCGCCAAAGGGTCCTTATATAATAGGTGGACCCATGAACAGAACTTGGGGCCGAAGCCCATCCTAGGTAGACCTGCGAAGACCTAGGACAGGGGTACTCAAAGTACGGCCTGCGGGCCGCCAGCAGCCCGGCAAGCCTACCTTGGCAGCCCGCGGACCTTACAGACATCGCACCTGTGTTCTTTTTTTTCTTTTTTTAAGTGTCAGCAAACACCGCCGGTACTGATCTGAGGGGGCCGGGCGATTCTAGCCACAGTCAGAGTGGAGCTGCAGGGGTGATAAGAAGAGGTGAACAAAGTCTTATTATCATGTAAATGGTCTTTTAAAGACCTGTGAAGTACTGGGGTGCGGCTGTGTGTGTGCCCAGGAAGCGGTGTCAGCCTAGGCTGACACACACACGCTGGGGAGGAGCACAGCGGGTGTGGTGAGGTGTGAGGGCAGCAGGGAGTGAGAGCTCGGGTGAGGTGGGAGGGCAGCAGGGAGTGAGAGACCGGGTGAGGTGGGAGGGCAGCAGGGAGTGAGAGACCGGGTGAGGTGGGAGGGCAGCAGGGAGTGAGAGCCCGGTTGAGGCGGGAGGGCAGCAGTGAATGAGAGCCGGGTGAGGTGACAGAACGCAGCAGGGAGTGAGAGCCGGGTGAGGTGGAAGGACAGCAGGGAGTGAGAGCCCAGGTGAGGTGGGAGGGCAGCAGGGAGTGAGAGCCGGGTGAGGTGAGAGATAGAGATAGAGACGGATAAAGACATATAGAGACAGGGACAGATAGAGGCAGAGGCAGATAGAGACAGGGGCAGACAGAGTTAGATAGGGCGAGAGACAGGGATAGACAGAGACAGACAGCGATAGAGAGAGAGAGAGACAGTGAGAGAGACAGAGATAGAGACAGACATAGAGGCAGGGACAGATTGAGACTGAGACAGACAGGGACAGATAGGGACAGCCAGAGATGGAGACAAAGAGAGATAGAGGTAGAGACAGAAACAGACAGAGACACGAACAGGCAGAGACAGATAGAGGCAGAGATAAACCGAGACGGGCAGAGACAGAAAGACGGAGAGGGAGACAGAGGGAGGGAGACACAGACAGAGACATACAGAGGCAGGGACAGGAACAGACAGAGGCAGAGTGACAGAGAGACGGAGAGGGACATGGAGAGAGACGGAGGGAGGGAGAGAAAGGGAGACAGAGAGAGGCAGACAGAGAGAGAGGGAGGGAGACGAAGTGAGACAGAGACGGAGAGGGACATGGAGAGAGACGGAGGGAGGGAGAGAAAGGGAGACAGAGAGAGGCAGACAGAGAGAGAGGGAGGGAGACGAAGTGAGGCAGAGGGAGTCAGGGGGAGACGGAGTGAGGGAGAGGAGACCGAGGGAGACAGAGGGAGGGAGACAGAGAGAGAGGGAGACAGAGAGTGCGGGAGACAGAGGGAGACAGAGAGAGAGGGAATCGGAGGTAGGGAGGCAGAGGGAGTGAGAGGGAGACAGACAGAGAGAGGGAGACAGACAGAGGGAGTTAGACAGAGAGGGAGTGAGACAGAGAGAGGGAGATAGAGGGAAGGAGAGAGATAGAGGGAGGGAGAGAGAGAGAGGGAGGGAGGGAGGAAGACAGAGAGAGCGAGATAGACAGAGGGAAACAGACAGAGGGAGTTAGACAGAGAGGGAGTGAGACAGAGAGAGGGAGATAGAGGGAAGGAGAGAGATAGAGGGAGGGAGAGAGAGAGAGGGAGGGAGGGAGGAAGACAGAGAGAGCGAGATAGACAGAGGGAAACAGACAGAGGGTGACAGACAGAGGGGGGAGAGAGAGGGAAAGGGAGACAGAGGGTGACAGAGGGAGGGAGAGGGAGTCAGGGGGAGACGGAGTGAGGGAGAGAGAGACAGACGGAGTGAGGGAGAGAGAGACAGACAGAGGGAGGGAGAGAGAGACAGACAGAGGGAGGAAGAGAGAGACAGACAGAGGGAGACAGGGAGACAGAGGAAGGGAAACAGAGGGAGAGAGAGGGAGTTGGAGGGAGGGAGGGAGGCAGAGGGAGCGAGTCAGGGAGAGACAGAGGGAGGGAGATAGAGGAAGGGAGAGAGACAGACAGAGAGAGGGTGACAGACAGAGAGAGGGAGGGAGAGAGACAGAGGGAGGGAGAGAGACAGAGGGAGGGAGAGAGACAGAGGGAGGGAGAGAGACAGACCCAGGGAGGGAGAGAGACAGACCCAGGGAGGGAGAGAGACAGACCCAGGGAGGGAGAGAGACAGACCCAGGGAGGGAGAGAGACAGACCCAGGGAGGGAGAGAGACAGACCCAGGGAGGGAGAGAGACAGACCCAGGGAGGGAGACAGAGGGAGGGAGGGAGGCAGACCCAGGGAGGGAGACAGAGGGAGGGAGGGAGACAGACCCAGGGAGGGAGACAGAGGGAGGGAGGGAGACAGACCCAGGGAGGGAGGGAGACAGAGGGAGGGAGGGAGACAGACCCAGGGAGGGAGGGAGACAGAGGGAGGGAGGGAGACAGACCCAGGGAGGGAGACAGAGGGAGGGAGGGAGACAGACCCAGGGAGGGAGACAGAGGGAGGGAGGGAGACAGACCCAGGGAGGGAGACAGACCCAGGGAGGGAGACAGACCCAGGGAGAGAGGGAGGGAGACAGAGGGAGGGAGGGAGAGAGATAGAGGGAGGGAGGGAGGGAGGGAGGGAGAGAGATAGAGGGAGGGAGGGAGAGAGATAGAGGGAGGGAGGGAGAGAGATAGAGGGAGGGAGAGAGAGATAGAGGGAGGGAGAGAGATAGAGGGAGGGAGGGAGGGAGAGAGATGGAGGGAGAGAGATAGAGGGAGGGAGGGAGAGAGATGGAGGGAGGGAGGGAGAGAGATAGAGGGAGGGAGGGAGAGAGATAGAGGGAGGGAGGGAGAGAGATAGAGGGATGGAGACAGAGAGAAAGGGAGACAGAGAGAAAGGCAGACAGAGAGAGGAAGACAGAGGGTGACAGACAGAGGGAGACAGACAGAGGGAGACAGACAGAGGGAGACAGACAGAGGGAGACAGAGTGAACAGACCTGTGCTGTCAGTTTGGAAGGCAAACCAGGGGTGGCACAATACATGCTGCAGCCCCTGGTAGGCCTAGGGTGCACCTATGCCCTGGGTACCTAGGGTACACTAAACAGTGGCTCACAAGGATGACCCAGTAACCAATATGGTATGTACCTAAAGTACATGGTATCAATTTAGAGAGAGAACAGATAGGCTGTGGGCCTGATTAGCAGGGCCACAGCCACACTAAAGTCGAAAAAAACAGAATCACAGCAAAAAGTGGGGGTAACCATAGGAAGCAGACCCTACTCTCCTACACAACCCCCCCTACCCCCAAACGCAGGGACATTAAACTAACATTGACCAGTTGAGTCTTCATGTTCTAAGTGGAAATATCTGGAGAGCCCATCTGCATTGGCATGGTTACTACCAGGTTTATGTTCCACTGTAAAGTCCATCCCCTGTAGGGTAATGGACCGCCTGAGCAATTTGGGATTTTCACCCTTCATCTGTTTTCGCCACAAGAGGGGCTTATGGTCTGTCTGAACTTTGAAGTGGGTACCAAACAAGTATGGCCTCAGCTTCTTCAGGGCCCAAACCACAGCAAAGGCCTCCCTCTCAATAGCTGACCAACGTTTCTCTCTAGGGGCAGCCTTTTGCTAATAAAAGCTACTGGCTGGTCTTGACCATCTTTATTCAATTGTGATAGCACAGCCCCTACCCCCAACTCAGAAGCATCTTTTTGAACAATTAATTATTTGTAGTAGTCTGGACTTTGCTGAATTGGTGCAGTGCACATGGCCTGCTTCAGGTCATCAAATGCCTTTTGACAACTGACTGTCCACTGAACTTTCTTAGGCATTTTCTTGGAAGTTAAGTCATTAAGGGGTGTCACAGTGGAACCATACCCCTTGACAAAATTCCTGTAGTACCCAGTCAGACCCAAGAAAGCTCTGACCTGAGTCTGGGTGGTTGGAGCAGTCCAGTCCATTATGGTCTGGATTTTGCTCTGCAATGGTTGAACCTGACCTCCACCGACAAGTGGCCCAGGTATATAACCTGACTCTGCCCTATCTGGCACTTGGCAGCCTTGATAGTTAGGCCTGCCTTTTGCAGGGCCTCCAAAACATTTTTCAGGTGGATCAGGTGATCTTCCCAGGTGGAGCTAAAGACAGCAATATCATCTAGATAAGCTGCACCGTAGTCATCCAGGCCTGAGAGGACTTGGTTCACCAACCTTTGAAATGTGGCAGGTACATTTTTCAGACCAAAGGGCATTACCACAAATTGATAAATGTCCACCAGGGGTTACAAAATGCTGTCTTTGGCTTTGTATCATCAGCTAGTCTAATCTGCCAGTAGCCAGCTGTCAGGTCAAATGTGCTCAGAAATTTGGCAGATGCCAACCTGTCTATGAGCTCATATGCCCTGGGCATTGGATGTGCATCTGTCCTAGTGACAGCATTGAGACCTCTGAAGTCCACACAAAACCTCATCTCTCTCTTACCACCCTGGGTGTGAGGTTCAGACACAAGGACTACTGGACTGGCCCAAGGGCTCTCTGAGGGTTCAATGACTCCCAATTCCAACATCTTCTGGACTTCTGTCCCGATACAGTCCCTGACATGATCAGGTTGCCTGTAAATCTTACTTTTAACAGGCAGACTGTCCCCAGTGTACACTTCATGAGTGTACCAGGAAGTCTGACTTGGAGGCAGTGAAAACATATGTCAGTAGGACTGTAGAACTTGTCTGCAGTCCTGCTGCTGTTGGTCAGTGAGGCTGCCTGCCAAGGCTTCACCATCAACTGAACCATCATCAGGGTTCTGAGAGAGGAGGTCTGGGAGAGGATCACTCTCTTTCTCCTGGTCTTCATCAGTAGCCATGAGCAAGCCCATGTCGGCCCGTCAACATATGGTTTCAGTCTGTTGACATCAAGCCCCCCTCGGCGTGCCCCTGAGTTCCAAGATCAACCAAATAGGTGACTTCTTCCTTCTGTTCAACAATAATGTGGGGTCTACTCCACTTGTCCTGGAGAGCTGCTGGGGCCACAGGTTCGAAAGCCCACACTTTCTGTCCTGGCTGGTAAACAGTCAGTAGAGCCTTTTGGTAATGCCAGGCCTTTTGTAATTCCTGACTAGCCTCAAGGTTTTTGGATGCCTTTTTCATGTACTCTGCCATCCGGGAGCGGATACCCAGTACATAGTCCACAATGTCTTGTTTGGGAAGTTAGAGAGGTAACTCCCATCCTTCGTTCACCAGACAAAGGGGTCCGCTTATGGGATGCCCAAACAAAAGTTCAAAAGGGCTGTAGCCACCCCCCTTCTGTGGGACCTCTCTGAAGGCAAATAAAAGGCAGGGCAGTAGGATGTCCCATCTCCGCCTGAGCTTTTCAGGGAGACCCTCAATCATGCCCTTTAAGGTCTTGTTGAATCTTTCAACTAGACCATTGCATTGTGGGTGATAGGGTGTGGTGAACTTGTAGTTCACTCCACACTCCTTCCAAATTGCAGTCAAGTAACTAGACATGAAGTTTGCACCTCTATCTGATACAACCTCTTTAGGGAAACCCACTCTTGAGAAAACTCCCAAAAGGGCTCTTGCCACAACAGGTGCTGTAGTGGTCCTAAGGGGAATAGCTTATGGGTATCTGGTGGCATGATCCACTACCATCAGAATAAACCTGTGCACAGAGGCTGTTCGGGGATCCATTGGTCCAACAATGTCAATCTCTACTCTTTCAAAGGGAACCCCCAACACAGGTAGTGGTATAAGGGGGGCCTTTGTAGTGCCACCTGATTTGCCACTGGCGTGGCAGGTGACGCAGGAGCGACAAAACTCCTTGGTGTCTTCTGACATGTGGGGCCAGTGAAAGTGAGGGACAAGCCTGTCACAAGTCTTGTTCTGGCCAAGATGTCCTGCAAGAGGGAATATCATGGGATAGTGTAAAAAGGAAGCCCCTAAATGCCAAAGGTATGAACAACCTCCTGAAAGCACCAGGCTTGGGGTCTCTAGCCTCTGAATACAGGAGCCCTTCATCCCAAAAAACCTTATGGGTTCCACTAGCATTCCCAGCAGCCTCAGCAGCAGCTTGCTGTCTGAGGGGTTCAAGAGAAGGGCAGTCCAACTGCGCCTGCCTCCGATCTGCCCTGGAAGGTCCCCCTGTCCCAAGAAACTCAACCTGATCTGGCTCAAGCTCTTCTAGGACAGTTCCTTCTTCAGGCTCACAATCAGCTTCCTCAGAAGGCTGATCCTCATCCTGAGGCAGGGGAGAAGGCATAGCCTTAACCCTACTGCTCCTTTTCCTGGTAGGCAACTGGTCCATTATTCCAGAATCCAGTGCCTGTTCAGTGCTGCAATTTTTGACCTGTGACCTAGTCACAGCAAGCACATGTGCTGATATGCCTAACATTTCTGCATATGTCCTATACTCCACTTCAGACTAGGCCAAGCAAACATTCTACAGGGAGGTCCGAGCTAACAACAATCTTCTTAAGGCCAGTTACCCCTCCCCAGGAGAAATTAACAACTGCCATCTCATGCGTGGTAATGACATTGCTAGCATTGGTCACTAGGTAATCTTCACCCAGTATGATCTGTCCAGGGTTCACAAAGCTGGGTTTCACAGTTGTGACACTAGCACATGTGTCCCTGTAGGCCTGAGACACTTTATCATTGATTAAAGAAGTTTGTCTGTACTTGCCCAAGTTATTTGGACTCAAAGTTATTGGGACTCACAGTAGAGGACATGGCTATGTCCCCATCACAGATCAAAACAGCTTGAGTTGGTACTCTGACTAGGCCAGAGTCCATCTTAGTTCCCATGGTTAACCCTACTACACCCTTCTGTTGAGAACCACCACTTGGAGCTGAACTAGGGGGAACAGTTGCCTTAGGGGCAATGGTGGTTGGAGCTGTCCCCTTCTTGGTGCAATCACTGGTCCAGTGAGTATTACTTTTACAAACTTTGCACCATGGTTTCTTTTTGCCTTCTTTCTTTTTAGATTGTTTGGAACCCCCACTCCCATTAGAAGCTTTTTGGGGACCTTGAGAAGACTTCTGGTCTTTTGCTTTCTCCCCACCCTTTTGGTCTTGCTTCTTCTGGTCACCACCTTGGTTCTGTACCTTCTGCTTCACCCTGGTGCTGAACCATTTGTCTGCCTTCTTACCCAATTCTTGGGGAGAGGTCAAATCAGAGTCAACCAAGTGCTGATGCAAAAACTGGTTTTGACAATTATTAAGAATCTGTTCTCTCATTATAAGGTTATACAATCTTGTATAGTCACTTACTTTACTGCCCAGTAACCAGCCTTCCAGAGCCTTAGTAGCACAATCTAAGTCTGTCCAGTCCTGAGTCTGTCTCTTCTGGGTGTCTCTGAACAGCAACCTGTACTGCTCAGTGGTTAGGCCAAACCCATCTACCAGAGCACTCTTCAGGACAGTGTAGTTGTCAGCATCCTCTTCTTTAACAGTGAGGAGCTTGTCTCTTCCTTTGTCTGCAAAGGAGAGCCACAAGATTGCTGCTCACTGACTTTGGGGTACCTGCTGTACTTTGCAGGCCCTCTCCAAAGCAGTTATCCACTTGTGGATGTCATCCCACATCTGATTGGGATGGACAATCTTGTTCAGGTTTCTATGGTCATTAGACCTTTCCCTGCCATTAGGGTTGTTGCTGCCACCAGTGGGCTCCAGCCCACACAATTTTCTCTCTTTTAAGAGCCAGGGTATCTTTGGCAAGGGCAATTTCTTGCCTCTTGATCCTAAGCTTGACTTCATTCATTCTAGCGTTGTGCTCTCTTCTCTGAGGGGAAGTCATTCTCCCTTAAGCTGAGGCAGAGGACCCTACTGATTCATCTGAAAGAGATCTGTTTCTTCCGGGCACATCATTAGGCCTACGTGGAGGGATAGAGGGAGGCCTTCCTAGCCACTCTCTACCCTCAGGTAGTCCTGTATTTCCCAGGTCAGGTTCATTAACCTCATCCTGACCTTCATCCTCATCATCATTCTCCTGATGGGGAACCCCACTAGGATCCTCTTCTGATGAAGGATGGACCCCCTCTCTGCTACCCTGATTATCTGGATCTGATGTGTTTGCTACATCATCTTTTACTAAGATATCAACCAGGTGTTCAAAGGTTGGACTCTGTCCTTGCTTTAACTTTCTTATGACTTACAAGCTTCTCAGTTCTTGAAAAGTGAAAGAGTCATATTTAGAAGGCAACCTTGGGTTGTCTTCTTGCAGAGGCACACTAGGCCCTGCTTTTAAAGCCATGACTAGTGAGGTGTGGTGTGTGCACCTACCTACACTACTTGTTACCTACTAGAACTTCTCTAGAAGTTGTAGTCAAGGTGTGCTAAACCCTTAACACCTACAACTGCTAAGTTCAGTAGAACTTATGTATTATAAGGCTTGATTTATATGTACCTACAGGTACCTTGATGTGATTTTTCAAATTATATTCTCAAGATTATTTGGTAAAACAATGCAAGCTCTTATCCCATCCGCTGCACACCAATGTGAGAAGTTAGCCTGGCATATGATGTCCACTAGTTCTAGTGGGCACCTTGCACCGGTCTAATCAACCCTTATTGATGGTGGTTGTAAAGTCAACCTTATAGAAAGTTATCCTAGGGGTAGCAGTGACGAGCAGTCTTCAGGCTAAGACTTCAGAGAGCGAATTAAGTGAGTGGTTTACCAATTATAATCCTTTGAGTACCAAATGAAAGCACATCACACAAGCCCTCTGCACTCTTTATGAGGTCAGAGGTAAAAGTACAATACAAGTTACGATTGGCATATGATAAGTTGCACAGTATACGTTTTGCCCTAGGGGGCCCACAAACCATATACTAAAATAGTGGTATAAGAACCACGTGAGAATTAGAAAGCAGGCCTGGGGCCTGTGGAATCGCTGGGGCTACTCTAAACAACCAAAGGGAGACGCGTACAGTGACTAAACACAGCCGCGGGTTACCATTGACTTTCTATAGGAAACTAACAAGTTACAAATTTACAATTTAAGGACACTTCTAAATAAACTACGATGGAACTCTTTTGGACTTAGACGCTAGGAGGGCCAATACCCTCGAGACTACCAGAGTACTCGTGTTACCTCACCCACGGAAGCCGGGTTCATAGGTCTCTTTTGGTGTCGGGTTTGGTCGTCGATTTCAATAATGATCTGCAAAGAAGTACTGCAGGCGACCAGAGGAAAAGTGTATGGGTGGATCCAAGGGTGGATCGAAGATCTGTATAACCTGAAAGCAGAAGAGACAGAGTCTGGGTCACTAGCCAGTGACCAGGGCGGCGATAGAAAGATGCCACCAGATGTCGGGTGATTTCAGGTGAGGAGGTGAAGCTTGTCTCTTCAGCCACGAGGACCAGGAGGCGTCTACGACAACCAGGAGCTGGATTCGAGCTGTCCCACAAAGGATCTAGTTGACTGCGGTGTCGGTATTCGGATTGGACCCAACAAGCTTTGGCAAACGCAACCCATGCATGAAGTCGAGATGGGCTTCGGTGCAGACCAGCAAGGTCTGAGGATCTTCTCCTTTGTAGGGAAGTTGGAGCAAGCCTGGAGCAACCAGGAAAGCAAGTTAGATTCAAAGAAAAGTCTTCGAGGGCTCACTAGCCAACGGGCAAGGAACTGTGAAGAATCGTCGAGCTGAAATGCAAAAGCGGGGCCCACGGGACACTCGTGGAGTGGGGGCCTCTGAGCTTCGGTGCAAATGGTGCTCGGGTCTGAGGCTTCAAGCACCCCAATGCACAACTTCGAGATACCTCGTGAAGTAGGGGCAGCTTGCACAATGCAGGATGTCCAGGAGTTCCAGCCCCATGTCTCTTGTGTCTCCCACGGGTCTCAGCTATGCTGTGAGCAAAGGTCGGGGTCAGAGATGTCTGGAAGTCCATGTCCTATGTCGCAGATTCTTCGGGATCCAGCGGGAGCCTCGAAAATGCAGACCGGCAAAGTTGCTGTTGGTGCCTGTTTGAACAGGGTGGTCACTCCTTGACCACAAGGGAGATATCTTCCGTCTTCCAGTCGAAATGGAATGTCGAGGGTCCAGGATATATGTTTCAGAGTTTCGTCCAGGGTAATCTAAAGTCCTAGGGACTGGGTTCCTATACTTATACTAAGTTTAGGGGCTGGACTACCTTTAAGGGTCCTCCTATGGGTGGACCTAAGAAGGGGGTGGTTACACCCCTTTCCCTTTGTCCAGTTTCACGCCAGAGCTGGGGCAGAGTGCCCCAGCAACCGGTTTGAACTGGGAAATGCATGGAGCACCTTCTGTGCCCCAGGCAGTGTCTGGAAAGTATTCACTGAATGCAGCCCTCCCTGCCCCAGTACACTAAAGCCTGTCTGGGGAGGTGGGTGCTGGACAGGAAACCTATTGTCCAGGCCTCCCCTGCCATAGTTTCGTCCAGCAGCAGGAGGGCAGACTCGTGTATGTGGCTGCCGCATCCATTTTGTGATGCTGAGGCTCTGTTTAACTTTAACCGGGTAAACCAGTAACTACATGTCTTCTCCCTCTAGAAGGGTGGAATGCTACCCCCGCCGCCAGGACTGGCAGGGGGTGGGTAGTATTCCAAAGTGTTTGACACCTTACACGACATGTTTTGATTAAGCCAAACCCAAGTTAGCATTAACCGCGAGGATTATAATGCACTTAAGAGTATATGATATGGTTATATCATAAAATAGCTATAAGGAGATGGTTCCGAAAGCTGCAGAGGGGCTCAGCTCATGCTAGGGCACCCTCTCACATAAAACCAAGCACTGTACCTCCAGGATTGTCAAGGTGTGCCTTAGTAGTGGCTTATAGGTGTATATGTGTCTATATAGGTATACTATATTTAAGTAAGGGGTGATGACACCACCTTACCCAGGCTGTGTGAACAGACCTGTGGTGTCAGTTTGGAAGGCAAACCAGGGGTGGCACAATACATGCTGCAGCCCCTGGTAGGCCTAGGGTGACCCTATGCCCTGGGTACACTATACAGGGGTTCACAAGGGTGACCCAGTAACCAATCTGGTATGTACCTAAAGTACATGATATCAATTTAGAGCGAGAACAGCTAGGCTGTGGGCCTGATTAGCAGGGCCACAGCCAGACTAAAGTCGAAAAACCAGAGAATCACAGCAAAAAGTGGGGGTAACCATAGGAAGCAGACCCTACTCTCCTACAGAGACAGAGAGAGAGAGTGAGAGAGGGAGACAGTGAGTAAGACAGAGGGAGAGAGAGGGAAGGAGGTAGCGAGAGAGAGAGATAGAGAGAGGGAGGGAAACAGGGGGAGGGAGAGATAGAGAGAGAGAGGTGTGTATGCCAGGTCTGTTGGCTCAGTGGAGGAAGGCGTCCGCTGCAGGGGCCTGTGTTCAACCTCATGGTCACAGTTTTTTTTCTCACTAGCCCCTCCCCCACTGACCCCGCCTCCACCGGTGCGGACCTCGGCCACAAACCACACTGTAAATTCAGCCCCTGAGGGAAAGTTTGCGAGTACCCATGACCTAGGGCCACTCTATACTACAGAAGGACATCCTTGCATCTACGGAGAGTACCGCTGCCTCCTCCAGGTCCGGCCCCGCCATCATATGCAGTACCCCATATAACCTTCGTAGATTTAGTCGGGTTCCCGTCTCGGCATAAAGCCAGATTGGTCTGGGTGAATGACTGATGTTATAACGTCCATTAATCCGTTTGCTAAAACCTTGGCCAGCACCTTAGCCTCTATGTTGAGCAGAGATATGGGCCGGAGTGAATTACAGGAAGTCTGGGGTTTATCCTTCTTGGCGGATTACCACGATTGTGACCATTCTCTGATATGTCAGGAGAACCCTTGCATCCATCACGGCCAGAAACATGTTGAGGAGGTGGGGTGAAATCTTCGGGGTCAGACATTTGAACATTTCAAGAGGGAGGCCAAGGGCCCTGCTGCCTTGCTCGATTGGAGTCCTCGCAGTGCTCCTATTTTCTCCTCCATTAATTCCTGATACAGGGCCTCCCTGTCTCCCTTAGAGAGGGTTCATATTGGCAGGGTCTTCAGGAGTTCCGCACAGTCTTCGCTTGACTGGTGGGACTGGGAGGTGTATACCTGTTCATAGTATGTTGCAAATGTTTCGGCTATGTCTCTGCCCTTGGTGTGCACCCCCCATTCAATCCTGTATTACAGTGACCCAATTCCTACCTTTGTCTCATTTATTCAACCAGGCAATGAATTTGGTAGCCTTGTCCCCCACATTGTATAGCCTCCACTGCACCGCAAGGTGTGTGCCCTTGCAGCGTTCTCTGCCAGGTCCCTCAACTCTCGCTGCCTTAGAGGGAGGCAGTGGACCCAATCTGCGCCTGGGGCCTCCACTCTCAGGGCATTTTCCTCCAAGGATCTGATCTCTTCTTCTAATTTCTGGCGCCGGGCCAATACCTCTTTTTTCTTTACCACTATAAGAGCTTGGACATTCCCTCAGAACACCACCTTATAAGCCTCCCATAGGCTAAAGACAATACTTGTAAGATGTAAACAAAGCAATTTCTTGTTAGCCAGCACCTTGAGAGGCCTCTGCTGTGCTTGCACAAACTTTTCTTTACCAAGATAAGCTCCACTTGAGGAAGTACACTGGCTTTCAGTATGTGATCTTTGCAGCAGCCTGTGTGGCATGCATGCCCTGCCTCAATGACTTCGCTGATTTTGGGCCACCACTGCAGCCTCTTTTGGAACTGCCAAATGGGAATTACAAGACATCCTATTGTGAACAGATTGACTTTTCCAAAGCACCCTACTACCTCTGGTAGTTAACACTCGCATCTGATTATTAGTTACTCATTCTCTCTTAAGTACACAAAGTATCTTAAAATCCTACCACACAAACATAGAGCGCAAATTATCATTCCTGCTCCTGTGTGTGCAGGTAGAACCGTATCATTCAGTACCTTCAATATGCACTTACTACAATATACACACAACCCCCTTTTCCTGTACAAATGTATTACAATGTTCCATTCTTACACAAATGCAGTTTAATTTGTACACATACAGCACACTGCGCCCAATAAAAGACACACCCACACTTCCCTTGACACAGCAAGCTACCATGTCCACCACATATAAAATCACATGGTGCAATGTAAATGTTCACACCAACACTACTTTCTGTATAAATATATAGCACATAGTTCCCTAGTACACACACAAGGAATGTAGTTCCATGCACACAAGCAGCCCCTTCCCGATATATAGACATCCCACTACTTGTTTAAATATGGACCATGCTGCTGTGCTAGTCTCCCATACATCAAGTTACTCCTTTCTATATACAAATGTAACACAGTCCCTTTCCATGTACACATACTGTTCACTACCAACTATATATACATATGTAATTTAGCTTGTAGTTCTCAACTAGAACACGTGCAGAATAATTCTTCCTTGAACATTTGTAATGCACGTTCTTGTAACGTCACAAACTCAGCACACTACTTTTCCTATGAATATGAATCACAGAGTCCTGTATCACCACACATATGAACACACTGCCTTATTTTATGTACATCTTCAGACCACTATCTCCTCTTCACACAGGAGGTACAATCTTAAATATAAGTATATGGCATTACTTTGCCCAATGCACCAAGGAAGCACAGTATACCATCCCCATTGTACACCTGAATAACAATACACTCTTCCAAGTAGAGGCGGGCATCTAGGAATGTTTTTTTTATCAAACTATAACACAAATTGTTGTAAAATGGCCACTTGTGCGTACAAGTGGGCTCAACACTGTGGCCATTTTGAAATACTTTAACAAAAACAATTCGAAGATAGCCGCTTGTGGTAGAACAGAAGCACATGTCCAAGTCAGAATGCTTTGCCATAAAGTATGCCAAATTAAACAAGCACATGCAAATTCAGTTAGGTCTGTTTCTTCATATTAATTCCGAAACATATTGGCTTTGCCAATGCCCGTCTTCAAAGCTTCCTCTTCCGAAGCGTTGACAAGTATGTATTCCAATTGTTACAAATTAGGTATTTAAGACTCCGAGCATGGAAACGCCTCCTTTTCGAAGAAAAAAAAATGCGATTCCCAGTAAACGGTTCACGTTTTTGCACTAAATTACCTAACGAAACGGAGATTAGCCGATAAAATTGTGTCTCTCTCACTTGTCTTCCTTACCCGTCAGGTACCTGCCACGCTATGCTGAAAATGGGTGTCTGGGACTGAACTTATAACGCTACACTTCATATTTATTAAAACAGTGAAATTACAAAACACATGCAGTTATTCTTCTTGCCTATATTTCCATTTTGCTTGGACGTAGTGTATATTTTCAACGCTTCTAAAAGTTATGGAAAACTGTTACTTGAGAACGATACATGTACTGAGGTAAGGTTGACGAGCAGAGCGTTATATATTGTACCTTCTTTCACAGCTGGCACCGTTGGTTGGTTGAGTGGACTCTTCCTCGCGCCTCTGTACTTTCTGGCTCCACACCTCCACACCTCCTTAAACTGCCTCCCGTTCACGTGACCTTCTGAGCGTCCATCTAGAGCAGAGGGCCTCGATTCCCATTGGCTGGTGTTGCCGCGAGGGCGTGATTGGCAAGACAAACAATAGAGTCAAAGGGCACGCAAGAATGTCTCAGAAGCTACGCAGTTTGTTGGCACGCAGGTGTGCGCGAGCGGGTGATGATTGGCAACTACGCACGAGACTGTTTCCCCGAGCTAACGCGTGGAACCAACCGTGGCCGATCAAGTCATGCGCCTGAAGGCTGACTCAGGCGGCAGTCCTCGAAGTCCGATAGTTTATATTTCGATATAGACTCAGTGCTTTAAATGGAAAGAAATAAGTGCAGGTACTCATCAAATTGAGTTAGAGGTGTTGGTAGTGGGCGGGGCTAGAGGTGGAACATGCTACAATGACACTACTTCCATCTAGTGTGTAATTGCTATGTTTGGGTGTTAAACTGAAATGCAACCTATGCCATGACAGTATTAACAAATATAAAATGACACAATAATTAATACAATAAGCAAATGTTCTGCATCACACTGCATACTTTGCCTTTTGTTGCTGCATAATTTTATCAAACCTGCCGCATAATTACAGTGGCCCTGATTATTATCATTTATTTGCATTGGGCTCAAGTCAATACTCATATTCTCATGTGCGCACACACTCACACAGGCGTGGGCACACATGCATATACAAAGCAGTCCGCACACTTTCTTTTAAAAAACTTTGTAGAGTATCCACATTCTCTTCCTTTTTCCTTTATGAGTAAGCGCACACACAAGTCGTTAAACACTCACAATCAAACACTTACACAAAAGGCTCACGCAGGACAAAGGACGCTTTCAAGTCCTTATCTCCCTTGGCTTCCTTAATTGCCGCTCTCAGGGGGTCGCTTGGATTCCAGGGTGTGCACAAATGCACACCATAGTATAAATGTGATTGACAGAGCAGTGTCTGAATGCTATGGATACTGCTCTGTCAAGCTCAGCGTGAAGGTGACATTTCCAACACCTACACGTCCAAGAAGACATGACGCAACTGAGCTGCTGTTGAACATTTCAGCAGGGGATCAGCATAGGGCTCCATCGGTACTTTACCTGTCAGAGTATCCGGGAGGCGGGCTCCACAGAATTAACAAGACAGACATGAGTACCGGTACTGTCCTTGGCGGGGGTTGAAATGCCAGTACTTGAACGGATAGAAATAAGAAGTGCCGGTACTCAGTACCGGTGAGTACCGGCCCATTTAAAGCACTACTTAGACTCATACCTGCCAACTCACGCGGTACCACCATGTGACACACGATATCGGCTCCCATCACAGGGTCTCCCGGTGAGGAGCCAAGATCACACAGTGGCAGGGAAAACGAGCTGAAAACCACTGTAAATAGTGGTTTTCCAACTCGTTTTCCGAGGCTTTGAACGGCTGACATCCATTAAGGGGTGTAAACCCCCCCAGGACTTTGGCACAAGCTTCAGACACTTTTTGTTTGTTGGGGGGGGGCGGGGGGGAGTTTGGTGTAGATTGGGATTCAAAAGTGCCTTTAGGTACTTCTCAGCACAAGGTCTGCCCTTCCTCACATGAAGAGATTGTTCTTCAAATTGGCAAGTATGGAAACTTGATGGTTTAAAGAAAAAAACAGGGTTAAAGGGCCACTATGTTGTTAAAAAACTGCACCCTTGAGAGGACCCTTCGGCTGTCCGTGTTGCACTTGTGTGTGGAGGTTAGTTGGTGACATATAACAAGCGGTGGTCAAAGGGCTTAAAAAAAGTATGGTAACTATGCTGGTGCGAGCAATGGTGACATGGGTGCTGGATCAAAGATGTGGCTAAAAATAAAAATATTCTGTAACTTTTTTCAGGTCTTTCACCTTCAGATAACTGCATATAAAATAGCTAGCAGCTTAAATGAAAGTGAACTGCAAGTTATGTTAATCAGTGGTAAATAGTGGAGAAGTGTGGCTCACTGGTTAGAGGAGGCAGACCTGGAAGCAGAGGTCAGCCCGGGACCAGGGTTCAGTTCCCGGCTCGGCGGGGTCTTGAGTCCTAAAATGCCCATAGACTCGACAATTCTCGCTCCGGTGCCTACTCGATTCACGGGTTCACACTCTGCGACTCTGGGCAATAGCTTGCTTAATCTCCACAACAGCCCCTCGCGGCGGGATTCCTGGCTTTCACCTTGCAGATACCCTGCTGGGGTTATCTCACAGGGGAATACCAGGATGGGTTCCCTAAGCAAGTGCTTAGAAACCGGTTGGTGATTTGTGCTATATAAGTTCCTGTACATTTACATTTACATTTGAATGCCCTAGTGTACATTACATTATAGACCTTTATTAGTTAGTGCACTGCACCTGAGAGCTGCAGAATTGGTTGGTGCAGTAGATAATGGTGACTGGTTTGTGTTTAGTGCTACTAGGTCTTAGACTGTGACAGTAAGCACTCAACATGCAAGTCATCAGTGACACCGTTTAGTCCCTATCCACTATATTTATTGAGACACTATAAATTGGTCAAGTAAACAGTCAATTACACTGCTACTAAATCCTCCATCCAAATTTGTATTTATATATATCCACTCATTCTTCAATGCAAATTGCTATATATATAATGCATATTTAAATAAAGAAGCAAACCAAATTCACTGGATGATGTCATCAGTGATGTCATTTGAGATGTCATCAGTGATGTCACTGACCATGTCATGAGTGATCTAATATGTGACATCATCAACAGTGCATTGCGGGTGCGCAAAATATAGTTAGTCCAACTAACTATATAGGAGCAATTTCAATGGTTTTGTATGAGTGAAATGTGCAGCAAACTATAACACCCCTAAAACTTTCTTTGAGTGAATTTCAAAGTTTATTTTAAAGCTAATTCCTAACTATATAAGGCCTGAAACCTATGTTTTTTTCAGTGAATTTCAAAGGTTTTTTAAATGCTAATTCTTAACTATATAAGGCCTGAAACCTATGGTTTTTTAAGTGAATTTGCAAGGTTTTTTAAATGCTAATTCCTAACTATATAAGGCCTGAAACCTATGGTTTTTTAAGTGAATTTGCAATGTTTTTTAAATGCTAATTCCTAACTATATCAGGCGTGAAACCTATATTTTTTTTCAATAAATTTCAAAGGTTTTGTAAATGCTAATTCTATTAGCGGATAACGTTTATATATGTTATTATCCTTCTGGGACCACCTGAGCAGCCATCTTGTTTCTCAGGAGAAGTGAGGCACAAGAGAGCACAAAGCAAGAGTGGAAAACACGGAAAGGGGGGCAGGGTAGTGACCCCCTGACCCCCTAGCCCTTCTCAGGTTGTCCCAGAAGGACCCCCAAGGGCAACATTTTTCTTTTTTTTTTTTATAAAATCGCGTAAGGCCTGAAACCTATGGTTTTTTAAGTGAATTTGCAAGGTTTTTTAAATGCTAATTCCTAACTATATAAGGCCTGAAACCTATGGTTGTTTAAGTGAATTTGCAAGGTTTTTTAAATGCTAATTCCTAACTATATATGGCCTGAAACCTATGGTTGTTTAAGTGAATTTGCAAGGTTTTTTAACTGCTAATTCCTAACTATATATGGCCTGAAACCTATGTTTTTTTCAGTGAATTTACAAGGTTTTTTTAATGCTAATTCCTAACTATATATGGCCTGAAACCTATGTTTTTTTCAGTAAATTTGCAAGGTTTTTTAACCCCTTGCGTGCAGGGCGTATTTTCCGCCTGTGCTGACTCCGCCTTTTTTTTTTATAAAATCGCGGGGTGCGCGCACGGTACGCGTACGTACGCGACCTGTACGCGTACCGTGCGGACACCCCGTGATTTTTTTATTTTTTTATTTTTATTTTTTTTGCCCTTGGGGGTCCTTCTGGGACCCCCTGAGAAGGGCTAGAGGGTTGGGGGGTCTCTACCCTGCCCGCTTTTCGTGTTTTCCACTCTTGTTTTGGGCTCTCTTGTGCCTCAGTTCTCCTGAGAAACAAGATGGTGGCCAACTCTTCCTGGTTTGGACAGTTTGGAATGTTGACAGTTGACTGCCAGCTAATCAGGATCGCGCTTGCGCACGTAAGGGTACACGCACGTACGCGTACGGTACGCGTACGGTGCACGGACCCGTAAGCTCATATAGATATATATGTGTTTTTGAACCTAATTTTCATAAAAACCACTGGAGCAATTCTCACCAAACATAGCAAAGGCACATCTGCGTACCAGTCCCTACAATTTTGCCAAGTTTGGCGTAATTCCGTACAGCGGTTCGGGCTGTAGACTTGGCAGACCGTCCTATGGAAATTAACATGAGGAAAAAAGTTTTGGGACCCCCCCTTTTTTCTCAGCCCCCACTTCACGAATCCCCCCGAAACTTTCAGGGAAGGAGCGGAGCGCAGTGAGACCATTTTAAGGAAAATTACAGGCAGATCCCTCAGTCGGCGCCAAAGTTATTCCCAATAGAATGTTCGGAATTTCCTATGGTAGCCAAACCTAACTATATATATATATACCTACTGGCTATCGGCAGTAGGTTTTATATATATATATATATATATATATATATATATATATATATATATATATATATATATAAGCACAAAGTTGCCGGTAATCCTGGGCTCAAACTGCACAGCGGTCCCTTCCTCAAAACCGGCGTTTTTGAGAAAATATTCCACGTTTCCTGCCTGCCCTCCAGGGCACAGAAAAAGGTCGGGACACTCCGAGATATTGAAGGTGTTTATTTACCACAAAGGTTCAACAAAGCCGACGCGTTTCGCCGTTAGGCTTGCTCACGGTAATGTCAGCACATTTTCCACCTGCATACATACACCCAGTGATAGTAATGGAAATAGGACTATGCACATTTCAAAACATAAATGTGTCCGCCATCTTGTAATGGTTTTATATTACACACTCTCGCCCCAGTGGGCTGGTTCAACGGTATGCATGTATTATAGATACTTGTTCTCGCCACAAACGTTATTAGTACACTAGCAGTTGGTTTATCACTACATGTATACAAATCCATAACGTATCTATTAGTCCCGCCCAAGTGGGCAAACATTGCGAGAGTCTCGTAAGATGATCAGAATCTCTTTCCTCAAATATTTCATCTTCTTCAGACTGCATAGTCCTACAAATACAAACAAAAAATGGTGCTCACATAACATTGCAAAAGACTAAAAAACAATACTATTATAAAAGAACAACAATCATTCATCATTAAAAACCTGAATAGGTGTGCAGCAATAAGTATATACAAGAAGTTCCAGACTGTATTCTCTCTTCTTATCATCACAAATGGACTGCCCGTTCCTCACTGGAATTAAGCCCTATAGGCATCAGAGAATCGAAGTCTATGATATATCTAGATTCCAACACTCTGAGTTGGTGTTCCCTGTCCCCCCCACGGGTTTGCGGTCTAATGGCATCTAGTACCACAAAGGCCAAAAGTTTGTCATTTTGATTGTGGTAACTCTTGAAATGCCGTGCAACAGGATATAGTTCATTATTATTCCTGATAGCTCTTTTGTGCTCCAATACTCTAAGTTTGGCTTTTTTCTTTGTGCTACCAATGTACCATTTGTTACACGGGCACATAAGACAGTACACGCACATCTCAGTGTTACAATCAAATTCTCCTCTTATTTCAAAGGTTCTGTCACTGTTGGGGATCTTGAGTCTGGAACAGTTTCTGCTGTATGCGCACGCCTTGCATCGCATACAGCATGCAAAGCCCGTCATGGCTCTACTCTGTCCTCCAGTGTTTTTGGTTGAACTGCTCAAATTATCCCTCAGTGTCTTTCCTCTCCTGAATGTAATCTGGGGGGTATCATGTAAACATTTATCCAGTGTGGCATCTGTTTTCAGTATGTGCCAATTACTATTGAGAATCTTACGCACTTGGAAGGCCTGACTAGAGTATGTGGTAATGAATCTGATCTTATTTTCTTTGTCCTCATCTCTCACTCTAGGATTCAGTAGAGTAGTCCTCTCTAGTTCATTGACTTTACTTACTGCCCTTTTGATCACTTTATTAGAATAGCCTCTTTCTTTAAATCTCTCGCACAATCTCTCGCAAAGCGAAAAAAGCGTTACCAAAGAACTGAAAAAAATTCGCTATAAAAAATATGGGAACACCAGACCCAACCTTAACAAAGAACAGTTGGCTGCCATCAATAGTCTCAGTAATGATCCGAATATCACCATAAAACAATCAGATAAAGGTGGTAATGTGGTGGTATGGGGGACACAGGACTACATCAGGGAAGGAGAGCGCCAACTATCAGATGATACATGCTACAGGAAAGTAGAGAAGGGGATTATGGAATCTGCACATAAGAAGTATGATACAATGTTGGATGACTGGAAGGACAAGGGATTGATAACTTGGGAGGAATTAGGTAGTCTAAGATGCAGGCATGCCAAGGCACCCTTACTGTACCTACTCCCTAAGTTACATAAGGATCCCAAGAAGCCTCCCGGCAGACCCATCGTTTCATCGATGGGATCTAAGTTGGAAATGACTTCAAAATACATTGATTTTTTCCTCAGGCCCTTTGTTATAGCCCTCCCAGCATACCTTAGGGACACCATGCACTTCTTGAATATGATAGACGGAATACACTGGGAATCTGATTTTCTGATGATCACTCTGGATGTTACCAGCCTGTACACATCCATAAAACAGGAGGCTGGGATACAGGCAGTGAGACATTTCTTGAAAGCAAGATCCATCTCATTATTGATGCATACAGAAATGTTGATTGATATGATTTCATTTTGTTTATCGAATAACTATTTTTTCTTTGATGACCAACTGTATGTACAGTTACAAGGGACGGCGATGGGCACTTGCTTTGCCCCAAGCTACGCCAACCTATTCATGGGTTGGTGGGAGGAGCAGGGGTCCAACCGCCTTAAACAGTTCAATGACCAGGTCGTCATGTGGACCCGGTTCATTGATGATATTTTTGTGATATGGCGCGGTAACCAAAGTAGTGCTGTAGAATTCATCAAAGAGCTGAATGATAACAATTTAAACATCCAATTGACATCTCAGATAAGTAGAAGCTCTCTAGTATTCCTAGATGTGGAAGTACAAGTGCAGGGAGATCATCTGAAAACCACACTGCATAGAAAACCTACTGCCGGGAACAGCTTACTGAGTGCCTCGAGCTCGCACCCATTTAGTCTCATACAGAGCATTCCCTATGGTGAATTAATTCGGGCCAAAAGGAATTGCAGTACCAAGGAAGAGTTTGAGGAAGAAAGGAACATCATGTGCGAGAGATTTAAAGAAAGAGGCTATTCTAATAAAGTGATCAAAAGGGCAGTAAGTAAAGTCAATGAACTAGAGAGGACTACTCTACTGAATCCTAGAGTGAGAGATGAGGACAAAGAAAATAAGATCAGATTCATTACCACATACTCTAGTCAGGCCTTCCAAGTGCGTAAGATTCTCAATAGTAATTGGCACATACTGAAAACAGATGCCACACTGGATAAATGTTTACATGATACCCCCCAGATTACATTCAGGAGAGGAAAGACACTGAGGGATGAATTGAGCAGTTCAACCAAAAACACTGGAGGACAGAGTAGAGCCATGACGGGCTTTGCATGCTGTATGCGATGCAAGGCGTGCGCATACAGCAGAAACTGTTCCAGACTCAAGATCCCCAACAGTGACAGAACCTTTGAAATAAGAGGAGAATTTGATTGTAACACTGAGATGTGCGTGTACTGTCTTATGTGCCCGTGTAACAAATGGTACATTGGTAGCACAAAGAAAAAAGCCAAACTTAGAGTATTGGAGCACAAAAGAGCTATCAGGAATAATAATGAACTATATCCTGTTGCACGGCATTTCAAGAGTTACCACAATCAAAATGACAAACTTTTGGCCTTTGTGGTACTAGATGCCATTAGACCGCAAACCCGTGGGGGGGACAGGGAACACCAACTCAGAGTGTTGGAATCTAGATATATCATAGACTTCGATTCTCTGATGCCTATAGGGCTTAATTCCAGTGAGGAACTGGCAGTCCATTTGTGATGATAAGAAGAGAGAATACAGTCTGGAACTTCTTGTATATACTTATTGCTGCACACCTATTCAGGTTTTTAATGATGAATGATTGTTGTTCTTTTATAATAGTATTGTTTTTTAGTCTTTTGCAATGTTATGTGAGCACCATTTTTTGTTTGTATTTGTAGGACTATGCAGTCTGAAGAAGATGAAATATTTGAGGAAAGAGATTCTGATCATCTTACGAGACTCTCGCAATGTTTGCCCACTTGGGCGGGACTAATAGATACGTTATGGATTTGTATACATGTAGTGATAAACCAACTGCTAGTGTACTAATAACGTTTGTGGCGAGAACAAGTATCTATAATACATGCATACCGTTGAACCAGCCCACTGGGGCGAGAGTGTGTAATATAAAACCATTACAAGATGGCGGACACATTTATGTTTTGAAATGTGCATAGTCCTATTTCCATTACTATCACTGGGTGTATGTATGCAGGTGGAAAATGTGCTGACATTACCGTGAGCAAGCCTAACGGCGAAACGCGTCGGCTTTGTTGAACCTTTGTGGTAAATAAACACCTTCAATATCTCGGAGTGTCCCGACCTTTTTCTGTGCCCTGGAGGGCAGGCAGGAAACGTGGAATATATATATATATATATATATAAATATTGCCATTATAAATTACAATAACTTTTATTTAAGTATCCATTGTTATTTGTAATATCAATACATCTAAGTCACGTAAATACAACACATATTGCATTAGTAATGCTATAGGTGTCACATTTGAGAAAGTTAAAACTATTGGCATTGTAAATGACAAAGCTATTAATTTTGCTACTTTCAAAACCAACACATAAATAAAAAAAAATTGTCATTTACAATACCAATAGCTCAAACTTTCCTAATACGAGACCTATCGCATTGCAAATGCTTGTTCTTTAATTATCAGTCAGAGATCACCAAGGCAACTCTAGAAGACATTTTAAAGTGATTTCCTTTTATATTTACTACTTTAAGGAAGTGCTGATGAGGGGAAAATTTATGGCTTTAAGTGATTTCCCACATTTTTGTACTGGCTGGACCCTAAAAATAGTGGTCATGCTGGGTAAAAACTGGCCAGATGGGAAGACTGAGGAGGTACACAAGGACTTAATGCTGTTTAAAGAGAGTCTGTAAGAGTTGAAGGCAGGCTTTCATAAATGGGCACTCTATGTACGTGCATGTGCGATTAAGAGAATACTGGCTAAAGCGAGTCAAGTAGGATGACAAGTGGGTCTTAGCTCAATAGGTTTTAACGGAGATGAAAAAAAGGGGACCTGAGGGATCCATAAAGTGTTTAACCCCTTCGATGCTCATGACGGAATGGTTACGTCATGAGCATCGGTCGAGCTGTGCTCATGACGGAACCGTTCCGTCATGGCCACACCCATTTTCATTAGGGCCCAGCACCGGCGGTAAATCTGCAACGCACGGATGAGGTTAAGAAAGACTTGCACACTGAAAGGAGAACTGCCCTTATATACATGTATATATTTTTCTCCCTTGTTTACCCTTTATGTAAATGGGTTGGAGCAAGCCCTTCTTTCGGTGAAGCCCAATTGCTCAAAGGCAGGGACCAGATCACTTCTGGTGCTACTATATGCTCACAGCGCAGTCCTGAAGGCTTGGATGGCTGATGGTTTACATCTGTTATTGAATACGTTTGTAGCTTTTATTGGCTGCTGAATCTCGCGGTCAACTTTATTAAATCCTATGTGATGGTAATGGGCCCATGGTCTACTAGAACAAAAATATTTAAGGTGGGTAATAATACACTGGCCAAAGTTCCGGCTGTTTCCTAGCTTGGGATCTTGATCGATTCCAATATGAACTGAAAGCCCCTGATTGCTAAGAAAGATGGATTTGTTAAGGCCAACACAGCTGTTTCTAGTTTTACTTAGAGGCCGCCGAGCCCTAACTAAGGTTTATCAGGACAAGTGTGTTTCTAAGATTTTGTATGACAGTAACGTTTGTAGATATTACCTCCAGACCGTTGAAAACATGTTTTTAAGCCATGTGCTGAGGGTTCTGCAAAACACCCCGGCATTGTGTGTGCATGAATTGAAAGTCAAGTATATTGGAGAAACAACTGATAGGCCACTGCTATGCTGGATTAAGGTCTGTACCAGGGAGGAATCTCAGCTGAATAGGTTTATCCTTAAGGGTTGCCTGTCTCTTGACCATGCCCTCTTGACCACCCTTTCGTTGCTCATGATGAGCTCAGCTCGTCATGAGGCACGGTTGAGCTGTGCTGATGACGAGCTGAGCTCGTCATGAACAACTGGAATCAAGGATTTGCAGCACAGGAGGGGAATTGCTGCAGCAGCGATGGTGTTAAGATCCTGTGAATTGCATATATTAAGAACACTTTTAATAGTTTGGGTAGGGAGGATTTATTTCACAGCCCCTACTCCCTAAGCGCTTCAGAATAGTAGAGGGTGAGGAACTGTTTTCTGGAACGCAAGATGTTACATAGAAAGCAGTCAGAATTGAGGAAACCTTTGGTACGGGGGCACATGCTGCTAAAACAGTTCAGATCATGGAACCAAATCTATCTATTGTAAATAGTGACAGGGATAGATTTCTGTTGACCAAATTTTGATTTTAATATGTTGCACTATACTCTGGCTTTTCCTAGTGGCTGAATTCCACCTGGCTTCCTGGGACTTTGCAGCTGCGATAATGTGTCTCCACAGGACACTTTATATTTTGGGATGTTTTATAGCTATTTTAGGTTAACTAGGAGAATGTTTATCGTTCTTTTGTTAAAATCCCTAAATGTTATGCAAGTTCACCTGCTCTTATGTTTTTGCAGCTTTTATCTAATGGACATATCATCTTTGAAGTCTCTTGTGTAAGAGCTGCATTGAGATTGAGGTATTCCTGATTTGATTAATTCTGTGATTGCTATTTGATTATCCTATTTATTTGAATGTGGGGTTGCTATTTTATTGGGTTTTATTGGCTGATTTTACTTTTGTGTGCAATATGTATTTTTATCTTTTTAGTGCATGTTGTTTTATGTATTACATGTCTGGGTTTTTATGCTGTGTTCTTTTTTGGTTTTTTTCTTTAAACGTTTTATTAATTATAAAGCATCGAGGATCTTTTATAACATACATTATTAAATAGATGTGTTATTATATCATGAACATTTAACACAAACTCAGTTCCCACTCCACCCTCCCCCGGGTATAGCTCAGGAGTGATAATATACTAGATCTATTGCTGAATTTAACATATGCGTCTGACAAGGTAGCATCGCTTTATACAGTTAGCATTCTTCACAGTGTTACTGTCTAGACTCTGAATGAGAAAAAGGATATCACAGCATAGTTATTCGTAACAGTGCATTTGTCATGTATCTCTACTATTTATCCTGCAACCTCGTTCTCACTGATAGGTGTCCCTTCACCTTTGCGTATATCGAAGAGCATTTGTCTCTATGCCATAAGATCCTTCTCCAGTTTCTCATCCTGACGGACCTGTTTCATTCTGACCTCTTCCGCTATCGCCCATTCTGACATATCTCACATCCACTCCCCACGGCCCGGTGGATGTGCATTCATCCATCTAATAGCAATCCGCCTCTTGGCAAGCACTCGAATGTACGGTAAGTTTCTTATTTTACAGGGGCAGGGAGAAGGCCCAGCAACATTTCATGGGGGCTACCCTCAAACTCCCAGTCGGCAGCTTGTTTAAGGGTCAACAGGACCTCTCTTCAAAAGGGTATGATGTCTGCGCAGTGCCACACCATATGCAAAAAATCATCCTCAAGCGTCCTGCAGCACAGGCACCCATCCTGCTGCGTAGGGTAGATAGCACGCAAGGTCCTGGGGATAAGGTAGAATTGATGAACATAATTGTATTGTATACGTTTAAATCCAGTGTTGGAGCTAACCGTGACGTCTCTTTGTGTACCTTGTGCCAGTCTCATGGTGTCAGGTCCTCCCCTAGTCCTTCCACCCATCTGGCGTGTGCCTTCGGGGTGATCACTTGGGAATCTTTCCAAATAGCTTTATACAGGCGTGTAATGAGTCTCTGGCCCCAGTCATATATTGAAACCTATTCAGTGTGTAAGTGGGTACAGGCTCGTCTGGGAAACTAGGCCAGAGCTCTCGGGTAGCGGCCGACATCTTACTATTCTGCAAGTATTGTCTGGTGCCCAGTGCAAATGAATCTGTTGCATCCTCCCGGGTAATAAACTGACCCTCCCCCCCAAAGTATAGACCGCCCATCACTTCGCACCCCCCGTCTTTCAAATTTTTCATCAACATGGTGTTCTCTATGTCTACGAAAGGTTTGAGCGACCATGTTGGCATATCTTGTGCATATGGGACCCTGCGTAGGGTTCTCACGTCCATCCAATCACAGACACTACCATCTGCCTAACCAGGTATGGGTAAGTGTCTGGGAATTGTGCCACATAAAAAAGGAGTTCCGGTAGACTTCGGTGTCCATCCAGTCTGCCCAACAACCTCTTTTCCCAATTATCCCCCTCTTCAAACCAATGGACAGCATGTTGGTACACTAGGTTGCCGAGTTCAATGCACCCTCTTTCCCAGGTTTGCTGCAACATGTGCAGCCCGATTTATTTTGCTTCATGAACCACAATAGATCCACCAGGATACCGTCCAACTCTCAAAAGTATCGCCGAGGGATCTCACATAGCGCTCTCTGCAGAAATATATGCAGAGAGGCAGTACACCATCTCGACTAGGGCCGTCTCTCCCATCAATGTTAGGGTGAGGTTTTGCCAGAGTCGGACAGACGCACGTAGTACAGTAAGCACCCTCCCTATGTTCAGATCCAGGAATCTTTGTTTCTCAGTGGCTATCCTGATACCCAGTCAGCGCACTCCCTCCAGACACCATGACAGCACAAGCTTTGGGAGCAGCACGTGGTACATGACCACCAGTGTTCCAAGCTGTAGGAGCTGTGAATTCTGGTCTCTCACTGAGAGGCCAGTTAGCTCCGCAAATTCTGATAATGCTGCTTTGAGTACTGGCAGTGCCTCAGTTGGTACCGGCAGATACACCAGGGCACATTCACATAGAGTGAGACCATGTGCAGGGTGCCTTTACCTTACTCCCCCAAGGCACAAGCCTGTACCACAGCAGCCCCGCCAGCGGTTCCATTGCCACTGTGAAGAGTAGCAGCGATAGGGGGCAACCCTGCCTTGTGCCCCGGCACAACGGGAAGGACTCCAGTACAAAACCACCAGTTCAAACTCTGGTGGTTGGCACACTATAAAATAACTTAAGCCACATGATGAATTTGGCCAAAAACCTCCTTTTTCCAACACCTGCAGATCTAACCCGAGACCAACTGTCACAGACTTCACAAGCCTTACCGCCTGACTGTAGAGTAGTCTCGCAGGGATGATATGACTAACCTCCACCATCTCCCACCTGCTCCCTTGTCCTACCTTAAATAGTACGAGACTGGGCGGTGGTGAAGACCGGGGGAAGGAATCCTCGAGAAGAGATGTGCCTTAAGGTGTGATGAAACGATAACGGACACCCCATGGAGTTTTTGCCTTTCCTGACCTGTAGCCTGGAAATATAACCAACAATCTGTCACTTACTGCCTTAACCAGTATTCACACATACACATACACACATATTCATCAAGAGGATGGTAGGAAGAACAACAATAGTCACCTGAAAGGATGTGTCAATTCAAGGAATCTCCGGTAGGTGCGCCTACCACCAAAGGACTTGGAAAAAACAGAGAGCGCACCTGCGCTGGACACCACAGTATCAATACAGCAGAGGATTCCCTGGATAGCAGATACGGAATTAAGCGCTCCTGCGCTTACTGCGAGGGGGTAAGGATAATTAACAATGCACTCCTGCACTCGTCATGTGGAAAAAAGAATGAGAAGGTGGTGATGCACTCCAGCGTTCACTGTGATGTGGATACAACGAAATGAGTGGTGATGCGTTCCAGTGCTCACCGTGGTGTGGAGTAAATGGGAAAGCGGCGATGCGCTCCTGCGCTTGCTGAGTGGAAAAAGGAAGGAGAAATCGGTGATGCGCCCCAGCACTCACCGCGGTGCCGGCAAAGAAATAGGCAGTGACGCACTCCTTCGCTCACGAGAATGGCAACAAGGAGAAGGACGGTGATGCGTTCCTGCGCTCATCTTGAAGGGCAACACGGAGAAGGACGGTGACACGCTCCTGTGCTCACCGCATAGGGCAACAAGAAGAAAGACAGTGATGCGCTCCTGCACTCACCGCGAAAGTCAACAAGGAGAAGGGTAAGTGCTCCCGCACTGGACTCTTCCGTGGGAGTAGCAGCGCTCCGGCGCTGACAGGGTCGGAAGGCTAAGGGAAGGCTGCTACGCGTCCAACCGTGCAGCTGGTAACAATCGAGAAGTCTAGAAACAACAGCGAGTCAAGAAAAGGGTTCGTACTCCAGGTACCTGATGGGGAAAATGGATCCACTGGTACTGGCTCCGGGAACGTTAGCGTCTGACTCAGAATCAGAAACACTTGGTTTTGAGCAGCGCGGGGCTTTAAATGGTGTCACCCGGGAAGTGCTCTGGAGGTGACCTGTGGTACTGCACTCTCGTGGAGAGCTAGACAACCAACCAACAACAACACACACTCCCCACTACGTAAGGGGACATGACAGTACCTCCCACAAAAACAGATTCCACTCCCTTACACTGGGGTGGCAGGACGTGGTTTCAGGGGTTGGTTCTAAATGTGGAACTCGACCTTTTAACCCATTAGCATCTGTCCCATTTTGTGTGCTAGGCTTTCAATGCGGCTTTCCCCGTTCAATCAAACACAGCCCTGCACACACACACACAGTGCCTAAGCTCAGATAAAAAATGCTCAAAACTCTCTGCATGGACATTTTCTTTCGGTAGTGGTGGTGAGTTCTAACTATAGAACTGACCTGACCCGAGGCTGAGCGGCGTTACCCCATGTGGCCATCACAGTTCAAGTAACTCTCGAGAAGCATGGCGGAAAAAATATTGCTGCTCCTTGCCAGTGTGCTGATATATATATTTTTTACGATAGGATGTAATTTATACTCTTTCTTATTTGTTTTATTCTTGTGTACTACGCTTTTCTAGTAACCTAAAAAAGTGGATCAAAATATTTAACTTTTCAGAATGCCATAATTTTCTCCTAGTATTCTTGTGCATAAAAGCAAAAGATTGCATAAAGGCTGGCAATGTAATTCTCATGTCATGTCTGTACAGCAACTCATTGCATAACGTTGGAGATAAATCTTAATGTACACATTGAAATCTGGACATATACTTTGCACAGAATAATTTTCAACAGTGCTAAATATTCCAAACAAGTCTAAATCTATTGTATTTGTTTTGTCCTAGTTTTGTAGAAACACACAAATTCGTTTTTCTCCATGAGGCCTACTTTTTTCTATTTAGTGCCTTCTCCTAGGAACAGTCAGTATTAACATTTATCATGCAACAATTAGTATTAAAGACACACTGAGGTAACCAGGTCTGTCTCTACTAAACCACTCGCCCACCCCTACTCCTACAAATCTATTCCTGCCTGACCTTTTCTGCCCTTTTTGACACGTCCTGGGTTAACAGCTACCAAAAAGCCTCAGTTTCCTAAATGTTGCAAGCTCTGACTGCACCACTGATGGTGGTTCCAGTATAAATTTGTACACACATTTTAAAGTTTAATAATATGAGGCTATGTATAATGATCCCAGAATGCTATCTTATTATATGCAAATATTTGCAGATGCTTGAAAGCAAGTGTGATTATTCTTTGCCTTAGAAAATAAAACGTTCACAGAAAATGCAAGAAGGAAAAACATTTTGCTAAACTACTGCAATATTTTAGGTACTATATTTTTGCAGCATTATTTAGTAACATGATGATGTATGCTAGTATTTCCTAAAAATATTCATAATGGAAAATCAGTTTAACCAGTTTAAATACATTTATAGAAAACAAAAATAAACAAGCATTGCCAAAGCCAGTAGGTCTGACATTGGAGGTCAGTCTTTTGATTCTTTTTTCAATGCATGCCTTTTTCTAAGCATGTTTTTTGTAAAACCATATCAGTGTTGGAGCTGCTGGGCCCTCACCATTCTAACAAGCATTGGCTAAAGCAAAAATCGTTTTTGGTCTCAAAAAGTACACATTGCCCCAGGAATTCTGGGCACTGTACAAAACTACTTTGTGGGTCAATATGCTCCTTGAGAAAGAGCAGAATAAAGTCACTCACCATGATGCCAGCTGATAGAGAGAGAGAGTGACAGGCATAATTTTAATATACACAAAAGGTGCATGTGTAGATTTGCTCATGTGAAAATCTGAATGTTTCCAAGTTCACTTTTCCTCCATCCACTTTTTTCCTAACCCTGGGTGAAGTTTTACATCTACCACTGTCAAGAGTAAATTTCCAACCTCTCTCATTATGAGAATATTTGAGAAGAATTGGTAAAAACCCTTAAACATGCAAGTCGTCAGTAGGTTTGCACAGACTCAAAATGGCATTCCAACCCTGGAACTATTGCTTACCACTAACTTCAGCCCCAGGATGTAGACCTGCAGAAACGTGGCAACATAAGGGAATTGCTAGTATTCCAACCCTACTATGGTATGAGCCTTGGCATAATCAGAGATGCTATAACAAAACTTTTATATTATGAGATTGCTGCCATAATTTGTTGCAGCATTGCATGGCACAAAAAGGGACAAGTGGAATACAGGACAATGTATGCAAAACCAGTCTCCTTTTATATGCTATACTTTGTAACTGCTTCACTGTCCATAGTACTTAACATATTTTCTATACTTCATATTCTTACCGTCATTTGAATTTTTCTCTCCTGACGGTTTTTAAACAGCTTTCTAGTGCGCTTACCATGATTTTCATCTGAGATCCTGTCTTGTGATGTCTGCTTTGTGCTTACAATGTGCGCGTACACCCTGAAAGATAAATCCAAAAAGTCTCCTGCAAAGGAAAAGTTGTTAGACCACTTTTCTTTCTCTCAGGCACTAATGCGCTTCATCAAGGAAGCATAGAGGTTCAGTACTGAAGATCAATACCCTATTCAAATGCAGTGATTCATCCATGACATAACTACGCATATTTCAAAATTATTCCCTGTGTTCCGGTGCAACCAGCAAATCAGAAGCTCCACTCACTATATTCTGCGAGGGTTTCTTTTTTGTGGGTAAAATCAATACCCCCTCCTAGCATAGGGTCTCCTGAAAAATGGATTTTATAAAACCCCCAAAGGGTCTAGCCATTTGTCACTATTTATTGACATAAAGTAACTTAGTTACTTATCAGTCACCTGCTTCACTACTTCTTATATGTGTAGGTACACATACATTATTCTCTAACCCACGCTCTCCTGCAGTGTATGCCACATATCAACTAGTGTATTGATACAGAGAATATTTTTTAAAAACATTCTCTACAGTCCCCTGTCTATTTTAAATGCCAGTCAATGTCCCTTTTATTAATACTATGTGTTAAATACATATTTGCAAGACTGAAAGGTCACTTGCAGCAAGGCAAGTTAGTTATTTAGCTTACATCTCACTTCTCAACTGGTGACATCACAGTCCTCCAATATATCCCACTTCTGACACCATTTTGACGGGGAAATACTGGCACCCTCCCAGAAGCAAATGAATGAAACTCCACAGACATAGCAGGTTTGCTCAGAAACAGAGTGAAATGTATTTAATGGTGCCAAAAGCATGCATCATTGCTAATTAGCAAGGAAGAAGTCAGATCTGCCACCTTAGGGGCTCTCAGACCTCTTCTTCCCAGAGTGACAAGTTTCTAGGTGCTATATACCTAAAGAAATGCCATGTCAGCGGATCTAGAATAAGGCACCAAGCCAAATATGGCTGACATGGATGTGCAATGTCTGCACCATGCATAACAGCCAGATATGGGCAGACCAGAAAGGCAGGCTCTGCACTGTGTAACACTTGCATATCATGTAGTCAAGGCAAGCAAGGTGACCTGTAAGGGGGTACAGAATAGCTTGTTGATGCTTGTCCAGTCAAGGTCAGCTATAAAAGCCAGTATTTCCCCATCATGGGGTCCTCTTTGAAAGGGTAGGGATTGACATTGTTGGTCCCTTTAACCCTCCGACTGCATCTGGGCACAGTTGTATCCTAGTGGTTGTGGACCATGCCACTAGATACCCAGAGGTCATTCCCCTTAGAACCACTACAGCTCCTGTAGTGGCCAGGGCCCTCCTGGGCTTTTTTTCCAGAGTGGGATTCCCTAAGGAGGTCTTAACATACAGAGGTACAAACTTCATGTCTAGTTATATCACTGCCATGTAGAAAGAGTGTGGAGTAAACTATACGTTTACCACACCCTACCATCAACGGTGCAAGGGGGCCTATTGACAGGTTCAACAAAATTCTCAATGTTATGATCATGGGACTCCCAGAAAAGCTTAGGCGAAAATGGGATGTCTTACTACCCTGCCTTCTCTTTGCCTACAGGGAGGTTCCTCAGAACAGGTTGGCTACAGCCCATTTGAACTTCTGTTTTGACATCCATTTAGGGGGCCATTGTGTCTCGTGTAGGAAGGTTGGGAGCAACCTCTCAAACCTCCTAAACAGGACATTGTGGATTTTGTCCATGGCCTGCGTTCACGCTTGGTTGAGTACCTGAAGAACGCCATCAAAAACCTGGAGGCCAATTTAGAACTTCAAAAGCTTGGCATGACGAAAAGGCTGTTTTGACTGTTTACCAGCCAGGCCAGAAAGTGTGGGTGTTGGAGCCTTGGCCCCAGCAGCTCTCCAGGACAAGTGGAGTGGCCCCCACACTATACTTGAACAAAAAGGTGACGTCACCTACTTGTTGGACCTAGGTACTCCTAGGAATCAACCATATGGTACTCCTTGTGAACCGCCTGAAATCTTTTGTAGACAGGGCTGACATGGGCTTGCTCATGGCAACCGATGAGGGACAGGAGGAAGAGTGACCCTCACCCTGATCTCCTCTCTCAGAACCCTGATGATGGATCAGTAGATGGAGTAGCCTTGGCAGGCAGCCTCACTGACCAACAGCAAACTGATTGTAGGCAAGTCCTCAATCAGTACAGACAAACGCAACGCCCCACTGTTGGAGTCTCCAAAGTATCTGATTCAGCGAATGCAACGCATCCAAAATGTGGCGGCAAAATTGGTGCTGTCCAGACCACGAGACTCTTCTGCATCACTGTGTTTAGCTGAGCTACATTGTCTCCCAGTGCACACGCTGTTGGTGTTCAGAATGAAAGTTCATCATTAGGTAGGAGCACAAAGGTCAGAGAAAAGTCATGTGGTCCTTTCTTTGTCTTTTATTCAAAGGGAAAAACATCCAGCCAACACGTGTTTCGTCTTGTGGGGATTACCCCTCGACTTATTGAGGGCTGGAATGATACAATATGAATCATGTCAACATGTATAGACATAATAAAAGAACAATATAAGCGAGAAAACATATCACCCCATTGTTTAAAGGTGAGAACACATCACCTTAGAAGTGGCAAGGGTTTCCACAATGGGGTGATGTGTTTTCTCATCTATATTTTTCTTTTATTATGTCTATACATGTTGACATGATTCATATTGTATCATTCCAGCCCTGAAGAAGTCGAGTGGTAATACCCACACGACGAAACACGTGTTGGCTGGACGTTTTTCCCTTTGTTTGAATAAAAGACAAAGAAAGGTCCACATGACTTTTCACTGACCTGTGTGCTCCTACCTATAGGTGATCTTTCATTCTGAACACCAACAGAGTGTGCATGGGATAATCTGTTGACTTTTACTTGGAGGTTCTTGGATCATTCATAACTTGGGGGTTATAGGGAGTTTTTTCCCCCTACCTATTGCACCGCACATATAATTTAATCAGCTTATTGACACAAATTTGCCAGGCACCAACCCTTCCCATATCTCCACACAGCCTGAATGTGTAAACTGGTTCCTCTCTCTAACAATTTGTATTATTCTTTGTTAAACCCCGGGGTTGAGCAACTTGGGCCAAAATATTCCTTCCGAGAACTATGGTAGTGATTTAGTCCTGCAATGTTCACATTATTTAAGCTCATAGGTATTCTGCCATCAACAGTTATAATTCACCATTCAAATCATGCAAAGTTCTGCTCGACTAGTACTTTGATGATTAGTAATATTGCCCATGAGAGCCTCACGTTTATCATGCTGTTTTCTCATACTGTTTGAAAAAAAGCTCAATGCTTCTCAGATGCCTTGGGGCTAGTCTTTTCTGTTGGTGCGGTCTGTAACTTGTAATTCTAGTCTTTGGGCCAGATAAAGCAGGCCAAATTGCGATCGCAAACGCTGAAATTTGCAGAATTTCAGCGTTTACGATCGCAATTCAGATGTGTGCAATGTAGGAAGGCAAATACCTACTCGCAAGCAGTTAGAGAATCGCAATTTGCGATTCCCTAAATGCTATGCTAGTAGGTATCTCAAATTGCAATATTGCCTTAAGGAATCGCAAATTACCACCAACTTCAAGTTGGTGGTAATTTGCGATTCCCTTTAAAAAAGTGCTTTTTTCAAAGTGCCACCTGGCACACATACATGCCCTTAGGGTATGTATGTGCACCACATGAGCACACATGCACATTTCAGGGGTGCAACAGGGTGTCCTTTTGGAACCCTTGCATCCTTGAAATTGCGCACGCAATTTGAGAGTACCTATTGGGTATTCGCAAATTGCGTGCGCAATTCCCATTCATTCCTATTGGCCTCTAGGCCCATAGGAATGAATGGGGAGGTATTCCTTGATTGTGTATCGCAATTTGCAATTCGCAATTAAGGAATATTAAGGATCCGCAATTATTATTGCGATTCCTACATACATTCCATTTGGCGAGTCCTTAATAGCGATTCGTTAAAAATCGCTATTAAGGACTCGCAAAACTGATTTTACCTACATCTAGCCCTTTATCTTTTATGCGCTCATAAGAAAACATGACATGTACCTTAAGTTCGTTCTTACTGTCTTTTTGATGTACTTTCTTGTTTTTTTCTAGGTTCTGCATTGTTTCTCTGATGTAGTAAAGATGGTTTGCTGCTCCAATGCTGTGGAGGAATTGCTGCTCCAGGTTCTGAGGATTTTGTGGGAAACATCAGGAAGTCATTGTGCTGCAACATGGATAAGGGACCACCCTCACAGGTTCAGGTAGCTCTGTTTGTAATGACAGATGATTCGTGAATACTATATCCAAACTATAGCCTGCTGAGTGTGTAATGCCAGAGACCTGCTGGGATAGGCTCAGGAAGGTATGTAATGCATTAACAGCTGAATTATTAACATAATCAACGTGGCAATTAGTCACCTAGCATTGTTATACCAGAGGAGTGAGGGCATCTTCTAATGAGTCAAGAAACTTTGAGCTCAGTCTAGGCACATGGTGCAGTAAGACACCAGGGAAAGAACAAAGTTGGCTAATCAAGACTCTCGGTTCCCTTTAACAAGATTTAATGCATTGAAAGAAATCCTGAATACTGATGCCAGTGCCACCCACTTTGGCACACTTCATATCACAATGGAAGCTGGAGCATCCAGGTGGGATAGCAATGGCAAAATCTGGATTATAAAACTCCTTAAGTGAGGTTTTGGCCATAAGCGAAAAGTCAAGTTCTTTTTCTGCTATAATGTCAGCAGTTTCTAAAGCATGCTTGAGGAGAGAACGTTCATGCATAAGCCCACCACGACAACTTTTTTTTTTTTTTTGCAGTATTAAATTTGAAATTGTAATGTAGCATTCCTTCCTCCTTATATAAAGAGTCCTGCCAGCTACATATTGGTATAAAATAAAAATGCAGCAGCAGTGCTTGTACAATTTCCAGAGTGAGGGTGCTGCCGTCAATGTAACATATATTACTTTTTATTTTATTTTAAAGTTTCATTCAAGTTTCACATTATTACAATCAACAAACACCAATATTTCATTAGACCCCCTCCCCCTCTTTGCAGGCGACAACATGCAATGGTTTTCCCATACAAGGTCTCTGTGGAACCCTTGCAGAACCAATCTGCACATCCCCAAGTTCCAACCTTCCGATCAGCCGTGTCTGGATCCCTCAGTTGGCATCGGCCCACCCAGCTCTCGCGGTCACTGGTCTGTGGTGTTTCATATTTGCGTGCACCCTGTACAAGGTAAACTATAGCATGTAGTCATCCAAGGCTTTCCAAGGCCTACAGATTTTTGCAAACGTGTTTGGTATATTTGGTCTTCTGCCCTCATGTTAATGTTAATGTTAACTGGTATTTGTATAGCACCAAATCACCGACAGGTCTCTTAGCGCTTAGCGGAGAGTGGGCAGGCTACTAGACGGAGTCAGGAACAATGCGTGAAATGGGAATTAGACCGTATTTAGGGCCTCTCTGAACAGGAGCGTTTTAAGCTGCTTCCTGTACAGGAGGAGAGTGGGTTCCTTTTGGAGGTGTTCAGGTAAGTGGTTCCATAGCTGTGGGACTTGGACAGAGAAGGCTCTGTCCCCTTTTGATGCAGTATTGTACAGTGGGAGGGACATACGGCAGGCCTCGTAGGACCGCAGTGTACATCCTGGAACATAGGTCTTGACCATAGATTGCTTTATGGGCAATACAGAGGCCCTTGAATCTTTCTGTTTGCCTTATAGGAAGCCAGTGCAACTTGCACAGCAGTGGAGTGGCATGAGACCTCTTGGGAGCCTGAATATCAGCCTAGCTGCATCATTCAGCACCACCTGCAGTCTGTTAGTAAGTTTCTGTGGAAGGCCAATATATAAGGCCAATATATATATGCACCAATCCATCTCCACTCTCCGAACTGAGGTACTGTTCCATGTTTTAATGATGTCACATCTAGCCATCACAGGATGCTGTATTGCAAAATAAAAGCTTGTACTTATCTAGGGATTGTTCTACTCATACCCCCACATACGTAGCCTAGGGATGAGCTCCAGTGCTGTTTCAAACCCTCAGATATCCTACGCTGGACCCCTCTCCAGAAGGCGTTCAGAGGCAGTCACAGCTGGTGCATAGGGGCGAGAGGGGCGGGGCACAGCCATTCACAGGAAGAGGAACAAGATGGGAAGACACAAGCTGCAAGCACCACTGAAGCATTAGGGCGGCTGCTCTGGTCATGTTCAGGCGGCAGCAGTCTGTCGCCCTTGAGGCACAAGTTCTCCGATGTGGGAGGAGGGTCCAAGGTGACTTGCTAGGCTGCGTGGTAGGTCGGGCTGACCCCGTTGTAGCTTCACACTTCTGCAGCCTCTATCTCCAAAATAGTGACATCTTCACCTGCGCCGTCACTTGGGGCATGTCAGCAGGCCCATTAAGCATAGTGCCAATATCGGCAACATATTCCCCATCCCACAAACAGCAATCTCCTGATGAAAGAAACAGACAAGACATCTTTTGTCATGGAGAAAATTGCTGCAGGTTTATTTGCATACCAAAATATGCCAACATGGTGGGTTAGCTTACGGGCAATCCAAGGGCAGGCAGCCCCTCCGTCGTCTGCCCGCCTGATGAGCTAAAGTGCACCGTGGCCCGAGCCAATCAGTGCTTACCAATTTTGGGGGAGGGGTTACCTCTCCCACTGGTAGACCACCAGTCCACCCCTCTACTCACGCCCCCCTGAGTGGGGCGGAGCGTACCAGGCAACCCCCGGTTGCTCAGGTTTACAACCACCGCGAGGACCTCCTGGGGATATTTGGCCTTGTTCTTCTGAAAAGGTTACCCCTGTGTACTTTTCAGTCTCTGGATCGCCCTGTAACTCCGCCACAGCTCTGGGTGTGGGCACAGTCACAATAAGGGACTCACACCAAGGCCGGCACTCTTACTTACATCCTGATTATTCCAGGGCCTCTCCCAGATCCAGAAAAAACAAGTCCATGCCCACTCTAGACAGGTGTACTCCATCCTCATTGGCATGCAACAAACCATGCCTGATAAAACCAAATCCCCTCTGTTCAGTGAATTTATGCATAGCACTGTTAATCCTCCTGCGCTAGGTTTCCACGGCATCCCTTGACCGTGCTCCTTGCCATACTAAACGAGGAATTATCTCTGACCACCATAACTCACATGATCCCAATTGGTTGCTTAACTTGCACATGAAGGACTTAATTTCTTGCAACAGTTCCTGCCTCCCCAAGAGAGTCAGATCATTTCCTCCCAGGTGTATGACCAAGACGTTGAGAGGAGAGACGCCCCTCCTCCCTAGACTCTGCTACAGCTTCTTCAGCAAGCAGCTCCAGCGCATGCCTGGGTATCCCAGACAAATTATTTAGGTGGCGTAAAAGCCATGCCTCCATTTCCTGCTTTCCGCCCACTGTGCCACTCTCAAGACGACCGAATGGCTAGTCACCCAGACTTTTGATGCTGGCGAATAAAGAAATGTAAGGTTGCTGAACACATTTATTGAATCACTGCAAACCAACCAATACAAAACTCAAAATTGCACATTATTACACAAAACCACAGCCCACCACCAGGCCTCTGGTGCCTGACCGGGTTGCCCCATGTAAATCAACATTCGCTTGTGAATACAACTTAACAAGTCCTCAGGCCATTCCCTTTGGGTTGCTCACAGACGGATGTACCTCTTAAAATATTGCGATTCCCATCAACCCACCTGCATAGTGTGCTCTTCTGACATGCCCACCCTAAAGGCTGTAATTGCTGCCCCTATCCTGAATAAATGGCTGCAGAAGATTTTACCCGGATCCTTGTTGCCTGATAACGTTAAACATGCCTGCATTATGTGCTCCACCTGAAACTTTGTAAGGGGCGTACCGTCTGCATGCACCAGTAGATAACCTTCTGCAGTCGGGTGCAGGGCCAGGTAGGGGGCGACCAGGCCAACTGGGCAATACCTAGCATCACCTAGACCGTGCAACCAGATCACCCTCCCCTCCCGGTCAGCTTTTGATCTTCCTATTAATATTTTGAGGGAAGCACCATAGAGTACTGCATCCTGTCCCTTCAATGCCACCCCAGACATGTCCAATTTGGACCTTGCCACCAACTCACTAATTCTCAGAGCCCCAAAGAAAGCATGGCTAAAGGTGGGTGAAAAGAGGTCCGCTGCAAAAGGTGAATGGGTTGCCTTGTGCACACAGTCCAGCATCCCTTGAAGAGCCTTAAATTCGATGGGGCACCTATAGTCTGTTGCCCACGGCTCGCTTCTCGCCCAGCCCTTTAGCGCCGCCCTGATGTGGAAGGATTTGATAGGATCGTTCTGGCCCCTTAATCTTGCGTGATGACTGTGGTGGTTGCACAGAAGGGACCAAGGAAGAGCGTTAGATTTTGTAGCAAGGTGTTTATTCAGTAGTTAATTCCACCCTTTCTGGTTTCCAGATTAACACGCACAATGTTGTAAAGCGGAACAGATATGCAATTTTGCAAGGCACTGTTTACACCGAGTGGTCCACGGTCTCCCTTGCTCTTCGCTTCAGGCTCTAGGGTTTTCGGGCTCCGGGTGTTTCCGATGACTCCCACGGTCCTTAGGTCAGGAGAAAGGAACAACAACAAAAATATGTCCAGGGTTACTATTATGTTCTCCCTATTTCATCAAAACGTGGTACCATCACCAGCACAGTCCGGATAGTGAGGGGGAAGGGGAGCGTGAGGAAAAAAACCCGGCGTGGTGTGCTCAAAAAGAAAAAAAAACAAGTCCCCAGTGCCTCCCCTCCACCCCCACCAAAACAACCCCACATAGGAACTTGCCTTGAGCCACAACCCTTGTCGAGGGCCGCGGCGAAGGGACCCCGGGGCGTCCTCCTTCCCTTGCGGGTCGCCAGACTTGATGGCTCTGTACAACGCTATACCTCCGGTCTCTTCCTCTTTGTCCTCATCTTCCTTTGTCGTCTTCTCTCTGCTCCTTGCCTCTCTGCTCGCCGCCTCTCTGCTCCTCGCTTCTCCGCTCACTGTCTCTCCGCTCACTGTCTCTCCGCTCCTCGCCTCTTCGCTCGCGTCTGTCTCCGCACTTTCTCCTCTCCCTGTGTCACCACACACAGCTCCGTTCTGCCACCCCTTTTCACCTCCTCCTCTGATGTCGTCAGGTGTTCCTTTCTGTTGTTCCCGGATGCAGCAAGACCGGTAACCTCTTCTGGTTCGACGCCGTCTGCTGGGTGTTTCCGGTCCGTTCCACCTCTGTCCTTCTCACACACCTCCCCCCTCAGGAATGGATGTTGTGGCCATTCAGAGGAGGGGTGACGTGACAGATAGTCGGCAGACACCTGTTTCACACCTGGCATGTGGATGGTCTGGAATGAAAAACGTTGCAATGCTAAGAACCAACATAGTATACGTGGGTTGGTGTCTTTGTTATTTGCCAGCCAAGTGAGAGGGGCATGATCAGTGAGTACAAGGAAGGTACGTCCTAACAGGTAGTATTGTAGGGCTTCAATGGCCCATTCATGGAGTAATACGCCGCAGCAAACGCTGGTTCCTCTCGTTGCTGAAGCCGCCGGAGAATTAAGGAAGATTGTGGGACTTGAGCCACTCCTGAGACTTATACTATTTTCATTTTAATATATCTTGCTGGGCGGACACAGTGAAGATATTAAGATTTCTCGAGATTTGAGCCGAGACGGTGGCACCTACCCCACCCTCCTGGGTGGGAGTGTGGGTTGGCCGATAAGATTTGCCCTAGACTTGGCCAGGGCCTTGCAAACTAGAGTACCCATGTCCTGATGAAGCCTATATCATCTGGCTGAAACGCGACCGCGACAGCGTCGACACCTTTGGCTGTGAACGGAGTCCCTTAGTTTAATTCAAGAAAGATTTAATTTATTCATTGATGCACCTACACAAATATAGGCTGGGTATATATGTTAACCCCCTGGTGCTTGTCGTTAGGGACTACCTTTGAGTTGTAGACTCCACTATACTTTAAGAGGAGATACATATGTAAATTGGTGTGTATATATATATATATTTGTATATATGTTTTGTCTTGAGGGTACATAGAAGTGTTTTTGATATTATATATGTTGTATAGTTGTATAGAATGTACATGTGATGTGTTGTATATAAATTGTTTTCTGTTGTGCCTCTCTGGCTGTCCGCCCATATATGTATATATGAACTTATAGATATTTTTCCTTGATTTAATTTGCTTATCACAAGATAATTAATTGTTTCTTGTTTGAGAATTAAAAGTGGATTAATCCCTTCAGTACCTTTTCTCTCTACTTTTTCATCCTTGGATGTCTCCTGCTCAGGTACGGGAGGGTGAGGTGGGCAGAACCCCTAACCATTTTTTCTAGACCATTTGATGGCTAAACACTCCTCTTCAATGGTGGAATAGTGGGCCTCCCATGGAAAGAGTTTTCTGCTGATAAAAAGGAGTGGTTTAAGATCATTGTTTCTGTCTGGTTGAGACAATACGGCTGGCTCCTAGACCTAGCCCAGAGGCATCAGTTTGTAAGATAAACGTTTTGCTGAAGTCGGGGAAATATAGTTCCGGAGCCCTACATATTGCATTTTTCAGGGCAAGAAAGCTGTGTTCGTGTTCAGGGTTCCAAGGGGTTCTGTGAGATGGATGTTTTTTTGTTAAGAGATCGGTAAGGGGGCTGGCCAAAGAGGAGAAACCCAGAATAAATTGACAATAGTAACCGATAAAGCCCAAAAAGGAACTCACCTCCCGTTTGGTTTTAGGGGCAGCGATCACTTTAATGGCATCTACTTTGTCCATCTGGGGCTTTATAAGCCCCTCCTGATTTGTATATCCCAGATATTGAATGGGGTCTGTGCATAGTAAGGATTTGTTTGGGTTTACAGTGAGCCCTGCTGTTTGAATGGCAGTGAATACGGAGTGTAAGTGGCGTAAATGGTCTTCCCATGAGGAGCTAAATATGACTATGTTGTCTAGGTACGCAGCAGCATACCCATTGTGTGGCGGTAGAATTCTATCCATCAAACACTGAAATGTGGCAGGGGCTCAGTGTAAGCCGAAAGGAAGCACCCTGAAGTGGTAGAGACCAGAGGGTGTCGAAAAGGCAGTTTTTTCTTTGGCTTGAGGGGACAATGGGGATCTGCCAATAACCCTTGGTTAAATCAAGGGTCTACATATATCGGGCTTTTCCCAGTCTTTCAATCAACTCGTCTATGCGTGGCATGGGATAGGTGTCAAATTTGGTTATAGCGTTTACTTGCCTAAAATCTATACAAAGACGGAGGCTACTATTGGGGTTTGGAACAATCACCACCGGGGAGCACCAGTTGTTCTGTGAGGGTTCAATGATGTGGGCTTGTAGCATGTTCATCACCTCTTTCTCTACTGCCTCTCTTCGGGCTGCTGGGATTCGGTAAGGTTTTTGTTTTACTACTTTGTTCTCTAATGATACTATAGCATGTTGTACTAGTGAGGTTAGACCAGGAACAGTACTAAACAGACCCGGAAAGAAGCTCAACAAAGACCCCAACTGTGTATGTTGTGTAGGTGAGAGGATGTGTCCGGTGGGCACTTTTTTTGACTCTGCTTTCTGCGCGGTCAGTGGGGGTATACCAATGGGTTTTTCAGTGCTTACCAGATGCACCAGTATACTCGTGGTGTTGGATTTGGGGGGTTCTTCCCATTTCTTTAGACGGTTCACATGATATATTTGTGTACCTCTGGCCCTCAAGGGTAAAGTAATGGGTTACGTAACGGGGGTGATTCGTTTGTCAACGACGAAGGGACCCTGCCATTGTGATAACAGTTTATTCTTGCTGGAGGGCAGTAAAAGTAACACCCTATCCCCTGGTTGGAACTCCCTCAGACTGCTGTTTCTGTCATAATATGTCTTCTGTCTGCTTTGAGCGTCTTCCTTGTTTTCAGGCACTAAGCTCCATAGGTGAGTAACCGTAGCCTTAAAATTTGCTGCATATTTCAATAGGGGTTTCCCTTCCTCGTCTTCCTCCTCCCATTGTTCTGCCGCCATGTCCAGTAGAGATCAGAGTTTCCTCCTGAAAAGGAGTTTGAAAAGAGAGAACCCCGTGTGTGCTCTTATGGCAAAGAGAACAAGGGGTCATTTGTGATCCCAATCTTTTCCTGATTCCGAGATGATCTTGCGGAGCATATTCTTAATAGTTTTGTTATACTGCTCCACTAGGTCATCTGTTTGGGGGTGATATACTGACGTGCGAATCCTATCAATCCCTAGCACAGTGCATATCTGTGCCATGAGGCGGGACATGAACAGGGTCCCCTGATCTGTTAAGATCTCAGAGGAGAACCCCACCCTTGAGAATAGTGAAATCATGGTCTGGGCTATGGTGGGAGTGGTCATACTTGTTAGGGGAAACGCCTTGGGATATCTGCTCACATAGTCCACTATAACGAGGATGTACCAAGTCCATCCCTACCCTTTTAACCCCTTCCGTGCGGCCGCGATTTCCCCTGTGTGCGGCCGCCGGACGAACAGGGGCGGGCCGTGACGAACCCCAGCCGTCATCAGCACACGAGCACCGTGGAGCGTGACGGCTGGGGTTCGTCACCAGCATGGAAGGGGTTAAATGGTACATCGATTATGGGTAAAGGGGTGCTCTCTTTGCCCCGGTGGGGTTCACATAATGACATCTCCTGCATGTAGCACAATGTTTAGCTACGTCTCTATATACCCCTGGCCAGTAGAATTTTTCCAAGAGGTATTTCAAGGTATTTTCCTTGCCGTAATGACCCCCCCACCTGATTGTGTGCCAGGTGTAACACATGTGTACGGAAGGAAGAGGGAACGAGTAGTTGCGTGGTAGTGTGTGTAGCCCCCTTCACCTTTCTGTATAATAGTCCCCTTTTTACCTGAAAGTAGGGTCCTGCCTGCACCGGTTCTTGATCTTGAACGTGTTCCCAAGCATGGGAAAGAGTATTATCCTCTCTCTGAGCCATACGAAAACTAACTGGGGCTGTTTTGCTTGTTTCTGAAAGAGAGGAAAGGCAGGACTGGGTGTTGTGTCCTTGTGAAGTTCCATTTCTCCATTTGTTTGTCTTGCCTGCTTTCTTGTCCTTTCCTGATGTAGTTTCTATTTCACTACCATTAAAGGATGACTCCTTTAACCAGGCGTTAGGGTTCTCCTTAGTGTCTTCCAGATATTGTCTAAACCTCGGGTGGTTTGTCCCTATGATGATGGCTTCGGTAAGGGATGGCATGACACCCACTTTTCGTAGATGGGGATCGTTATTCACGTCCAACAAGACCTTTGCTACTGGGTATGATTTAGTGTCCCCATGTACTCATGTGACGCTCGCATTTGTGGTTGGGGTATTAGAGACTCATTTACGACTGTCACATGACACCTGGTTTCCAAGAGTGCCTTCTGCTTTTTTCCATTTAGGAGAACCTCCTTTGTATACTGTTGGTGTGCCCTCCC